>NC_138210.1:66337478-66967478 GCF_964194415.1 Vipera berus
AGAAAAAAATCAAGTCATTTTCAACTCCAAGTCCTGATCTTGGTAGTTGATACATTTCACATTATATATCTCTTTCATAGTTGTTGTTGTTTTTTAATACTAATGTTAGTTGTGGTAGGACAATAATGTTCTTTCTTTATATGGCTATAGCTAGCTAGTCATATATAGCAATAAAGTGCAGTGCAGAAATGGAGATTCCTGTGATAATTTGAGACCAAAAATATAAATAAATGTGGAAGAACCACCCATTCCCTCCCTTTCCCAAGAATTTTTGCAAAAGATTGCTTCATTACCTATAGGATTGCCAATAGTTCTTTCTTTTAAATATGTGTAAGTCCTTGATAGCAAGCCAGTTTGGTGTAGTGTGAAGACACCAGACTGAAAACAAGGAGACCAAGAGTTCTAGTCCTCGCTTAGACACAAATTCAGCTAGGTCAGGGCTTTTCAACTGGTGGTACGCATACTATCTGTGGTACTTTGGCACGTGGCAGATGGCATGCAACCATCCTAGAGAAGTGTAGTGTGGAAGGCGAATGAGTTGAAGTGACCCAAGTCTGAGGAAGAGGTAGCTGGAGCTGCAGGACTGTCAGGTCTCAGCAGAAGCCCCAGGAGTGCTGGCAGGGCTCCAGCTGATTGGCTCCAGTTGATTGATGCTTCTGGAAGCAACACAGAGCTGGAGGTGAACTGAAGAGAAAAGGGGGGGGGGAGAGGAAGGATATAAAAGGAGGTGGTTTTGGCGGGAAAGGGGAAAAAAGACAACATGGAAAGAGAAGGGGATGGAGAAGAAGCTGTAGAAGGAGAGCTCAGCAGGCAGGGAAAAAACAGGGACAGGGAAGAAGCAGCAGTTGTTGCTGGAAGAAAAGGTCCCCTGGTTCATTTTCTCAAGCCAGGAAAATGCAATCAGCGCTGATGAAATGAAAAGCCGGGAGACACGTATGTCAGAAAGGAAGTGGGTTTATTTCAGAAGCCAGTGGGTTCTTGATCAGCTGGCAGCTTGAATGGATTACCATAAGGATTTTTGTACAGTTTTACATTGTTTTGTAATTCAGAGGCTCAGTTTGTGTGCTTTGGTTATTGGAATATTTTAGTCTGCTTCACAAAGGCTAGCAATGAGTCCAAAGTGTTGCCTTCCATATGTTTATTTCCTTTAAACAAATGTAATTAGTTTTACCCCCTTATCTTGAGTCTGTCTATGGCTTTTAGCAATTTTTCTTTGTAGATAAACAGGTTTAATTTAAGGTTGTCACTTTTCACAACTGCCAAGTCTTTGCTACATTGTTTAAACTGAGACATGCCCGAGGCAGCTTAAAGGAAAAAAAAAACCTGAAGTTTAGTGTTTCTTTATTTGGGAGGCTTTTGTGAGCCTTTCTTGCTTTGTGCTTGATTCCTGTGTCTTTAAGGGTACAGGGAAGGGACTGGAAGGTGCATTCTTACTACATTGTGGGAGGAGAGGTCAGAAGGCAGGGAGGAAGAAGAGGAGAGGGAGAGAGGAAGAAGGGCCGACCAGCTATCTCAGGGGTCTACAAACGTAGCAACTTTAAGACCTGTTGACTTCAACTCCCAGAATTCCTCAACCAGTCATGATGGCTGAGGAATTCTGGGACTTGAAATCCACAAGTCTTCAAAGTGCTAGGTTTGAAAGCCCCCTGAGCTAGCTGGTAGTGGTGCATATTAATAAAAATGGATAACTTCATCATACATTTGTCAGTGCGAAGATAAAGTGATTCAGCAAAGGAACAGTCACCGAAGAAATTAAAACCGGTACTTTTTTTTTTTACTTTTTTCTACAGTTTGTAACATTTTATTAGATTATACAATAAAATGCAAAAATACAAAAGCTAATAGTAGGATACAGTGGGGAGGAAAAAGGAAGGGAGGAAAATGAGGGGAGAAGGGAAAAAGAGCAGACTTCCTTTGTTGCAGTAGAACAGGCATGTCAAACTCGCGACGTCACGTGACGTCGCACGATGTATTGAAGCTTTTTCCCCATTGCCAGCAATGGGGTGGGTGCGGTTTTGTCGTGATGTGTCCGACCCGCGGGTCGGCAGTTTGACACCCCTGCAGTAGAAGGAAGCACTAATATTGAACCTCAACTTTTTACTTTTCCATAATATTATAAACTAGTCATTTCTATAACCACAAATGAATCTAATCAGTAAAACCCCAATCCCCCCTTTTTTTAGTCATCAAGTTTTTGACACCTTGCTAAGCACTGGTGGTACTTAAATATTGTCATGTCCTAAAAGTGGTACAATCTGTGAAAAGGTTGAAAAGCCCTGAGCTAGGTGATCTTGGGCCAGTCTTCTCTCATCTTTAGGAAGGAGGAAACAATGGCAAAACACTTAAACTCCTTCCCCCAAACATTGCCAAGAAAACTGCAGAGATTTCCCAGGCACTCACCAGGAGTCAACAAAAGACTTCAAGGAAATAACAACAGCAGCAAAAGTCCTTGTTTCTCCAAAGCGCTACATCAAGCAGATGACAGTGCATTGACCCTTAAACCTTGATAACAAGCTTTATTAATGCCAGGGCTTAAGAAGGACACAATGGTGTTATTTCTTTTAAGCAATATGGAGATGAAATATGTGACCATAGTCATAACAGAGTCAGAAAAAGAAGAGTATTTTTATTTCTTATGTTAGGGCTCCCATGCCTACTTCAGAGGCTTCAAATTAGATTTGAGAATCCCAAGGGTTTCTTTAAGGTGTTTTGGTCCCTGTTTTGTGCAATCCAGCTGAATTGCTGAATCCAGCCATTATTTTCCTCCATCTATCACTATTGAGATCTTATAGTGTGCTCTCATTCCTTCCAACCCTTCCATTCTTCCCTGTCCCTGTTCATGGCCACTCATATCCCAACCTGTGGCTTCCAGCTCAATCATTCAATCAGGGGAATGTGAGGGGAAGAAGCTCCTGCGGTGCTTCAGTGTTAGCTCTCAGTATCAGAAGGAGCTCTCCCACATCTCCAACACAATTCATGTTCAATCTACCCCATCCCAAGACTGCCCTATCATATACTATCCCTGATTATCACCCAGAGAGAAGGGCACCAAACATTCACTCCTAAATTCACAGCAGTTACCCCTATGTTCTCACCCTAGTATTCACCATTCTTATTATTTTGGGGGACCCCAACTCCCAGAGCAAGCCTTCTACCTCTCTTTGACAGAACTGGTAGCAGTTTGTTAAGGCCAATTTCAGGTCAATTCCATTTAACACCTTCAACAATTTCTGGGAATCAGCCTCTGGGTTCATTGGTGCAGCCTTAAAATTTTGAAGTTCTTCCTTTAGGGACTCCTCTTCATCATTGCCATCACCACTGATACAATTGCCACCAGCCATGGGCTCAGCTCAGCTTCTCCAGCTGTCCCCTTATTTGGTCTTTGGACTGTCCATCCATCAACTTTGTTCTTGCTCAGCTATGCCAAGAAGCTCAACTGCCAGGACATCACTCAACTGTCTAATGAAAGGTCCCGAGGACTGGCAGGTCATCTGTAGTTGCCATTTTACCTTCAATCATTGCACCAGCTGAAACCATATTTAGCTCATATTCCTTATAATATGGAAAGAATGATAAATGTTGATAAAATGCCCATGAAAAAATTGCTCAGAAGTGTTACCTAAGATGCACACTACAAATGATCAAATAATGGTTACACCCTTGACCCCCCCCAGAAGAAAAATGGAAATAAAATGTTGATGACAAAACAGTTTAATTCAATCTTTTTATGCTCTTTTTTTGTTGAGATCAGGCCTTATTGTAATGATGTAGTATTTGGGGGGAAAAGCCAGAAGCCTAGAATTGGAGGACAAAATGGCTCCACGTCTGCCATGTACTTGCCCTTGGTACTTGCAGGGATGAAAAAAAAAAACCACACAGTGCAAAAACAAGCATGTTGAAGATAATTGACTTAGTTTCCTGGAGAGTGCCAGGTAGCTTTCTAGATAAGAAAGCTACAATGAAACTAACAAGGGCCAGGAAGGTTATGAAATGTAAAATGGAATAAAACATTGCAACTGATCCTTCATTACATTCAACAATTATTTCACTGATTATGAAGTGCATTTCAAAATCTGGAGAATTGGAAATTGGAGAACACAATATATTATCCAGTTATTGTTTGAGAAAGAGTGCTAAGTGGAAAGCTACATAGCAATTTAGCTAAAAGAAGTTTTTATTTGATATTATATGCTGGCTGTGGCCATATGCTTGTACACAGATTCATGCATGTAAGTTATATACAGAAAGATAATGTTATTTTTCTTTCCTTTGTGTCCTCTCCCATTCTATCATTGTCACCTTTGTCAACCAGGTAAGGAAGAGGAAATTGAACTGGCAGATGGAAATTGAGTTTTACTGAAAAGAAAATATGCAGAGCAAATAGGAAAAAACCTGATTTAATTTATTTATTTATTTTATTTATTTTATTAGATTTATATACCGCCCTTTCCCGAAGGACTCAGGGCGGTTTACAGGGTACTGTAAGCCGCCCTGAGTCTTCGGAGAAGGGCAGGATATAAATGGAATTAAAAATGGAATTAAAATAAATTAATTTAATTTTAAATTAAAATAAAATAAATGGAATTAAAATAAAAAAAAATAAAAATAAATATTTAAAACAAGAAATACAAAAGTTAAAAACAATTAAAAAAATTACATCAATCCCTGAAAAAAAGTAAAAACCCCAATTAAAATTAAAATTAAAATTAAAATTCTCAGCCTGGGCCAGAGAGCTCGAAGAGCCAGGTCTTCAGGTCCCGGCGGAATGAATGGAGGTCGGGGGCATATTATTTAATAATAATTGATTATTAAAGATGCTTTCTATGTTGAAGTGCCAGATATTTCTTTAATATCAATAAAATATGCCAAACCAATAAGCTTTTGTAGTAGTAAAATTGAAAATTTAATTGCAGAGAGAAATGAATTCCTTGAGAAAGGACCTATTTAGAGTGAACTGAGTTGGCACTATGCTTAGATTAAAAAAAATATGTTAATGACAACATAAGTAATATTTGAATAGCTGTCACAGCAAGTAGGTCACAGAAAATGAAATGAGGGATATCAGCTTGAATAGGAAAATTTAGCTTGAAAGTACATCTTGATAATAGGTAACAAAACTGTACCTGTTTTGTAAAGGTAAAAGAACTCAGAACATTTTTAAAACAAACTAAAATAAAGACAGCTTCCCTTAAAATAAAGACAGCATACTTGAACCATGACCAGTAAAAGACACAGACAACATCTTTCAAATTATACCATGAGAACAAAACTGAATATGGAGTGTGTGAAAATCTTTGACTTCAAGGTCCATCTCAGAGATTACAAAAAAAGAAAAAGAACTTACACAACTCAATTCTTATTGCTACAATAACAATGATGATGTACAGAATGGCATACTTTGACGAGACTGATATGTCAAGAGCAATTTAAATGTCACAGACCATTGAATTTCTACAACTAGAGAAAAAATGGTTTAAAATATAGTTTAATTTACTCTTTTTGTTAATTGCTCCCTTTTATTAAGATCTGGTCTAATTATAATAATGTAACACTTGGGGAAAAAGATAAAGGCCAGGAGCCCAGCACTAGAGGCCAAGATGGCAAAGATCTCCACAGCTGTTGTATATTTCCCCTTGGTGCTTATGTAAGCAGGGACAAATGACAACCAGACACTGCAAAACACCAGCATGCTGAAAGTAATTGACTTGGTTTCCTGGAAAGTGTCTGGTAACTTCCTAGCTAGAAAAGCTGCAATAAAACTGACAAAGGCCAGGAAGCCCATAAAACCTAAAACAGAATAAAACATTGCAACTGAACCTTCATTACATTCTATAATTATTTCACTACTTATGGACAACATATCAAAATCTGGGAAAGGGGCAGAAGTTCCAAGCCATACAGTACAAAAGGTACTTTGAACAAGAGAACAGGAAAGAACAATGAAAAGAGATAGTCTTTTCCCAACCCATGTCCTCATCCGTGATCCTGGTTTGGTGGCCATGAAAGCAAGAACCACAGTGATGGTTTTGGCCAATATGCAAGAAATAGCCACTGAGAAGATGATCCCAAATGAAGTTTGTCGAAGGAGACAGGTCACCACCATGGGTCTGCCAATGAAAAGCAGAGAACAAAGGAAGGAGAGGAGAAGGGAGATAAGAAGGGTGTAGGAGAGGCTGCGGTTGTTGGCTTTGACAATGGGTGTGTTGTGGTACTTCAAGAAGATTCCTAGCACAAAGATTGTGATAAAAGAAAGCACAAGAACTAATGTAACTAAGCTTGTCCCCAAAAGGTCTCCATAAGATAGATAAGTTACAAGCTTTGGTATGCATAAATCCTGGTCATTGTTTGGATATTGACCTTCTGGGCATTGGAAGCAATCATCCATATCTGAAAAGCCAAATATATAAAGTCAAAATATAACCAGAAATCCCTTAGTATATCGCATGATATTATGCTGCCCCTATTGACACAAATGATACAACTGTTATGATTGAACTGGAATAACTCTTTTTGGTAAAAAAAAAAGTATACTAAAGAACACATTATTATTATTAGATAGACAGAAACATTATTTGCTAATTGAACACCAAAAGAACATCCGATAAAAGAAACAAAACAAAGTCAACCCTTAATATCAACGAATTCTATCAACCATTTGTGAGTGAAGGTTACATTTAATGTATAATATTTGCTACTTTTGGAGAGATAGATTAACCTTGTTATCTAAGAAATAAAGAAATACAAATTAACAGGATGTTCTGCATATGTAGATTAAAAAGGTAACCAGTATGTGGTGAATGTTCCTATAGAACTGACAATGCATGGACCATAGTTTCTGAGGCACGTATAGTATATGACGGGGACAGTTTTAAGTTTCATAAGGGATATTCCTTTATTTCCCTTCTAAAACAGCTGAGGAGAACAGCATACAGAATAACATAGTTGGAAGGAACCTTGGAAGTTTTCTAGTCAAACACCCTGCTCAAGCATCAAACCCTATACTAGTACAAACAACTGGTTGTCCAATCTATTTTTAAAAACCTCCAGTCTTGGAGCACCCACAACTTCTGGAGGGAAGTGATTCCACTGATTAATTGTTCTAACTGTCAGGAAATTTCTCCTTAGTTCTAGGTTGGTTCTCTGCTTGATTAGTTTCCATCCATTGCTCATCTTTGGGGTAGGTCCTTAGATATTGTGAGTAGGGGTGACCTGATAGCAGTGTTCCAATATTTGAGATGCTGCCACAAAGAAGGGTTAACCAATTCTCCAAAGTAACCTGAAGACAGGACAAGAAGAAATAGATGGAAACTAATCAAGGGGAGAACTAACCTAGAAATGAGAAGTTATCAGTGGAATGGCTTACCTTTGCAAGTTGTGGGTGCATCATCACTGCAGATTGCATAATCATTTATCTGAAATGATACAGGGTGTCCTGCTTGTACAGAGATTTGGACTAGAAAACCTCCAAGGTCCTTTTCAAGTCTGTTATTCTGTTAAAAAAGGAGAAGAGAATGAAGAGGAGGCTGTCTTCTACGTATCCTGCACCACTGCAACAGGAAATGCACTTATTTGCACAAAACATGGACAGCTGTCCACTCAACAATTTGGTTCTCACACTCTTCTCTAGTTCATTGAAAAGTAAACCCTAGACCAGGGCTTTTCAACCTTTTCACCCATTGTACCACTTTTAGGATATGGCAACATCCGAGTACCACCGGTCACCTAGCAAGGTGTCAAAAAGTTAATGACCAAAAAAAAAAGGAAAAAAGTGATAAAGTACAGATAGTCCTCAACTTACAAAAGTTCACTTAGTGACTGTTCAAAGTTACAATGGAACTGGAAAAGTGCCCCCCCCCCAAAGCCACAGCTGAGCAAGACACTTGCCTGTCTGCCAGGCAGTGCTCTTCCTCCTGTCCAAGGTTTTCATTGTTGTGAGCATTTCTGTTGAGGATTGGCAGCAGGGGTGGGGTGAGGGGGAGTTTGGTTTTTATTCCCCCCCCCAATCTGCTGGGTGGTTGCAGCAGGTTTTGGTCACTTCACATGACCCTGGGACACCGTGACCATCATAAATATGAATCAGTTTCCAAGCATCTGAATGTAAATCACAAAACCCTGGAGATGCTGCAACATTCCAGCTGATTGGTGCTTCTTCTGGGCTCAGCAGAAGTGCCAGGATCAGCGCCGAGCTCCAGCTGGAGCCTGGCATTGATCCTGGCGCTTCCACTGAGCCCTGACAGCCCCAAAGAAGCACCGATCAGCTGGAAAGCGGCACTGATCCTGGCGCTTCCGCTGAGCCCTGACAGCCGTGCAGCTACAGCCACCTCTCACTCAGGCTTGTATAGTGCTGCCCAGGTTCAGCTCATTCCCCTCCCCCGCTACCACTTTTCTAGGATGGCCATGTACCACCTGCCAGGTGCCAATGTATCACAGGTGGTACCCGTACCACTGGTTGAAAAGCCCTGCCCTAGACAGAGTACCTTACAATTATACATATGTTAGGGTTAGTGCCTGAACAACAGTAATAGCTCTGATTAGCATACGAAACAAATAGCTGGTAATAGATACTTCAAGCCAAAGAGTTATTCAGAGATCATGTGGCATCAATTAATCTAACAACGTATCAAAAGTACTTTTCTTAGACCACAGGTCTGCAACCCACGGCTCCGGAGCCGCATGCGGCTCTTTCAGCCGTCTCCTGTGGCTCCCAGTCCTCTGCCATGTGCAGTCCAAAAAAAAAGAGGTGGGACTAAAAATGTTCAACCAATCAATTGAAATATGCAGGGTAGGTGCATATCTCGCCTTGGCTCCACTCTTCAGTCAAACCCTGTTCTGTGCATGCGCGCATGTACGCACATGTGCACACATTTGTTGCGGCTCCCAGTTTTTCCTTTTGGGAGGGAACCGGTTCCGAGTGGCTCTTTCACTGTTTCAGGTTGCTGACCCCTGTCTTAGACCATGAAACATTATTTGGAATAGTCAGTCACCAATTCCAATACCAAAGAAATCCACTAGAACAGAGGTTTCCAACCCCTGGTCCATGGACTAGTACTGGGTTGCAGTATGCCAGCAACAGGTCCGCACAAACATGGAAAACTCCATCCACAGGATGCAGGCAGCACACAAAACCATGCCCCCTCTGGTCCACAGAAAAACCTCTCTCCATGTAACTGGTCCCTGGTGCCCAAAAGGTTGGGGACCTCTGCACTACAGTAGAATACAGCTTTAGCTCCTATATTAAAGTCTCTGTTTTGTATAACTTATTGGTAGTTTTTGCTTCTCCTCCACCCAACCATTGCTTATGTCAATGCTGCTAACATTGAATGTTCTTGCTTTGACAACAGATGGAAATGCAGCCATTTTCTATATTGCTTTTGGAATTACTTGCTGCTGGGAGGGGGAATAGGGATGAGAGTCCAGCTAGTCATAACAATAATAACATTATCATGGAAACTGAAGAACATTGGGCCCAGAGCTTTATAGTGTTTTGGCAGGCTAGAGAGCTGGGGAGAAAGCCCATACTTCAAACTAATTGGGGAATGTGATTTGTGACTGTTTATTGGAGGAGGGAATTGCACTTTGTTACTTTGTATCCAGGGAAGGGGAATTTAGTTTCTGGTTTCAGCTATGTAGCACCGATACTTTGTCTCTCAAATGAAAGATTCTTTAAGGTAAACACTGCCTCGAAGTTCTTTTGAAGAGTTTCATCTATTGGAACCATGACAGGTTATGTGCTTTGGGACATAATATTCTCAGTTTTTTCTTGATTGGAATATTATGAAGAAAAACATCTGTGGATCATCAGCCTGTTAAAACTTTATCATCCCAGAGATTATACTTAGGCAATTTAGCCCAATCCAAGCCCTGCTTAATGTAGAGACTTACATAAAACACCTCTGAAAAGTAATTGTCTAGCCCAGACATGTCAAACCTGTGACATCATGTGATGTTGCGAGACATATTGGGACTATTTTGCCATTGCTGACAATGGGGTGGGCGTGGCTTCCAGATGATGCATCCAGCCCGCGGACCAGCAGTTTGACACCCCTGGTCTAGCCCGTGTTCTGCTCATTTAATCAAGGAGAATCCACATCTATGCATAACTGATTTCACAGTTAAGTTGCTTTGTATTAACAGTGAGAATTAAGAATTAATTCTTAAATAAATCCTAGAATTAAGGAGAAACTTCCTAACAGTGAGAACAATTAACTCATGGAACAGCTTGCCTTCAGAAGTTGTGGGTGCTTTATCACTGGAGATTTTTAAGACACTGGACAGCTACTTGTCTGGAATGGTATAGAGCAGGGGTCAGCAACCTGAAACAGTGAAAGAGCCACTCGGAACCGTTTCCCTCACAAAAGGAAAAACTGGGAGCTGCAAAAAATGTGTGCGCATGTGCATACATGCATGCATGCGCAGAACAGGGTTTGACTGAAGAGTGGAGCCAAGGCGAGATATGCACCTACCCTGCATATTTGAATTGATTGTTTGAACTTTTTTAGTCCCACTTTTTTTTGGACTGCACATGGCAGAGGACTGGGAGCCGCAGGAGATGGCTGAAAGAGCCGCATGCGGCTCCGGAGCCGCAGGTTGCAGACCTTTGGTATAGAGTTCCCTGCTTGAGCAGGAGATTGGATTAGAAGACCTCCAAAGACCCTTCTAACTCTATTCTGTAACTAAGAATGGTCCAGTTTTGAGATCATATTTCCCCAGTCCCATATTTCTTGTTGAACTGAGAAAATGTGAGAAATCCCTAGCTTCCCCTAGCCCCAGTGTCCCTCTTTTAAAAGTTCCTCCCTCCCTCTCTCCAATTCTTTTTTTACCTGTCTGGTCTGAGATCTTCCCCTTTGGACATGGAGTGCACTCATAGCAGCAAAACAATTTTCCTTCAATTTTGGTCTTTCTGTAACCTGAATGGCACTTCTGGTTACAGAGTGAAAGAGGTCTTTCCTGTTCAAAAAAAAAATAAAAATAAATTTGCAATATAAAAAAGTTTTCAAATGCTACACCTGTTAAAGGTATAGATACCCATTCTCTCTGATATGGCTGAAACAAAATACACAATAATGAAAAATCCTGGGAAATCTGAGAGAAGAAAATCCTTCCTATTACTTAGGCAGGAATCAATTTTGTGACATTTGCAAGGAAAAAGGTTGAAATAAAAGGTGTGTTAATTAAAAAAAAAACCCTGAAAATTAAATAATCAGCTCTCATCAAACATAGAAGCAAACTGTTTCCTGAAATACTCAGATGAATCTAGATCATGGCTGTCAAACTCGCTGCATCATGTGATACGTCACGATGTATCATAACATTTTTCACATTGCCAGAGCTGGGGTGGGTGTGGCCTCTGCATGATGCAACTGGATCACGGGCTGGCAGTTTGACATCTCGGATCTAGGTGAAACAAACCTCAGGATATCATGTTATGAAATTTCCCCTTTTATTCAGCAGAATTTATGTTGAGTAGGTGGACCAATCTCATTCTTTTTGACTTTAGTACTGCTGTAGTTTTCCATTGCATTTAATATTTATTTCCTTATTTATTTATTCCACTTCCCCTCTAGCCTAAGGCTGGGAATTTCCATCCAGAGTAACTAGATGCTACCAAGGGAAAAAACCTCACGATGTAAATCTGATAATAAATTACTGCTACTGGAAACATTAAAACTTAGCTAATTAAACTCTCCAAGTATCATTTATTTTAATAAAGCATTTTTTATGTTTAGTTTTTCTGGAGTATTAGAGAGAGGAATTAGGCAAACTTTTAGAAGCAATATTAAAATTGTTGCTATACAACAATTGGTGTGATTTTAAAATACCCTGTAAACCGCCCTGAGTCCTTCGGGAAAGGGCGGTATATAAATCTAATTTTATATATATATATAAGATAAATCTCACCTGATTAAACCGGTTGGGCCAAATGATCTTCTCTTCAGAAATAATCAATGGTTTGTCAGAGAGGAGGGTTCCTGGATCTATCCTTCCAACTTTGACTCTAAGAAATGTCTGGTTTGGAAATATGATCCAGTTTATAGCATCAAATCCTGCAACTATTTCCCCATTGTTATCAAAGGAAATCTCTCCAGTACTGCTGTTAAATGATGTGCTTTGCAGAAAGTGGTGGAGCTTTATAAGCAGGGGAAAAGAAAGGTACAAAGATAAGATTGCATGATTTGTCCTTCAAAATTTGCACTGAGCTACTGTAATGGAAACCAACAATTCAGCAAATAAAACATTTTATACACTAGTGGTAAGTATTTAGAACTAACCATTACTATAAGATTCCATTAGAAGCTTGCATATATTACGACTAAGGCCTGTAAAATGGGGGACTATATATTTTATTACTACTGAATGATCTTTGAGCCACTCCTAGCTTTTGTATCATTGTGAGGTTAGTGCCCATGTTTCACTGGCGTATGTTAGAGCAGGTAGCACACACTAATCAAAAACTTTTCTCTTCAGGCATAAAGGGAGGTTGTTATGCTTAACTTGTTGAATGCCGGCCAATCACATTTGACACGCCATTCACTTTCCTTTATTATATCACCTTCCTTTGAGATTCAATAACCAAAATATACATAGTGGTCTACTATGTTCTTCTCAGATATATATTTTTCTTTCTTTAGTGAATTTATTAAACATAACCTGGCTCTTTTTCCCATTCATTTTTAAGCCAAATGGTTCTCCTGCTTCATGTAGCTCTTCTATGTTTTTGGTAGCTCTTCTGGGTCTTGTGAGAAGAGAACAACATCATCTGCAAATCTTAAGTGATTTAAATAGGTGCCACTGGTTTTTATTCCATCTTTTGCCCAGTCTAGTTTGCAAAATACTTCTTCAAGGCAGGCTGAGAAAAGAATAGGTGATATTGTATCATCTTGTCATACACCTTGTTCTTTGTTGATTTCCATTTTAAGATCATTAAGGCATTTTTTTCATATAATGATAGTAGTAAGTTTATGTAAGCACTGTCTACGCTTTGGTTGAGCACTGCATTAATTATTGCTTGCTGGAATACTGAGTCAAAGACCTTTTTGTAGTCAGTGAAAGCCATGCGCAGAGGCATGGTGTATTCGTTGTGTCTTTCTTTCTTTCTTTCTTTCTTTCTTTCTTTCTTTCTTTCTTTCTTTCTTTCTTTCTTTATTTCTTTCTTGTAAAAGTTTTACTGGTTTTTTTACAGTAACAGCCTTAGTGCCTGGTGAACAGCATGTTCTCTTGGTTCATAATTTTTTTTAGAAAAGAAATACAATTATTAATAGTTAATAAACAATAATAATTAATTTTTATATTTCCATAATTAGTATATCAATTTATAATATATTTCCTTGATCTTCTCTTCACCCAGTAGTATTCTCCTTTTACAACATTAAACAAATATAATTTCTAATATTTGATGTTTTCCATATTTAAATGATTAAATAAAAACATTTTTTCTATAATTATACCAAGAATAGTTCATAGGTAGCATTTTTTTTCTTATCAGCTTATGTTATTTTCGTAAGAGTCAACTTATTGATTCACCATGTATCTTATTTTCATAAATCTTGTTTAAGCTCAATTTCTCCATAATAAACAATTCTTATCAATCATATTTTTCCCAGTATTTAACATCTAAATATCCAAATTTTCCATTTAAATATATCATCCCAGTATTTTCATCTTTCATATATTATAGAGATACTATACTACTTATCTCAAAAAGGGACGCGGTGGCTCAGTGGGTTAGGACGCTGAGCTTGTCGATCAGAAGGTCGGCAGTTTGATGGGTTGAATCCCGAGTGCCGTATAACAGAGTGAGCACCTGTTACTCGTCCCAGGTTCTGCCAACCTAGCAGTTCGAAAGCACGTAAAATGCAAGTGGAAAAATAAGGACCACTATGGTGGGAAGGTAACAGCGTTCCATGCGCCTTTGGCGTCTAGTCATGCCAGCCACATGACCACGGAGACATACTCGGATAAGTGCTGGCTCTTCGGCTTTGAAACAGAGATGAGCACCGGCCCCTAGAGTTGAAAACAACTAGCACGCATGTGCGGGGGAACCTTTACCTTTACCTTTATAGTACTTATCTATCATAACATCTATCCATAACATCTTTCTAGTCAATTTATATTTCACTTCTATTTGTAAAAAAATAGTTAAATCACTATATATCCTTTATTCAGAGTTCTTATTAAGCCTAATTTTCCCTCAATATTTCAATCATTCCTTAATCCTAAATCTTTTCAAACTTAATTTTTCTTTAAAATTCAAACTTTTCCTTCACTTACAAATCCTAATATTTTTACATTTTGTATCTTATCAAAAATATTATATTAGTTATACCTCTTATCCCACTTATTCTAAAGTCCCTTTATGGCCAAAGTTATTTGTTTATTTAGCCATATTCAAACAAGTGTTTAATCAGATAATATTCCATCTGGTAGGGAAAACCCAGTCTCTTCAGCTCATCTCTAACCTTCTTCCTTTGCCAAATTGTTTTCCAAATTAATATTTTCAAGCTTTCCAGTTCTTATATTTTGTAGTTATTGTTAGGAGTATATACATAGTAGATAGGATGTATGCTTTTTGTCTCCCAAACAATGATTCTCCTAGCAGTGTCCATTTTGTTAAGTCTTCTTTCTTTTCAGGTTTCTTTTCATGTTCTAATGCATAAGGTATCTTTTTCATACTTATTGTTGTATCCAAGTCTTGTAAGTTTTTTCTTGTTTGTATTAAGTTACAATTCCCTTCATTTATAACTTCACCAGTTAATTTTTTTTCTAGTTCACATTCTGTTGTCTGGATTGTTTGTTCATTCTTTACCATCATTCTATGGATTTTTTTTATTGTAGATTTAAGTTAGAAGTATATTCATTTATAGTATCCAAGTTATGTTTAATCTCCTCATTGTTTAAGTCTATTGTAGTTTGTATCTGTCATAGGTAAAGGTTCCCCCGCACATGCATGCTAGTCGTTTCCGACTCTAGGGGCCGGTGCTCATCTCCGTTTCAAAGCCGAAGAGCCAGCGCTTGTCCGAGGACGTCTCCGTGGTCATGTGGCCGGCATGACTAGACGCCAAAGGCGCACGGAACGCTGTTACCTTCCCACCGTAGTGGTCCCTATTTTTCTACTTGCATTTTTACGTGCTTTCGAACTGCTAGGTTGGCAGAAGCTGGGACGAGTAACAGGCGCTCACTCTGTTATGCGGCACTCGAGATTCGACCCGCCAAACTGCCAATCTTCTGATCGACAAGCTCAGCGTCCTAACCCACTGAGCCACCACGTCCCTCATTGTCCACTAGATGTCAGCAAATATTTATTTTCCAGCTTTTTCAGACAAAAAGTTATTATTTTTCTTTTTGTTATGTAATTCAATTAAAATTCTCTAGAATATAATCATAGCAGTTTGTTTTAGTTTCTAAGTTTGATCAGATTGTAGTATTTTGAATTTAATTTCAATAAGGTTCTTTCCTCCTTAAAGGTTAATTCGCCGCTTCTGTCTATGGGGTAATGGGAATGTAGTCCCTTCCTCTCACTTTCAGAGATTGTTTGGTTTGGGGATCTTTCCCAGGGACTGGTTGTAAAATAAGGGAGAGAAGATCAAATACTCTCACCAGTTCCAAGCACGCTGTTCACTGTTGTTCTTGGTAGTGCTCTTGGATTTGGCTGCAGTAGCTTGGGCTAGATGTTAGCATGTGGCTAGCCTTTCTCCTGTCAGATTTGAAGGCTTTCCCTGGATCAAACAAAGCAATTGCTGTCGCTTTGTGAACAATGGGGCACTCCACCTTTGTGGGCACTTCTCCGGGGTGACTTCAGGCTCATCTAGGGTCCCCCTGGCAGGGCAAAATTAGCCATGAGGAGTGGAGGTCCACTCTAACACAGCCATGAACTATGAGTGCAAACCGGAAGTCCATTGTGCCTTTCAATGATTTGCTGAACAACCTGGATATGATCCATTATGCTGTAGCCATTTCTGAACCTTGCTTTCTCCTTTGATTTGTTCATCATAGAATGTTCTCAATATTCTTTTTGCTATTATCTTGGTGAAAATCTTGTAGATGATAAAGAAGGCTTATTGGGCAATAATTCTTTAAATCACTTTGGGCTCTTTACTTGTGTATAAAAATAACTTCAGCATTTTTCCAAGCATTGAATATTTTTTTCTCGAGTCTAGTTTTACTAGTATCTTGCCAAGTTTGAATTTGCTAGAATAAAATTGCATTTTACATATTTTTTCAGGGCAAAATAAGGATGTAATTTTAATTATTTCTGATTGTTCACCATCAGTTGATAATTTGATGGTGAGCCCAACAAATAGAATAACTATATTTATAGTTATAAGTTAATAGCATTTTAGCTACAACAGAACTGATGCTAGAATTTGGAGAACAATGACACATTTAAGCAATGCAGTCAAATTTTCTAAACAATACAAATTAGAAGTTAACTCCTAAAACATGAAAGCAAAATAAAAATCATCTTATTGTGCAGAAAACAAAGCACACAGTATACAACACATGAAACTGGTGCTCACCAAACACATTGTGACCATCACTTGAAAAATATACAGTTAGATCAATCATAAATATTGGAATTTACTAAAAACTGAATATATATGTGATTAGCTTAAGGATGAAAAATCTGATACTGAAACAATGCAGTCAAATTTCTAAACAGTACAAATTAGAAGTTAAGATAACTATAAAATTAGAAAGGATTTTTTTTTTAAAATCACATAAAAAGCAAAGGACACACAGTTGGTGCTCATGAAACACATTGTGACTATCACTTGCAAAAATATGCAGCTAGATCAACCACACACATTGGAATTTAATAAAAGCTGAAAATATATCTGATAGGCTAAAGGATGAAACAAGGCTGATAGACAACTTTGCAACTGAATCAATGTACTGTTTCTGCTGAGATGTTCTAAGCAGTCTGCTCACCTTCCATGACTCTTGATTGAGGATTTTCTGTCTCCTCACTAACCTTTGCTGGCCTTGGAAAGAGAACATAACATGCAGAGCATGTGCAATTGCATAGACAGCAGTGTAGACACTGTAGCTGTGGGCAGTCATGCTGGTTTCAAACACAGTCATGGGAAGGTTCTCAAGTTTCTCCTCCCCAGTGCAGATAGTCTCATCCTCTATAGAAGACACTGGGAATATACAATTAAATGTCTGTTGCCAGAAATCTTTTAAAAAACTGTCTTCTTTGTCCAAAGTTGGGTTTCTCATCTGAACAAAATTTTGGAATCCTGATATCTCCATTGATTGTACTGAAAGGGACAGAGTTCCATGCATGAAATTAATGTCCCAGGTCCTTTGAAAGAGAACTGATGAGAAGTCAACATCTGCTGTCATCACCCAGACTTTTGTACCATAATCTACATTACTAAATTCCAACATGTTGAGTAAAAACCTTAAATTTAATATACTCTGAAATTCCCCATGAAGCAATACAACATTAGTTGTGCTATTGAAAACTGTTTTTAAAATTGCATGTGATCTCTGAACAGTTTTTTCATCCTCACTGAGAAAGCCAGCTGGCATTTTTTCTATAAATTCAAAACAGACACCTTTTTTGGAAAACATGGGAAGAATATTCCTCCATAAAATATCTGCTATGTTGCCAATATTAAGGAAAAATACCCCAATCCAGGTCCAGCCGAAATGCAGAAGAAGCTGGAGAAGTACTTTATATTGACTAATTGCATTTGGGAACATCCAGTAAAAGAAATGTGATGGAGGTTGGGTCTTGATCTCTAGAGCAGAGCTATATGCAACCTAAATGAAGCAAGGAAACAGAAAAGGTATAAGCAGTTAGGTCCATTGGGCCCTGTGACTAAATGTATGAATAATATTCTTCATACATTTAGATCTTGAAATGGTATCATTCAGCCATTTTATTTTATGTCTGCTAAACATATAACAAATGTAATAAAATATTAGAAAAGTAAGCAACTGAAATGAAATATTAGAAATGTAATAGGTTTAAAAAGTAGGCATACGTTTTCATCAAAGAACTCACCTGTACCAACTTGTAAGGTGTCATGATGGTAGCCATATCAAGAAAAGCAACAGAACTTGGTCCCTCAATAATGGCTATCAGATTATTTTGAAGATGACATTTATAGTTAGCGATGAATGTATCTGAAGCAAAGAGGAGCTCCATTGAAGCTTTGTAAGTATCTTTTGGACTGAAATAGTCATTATAGATGTTGAAGCCTAAGGTGATGTTAGGTAAGATGAGAGGACTTTGATTAATCTCTTTCACTGCAAAAACCAAAGCTAAAATGTGTTGATAGCTCTGAGTCAGTAATCTGTAAATTGAATAAATAGAAAATTACTATATTGCCATTGGAATTTCAGAAATAATAATAATAATAATAATAATAATAATAATAATAATAATAATAATAATAATAATAATAATAATAATAATAATAATAATAAGAAGAAGAAGAAGAAGAAGAAGAAGAAGAAGAAGAAGAAGAAGAAGAAGAAGAAGAAGAAGAAGAAGAAGAAGAAGAAGAAGAAGAAGAAGAAGTTGGAAGGAACCTTGGAGGTCATCTAGTCCAACCCCTGCTCAGGCAGGAAACCCTATACCATTTCAGACAAATGGCTGGCCAGTCTCTTCTTAAAAACTTCCAGTGTTGGAGCATTCACCACTTCTGGAGGCAGGTTGTTCCACTGGTTAATTGTTCTAACTGTCAGGAAGTTTCTCCTTAGTTCTAGGTTGCTTCTCTCCTTGACTAGTTTCCATCCGTTGCTTCTTGTCCTGTTTTCAGATGCTTTGGAGAATAGCTTGACTCCCTCTTCTTTGTGGTAGCCCCTGAGATATTGGAACACTGCTATCATGTCACCCCTCACCCTTCTCTTCATTAAACTACACATACCCAATTCCAACAACCGTTCCCTATATGTTTTAGCCTCCAGTCCCCCAATCATCTTTGTTGCTCTTCTCTGTACTCTTTCTAGAGTCTCGACATCTTTTTTACATCGTGGTGACCAAAACTGGATGCAGTATTCCAGGTGTGGCCTTACCAAGGCATTGTAAAGTGGTATTAGTACTTCATGTGATCTTGATTCTATCCCTCTGTTAATGCAGCCTAGAACTGTGTTGGCTTTTTTGGCAGCTGCAGCACACTGCTGGCTCATATTTAAGTGATTGTCCACTAGGACTCCGAGAACTTTTAAGAAGGAAAGAGTCTTCTCTAATAGCTTGCTAAGGTATAATAAATATATTACTAGTGAAAGATTGAAATATAGCTTTAAAAAAGGAAATAGAAAACTTGTCCATAATTTTAAAATACACAACTGCTTACACATGATCCAAAAGCATGTCTTGGAATGGGTGTCTTCTGAACTCTAATATGTTCATATAAATGAAAGACTGTGAGAAAATGCCACCCAGGATCTGGTCTCCTGTGTAATAATATTTAAGAAGATTACTAATAGATTGGGTCCTGGGGCATTTTAGCACTGGAACTCTGCAGACACACGTAGGAAGGGGCACTAATACCAATAATCTGAGTATTAAGATCATGAATGAAAATCTCCCCATAAAAGAACATTTCTCCATCTTTAGTTAGATTCTAAGTCAAGGCAAACCATATCTTACTAGCCTGGTAACACAGTCTCTCTCTGCAGCATCTGTATTTCTGAACTGGGACATTTAACTTCTTTTTATTTTGGTCTGTAGCACCATCAACAAATACCTGAATTCTCCACAGAGAAAGTGAAAAGCTTCTCAAAGAAGCTGCACACCAAGTCACTATTCATAATTATAGGGTAAGCTTCTGGGTGATTCCCATGAAATTTCTCTCATTGATTCTCTCAACAATTTCACTACCAGAGATCATTAACTGAAAAAAAGTGTATATAATTAGGGAACTGAGGAGCTCAGAAGTGGAACAAAAGTTAAACTGAACAGAAATCCAAAATTTTGGTTTGTCTCTCTTTGGTTTTTCAGGCCAAATTTCTTATATTGGGGTCCTTTAACTCAGTCAAGAGATTGAAATTTAGGCCCAGTTATATAAATCCTTTAGGGTTTTTTGAGGATCTAGAGTCAGAAGAAAACTTTTCCTTTCTGAATCTCACACTGTTCTCCCAGATGAAGGGGAAGGGGAAAGTGGCTGTAGTTAAACAATCCTAAGTCTTTCTTTCTTTCTTTCTTTCTTTCTTTCTTTCTTTCTTTCTTTCTTTCTTTCTTTCTTTCTTTCTTTCTTTCTTTCTTTCTTTCTTTCTTTCTTTCTTTCTTTCTTTCTTTCTTTCTTTCTTTCTTCCTTCCTTCCTTCCTTCCTTCCTTCCTTCCTAATAATAATAATAATAATAATAATAATAATAATAATAATAATAATAATAATAATAATAATAATAATAATAATGGTCATCTAGTTTAACCCCCTGCTCAGACAGGAAACCCTATACCATTTCAGACAAATGGCTGTCCAATCAGTTCTTAAAGACTTCCAATGTTGGAGCATTCACAGCTTTTGGAGGCAGGTTGTTCCACTGATTAATTGTTCTAACTGTCAGGAAGTTTCTCCTTAGTTCTAGGTCTTTCTTTCTTTCTTTCTTTCTTTCTTTCTTTCTTTCTTTCTTTCTTTCTTTCTTTCTTTCTTTCTTTTTCTTCTTCTTCTTCTTCTTTTTCTTTTTCTTTTTCTTTTTCTTCTTCTTCTTCTTCTTCTTCTTCTATCAGGAGATTGAGACAATTCAACTGAGTATAAAGATTTATTTCAAGCTTAAGATCTCTACAAGAATCGGATGAACTAGCAGTCAAAAAAAATGAGCGGAAGATAAGAGAGGCATTTAAGGTGGGCTGGTCTTAGACTCATGATTTATGACACATTTGACCCTTCCCTTGGGCTCAGCTTGGTCATCTCCTACAGACAGTTGTTAAGTGAATTTTGTCTCATTTACAGCCTTTCTTGCTACAGTTCTTAAGTGAATAATTGCAGTTGTTAAGTTAGTAACACAGTTGTTAAGTGAATCTGGTTTCCCCATTGAATTTGCTTGTCCAAAGGTTGCAAAAGGTGATCACATGACCCCCAGACACCACAACCATCATAAATATGAGTCAGTTGCCAAGCATCTGAATTTTGATCACATGACCATGGGGATGCAATGGTTGTAAGTATGAAAAATGTCCATAAGTCCCTTTATAGGTGGCACTTAGATCCTAAAAAATTAGCAAGTATGTATCCGAACTGCCAGCACAAATGTTGGAGGTGTGGTTGTGAGGATGCAACGTATTTTCATATATGGTGGACTTGTAAAAAGGTTAAAGCTTTTTGGATTAAAATTTGGTGGAACATGCAAAAAATATTCAAGAAAAGGATAAAGTTTTCTCCGCAACTGTTTTTATTGGGTATTACCACAGATACCACCGTTGTAGACACTAAGTTGATGTTGAATTTAATTACGGCAGCGAGACTTTTAATAGTGCATTATTGGAAGAAGGAAGAACTGCCGACTATAGAAGAATGGACTTTAAAAGTTTCTAACTTGGCGGAAATGGCAAAGATCTCAGCATATTTGAAAGACCAATTGCAACAGAGATACCTTGTGGAGTGGAGGAGATGGATTGATTATATTCAGAATAATTATGGGACTAAAAAGTTTCACTTAGCATTTGAATAAGTAGTGGATATGTATGATGTATAACTAGCTTGTAGTTATTTTACTGAGAGTTAAAGTGCGATAGAATTTAATATTTTATTGTTGTTTGCATATTTTAGATTGTATTTTTGTACCCTGTATTTAGCTCTGGGAAGTCGGGGAGGGGGGAGGGGAGGGTGGGGGAGGGCAGGGGGTTTGTATTCAAAAATTTCTACAAAATTGCTACAAAAATAAATCTAATGGTGAGCTAAGACTTTTGCACAGTGCAATATGTGCCCTCCCTCAAAAAATAATTGCTCAGCCTAGTTGTTTTTGATAATTATAAAACACTCTCAAATTTCCTCTTTCTGCAGAAAGTTGTGGATCAGTAGTTATGAAAGGCACTTGAAGACACGAATTTTCAGTGCTAGTTTCAAACTGGGATCAAGCCAGAATATTAAACAACATTAGACCACAGTGATGTACTATGCTGAAACCAGATTAGGGGGCATTAGACCTCCTGATTCTAAGTGATCTCTCAGCTGTGCTTTGGACCACCTCCAGGAGTTACCGGTAAGTATTATTAACTGTTTGAATCTGTTCTACCAGCAGCAAGATCTGACTGCTGGCCTAGTGATGGATTGTATTTCAAATCAGGGCTGTTTCCAGAGGAGGAGAGGAGGAGAGGACCTGGAGCTTATGGAGCAAAGGAACTGGATGAGGCTGTCGGCAGGCCCAGAGGAAGAGAGAGAGGCTTTTGGAGAAGTTGGTGGTGGCGGCAGCGTGCTCCAGGGGTGAAAAGAAGCAAGGCCTCTTTAAGGAAAAGGTGGAAGAGTCAGGATCAGAAAAAGGAAAGAAGGCAAGGTTGTCAGAATACAAGCTAACTTGAGGGCTAATCCACATGGAGCCCCATTTCCATCTGTCCTGTTTGCCATCATTCACTCCCTAGAGACTAAAATGGACAATGTGAAATTTGAGCAGGCCCCAAACAAGGAGTATATATTGGAGGTGGTGACCATTTTGAGAGCTGTATGCAACGAAATTTCATTTTGATCTATGTCGATTGGTGTACATTCAAAGTGACAATAAAGTTATCATCATCATTAAAGTTATCATCATCATCATCATTATGAATTTGTTTAGCTGTAGTTTCTCCTCATTCTTCAGGGGCAAGTTTCAGAAAACCTTTCTCTTTGAGAACAGGGTTCCATCATACCCAGGGTTCCATCATTCTCAGGATGAACTCTGCTGGTACATAGGAAAGCCACTAACTTCTGGCTATTTCAGAAAGCCTTTGTGGGGACTGATAAAATATTGAGAAATCTGTTGTTATTGAGCATGTCTTTCCTCAGAACGTTGCTTAATGTGATCCCACCACCACAACCACCACCGTCTGTTTTATGGTTTAATTTTTTTTATTGTATTGGAATAGTTGCCACTTAGAACTAACTGGTACTGAAACACTTTATTAGTTCAAATAAATAAATATAGGATTGTTAATTGAGTATCAAATTTTAATCATGCAAAATAAATACTGAGTAGAATGGATAGATGGATGGATAGATGGATGGATGAAGGAATGAATGAAGGAATAAATGGATAAATGAGTCAGTCAGTTAGTCAGTCAGTCAGCTAATCATTAACCACAACAGGAAAAAATGGACACTGGAAACAGATATTAAAATTACAATCTTATCAAAAGTTTCCTGGAGTACAGCCCATTGGCCTCCCTAAAATTTGATCTGCATTACTATTTAAATCCTCATAGATAATAGGACTAAGAACAAACATCTGCCTCCCTCCTTCCTAGTTATCACTGTATTTAGCTGGTAAGTCTACAAAATCAAGATAACCAGAGTCACTTGGCTCAGAATAAAGCTGTTCACATGAACTGGGACTTTATATCCAGATTTGCATAAGAAATTTTACCTATGGACAATTAAATCCTCCCACCACTGCATACCGGCTCTCTAAACACTCTAATGTGGGGAACTGAAAGAGGTGAACCTAGTTCAAGCACCCCATTTTGTATTAATTTAAAATGTTCATGTATACAACTAAGTGCTGGAAGTGGCATTTAGAGAAAAAAAAATGTTAATAGCTCACTGAAGCTAAAGGAAAAGCCCGTAATGGTTTATTCCATTCATTGTTTAGAATCCATTTGATTTTTAAATTTGTTAGCTGAATGCCATAAGTTTTTAGTGCTTTCTTCTGACCAGTTCCTTATTATTTAATTCAGGTTTCACTATAATGATATAGATTTTTGGAAGAAAAATACAAATCAGTAGGCCAGCATTGGAGGCCAGGATGGAGAAGATCTCCACAGCCACCATATATTTCCCCTTGGTACTTAAATAAGCTGGGAAAAAAGACAACCAAACAGCGCAGAATGTTAGCATGCTGAAGGTGATAAACTTGGCTTCATTAAAAGTATCAGGCAGTGTCCTGGCTAGAAAAGCTACTATGAAGCTGACAACAGCCAAGAAACCCATAAAGCTGAGGACACAGTAAAACATGACATTTGAGCCTTCATTACATTCTAATAGAATTTCTTCAGGCAAAGAATGCATGTCAAGATCTGGGAATGGAGGAGCAACAGCCAGCCATGTTATACAAATAATTATTTGAAGAAAAGAGCAGGAAAAAACAATGGAGTTGGCCAGAGGTTTTCCCACCCACTTCCTCATTTTGGAATTTGGCTTGGTGGCTTTAAAAGCTAGAACCACAATTACAGTTTTACCCAAGACACATGATACAGCTATTGTAAAGATGATGCCAAAAGCACTTTGTCGAATAAGACACATCACCTTCTCAGGCTGGCCAATGAACAGTAAAGCACAAAGGAATGAGAGCAGGAGAGAAACAAGAAGAGTATAAGTGAGATTCCTGTTGTTGGCTTTGACAATGGGAGTGTCTTGGTACTTTATAAAAAGACCAAACACCAATGCTGTGATTAAAAAAAGTGAGAGCGCAAGAATGGTCAAACTAATCCCTAATGATTCTTTGTGTGACAAATAGACTATTTTTTTCGGAAGACATCCATCCTGTCCATGATTTGGAAATTGTCCTTCTGGGCACTGAATGCAATCATCCATGTCTGAAAGAGAATTCATGTCTAACATCAATATGTCATATTGCCAAAGTCCTTAAAAAAGAGTTAAGATGCATCTAAAAGAGACAACTTTAGTCTTTCCAATCACTGAATTATGCTATTGGCTGGGAAGTATTGGTTTATAAATTGGAATATTTAGTAACCCCATTGTATAAGTCACGATCATATACCTGAAAATTATGATTTCCTAAGGACATCTTTGGTATTTTTTTCTGTCTGTTTTATATGTAATGCATTTTACTCATGTTATACATGTAACCTGGTTTCTTATAGTTTTAACAATATACACAAAATAATACCATGCTTATCAGAGGTTATGTAGGACTATATCTTCATCTGCAGATGCTACCATCATGATTTAATTGAACAACTGCTAAAATATAAGGTCAGCTTTGCACCTTACATATATCTATCAATATTGTGTGTGTGTGTGTGTGTGTGTGTGTGTGTGTGTGTGTGTGTTTGTGTGCGTGTGAGAGAGTTTTCAAGACAGTGTTAACTTGGTGGACTAGTAAATATTTTAGGAATTGGTTTGCCATTTTCTTCTTCCCAAGACCAGAGAGTCAAAGTCATCTAGCTGATTTCATACCATAAAATGGGACTAGAACTTATGGTCTCCTAGATTCTAGCCTTATCAAATTGGTTCTCATATCTGTATTTGTTTCTGTATCTATATTTACACAACAAATGTTTCTGACCCATTAATACATTAGGTATCTTACCCTCCTGATTTGAAATCTTCCCTTTTGGACAAAGAAAGCAATCATAACAACAAAATGGCAGGCCTTCCTTTTTTCTCTTGCTAAAACCTTTAAAGCACTTGTCATTGCATATTGAAATGGGACAGGTCTGAAGGTAAAAAAAATAGAAAGACACCATTTAAATGACAGATATATTTAATTTGTTTTGGAGGGAAAAATGACTAGTTAAATATAAGGTGTTAAAGATACAAAAAAAAAAGAAAACAAGAAAAACAAGAAAAACAAAAAAAGAGGGCTGATCTTACCTGATTTGAATTTGTACATGGCAGCTTGCTATTTGGTCTGGATAAAAGGATGAATGTTACTGATAAATTTGGAGTTAAAAAGGTAAAGGTAAAGGTTCCCCCGCACATGCATGCTCGTCATTTCTGACTCTAGGGGCCGGTGCTCATCTCCATTTCAAAGCCGAAGAGCCAGTGCTTGTCCAAGGACGTCTCCGTGGTCATGTGGCCAGCATGACTAGACGCCAAAGGCGCACGGAACGCTGTTACCTTCCCACTGTAGTGGTCCCTATTTTTCTACTTGCATTTTTACGTGCTTTTGAACTGCTAGGTTGGCAGAAGCTGGGACGAGTAACAGGCGCTCACTCTGTTACACGGCACTCGGGATTTGACCCACCAAACTGCCAATCTTCTGATCGACAAGCTCAGCATCCTAACCCACTGAGCCACTGCGTCCCTCTAAATTTGGAGTTAGAAGGGCATAATTTAATTATGGGTGGCATAGATATATACATATATAATATAATATAACAGGTTGATGTAAATATTAAAAATAAGTTGGTTAGATTTACTGAGTATGCAGAAAAAAATATAAAACTAGGCTGTACTTTACTTTAAAATACCTTTGTAGCTCTCAGCATAGGAAGCATTTGACAGAAGAGAAATGCTTACTAAGAAATGCCTACTTGATTTACTTTGATAAATTAGAATTTTGTCAAAAGAAAATGTACAGTAACACAAAAGAAAAACTGGTGATAGAAGGAAGTTCATGTTGGTTTTATACATAGTTAGTAGAAAGATTTAAAGTACATAAGAAAACTTTGGGTTTTGAGCAATGTAAGACTGAATTTGAAATGAAATTGTGTACAAATGATGAACGTGTTATTGCTAAGATGCCTGAACTTTTACTGAAATATGAAACAGAAGAAGTCAAAGAAGGAATGATAAAATGGGCTAAGTTCTTTGGTTGTAACATATACATGGATCAGTGGGAGAATATGTGGTCAAAAAGTTTGAAATTAAAGATAATTTTTATAAAATGATGTTTCATTGGTGCATGTCACCAGAACTCTCTAAATGTTTAAAGGATCTTCAAATGTGTGCTGCAAATTAGCATACATAACAGTTACCGCAACAACACCATTCACACCACCATAATGTTAGCACTGCCTATTGTTAGGCCTGGCTCTGTGCAATCCAATTTTTCTCTTTGGTGAAAAGATCTGGAAACTCAGAACAAACTCATACCTGATTGAACTTGCTAGGCCATACAATATTATTCTCGTTAATGATGAATGAAGTATTTGATGACACATGTGGGAGTAACTTTCCAACTTTGACTCTAAGAAAAGATTGGTTTGGAAACGTCACCCAGTTGATAACATCAAATGCAGCTATCCTTTCACCATTTTGGTCAAAAGAAATCTTTTCTCCAGCACTGTTGTTAAATGAAATTTTTCTTAGAAAGTTCAGTAACTAAAATATAAAGGGAGAAAATTCATAAGGATAACTAATAAGTCGGGGATGTGCTATTTTTAGAAAGGGAGGGAGGGAGGGAAACATGTGCAAGAGGTATAAAGTACAAACAACTATTCCATGAACAATGTTTGGAGTATCAGTAGTATAACAATTTTACTGAACCTTTCAATTGCTACTTCTTTTGTTAAGGCTGTGCAAAACATTGAAGAGGTCCTTTGTTTTCTTTATGTTTCGAAAAAGCCTTTTCGAAACCACACAGCCTCTCATTTTTAAAGAGTATAACAAACCTTCCATATTGCTCTGTTCTGTGTCATTCTGACAGATTTTCCAGTTGAGGAGCTTTCAGGATGGGGTTTTCAGGAGTTAATCCAGGGCTGAATTAACCTTGTCATGGTATAGTCTACTACATCTGTCATGACATTGTTGAACAAAAAAATCTCCATGACTGTAAAGATATCTAAGTTGGTACAGATACCGAATCCATGTAATTAGATACAACTTGTAATTGTTCAGAATCCTAACCAAAAAAAAAATCTCATTCCCACTTTAGGAAGATCTGGGAGACAGGCCTTGCTCAGGATGCTATTTCAAAAGGAGTTTCATCAACCAGGATCCTGTAGCAAAGGCTTCTCAATGACATCACCTATTCATTTCCTATATAAAAAACTACTTCTCCATAAAGAGTTTCCACAAAGAAGTAAAATTTTAGCTTGGAGAAATTCATTATTTTGGGTCTACATATCCTTAGATATATAATATTTTGAAAGGTATATAAGAAGGATTTGAAATTTTGTTTGTTCAATAAACACCATTTGGAAGAAGGGGATAAACAGTTGTTGAGAATGGTAATAGGGCTGTTTTAGTACAAATTGTTTAGTAAAGCTATACGGTAGATAGGTTTAAGTTAGTATACGTAAAAGATTATTTTCATTGTCCTTATGAATATATTGTGTTACAAATTTATTTTATTCATGTTTTCATTTTATGTTTCATTTCTTGTGATTTTCATTATTCATTTGTTATTTGTTAATATTTAACTGTAGTTGGATTCTTGAGGCAAAATATTAAAAATAAAATAAAAGAAATAAAAAATAAATGCTTTCTTATTGCTTTAGAATCTATTCTGCTGGTTAGTATCTATCCCTGTGATGATTGTTACTATTTTCTTGTTTTTAATCTGTTTATTTGCTGTGAACAGGTCATATTATTTTTATTGATAATAATAGGAAATGACTAATATTTCTTTGTAGAGGCCAAAATAGAAGACTCTGTCTTTGGTTTGCTTAAGATTGCAATTCAGCTCTAGCCTTCATTCAATAACTTCAACTTCAGAAAGGGGGGGGGGAAGAAACCCTGCATAGATCATCCATCTTGATCCTAATAGTTCATGAAGGTAGCCAAGCTACCATGACATCCCTTAGGGCTGGAATTGTTTAATGTTTGCTAAGTGGTTAAAGTAGACGTCATAATAAATATTCTACTAATCAGTTAACATTAGATGAATCTGGAATGAATGGTTCTTTGTACTCAATCATATTTAACCCATTTAACATAAGAAATAAAATCGAAATCACATGCAAACAGTACAACAGCAAATATTGTCAATAGGCATCACCAAATTCTTTGAAGTCGAAAATCATGCAAGACTATTGGTGAAATAGAAAGGAAGAAAGATCTTCATCCAGTTTAACACCTTATTTCCTAAGTAGTTTCAAACTTGTTACGTGTACATATTTTCCCTTTGGTTTTACCTGCCATGAATGTTGATCGAGAAGCTTCTTCTCTTTTGACAAGGTGTGTTGTTTGGAATTCATCACATGTATTAAGTGCAGGGTATGTGCCACAGTATGGACAGCATTGTAGATACTATAGCTGTGAGCAGTCATTCTCATTTCAAAAACAGAATCAGGGAGATTGTTCAGCTCCTCCTCTCCAGTGCAGGCCCTCTCAGGTCCATCATTTGCGTTTTGGTTAGACAAGGAACATCCAAATACACTTTCCCAAAATAGCTGGAGAAAACCATCTTCTTTTTCTGAACTAGGTTTTCTGGTCTGAAGAAATGTTTGGAATCCCAGTATCTCCTCAGAGTGAATTGCCAAAGCGAGAGCACCATGAAGGAAGTCTATGCCTGTATTCCTCTGAAAAGGGAGGGATGCAAAGTCCATCTGAGCAGTCATGATCCAAACTTTACTCTCAGCCTTAGTTGATCTATCATATTCTGAAAGTGCGATAAATACTCTGAAAACGAGCATTGTCTGCAGTTCTCCGTGTGTGAATAAGACATTGTAACTGCTTCGCTCAGTTATCTTATAGGTTTCAACCCCTTTTTCTACAAGATTAAAGGTGTTACTAGAAAAACTGTGCTTGGGTAAGTTTTGAATAAAATCGAAGCAAATGCCACTCTGAGAAAAAAAGGGAAGGACTTTCTGCACAAGCCTTTCCCCATTCTCATCTTCAACATAAAGCACCCCTATCCATGTCCACCTGAAATATAGAAGTAAGTGAATAATTCCATTGTATTGATGAGTCCAGTTTGGAAACATCTGTTGAGCAAAAGCTTCTTCATATTTGTTATCCATTGCTGGAGAAGAACCATACATGAGCTAAAGGAGATTTGAAAAGGAGAGCAGGTTTGCAAAATACATTAATATGTATACACACACATGCACAAAAATTAATACAAATCCAAGATGCATAGAAAAAGAAAATAGAAAATAGAAGAACAAAATATACTAACATGTAAATAAAGAGCAAATTTACCACATATGCACTATAAACTATTATAATAATATAGCTTATTGATCCTGAAGAAATCTATAAAATTCATAAATTTGATAAAAATGTGATGACTGTCTCTCATGTTTCATTTTTTTTCCTAATGTGACACTTAAAGAGGCTATGTTAATCCACATTTCAACTGTTATATTTTCTTGAGTTTTCCAGTGTTGGACAAATATAATTTTATCTGCTTAAATTAAATAGATAAATGGCATTTTCTAAAATGGCATATTTTTAAAAAAATTGTCAGAAATTTAATCAGAGAGAAGAGAAATTGTTAACTATTTGCAAATCTACTGAGAGATTATTATCTATTTGTCAAGTGCAGTTCCATCTCTTTCTCTCTCTCTGTCATCTATCTCTCATTTGTCAATTATCTATCTATCATCTATCTATCTATCTATCTATCTATCTATCTATCTATCTATCTATCTATCTATCTATCTATCTATCTCATATATCTATCTATCTTCTAATCTATCTATCTATCTATATCTATCTATCTATCTATCTATCTATCATATATCTATATATCTATCTCTTCTAATCTATCTATCATTTCTCTCTCTCTCACTCTCATCTATCTATCATCACCTATTTTCAACCTGTTTCAAGTGAAAATAATCCTTCTTGCAAAACATCGCTTTACTAGATCAAGGTGAAACTGTACTCTGCATTGTGGACTATCCTTGTATTCAAAACATGAAATCAAGTCAAATGTCCACTTCATATTTAAACTCCAGATGTTAAGCTTCTGTCAAAACAAAATTTATTCAGTTGTGTTTTAATAAATTCCAGAAATGTATATTCTGTTTCTTCATCTAATGAACTCAAATATGAACATAGCAACCTTTAAAAAAAGCAATCCAAATTACAGCAAAACAAAAATCCAACACTGGAACTGCCAAAATGTAATCATTAACATATATAAATAGCAATGCATAATCAACAACACAAAAAAATAGGAGAAAGAGAATCGTGAACACAGAAGAGTTAAAATTAAGTAATGAAATACTATTAAGTAGTGAGAAAATATAATTGGTGATCAAGAAAGCCAAGGAGAACCTAGAAAATACTTACCTGTGGAATCTTATAGATACCTAGAATGGTAGACATATGGCGGCAGACATTTGAGTCAGGTCCTCCAATGACTGCAACTGCACTACTCCTGCTATCACACTTATAATTTGGAATGAACTTCTTCCAGGTAGAGAAAAGTTCCATTGAGGCAAGATAAGTTGAGCTTGCACTCAAATGACTGTTATAGATCTGGAATCCCAGAGTGATGTTTGGCAAAATGTGTGGGTCTTCATTGATTTCTTTTATTGCAAATGCCAGAGCCAGAATATGTTGGTAATTCTGAGCCAAAATCCTACAAAAGTGGATGTATTATTGGAGAGAAGCTCTATGATAAAAACAAAGTCATCATCTAGAATGATGATTTTGTTTCAAACAGTATCTATTTTGGTAGGCAACACATCATTTTAAACAAAGGTTCATATGGCAAGGGCAAGAATCAAAAACAGATAAAAAGCTTTCCAAGATGCAAAGAAATGAAGAGACTTGGCATTGCCTGTTTTGAAGTTGCATTTTCCAACCTTTAGTTTGCATGGAAGAGTTCATGTTGCTGAGAAATAAAATAATTTTAGGGCAGCACAATACGTAGTTTAGATGGCATAGTTTTCTGTGGTTCAATAAAGTTAACATCAATGTAGATTTAAAAATCACTATATTAGAAGTGCCATATTAGCAATATGTAATAGATCTTTATCTAGAATGTATAAAAAGGTAAAGGTAAAGGTTCCCCCGCACATGCGTGCTAGTCGTTTCCGACTCTAGGGGCCGGTGCTCATCTCCGTTTCAAAGCCGAAGAGCCAGCGCTTGTCCGAGGACGTCTCCGTGGTCATGTGGCCGGCATGACTAGACGCCAAAGGCGCACGGAACGCTGTTACCTTCCCACCGGAGTGGTCCCTATTTTTCTACTTGCATTTTTACGTGCTTTCGAACTGCTAGGTTGGCAGAAGCTGGGACGAGTAACAGGCGCTCACTCTGTTACGCGGCACTCGGGATTCGACCCGCCAAACTGCCGACCTTCCGATCGACAAGCTCAGCGTCCTAACCCACTGAGCCACCGCGTATAAAGGTACCCTAAATTTGTGTTTGAAATGTGGACAACAAGAAGAACCATTTTATCATGATTGGTAGATTTTAGAAAACCAGAAAACTTTGGGTTCAAATACATAAAAACACAAGGAATTTTAAACATAAATATATAGCCAGAAAGATAAATCTATTTTATTTTGCCACTTGCTAAACATTTGGATTTGTTTTGTCAGGACTGCACATTTAGAAAAAAACCATGTAAGATTATCTCTGCTGCAAGAATTATGTACAAAAATGAGAAGTCCCTGAAATATCTGAGCAGAGGGATGATTGGTGAAGATGATAGAATTAGCAGAGATGGCAAATTTAATTTGTTTGCTTAGAGAAAGGTCAATGACTACCTTTATTAGTGATTGGAAACCCCTTATGGACTTTTTTCTGGAAAAGAAAAAGAAAATAAACTGGTGATTTATGGCTTTGATAAATAGAAATAGCATATTATGGACAGAAGGAAATTATGATGTAAGCTTAGAGAGGGGGTAAAATATATACAGTATGTACTTATAACTGTTATTAAAAAAAAATCTGAAGCCACTTCTTTATTACTTTTTTCTTTTTCTTCCTTTTCAAATCCTTTCCCCCCCACTTTTTTATTACTTTTCCCTAGTTTTCTTTTTGTCAATTCAAAATTTATATTGTTATTATTCTGTTGCAAACATCTTTAATAAATGTTGCATTTTTAAAAAAAAGAGTTTGTCTGTTTAGGTTTAGGTTAGGTGCTACATTTCTCTTTGCATATAAACCCAATAACAACTCTGTTTTGTCATACATTTTCCTGTATGTGTTTTTAAAAACCTCTCTTCTATCTAATATAAATATGCCCTTGACTCAACCTATATTATCCTTAAGTGTTTTTCTAACAACATTATAGCATTCAAATTGTAATGCTTATTCTAGGACTTTTTTCTCTCTTGAATTCCCACACCAATCAGCTTAGGCAGTTAGTTAGATCAACTACCTTAGATTTTCCCTCCAAGATTTAACCATGTTCAACACCACCCATAAACACACCTATTGCGAGACTAGCCAAAGTTGATTAAGTATGTTCTCTGAAACTACATATATTCAGATAATGGTAATAATATATTTGGTATGACAAGAGGCACAAGGCACTATCCATGGCTGTTGGTTGCCTTCATATCTCAGAAGGATTATTCAGTACAAGACATGGCTGAAATGTTCAAACGTGTTCCAGAAGACAAGATAAAAAAAAACAAAAACATAATGTTTAAATTGTTAGAAAGCAGATTTTGGTTGCACACCAGAAATAATCTCCAAATGATAAGAACCATTTAACTATAAAGGAGACTTCATCAGGAAATATTTTCATAGGAAAAAAAATCTTTCCAGATTGGCCATAAGGCAAAAAAAAAATGTTTAGCAAGTGGCAAGATAAAATAGCTTTATCTTTCTGGCATAATACTTATTTTAACTTGTTTTAGTTTTGTTTCTACCTGGCTTCTTTTACCGATGTATTGCATTTTAAATGTTTTTATGCTTTTATGCATTTCACTGTATAGCATCCAGAATCATTCTGTGCGTAAGATGGGTAGTACCTAACTAAAAATAAATAAAAGTGATATACAGTAGATTAAGCATTATCAACGTAATCTAGAAAAAAAGATGCCATACTACAATTTATGCATAATTATATCATCAGAACAAAACTCTAATAATGAAATACCTCTTAAGTTCTCTTTGAGAACTTCCTTACATGATATCATCTAAGAGATCCAGTGAAGGGGCCATTTTAAAGGTTATTGGATGTAAAAAGACATAACTCTGAGACATAATACCAGCAATGTTGAGTTCCCCTGGATGGTAATATTTATGAAGAATAGGAAGAAGAATCTGGATTCCTAGCAACATTAATACTGATATCAACACCACTATTATGCTGCATTAGAATCTGATTTCTGAGAAGTCCTTCTGCCAGCTTTGTTGGAGTAGTTAAAGATATTGGAGTATCATAAAAACTGGATAATTACTCTCTTATTAAACAGGTTGATGCAAAAGTTGGGTGTGCCAAATGTCAAGCAAATGTTTGTCTTTTTTGTTGTTCCACCTCTAATTGGCAGAGGCTGGATTATTAGAACAATTTAGTCTTAATAGTGTTGATGCAGCCCAAGGACCCACTTTAATGAAAGAATGAAAGCATCATGATGATCTTGATAATTATAGGATAGATTGAACTGACAGTTATTTAAAACTGCAAGTGTTTTGTAAGATAGGTTGATTCTAGATAAAAGTAATCAAACTTGGTTTGGTTTGAATGAAATAATTCCTTTGCAGAACCCCAGAAGTAAGCAATCACACTATGGAGAATAAGTATTTTCTTGATTACTTAAGTGGAAAAAGAATCAAGTCTGTGGGTATGTAAAGCAACAAATAGAAATTATAGTATTATCTATGAAGAGAGAGTCCAGGATAAATCAGCAAACTAATTAGGAAAAAAATAAGCAAGATGGGTGGCATAAAGTCTAATAAATAATTAAATAAAAATAACATAATAATACAACTTAGCGATTAATTGTATCCATAATATAAAGAACCTAAATGCCATCTTCATATTTCTACATAATAATATAGCTTTTCTCTATTCTTTTACTGACATGTTGGCATGATAAATATAGATTGTTTTGAGCTTGCTTTGTTCTATTCTAATTCTAATTCTAATTCAATTAGAATTGAATTAATTCTAATTGAAGAAACAATGGATGGAATCTAATCAAGGGGAGAAGCAACCTGGAATTAAGGTGACACTTTCTAACAGTGAGAACAATTAACCAGTGGAACAGCTTGCCTTCAGAAATTGTGGGTGCTTCATCACTGGAGGTCTTTAAAAAGAGACTGGACAGCCACTTGTCTCAAATTGTTTAGAGTCTCCTGCTTGAGCAGGGGCTTGTACTAGAAGACCTCCAAAGTCCCATCCACCTCTATTCTGACTGATTGATTATACTGCCACATTGACAAGATAAATGTAGATTGTTGCAATATATAACATTTTAAAAATAATACTAATGATAAATTAAAAATATGTTTGGGAAATAGCTTATCCAGGATCCCAGACAGACTGTAACAGCCTTGGGATTTCCATGCCACCCATATTTCTACAGTTAAAGTTTGCAACTGATTTGTGAAGCAGGGCCTGAGAGACAGGAGATAAGGGTGAACCAGGAGTCCTTCCATAGGGGGGAAAGAGATTCCTTAGCTTCCAAGAACTGTAACTTTTCCATGCCAGAACAATCTGAAGCAGTTCCAAAACAAATAGTAATTGGGGAGTCTTTGTGCCACACTAAGCTAATGAAATTTTAGGGCTGAATGATGGAGTTCAGTGCCAGATTTACATAGGAAAAATATTGCAAAAGGAAGTAGATGGGGTACTGGATATAATTCATAATCCTCTTCTTTTTGTACCTGTCATTATGCCCCCCTCCATTAATTCTACCACCATTGGTGAATATTCAAGAACTTACTGCTCCCTTTCTACCTATTTATCTTCTTGCGCTTGCGTGCTTTTGAACTGCTAGTTTGGCAGGAGCTGGAGCAAGTAACAGGAGCTCCTGCCTGTCATGCAGCACTTGGGCCTTGAACCTGGGTGATCAGCTTCTCAGGTGACAAGCTCAGCATCTTTAACTGCTGAGACCTCGTGTACCACTTTGCTGGGAAGATAGCAGCATTCTGTGTATATCAGCTTATAGTCATGCTGGTCACATAACCACAGAAGTGTCTTTGGACAATGTTTGGTCTCTTGGCTAAGAAATGAAGTTGAGCACCACCCACTAGAATTGGACATGACTGGACAGGGAAACATTTACCTTTATCTTTCTATCTATGTCTTCAAGTGGTGGCAGTATATAATCCTCTTGAACAAATAACTTTTCAAAATCTGAATGCAGTGTGAATAATGTTGTGATAAAGGTCCCTTAACAGTCCCATTCTCTGTGCCAACCTCCCCCACACACCCCAGTGTTAGAATCTTATCGTTATAATCATCAGGCAAGGTAAAAGCCAGATGTCTACCATCTTCTATCAATAACAAAACAAAGCTTGTAGCTGAATATTAACCTTTATCCAGTAGTAGGATTCAAATATGTGAACAAACAATTCTCTGTCTGGATGACACTTCTGGAAGTCCATTCTGGGCCTGGGCAACAAAAAATTAGCTACTGGTTCTGCCGAACTGGTGTGAACCAGCTGAATCCCACCACTCACTTTATCCAAAAATGTCAATAGTAGAGAAAACTTTTCCATTCTCCAGATCTTGTATAATTTTGTTCTTTAAATTCAAATTCCTCATATATTTTTCTTTTACTTCTTTCCTCTTCTTAGAAGGCTTTCGTTATTTATTTCAGATCTAATCAAAATAATATAGCATTTGGGGAAAAAGATACAGCTCAGTAACCCAAAACTGGATGCTACGATGATGCTACCTGGTAGAATAAGAGAATGGGTTTGACATCCAGGGGTGTCAAACTCAATTTCATTGAGGGCCGCATCAGCATTGTGGTTGCCCTTAGGGGGCCGGGTGGGTTTGGCCAGGGTGGGTGTGGCCTACTGGGTGGGCGTGGCTAGAGTGCTTATGGCCTACTGGGTGGGCATGGCCAGCTGTACATCATTCGCATCAAGGGTGCCTATGGGGGCCTGGGCAGGAGTGGGACGGATCTGAGGGTTTCTGGCAGAAGGAGGGTCTCTGGGCCAGGGCCAAGGCAACGGGGGCCGTTCCCTCACTGTTTCCAGGATGGCTTCGCGGGCCACATGAAACCACTTCGCGGGCCAGATCTGGCCCCCGGGCCTTGTGTTTGACATGTCTGAAGTAGGAGTAGGAAATGAAAGTCTCAAACCTTCTGTCCCTTTTGAACTTTTTGCAAGAAAGTAACTTGGGTCCTAAAAATGAGATGAAAAGTATCAAATATATAGTTCATCATTTGAAACAATTTTAAGAATCAGCATTTTCATTCAAAGCATGTGTATCAAATTTCAATACTAATACTAAGAATTATTTCAAGATGTTATCTTCCATGTCCCCTACTGTTTATTAGCTTATTGTCTTTAAAAGGCACTAATTTGGAACATGGTGAGAAGAAAAGGGGTCTCATTGCACAATTCTGTGCACCAAGTCTCAAAACGTTCCTGAACATTTGCTCTCATTAAGTAACAGCAATTCCTTACATAGCTTCCGCATTAAAATCTTGAGAAGGATGTCTAATAAGGATGTCTAATAAATGTGATTTTCTCAGAAGGGGTGTAAATCTGAGACATGATGCCACCAATGATGAAATTTTCTGTCTTAACATATTTGTGAAGAATAGGAAGCAGCTCATCAATGTGACATTTCCCATTAGAGAATAAGCAGACTGTTTTTGGCAGGAAGACCATAAATATCAGGATTTTTTTGGCGGCGGGGGGGGGGGTATTAAGACGTCAATTCACACATTCCTAGAATACCCATCCCCTGGCATCTGTTCTCTGGTGAGAGGCCACAAAAGAAGTGAGCCAGTGGTGGCCATGTGGGGTCTAGCTGGACGGGGCTGTTGGGGCCACTGCTGTGAGGTGAAACAGTGGAAAAAATAGGACATGCCCTGAAAATAAGGCCTAATGCTTTTGTGTGTGTGTGTGTGTGTGTGTGTGTGTGTTGTTAGTTGCAAAGTCATGTCCAACCCATCGCGACCCCATGGACAACATTCCTCCAGGCCTTCCTGTCCTCTACCATCTTCTGGAGTCCGTTTAAACACACACCTACTGCTTCAGTGACTCCATTCAGCCACCTCATTCTCTGTCGTCCCTTTCTTCTATTGCCCTCAATCTTTCCCAGCATTAGGCTCTTCTCCAGTGAGTCCTTCCTTCTCATTAGGTGGCCAAAGTATTTGAGTTTTAGCTTCAGGATCTGGCCTTCTAAAGAGCAGTCAGGGTTGATCTCCTCTAGGACTGACCGGTTTGATCGCCTTGCAGTCCAAGGGACTCCTGTCATACTCGGTGCCCCATCAGTAGCCACTGACACAAGGTGGGTGGTGTTGATTTCATTGGTTCTAAAATAATCCAAGACAGCCTCACAGATGTCCTCTCCCCTTGTTTGGCCTTTCAGTGGTATCAACTCAAACATTTCTTCCTGTGGTCCAGCAGAGTTCACATATCGGCAGAACAGCGCTATTTGTTCAATATCACCTGTGTCTTTGGATGCATCACAGGCAATTGAGTATGCCTCAGCTGAATTGATGTCTTTAATTTGCTGTCTGGTGATGTTTTCTGCCATTTTTAGGGTTCTGTCTTTAACAGTCTTCGCAGAGAGGGGCATATCTCTGATTTTCTGCACAATTTCACTCTTGTTTTTGAAGTCTGAGAATAGATGTTATGAAATCTTAATGAATGATTCCTTCATATATTCTCCATCTGTGAACGGCTTCCCGTGCCTGACTATTTCCTGAGCAGCCACAAAACTAGCATATGTAGTTGTGCAGGTTCGCATCCCACCAGGCTCAAGGTTGACTCAGCCTTCCATCCTTCTGAGGTAGGTAAAATGAGGACCCAGATTGTTGGGGGCAATTAAGCTGACTTTGTAATAATGCCGCTTGGGGGTGTATGAAAGCCCTAATAAGCAGGCATATACATAGAATGAAGGCTACTGCTAAGCTTGTAAGCTGCCCTGAGTCTTCGGAGAAGGGCGGGATATAAATGGAATTAAAATAAATAAAAAAAACTTGCAGACGTCACCCACTTCTTAAATTGATTCTTGCTCTGATCAACCTTCCGCATCAATTCTGAAACGGCTTTTTTTCTCTCTTCCCCTTCTGGGTATTTTTCAGCAAAGGCTGTGTGTTTATTTTGGAAATGTCTTGCAACATTAGACTTCTTGTTGTTTGCAAATTTCTCACCACATATTAGACATACTGGTAAACCAGTCTTGTCAGTGGTGAAAGCAAATGAATGTGCCCATTCATCATTAAACACTCTGTGTTCTTCCGAAATTTTTCTTCTCTTGGATGATTTGTCCATGGTTGGCCTATTGAGGGGCAAACAGCAAAATAAATCTCATGCTGGTGGGTGTCGTACGGTGGAAATTATAACCAGTATTGTGAATCAAATAATGTAAGAACCAGTTTCCTGCAAAGATTCTCCCCCCACACACAGAGCACCCAGCCTCCACTACTCCCCCCCACCCGATGGAGCGTTCCACTGCCACTGCTGCTTTCCCCCAGGACAGAGCGCTCCACCGCTGCTTTACCCAGTGGCAAAGGTGGAGGTTGGGAGGCAGCGGCAGGACATAGCCCGGGCATGGACAAGCAAACCACAGCAGCAAAGCTCGTCCTCCCCCCACACACACTCAAGGTGCAGAAGGCAAGTGAACATGAGCAAGAAGCACAGCCAGCTTATTTTTTGAGAGCCATGATTCCCCCTCCCCAGTGCAAACTATAAAAACCACAAATAGAAAAATACAAAAGAAAAAAAAAAGGATGTGTGTGTGTAGGAAAGGAAAGAAGAAAGGGGAAAAAACCCTTTCTCCTTCATCCCAACAAGTAAAAACAATTTTAGCAGCTAATCTACCATCTTTAAATACAGCATAATTGTGCCATACCTCATCTCTTAATTAAACAAACATCAAAATATTTCATTAAAGTTCTTTACTAAAAGTCTAGTAAGGACAACCACATATATTCATATTCTCCTTCTCTCTCTCTCTCCCTCCCCCCCTCCCTGCCACTTACTTGGAAAGTAGGACAGTCACCTGAGGAATAAACAGGCCTTTTCTTTAGTCAGCAGTATTCCAGCAGTTTTCAAAAAATCACTGTTAAGAGACGAATACCTTTTTGTTAAGCCATTTTATTTGGTTGAGTTGCATTTGTGTTGTTAAGTGAGACATTTGTTTACTGAGTTTTGCTCCATTTTGCGACCTTACCACCATTGCTAAGTGAATCACTGCAGTTAGTATTCAGGTTGTTAAGTGAATCTGGTTTCCCCTTGTGACGGGTAGGCAGCCTTGGCTGTTTTATGAGTCCTGGGCTTAAACTCCCAGAATTCCTGAGCCAGTATGGAAACCTCTCCATTTCTACTCAGCATGGCTGGCTCAGGAATTCTGGGAGTTTAAGCCCAGGACTCATAAAAGAGCCAAGGTTGCCTACCCGAGTCCTTGGGGATGGCAGCCCCACCTGCGCCTCCTTACCCAGGTTCTTAAGGTAAAATCCTTTTTAAAAAGCCAGCCTTGCACACAGGTGGCTGTGAGCAGCTCCACGTTTCCCCTCAGCTACTTGGGAACGAGTAAACGCCCCTCCCATTTGGTGACTGTTATTATTCATTTATAAGCAAAAGAAGAAAAACAGAAAAATCGAAGAGATAAAAAGGGGAAAAAACAAAATACACCTTTGAAAAACTGAAAAGGAGGGGATGGGGAAGGGGTTCTCTGAAGGATTCTGAGGAGGGGGGAGGGGGGTGCAGACGGAGAAGAACGGGGAGACACCAAGAAGGGGAGATGAGGGGGGAGAGAGAAAGAGAGAGAGGAAGGGGGGAAAAACACCCAAATATCCCCACGGGGGTTATGGAATCTCTTTACAGATTGAGGAGGGGGCGGGGGGGGCTGGGAAAAAGGGGAAGAAGTAGGGCTCTCAGCCCCAGCGACGAGGAGCCAACGGGGGGGGCGGGCGGGCGAAGCACGCCTTTCGCTTGCCAGGGCTCTCAGCCCCGGCGACAAGAGGAGCCAACGGGGGGGCGGGCGGGCGAAGCGCGCCTTTTGCTTGCCGGGGCTCTCAGCCCCGGCGACGAGAGGAGCCAACGGGGGGGGGGCGGGCGAAGCGCGCGGCGACGAGAGGAGCCAACGGGGGGCGGGTGGGCAAAGTGCGCGGTGACGAGAGCCAACGGGGGGCGGGCGGGTGAAGCGCGCTTTTCGCTCACCGGGGCTCTCAGCCGCGGCAACGAGAGGAGCCAACGGGGGGCAGGCGGGCGAAGCACGCGGCGACGAGAGGAGCCAACGGGGGGCGGACGGGTGAAGCGCACTTTTCGCTCACCGGGGCTCTCAGCCCCGGCAACGAGAGGAGCCAACGGGGGGCAGGCGGGCGAAGCGCGCGGCGACGAGAGGAGCCAACGGGGGGGTGGGCGGGTGAAGCGCGCCTTTTGCTTGCCGGGGTTCTCAGCCCCGGCGACGAGAGGAGCCAACCATTGTTTCTTGTCCTGCCTTCTGGTGCTTTGGAGAATAATTTGACTCCCTCTTCTTTGTGGCAGCCTCTCAAATACTGGAATACTGCTATCATGTCACTCTTATTTCTTCTTTTTTTTTAAGACTAGCCAAACCCAAGTCCTGTAGCCATTCTTCGTATGTTTTAGTCTCCAGGCCTTGGATCATCTTAGTTGCTTTTCTCCAAACTTTTTCCAAGGTCTCAACATCTTTTTTGTAGTATGGTGACCAAAATTGGTTGCAGTATTCCAAATGTGGTCTCACTTGAGTTTTATAAAGCAGTACTAATACTTCGCATGATCTTGATTCTATGCCTCTGTTTATACAACCTAGGATTATGTTAGCTTTTTTGGCTGCTGCTGCACATTGCTGGCTCATAGGACTCCAAGGTCCCTCTCACAGTTACTGTTTTTGAGCCAGGTCCCACCTAATCTGTACTTATATCTTTGATTTTTCCTGCCTAAATGTAAACTCTTGCTTTTCTCCACATTAAAACTCATTTGGTTCAATAGTGCCCATTGTTCCAGTATGTCAAGATCTTTTTGGATCGTGAGCTTGTCTTCTGGGGTGTTGGCTATTCCGATCAGTAGTGTCATCTGCAAAGTTGATGAGTTCCCCTTCTATCCCCTCATCCCTCATACTCCCCTTCTATCCCCTCATCCCTCATACTTTGTGGGGCTCTGCCTTGATTTGAATCCTATTCAGTCACTCCATAAGCAATAATAATAATAATAATAATAATAATAATAATAATAATAATAATAATAATAATAATAATAATAATAATAATAATAAGAAGAAGAAGAAGAAGAAGAAGAAGAAGAAGAAGAAGACTGAGTTTCATGTTTAATGAATAAAAGTTATATAATAATAATGTTGGAAAGGACCTCGGAGGTCATCTAATCCAACCCCCTGCTCTGGCAGGAAACCCTATACCATTTCAGACAAATGGCTGTCCAGTCTCTTCTTAAAAACTTCCACTGTTGGAGCATTCACAGATTCTAGAGTCAGGTTGTTCCATTGATTAATTGTGCCCACTGTCAGAGAATTTCTCCTTAGTTCCAGGTTGCTTCTCTCCTTGATTAGTTTCCATCTGTTGCTTCTTGTCCTGCCTTCAGATGCTTTGGAGAATAGCTTGATATTGTGGCAACCCCTGAGATATTGGAACACTGCTGTCATGTCCCCCCTCATCCCTCGTCAGGGGCTGGTCTTGAATCTATATTTCTACTTAGAGTTAAGAATGCGTGCATAATCAGTACAATCTAGGCTGGAAGGGACCATTGAGGTCTTCTGGTCCAACCCCCTACCCCAAACAGGAGACCTTATTTTCAGATCTTAGTAAATCACTGTAAAATTGTAAACTGTAAATCCAAAGCTTCAGCATGCCCTATAAAAATCAGAGCAGACATCTACCCAATTCCTCTGTTGCCTAATTTGGTGGTGACCTTTCAACATTACTTGAAGGTTAACTTTATTTTAATCTAATAACCTCTTAAAAATTCTTTGCAATGAACTTTCTTTCTCGAGACAAAATATTTCACGTAACAAATTGGGTGGTTTCTAACATTTCTCATCTGATAATTCCCATACAATAGACTAAGATCTTAAGCTAAAACCTGTTGGTGGTAAGACCCAACAGAAAAGAGGTCTATTTTTTCTCAAAGATTTCCTTTATAGAGGTCAGTTGTCTAAATATTTTGCTATAATCTTCCTTTCCCTCAATCTATTTTCATTCTTCTTATTCATAAGCCTGATTTGTTGGTGATCGTGGTTTTCAACATTGCTTGGATGTCTTTTTTTTAAGAGGTTTGCAACTCTTTTCCAGAGAGCATTAACTAGTGAAAGCCATGAGAACAGAGACTCGCGAGGATTCATTTTTGACTTCTGGTTTAACACATGAGGTAGAGCCCATAATTCTGTTCCGTTATGATGCAATCTAGGAAATTCCTAGCATCCTACTTGGAAGCACATCCAGCCATTGGTTTAGAGGATGTTGCCCTGCTTGCAGGGCATCCTTGAACTTCTTTGGTAGTAATGGAGTTGACTTTTTATAGTACCTTGTTTGGAGTTTTGTTTACCTGGATTCTCTACTTCACCTTTTTTGTACTGGATGAGTTTTGTAGCAGGTTCTGGAGTCATATCTATTCCTCTGGCTTTTCTGAAATATCCCCCCGATTTACACCTGCAGTTAAAAAGGTAACTATTATATTATACAATGTACCAGGGTTTTTAATGGGCCCATGAAGTCAGTGCCAAAATAAATCAGTTCACTGAATATAAGATAGAAGAATTTGTGCAACTTGTGAATGCAGAGTGCTTTGTTCCTTACAGTTTGGTGAAGCTATTAATGCTCCGGGCAAAAACACATTGACTACATGACACATGGTTGTTTTTTTTTATGGTATGGAAAAAATAAAATACATAAATACTTCCAAAACCACTATATTAGAAATGCACTGTTATTACATTGGGAAAAAATAAAATGTACGATCTATTTGAAAATTCCAGGATGGCTCTCAACAATGGAAGCATTTGTACAACCAAGTCTAATCAGTCTCGATAAAATACGGGCATATAAAGATATTCTAAATTCTGAAGCGAACTTAAAATCTAGACAAGAGATCAGAGCATTGATTTAACATGGTGGTCACATTTACAAATGCGAGCCAATCCTCGACTTACAGTTTGTTTAGTTAGTTCTAAGTTACAATAACATTTTTCACGCTTATGACCATTGCCGCATCCCTGTGGTCACATGATTTACATTTGGATGTTTGCCAACAGATTCACGTTTATGACGGTTTCAGTGTGCCAGAGTCATCTTTTTTATATAAAGTTTTATTTATTAATTTTTTTGTAGAATTCAATAGTAATCATTCAAATGTGTTGTCTGAGTATGTTATTCACAAATAGAAATTAAATTCCTGATCCCTGAATCTTTTCTCTAACCATTGATAAAATAGGTCCCAAGTTTGAAAATGTTCTGTTTCTTCTTTTTCTTTCAACCTTAAAGTAAGTCTGTCCATTTCCGCACAGTCTGGTATTTTTTTAATTATTTCTTCTTCTGGTGGTGTTTCTTTGTTCTTCCAGCATTGTGTAAATATAATTCTTCCTGCTGTTATCACATGTAAAATCAAATATCAGGTTTTTCTGGCATTATTCCTTTCGCCCAGGTTCGCCTGGTGCGCCAGTTGCGGCCCTATCTAGACCGGGATGCCTTGCGTACAGTCACTCATGCGCTCGTGACCTCTCGGTTAGACTACTGCAACGCTCTCTACATGGGGCTGCCGTACATAGATGGGAGCTTCCAAAACGTGCTCAAGCAACACTGAGAGCATTTCTGCCTCCTGGCACACTCGGTTCACGAGCTCAGTCTCCTGTCTATAAATCTACCCAGATCTCTTTGCCCCAAACCTGGGGTACCGGCAAAAGTCCCATGAAGAAATCCCAGCTCAGGAAGAAAGAAGCAAAGTTGTGGGCACCCAGGTCCTCATCCACAGCCTATTTCAGAAGCAGAAAGGTGGACTTTCTTGACGATAGGGCTCAGGATCTTCTGGAATTCCACATTCTGCATAAGAAAATTCAACATGCATGGGGCTTGCCAGCCATTATTCAGAAATCCCTGCGGTTATTTGCTCCCTCAGAGTCAGATGTGACCATGAAAACAGCAATGAGTGTTGCAGCCAACAAAATCACCTGACATGTATGACTCAGCACTATTTTATGGACTCCACCCAACTCCAATGGGAATTCGAGCTTCTTGCCTAAATACAGAAGAGCCATCATTTTGTTTTGATAGAAAAATCCAGCACGACAGAACGCTTCAAGGGAAAATGGCTGGGAGAGAAGCACCTGAAGTGAGCAAACTACGGCAGTCGCCACTGCAGAGAATTGAATCCGATTTATATCTAAAGGATGAACACATATGGACTTCAGACCTTCTTGGTGGAACACAAGATCCTAGAGATTCCTAGAGTTAGAAAGCAGAGACCAGATTTAACTTGGGGTATGGTCAAGGAGACAGAAACAGATTCTTCTTCGCTGCTAACAGAGGATAGGTCGTCCCTTCCATCTATTTCAGCAAAGAAGGCAGACGTACAGTTCTCTTCTCTTCCATCAGAAGATGCTATCTCTGAATTATCCTCAGAGGCAACCTTGAGGAACGCTTCGCTTCCAGGACCAGGGCATCAAGGAGCCCTATTTCAGGAGGAAAGAGTCTTTGCTAGCAATACAGACCTGCGGAATTTGACTACATCAGGAAGTGAACCGGCCGATACCTCAGGGCCCTCTGAACAATTTTCTTCACCCAACAAAGATATGTTCTTCCAGGAAGCAGTGCAGACTTCACTAGCTGTTGAGCAGAGAGCAGTGCTGGACTACAGAAGAGAAGGCGAACAAACTGTCACAGAACTAGTCATGGATGAACTTGACGGTGGAAAGCACTCCAGCATGGAGAAGGTAGAAGAAAAGACCCAGAACTGGGGGAAAGACCTATCTACCAAGGAACCTTTTACTGATATCAGACCATTCATAGAACACAAGACCACCAAAATGTCTGGGACAACTCAAAAGAGAAGAAACCCTAAGTTAGAAAGAGGTCAGCCCAAGAAGCCGAAGAAACAGGTTCACCACACTCACTTCCTAATCGGCGTGGAACCTGATGAGAAAATGTCCATCCTTGGTAGAATCTTGGAGAGAAAATTGCATCTGCGACATGGGTTGAGCATTTGGAAGTACAGCCATGGAAAGGTGGTTTCCAGAATAAAAGACAAGATAGAAAGCTTTAGTTAAAGTTTCCGGGTACGAAGGAGGACAAGAAGCAAGGACAGCACTAGGAGAAATCAGTCACATAGTCCGGAAAGCACCACAAGAAGCAGCAGCTCAAGTGTCAATGCCAGAAGCAGAGGGAGAAGCAAAGACAGGAGATCAAAGATGAATGTGAAAAGAAAGGAGTTGCCACAGAAGGAATTATGATGGTCATACCTATACGACAGTTCCTTGACAAAGGGAGCAGGAAGAAACTATGAAAGGGGCCAGAAAGAAACTCTGCAAATCCCTAGGAGAGTATGCCCCTTGGAAAGAGGTGAATTTATAATCCAGCTTCAAGAACTTGGGTTAACCCATTGTGACAAAGGTTGATAGACAACTGTGTAGTCCTATCACATTAATATGTTAATTTCTAAAATAATGATCTTACAGAAGCCAGCAATATATTAATAAAAAGAAATATTTTTTTATAAAATGGATAAAAATATATGTATATTATTGGCTCATAAATCTGTGGAACTATGAACTGCAAGGGATCTTGGAGAACATCTAGTATGACTCCCTGACCAGTGCAGAAATTGGCTATAACAGATACAAAGCAACACCTAGCCCATCAAAGAGAAAGATTAGGGGTGATATGACAGCTATCGTCCAGTAATTGAGGAGCAGCTATTCAGACGAGTTGGTTGACTTATTCTCAAAAACACCTAAGAGCTGGACAAGAAGCAATGCATGGAAGCTTTTTTTTTATTAAAAAGTTTTACAATACATTTTATCTTTAGCAAACCAAAAAAAAAAAACAAAAAAACCCTCCCAACCCCTTCCCCCCCCACCCTCTTCCCCCTCCCCAACCCTCCCCAACCCCTCCCTCCCTTTCCCCTCTCCTCCCCCCCCCCGGCTTCCCAGAGCAAAATACAGGGTATAAAAATACAATCATAATCAAACTTACGCAAACAATCCTAAACTATTTAAACTACCAAACTTTAACTCATATAAGAAAACTCCAAACATATATATATATATATATATATATATATATATATATATATATATATATATATATATATATATATATATATATATATATATATATATATATATATATATATATATATTCATATCAATAATTATACAAATACAAAATAATACTTTCCAATCTAATACCAAAACACAGGGTATAAAAATACAAACAAACAATCATGATCTAACTTACGCAAACAATCCTTAGCTATTCAAACTATCAAACTTTAACTCATATAGGTAAATTCCAAACATACATATATATATATCATATCAATGATTATTCAGATACAAAATAATACCTTAAATTCATATTATCCTAATATATTATACAAATTAAAATACCATAGATTACTTCCAAACTTAAAAAAAAACTTTATATATATAATCACATCATTCTTATATTCTTATATTCTATTACCTACTCCAATATTGCCCATAAAAGTATTACAAATTAATTTCAATCACACATAAAACAATTTATAACAACCTTTCCTTCTCCTAATATATTATACAACTTAAAATACCATACACTACCTTCCAGGCTTACAACTTTCCATCCAAATAACAAAGCATAACCTACAGAATATCAATAAACACTACTACAAATCTTCCCAATTAAATTTTCATAATCATCTTCAAAGTAAAGCAACACAAAATATTATATAATTATTTTATAAGGGTGAAAAATGAATCCCCACATACTTAATCCTTCTAGCATCCTTATTACATTATTATCTCTTGCAATTATGCAACTAAATCCTCAGGTTTGCTTCATTCTTCCAGAAGCAGCACACCTCGTCCAATTTCTGGCCTTCTCCCGTGGTGATGAAATTTGACCCACTCCTGTAACTTTCACATCTGCCTGCGTTAACCCTTCAACATCTTGTGGATTCTCTCTGGAACGTTGAGGCTCTCTGTCACCTTTTTTCTTTGTAGACTCCAAAGACGATATGGGGACTGCTTTTAAAACATTACTGTAAAAATCACGTGCCTGAACCACCGTGGTAAGACAATGCCTTGTACCTTCATAAGTCACCACCATACCCTCTGGTATTTGCCATCTAAACTTAATATCACGTCGTCTCAATTCTTGTGTCAAAAAAGCAAATTCCTTCCTTTTTCTTAAAATTCTTGCAGGAATCTCTTTTAAAATCAAAACTTTTTGCTCATCCATTACAAAATCAATATTATAGGAGGCCTGGATAACTTCATTTCTAATCTTTCTCTTTGTGAAATAAACCACCACATCTCTGGGTAATTTCCTTTGTCTTGCAATCCACGAAATTAACACGGAAGACTTTATATCTTCCATTATTTCATCTGCTGGTCGCTCCAACACCCCTTCCAAAACCTCAGAAACCATCTTCTCCAAATTTTCCTTAGGGTTTTCTTTAAGGCCTGATTCTCAAAGCAAGCTCCATCTGAAAATACTGTGTCGAAATCAAGTCATAATCCATTTTCTCTATTACATTTTCAGTTTCTGTCATTTTGGCTTCCAATCTAATATCATTTTGAGCAAGATCTTCCACTCTGTCCTCCAAAATCTCAATACCTTTAACCATGCCCTCTATTGCAGATGTGATGTCTGCTCTCATTTCTTTTAATTTCTCTGTAAACTTCTCCTCCAACTTTTTCTCCATTATCTCAACAAATTGCTGCATTTGCTTTTCCATAGTCTCGTGCAACAGACTCTGCAAATCTTTTGCTGTAAAAGCTAATACAGATTCAGATGCAGAGGACAATGAAGTTTTCAGCGAAGACTGCTGCCTCAGGGCAGGAACTTTAGAAGATATAGCCGCCATTTTCACCCTCTATTGTTAACTACGCACTTTAACATGCAGATTCAGCAAAGTCCATTGAATTAAAGATCAAAGCATCATCTTCACCAAAATCTCCTGCATCGCTCTGCCTGCGTCCTCGTTCTCAAAAGCTCTTCCTTGCTAGCAGGGATGGTTGCGAACGCCCTGTTCTGCTCCCAAAAACCCGGAGCAGAGGCGCCTCGCAGTCCGGAGCATGCCCAGGCTTTGGGGGGGCTCAATCCTTCCGCCGCCAAAACTATAAGTTCTGGCAGCCCCGGAGAGCTCTACCCCTACCTGGACGCTCACCCCCTCCTCTTCTCCCGAGGTGGGGGCTTCCGAGCCGCCGAACAGCTGATCAGCGCTGTTTTCGGCGGCTCTACGGAGCTGCGAGGCTGACAGCCAAGAAATGGCTGCCTCCAGCGTCGCCTTGCCATCCGGAAGCCTCAATGCATGGAAGCTTTTTGAAGTGCGATCCTATTACAATTTACTCTGCCGAGCACAGAAATCTCTCCAGGTCTGCTCATTCACCACTGCAGCCCTTTTTCACTCTCAGCTGTGTATATTTTTCTTGTTAGCTCATCCTCTGATTGCAGCAAACGCATCAGTAGGATTGAAAAAATAGATAAAACTCTGAGTAGCATTCATTCAGCCACTCAGTTTGCTTGGCTTTTCCCTTTTGAGGTCATGCCTCATAACGGTGTTGACAGGGGCAGGAGCTCACAAAGGAGAAGCAAATAAAGGTTTTTGGTGGGCTGAGTGAAAGTTATTCACACAGAGTTTTACCTTCTGTGGGCGCTTATTTGGCTCAGTGGCTTTTATTTGGCATTGACGTAGTTTAGCTTTGTTTTGCAGTATTTCTTCATTCATTTATTTACTCAGTATATCTATTTACATAATATTTATTTATTTATCGTATTTCATATATTTGTTGAATTAGTTGTTAGGATTAGTTTCATTTAGTTCAATTTTATACTTTTCAGTCACAATGGAGGCAGGCACTCCTATATTACGCCGGGAAGATCCTGATTGAGGTAAGAGATCTTTGGTTTTATTTATTGTCAACTTGCATGTCTGACTATAGGATTTATCATTCAAAGAGGTAATATGACAGATAACATGATATAAGCAATGATAATGATGAAGTAAAACAGGGATCAAAAGAATCTAGGAACAAGCAAAAACATTTTGGAATAATTTTTAGAATAACTTTTGAAGCCAAATATTTTAAAAATATTTGCACGTCTTCTTTCAGGTGCTTTCTTCGTGAATTGTGTTAATATCTTCAATTTAAACACATTCCCCAGGACAGCCTTCCAGAAAGGCTGGGAAACATGGCTCTGTGATTTTGCTTGGGGTGCAGAGAAAAGCACACAGTGGACAGGGGGGGGGGCTAGAGCCCTCAAATTCCTAATTCCTGATTATGTCAGGAGGCTCAGAGTCACCTTACCCTAAGCTAGAGATGGGAAGATCCTAGCCTCTGACCATGCTGTCATCAACTCTATCTCGCAAGCAGTGTCAATTGTTCATGCAGCAAAGTTTACATTGGAACAAAAGGGCCATTATAACATCATTTTAACAGCAGAGCAGCTAAAGGGAACTTCAGCTGGCTAGAGGCAAACATTCAATTGATGTCATAAGGTCTGTTGCTTAACAATGGTTAACCATGGTTAGTGAGAGTTATAAATTTTTACAAAGAATGGAGGACAGCAAAGTAATTATTCTCATCAGCTCCATTGCTAATCAGCCTCTTTAATGATGCTGCTAAAAATATAAATTCACCCTACTTTGTCCTAACTACAAATAAATTTGCCTCCTCTGTTCAAAGGGTTCAAAATGTCTTCTTTTGGCAGGTGTGTATCGCAAAATACCAACAGCGACAGAGAAAGGAGAAGGAACACCTTGATGCAATAAAAGCAAGGCATCAGGAGGAGCTGGTGGAAAAGAATGCCAGAATAGCCACTGTGAGTCAGTCGTTTCCCTTACAAGCCTGTCTTAAGCTTCTCTTTTGGTCTGCTTATTTCTATTCTGTGACTTCTGGTCATTTTTATGTCTTAGGTGGAAGAAGAAAATAAAGTGCTTACCAGCAATCTGGCACATGTTGTGGGTGAAAACAAGAAGATTAAAAAGCAACTCCAGGAAGCTGAAGAGAGTGAGTATTATTTTAATTTAATTAATTTTCATTTTCATTTTTTAAATGAGAGTGATTGGCTTTATGTAAAGTTTAACGAGTTCATGAGTTCACCACACTCACTTCCTAGTTGGCGTGGAACCTGATGAGAAAATGTCCATCCTTGGTAGAATCTTGGAGAGAAAATTGCATCTGCGACATGGGTTGAGCATTTGGAAGTACAGCCATGGAAAGCTGGTTTCCAGAATAAAAGACAGCTTTCGCAACAAGCGGGGCCGCTACCCATTCCGAGAGTGCGCGCGCACCTCCCCAAACCTTTGGAGAGGTGAGCGCGTACCTCCGCGCGAATGGGCAGCGGCGCCGCTCTTTGAGAAAGCTGCGTCTGCAAAGCTGCCGCCTCCGCTCCCTTCCTTCGCCCAGCCTGCTTTTCCAACCTCACTTCCCTCCCTGCCAAAGCTCCTCCTTTTCTACTCAAACCGATTTTCGGGGTTGCTCGGCTTACATCCAAATGTCCCTTTCTCGCCGCTCCTCCCTCCCTGCCCGCAGAGGCTCTTGCCCTCCCCTGGCTCGGGGGGGGGAATAGGTTGGGTACCCTTTCCCCCCCCCCGAGAACGACACGTGTAAATCTCAAAACGACCCCGGCAAGCTTCGCGCAAAGCCGCCAGGCAGACCCGCAAGCTGGGGCTCAGAGCCAGCATCTGGAGGGGAAGAAAAAGACGGCGCCGTCTGAGGAGTCTCTTCTTTGGCTATCTTGCTCTGCCCGTCTCCCGCTTGAAAAAACCTCCTAAGCGGATCGGTGCGGTGAAGAGGCCGGGCTTCATTCGGGGGGCCTTTCATTCCTGTACAAGGGGGAAGGGGAACTCTGTGCTTTTGTGTGTGCGTGTGTGTGTTTATGTAAAGCACGAGAGAGGGAGGAAGAGGGGGGGAAAGCGAGATCTCAAGCCCCGATGTCGTCGTCGCTGTCTCTGCTGAGCAGCGCCGCTTGGAAGAGAAAAGGAGCAGGACAGGGACGCTCGCTCCTGCCCCACTCCTGCTCTCTTCCTCGGCCCACTGCGTCGGCGCTGGGTCATGTCAGCCGGCTGCGCGTTTCCATGGCTGCTCCCCGGCCTGCCGGAAGGCCCCGGTGGCTGCTGGGGCATCGAGAGAAGCGCCGGTGGCTGCTGGGTCGTCCCGGCGGCCGCGCTCTTCCCCGGCTCGGTGGAAGGCCGCAATAACGTGGGGGCTGCATACAGACGCCGGCAGCTGGTCACGGGGCCCGGTGAGTCCCTCCGCGGCCTCACCGGGTGTCGGGCGTGTCGAGCCCGACACTGGGCAGTCTCCCTGGCGGCCGGTCGATCGGAGGATGCAGCCGGCGTGCGGAGGGCAGGCCCCCAAGACGAGGTGGGCCTGTGCTAGTGGTGTGCGAGGATGGCGGGGGTGGCTCCCGTGGCGAGGAGGGCGTGTCCGGGGGGGGTGAGGGCCTCACGCCGTGCTGTGAAGAGGGGCCCTGCCGAATGTCGTGCCCATAGGCCGCAACAGCTGCCGCGGCCCGCCTGCAGAGCTGCCGCCCTCCTCTCTTTGGGAGAGCTGCCGTGGCCCGTTTGCAGGCCACCACCCTCCTCTCTTTGGGAGAGCTCCCGCGGCACGTTTACAGGCTGCCGAAGGCGGCGGCGCCGCTGCCACTGGGAACCGGTTCCATCACACACACAGGAAGGTGGCAACCACGGGTGTCCGTGCATGCGCAAGAAAAAACCATTTTGCGCATGCGCAAGACGTTTTTTTGCGCATGCACGTGCATGGACACACGCATGCGGCTCCCACTTTTATGTGTGTGTGATGGAACCGGTTCCCAGTGGCTCTTTTCCTTTTTCGGGTTGCCGACCCCTGACCTAGCATGTTTTCAGAAAATAAATGTATCCAGATTTAATCAAGAATGTTTTCCGTGGATATAGTACATCATACAGCATGGCAAATGCAACTATAAAAAATATGGTTTTTAAGAGAGACAGAACTTGAGTTGAAATCAGAAATATACAAAAACGTTAAACGTTAAATAGGGTACATAATCAAACTACAGGCGGTCCTTGGCTTGCAACCACAATGGAACCCAAAATTTCTATTGCTAAGTGAGACGTTTGTTAAGTAGATTTTGCCCCCTTATTACGACCTTTCTTGCCACAGTTGTTAAGCAAATCACTGCAATTGTTAAGTTAGTAGCCCGGTTGCTAAGTGAACCTGACTTTCCCCATTGACTTTGCTGGTCAGTAGTTTGCAAAAGGGAATCATGTGACCCTGCAAGCATCATAAATAGGAGTCAGTTGCCAAGCATCCGAATTTTGATCAGATGACCATGGGGATGCCACAACGGTTGTAATTATGAAAAGCGGTCATAGGTCCCTTGTTTCAATGCTGTTGAAACTTTGGTTGGACAACACGTTCTTTATGTAAATCACCAAGATGAAGCAATTCCCTTTAAGGAGCACCCTTCACGGGTGGCCCATCAGGTCTGCAAAAAGGAAAAACAGGGAGAGAGAGAGAGAGAGATGAACGGAGCAGGAAGAATAAAGATGAAAATTTTAGCAAAGATCCTTTTCTTACTGAGTGTTTTTCCAGGTCAGGATGGATGCACTAACTCAAACAGGGAAGCAAAGACAAACTATCTTATATATTTTTTACTTTGACCTAAACCATGGGTCTTCAAACTCGGCCCTTTTAGGACTCATGGACTTCAACTCCCAGAATTCCTCAGCCAGGCACTCTGGCTGAGGAATTCTGGAAATTGAAGTCCATGAGTCCTAAAAGGGCCGAGTTTGAAGACCCATGACCTAAACCTTCTCTTTCAACCCCCAGGGGAGTGGGCAGGGGGCAGGGGGTTCAACAAGCAATACAGATGGAATGCAATCAGAGCCAAAGCTATATTCATGAAGACTCTAATTTAAAAGGTCTAGCTGGGCGCTCAATTTCTGAAGATGGAAAATATGTCCCACAATTCAGAGGTGGTATAGGAAGTAGCTCATAGAACATAGAATAATAGAGTTGGAAGGGACCTTGGAGGTCCTCTAGTCCAACCCCCTGCTTGAGCAGGAGACACCTATACCATTCCACTTAAATAATTGTCCAGCCTCTTTTTGAAAGCCTCCACTGATGGAGCACCCATAACTTCTGAAGGCAAGTTGTTCCATTGGTTGTTTGCTCTATCGAGAAATTTCTCCTAGAACTGTGAATTGTTGAGCGCTGGAGACTGTTAAAAGAAATTGCAGCTGGTCCAGATCCACCCATTTATGCTTTTCCCCAATTGCTCAGGATCTAGAGAGATCTGTAGGATCTAGAGATCTGTAATGCTTATAGGTGTAAGCAAGTGCAAAAACGTTTAGATATTGAGGAAGAGATTAAAACTAAGGAGAAAAAGTTCATTTTGAATCCATTGGATAATAATTTAAAGATCTCAATACATTTATTGAAAGAACAATTTAATATGCTATTGGCTGATCAAGTAGCAACTAATTTGCGTTATGCCAAACACAATACTTTTTGTAACGCCAATAAGCCTGGTAGATGGTTGGCTTATCAATTAAGGAAGAAACAGAAATTACGTACTATAGACAAAATAGAATATAAAGGAAAAGAAGTCTACCAACAAAATTTGATTAAGAGGGGTTTTCTAGATTTTTACTCGAAATTATATTCTAAAGAGAATATACAAGCTTTAGATGTAGACAAGTATTTACAGGGAGCTCATTTTCCAAGACTTTCACAAGAACAACAACTTGAGATGAATTGCCCAATTACATCAGAAGAAATTTCTTTAGTTATTAAACAGTTGAAATTGGGCAAAGCTCCGGGAACAGATGGATTAACAGCAATTTATTATAAAAAGTTGTTGCCTGAAATGATTGAACCCTTAAAGATTTTGTTTAATGAAATTCAGACTGGAGGCGCAGTTCCTCCATCATGGAGGACAGCTTTTGTATCGTTGATCCCAAAGGAGGATCAAGATCTTACTCAACCTAAAAATTATAGACCTATATCGCTTTTAAATACAGATTATAAGATTTTTGCTAAAGTATTGGCTAATAGATTAACGCAAGTTTTGAAACAAATGATTCATAGTGATCAATCAGGATTTATATCTGGGAGGTATATGAAATATAATGTAAGACAAATTGTTAACTTGCTTGAATATTTGGATAAGAACAACCGAGACTCAGCAGCATTGATATTTTTGGATGCAGAGAAAGCCTTTGACCAATTGAATTGGCAATTTTTATTAAGAGTTGTTGAGATGAATTTTGGAGGTTTTCTACATGCTATTAAAGCTATATATCAACAACAAACTGCACAAATTATAGTTAATGGGGGATTAACAGAGACTTTTATAATTGAAAAAGGTACAAGACAGGGTTGCCCCCTGTTAGAATATGTTGTTGAAAAAATGGTTTGTTTAACAGAGTATTATTAATACACAGTGGAAGTTGTACTGGGACTTTTAGGCAAACAGTAATGCACTAACACGAGTTTTATAACTTATTTTTACTCAGACAACAAAAAGAAACACAGTAAGAAATAGTCCAAGTATCAATCCAGTATCATGCACATAAAAGTCAGTCCATAAAAAACATAGTATCAAAATACAAAAGCTGCTTACCAATATCAAAAACAATATACACTGTAGCAAGCAGTTGATTCTTGAGAGAATAAATATCAAGTTAGCAAACAAGAGAACAAGAGGTATCCAAACACTAACATCAAACACATATACAAGAGCAACTACGTGTAACATCTAACTCTCTTTTATGTGGAATAATTACAACCACACCCTTAGGCCGTTTAACTCCTTAAAGGTGCTTTTACTCCATTATATAATATTGTCACCCAAATCAAGTTTAATCTCTAACAATCTCCCCTTTTGGGTGGCATATTATACATATATTTTTACAATCTCAAATTACACATATCACAAACAGATTTATGCTTTATAGCACCCTGAGCCTTAGTAAACTGGTCAGCAATATTATCTTCAGTTGCACAATATTCCAGTTTAATCAAATTATCTTTAACACATTGTCTGACATTTAGATACCGTAGATCCGTATGTTTTGATCTAGTTTTCACTGCAGCATTAGTTGCTAATTTTATAGCTGCTTGATTGTCTTCATACACTTTTATTGGTTCATTACAATTTAAACCCATATCAAACAATAATTGTTTCCATACCAATAGCTCAGTACATAATAAAGATAAACAAGAAAATTCGGATTCAGTTGTTGATAAGCTTATATGCTTCTGTCTGTTAGACCTCCATCCTACTAAAGCGTTTCCCAATAATACAACCAATCCTGAAGTGGATTTCCTGGTTACAGTATCAGATGCAAAACTAGCATCTGCAAATGCTTTTAGTTCCAATTCCTTTGTTGGCTCTAGATATAGAGAATAATGTATGGTGTGCTTCAAATATCTTAAAACTCTTTTCGCACCTTGCCAACATCTGGTTGTAGGATTCTCACAATATCTAGCTAAATGATTAACTGTAAATGCTATATCAGGTCTTGACCAGTTACATAAATACATCAAGCTGCCTATTAATGATTGATATATCTTTTTATCAAAGACATTGCTATTATCTGCTGAACTCTCAAAACCTTGAACCATAGGTGTTTTTACTGGTTTACAGTTTTCCATATTATAACATTTCAGCAAACCATTAATTTTCTTAGCTTGAGACAATTTAAATCCTTTACTAGTCCTGACAATATCCAGCCCTAGATAATGACTAATAGCTCCTAGATCTTTTACTCTAAATTTTCTTTTTAACCCTGAAATTATTCTTTCAGTTTCTGTTTCATCTTTTGCTATAATAGCAATATCATCAGTGAATAATAATAACAATGATAATTCACTATTTTGCTGTTTTATAAATAAACAAGGATCTGCAATACTAGCTTTAAATCCCAAACTATTTAACTCTTTTACTAAACATCTATTCCACTCATAACCTGACTGTTTTAAACCATACAAACTCTTATTCAGTTTCCAACAGTACCCTACCTTACTTTCTATTCCTGATGGAACTTTCATATATATATCATGGTTTAATGTTGCATGCAAATAAGCAGTTTCAATATCTACATGTTTTATACTATAATTCTTATTTGCTGCCCAAACTAAAGCAGCCCTAAGAGTGGAAGCTCTTAACGTTGGGGAAAATACTTCATCATAGTCACAATTATTCTGTGCAAATCCTTGAGCAACTAATCTTGCTTTATGTATTACCTCTCCTGTAACACTTTCTTTCAGTTTAAAAACCCATTTACATCCAATTAACTTTTCTGTTTTAGGTATTTTAACCTCTTGATAAACATTAAGATCTTGCAAAGACTTTATTTCTTTATCCATAGCTACTTTCCAATTCTTTCTTTCATTCTCAGGATACATTTTTATTTCTTCAACATTAGAAGGTTCAATGTCTATTTGACAAATTAAACCTGCCTCGAAACGATCAGGCTGTCGTCTTTCCCTGTTAGACCTTCTGAGAATTATTGGACTTATAGGTACATTTACATTATTATCTTCTTCCTCTCCTGTCTCCACTATCAGTGGTTCTTGTTTGATCTCTCTAGCAGGTTCCTCCTCTTCTTTATCACTTTCATTTGAGGAGTTAGTTAAATCTTGTTGAGGAATATATACAATATCTTCTACCCTTTCCCAGCCTGACTGTTCTTGAAAAACAGCGCTAGAACTACAATAAATGTTTTTAGTACCTTTCTCCCAGAACCGATAAGACTTATGGTTTAACTCATAGCCAACAAAAAATAATTGTTTAGCTCTATGTTCTCCTTTATTTCTTATTGAACTTGGAATATGTACCCAAGCAGGTGTCCCAAATGTGTGAATATAACTAAGATTTGGTTTTCTCTTATACCATAAGGTATAAGGAATTTTACCTGTAGCTGAACTAACCACATTGTTTAAAATATGATTAGCACATTTTGCTGCTTCTCCCCATAAGCTATCAGGTAAACCAGAATCTTCAATCATAGATCTAATCATTGCTTGCAATGTTTGGCCCCTCCGTTCAACAAATGCATTATGCTGAGGTCTATAAGGAGCTGTACGTCTATGCTCTATTCCCTCTGAAACTAACAGCTCATTGAACTGTTTATTAACAAACTCAGTTCCATTGTCTGTTATTATGGTTTTTACATTTAACTGAGTTTTCCTTTGTACAAACTTGAGCCAATTAGATATTGTTTGTATAGTTTCAGTTTTTGACGTAAGGAGATAACAGAACCCATATCTGCTATAATGGTCTAGAATATTTAATATGTAGCAAGCACCCCCTAAACTGGGTTTCATAGGACCTATCAAATCCATAAATACCAGTTCTAATGGAGTTGTGGTTTTAAATCCATCTAACCTATTAGCTGGTGCTGCCCTGCTCTTTTCTCTACCACATACGTTACACTGCAGATATTTCTTACAAGCCTTTAACTTAAACCCATTAGACAAAGCTACAGTTCTTTTTAGTGTATTAAAATTCACATGACCCAATCTTCTATGTAATAAATGAATACATTCATCATGTGGTTTTTGATTTGTACAAGTAGTAGCCATTATAATAGGATCATTGCTAATTACAAACAAACCGTCTTTCATATTAGCTATTAAGTTCACTTCATTCTTTTGAATAAGACATTCCTCCCCTTGGAAAGTAACTTTAAAACCTGCTTCCAATAATGCCTTAACTGATAATAGATTATAATCACATCTAGGAACATATAGCATTTCCAAATTTTGTTTTAAAAATGAACAGTAAACCTTACCCTCTCCAGAGACCTTGACTCTCCAGCCATTAGCCATAGAAATATATTTTTTACTAGACCTTATATTCTCAAAATCCCTTTTTATTTTTGAAATACAGTGTGTAGCTCCACTATCTACCACCCACCAATTGTGGTTATTAGTAGTTCTATTAGCTACAGCTACATTAATCAGCTTTTTATTCTTTCTATGGCTTTCCTTTCTCTGACAATTACTATTCTGACAAAACTTAGCAATATGTCCCTTTAACCCACAATTAAAGCATTTCCTTAAAATATAAGCAGATTCAGTCTTCTTTATTTCTTGTTGCAATGGCTCTCTCAACTGTTTTCTCTCCATACGACATCTTGATTCTTCCAACAACCTTCCAGTTATTGAAGAAACAGTTAGGTCTTCTTTGGACAAAACCTCCAAGGACGATACAAAGGCATCGTAGCTCTCATCCAATGATGATAAAATGATGTAAACCTGGTGAAGCTCTGAGTAAATAAGTTCTTTTTCTTGCAGTTCCAACAAAGTTGCTTTTATAAAGTTAAGGTGAGCTAACATATCGCCATTCTTTTCCAGTCTAGCTCTAAATAGCTTTCTGGTAAGATTTATATGAGCACCAACACTGTCCCGAACAAAAATCTTTTTCAACTTAGCCCAACATTTAGCAGCAGACTCTTCTCCACGCACATGGACTAGCTGTTGGTCTCCTAATGTTAGCCCAATGATAGATAAAGCCTTATCATTGTCTTTATTGAAGTCTACAATCTTCTTGTTATCTTCTTCATTAGTTGGATCCCAGGCAGTTACATCAGGAGGATTATGGACTTTTTTCCAAAGACCTTGATTTTGTAATAGCAAACTACATTGTGTAGACCAGGATACGTAGTTTGACCCATTAAGCCGGGTAATGCAAAATGGATTGAATAGTCCTTGTGCCATTGTCTGAATTTGAAAACTCAGTTAGGAAATATAAATACAATACTGTGCCTGTCCTCAGCACCACACTGGATCTGGGCCCATAACCATTGTTAGAATATGTTGTTGAAAAAATGGTTTGTTTAACAGAGTATTATTAATACACAGTGGAAGTTGTACTGGGACTTTTAGGCAAACAGTAATGCACTAACACGAGTTTTATAACTTATTTTTACTCAGACAACAAAAAGAAACACAGTAAGAAATAGTCCAAGTATCAATCCAGTATCATGCACATAAAAGTCAGTCCATAAAAAACATAGTATCAAAATACAAAAGCTGCTTACCAATATCAAAAACAATATACACTGTAGCAAGCAGTTGATTCTTGAGAGAATAAATATCAAGTTAGCAAACAAGAGAACAAGAGGTATCCAAACACTAACATCAAACACATATACAAGAGCAACTACGTGTAACATCTAACTCTCTTTTATGTGGAATAATTACAACCACACCCTTAGGCCGTTTAACTCCTTAAAGGTGCTTTTACTCCATTATATAATATTGTCACCCAAATCAAGTTTAATCTCTAACACCCCCTATCACCATTATTGTTTGTTTTAGAGATTTTACTAATTAAAATTCGAGAGTCCTCTTTGATAAAGGGAATTAAAATAAAACAGAATGATTATAGATTGAGAGCTTTTGCTGATGACTTGGTTGTGACAGTATCCCAACCGTTACAGTCGGTTATAGACTTGATGGAAATTATAACTCAGTATGGTAAGGTTTCTGGGTTTAAGGTGAATAGTAATAAGACTAAGATATTATCCAAGAATTTATCTATGAGTGAAAGGGATATGTTATCTAAATTAACAGGTTTTGAAATAGTGAAGAAGGTTAAATATCTAGGAGTATATATTGCAGCCTCAAATGTAAAATTGTATAAGAATAATTATGAAACACTATGGTTGAAGGTACAAAGGGACTTAAATAATTGGAAAAAATTACAATTATCATTACTGGGAAGAATTGCAGTTGTTAAAATGAATGTTCTACCAAAGTTTCTCTTTCTGTTTCAGATGATACCTATATTGAAAAAGGATGCCAACCTTGATCAATGGCAGAAGGGTATTAACGAATTTATCTGGGCAGGGAAAAAACCAAGAGTTAAATTCAAGATTTTACAAGATGCCAGGGAAAGAGGGGGACTCAAGGCGCCGAATTTGAAATTGTACTATGATGCGGTTGCCTTGACCTGGGTTAGTGATTGGCTTAATCTAACTAACAAGAGAATACTTCATCTTGAGGGATGGGATTTGGTATATGGATGGCATGCATACTTGCTTTATGATAAGAAGGTAGATAGGGCTTTTAAATACCATATTCTTAGAAGTGCTTTATTGCGTGTCTGGAAAAAGTATTATTATAAGTTAAATTATAAAATACCGATTTGGGGAATTCCTGGACACGCGATAGAGGGCGTTATCTATGGGAGTGAGTATGGATATGGTTTCTTATAAGGAACTACTTAGATTGCAAGGGAATGATTGGCAACCTAAACCAGTAGAGGAGTTAAGACAAGAAAACATAAGTTACTCTTGGTTTCAATATACCCAATTGAAAGCTAGGTGGAAGTCAGATCAAAAGGTTGGCATCACTACTACAGATCAAAATTTAGTAAAGCAAATTACAGATTCAAATTGTGCACATATAAAGAGGATATATAATGCTTTAATTGAATTGGATTCGGAAATGGAACTGGTTAAAGACTGCATGATAAAGTGGGCACAAAATATTCAGGAACTAATTTCGTTGGACACCTGGGAGATAATTTGGGTCAGAAATGTTAAATTTACCCAGGCTCAAAATTTAAGAGAAAATTTTTATAAAATGTTTTATAGATGGCATCTGGATCCCAAGAAGCTGTCCAACATGTATCCTAATTTACAGTCTAAATGTTGGAGGTGTGGTAGTTTAGAAGCTACCTATTTTCACATGTGGTGGACTTGTAGAAATATAAAAGCTTTTTGGATTAAAATTTGGTGGAACATTCAAAAGATTTTTAAGAGAAAGATAAAGTTTTCCCCGCAATTGTTTTTATTGGGCATTGTTGTAGATTGTGATGTTAAAGAAACTAACTTGATGTTGAACATGATAACGGCAGCACGATTACTGGTGGGACAATATTGGAAGAAAGATAGTTTGCCCACTGTAGAAGAATGGGTGTTTAAAGTTTCGAATCTTGTAGAAATGTCTAAGATTTCTGCTTATCTGAAGGATCATTCACAGGAAAGATATATTTCAGTTTGGAGGAGATGGATAAATTATATTCAAAACAAATATGGGACTAAAAAGTACCATTTAGCTTATGAGTAGATTTTAGTGGGATATTGTTATTGGTACGTTGTTTGTAGTTATGTTAAAAGAGAGTTAAAGCGCATTATGAATTTGGTTAATTGTATATTATGCATAATTTTTATTTAGAATATGATTATTGTAACTATAATCCTGTATTTAGCTCTGGGAAGTGGGGGGGGGAAGTGGGTGGGTTTGGGGTGGGAGGGATTTGGGGATATATTGTAAAATTTTGTTTTTGTAAAACTCTTTAATAAAAAAGAAATTGCAGCTGGTCCAGATCCACCCGTTTCTGCTTTTCCCCAATTGCTCAGGATCATAAGGCATGCTACATCGGCTCCCTTTCACCCCTCGACTAACGGGCAGCCGAACAGATGGTGCGCACTACAAAGGAGTCACTCAAGCGCATAGTGACTGGGGATTGGCACCATAGGCTCGCTGAGTTTTTGCTTTGCCAGCACACTACGCCTTCCACAGCAACAGGCAAAAGCCCAGCAGAGCTTCGCTGGGGAAGGAGACTCATCACCAAACTAGACAGGGTGTATCCAGACCAAGTGGCAGCAGACACCTCTCGCCCAAAGCCTCCGAGGGGGTTGTAAGTGGGTGATGGGGTGTGGGCCCGAAACTATGGACATGGGAACTTGTGGGTGCCGGGTAAAATTGTTGAAGTCTCAGCCCTTTCTCTTACCAGGTGGCTCTGGATGGCGGGCGAGTCATTCACCGCTATATTGATCAGTTAGGGAAGCGGTTCCCAGAATGGCCACAAAGGACCTCACGACAGGTCCACTCCTACAGCCAGAAACCGGCACCCAAGCGGGGCAATTCACATGCCTGAGGACTCTAGCAGTCAGTACAACGGGGAGATGGTCGTAGATGGGCAAAGCCCAGGAGTGTAACACGGATCCCGACAGAGAAAGTCAACCCGAACAAGACAGCCGCTGTGCTAACTCTGCTCCTACATTGGACTTTGGTCTGGGCCAATCTGGAATGGCCAGCCAAAGGGACTCGAGTCAGTCTGACTCTTGTGGACCCATGAGTCCTGGTCTACCCAGCCCAATGGGCAAGCTGGTAGACCGAGAGTTGCCTAGATCCCCCAGGCGATCTGCAAGGTCGCATAGACCTCCAACCTATTTGCAAGATTTTGTTCTTAAATAATTGTATTATTGCAAGAACTTGTATTGCAAGAACTGTATCACTGCTGAACTTTATTTCATGTTCTAAAAGTAACTGTATTATTGAAAATACTTGTAACACTGCTGTACATTATTTTCAACTATTTTTTATTATAATATTTGTACATTCTAGGGGGGAGGGATATAATGTATTGGGCCTGTTTTACTTGAACTGTACCACTTCTCTTTGAATGCTGTTTGAGATTGCTGAATCAGGGAGTTGGGTAACGGTCACTGGCTCCTCAGACAAGCAGTCTCCAGGACCACCATTGGTTGGCTCTAGGGCGGCAATAGGCTCCTTCAAACCTATTGGCCACCGCCTAGTGGCCAGCAGTATAAATAGCTGCATAGAGCCTTAATCAAGAAGCCTTGGTTAACATTCAGTTCCTGCTATTCAATAAAGCATGTTCCTGCCTGAACTCTCTCGCCTCGTCTCCTGCTTGCAAAGAACCCAGTACACAATACAGGCGATGAGCAAGGCCCACCCCCACCTGATCCTAGAGCATGGAGAGTGGAGAGGAGGGAACAACGCAGGCAGGCTCAATTACTTGGGAGGAGAGCATCTTGCCCCTCTCCACAAGGCACACCTGGAGATTTGAGATTTAAGGAGACGCTATGGGGAGGGGCATTTGTTGGGAACAAACGCTGAATCTTGGGAGTGTTGTGCATTGTTGCCGATCTCTTGTTTGGAAACCTGGAAACCCTGACTATTGGACTGACTGACCACGGTGCTTGACTGTTTAAAGACCTTGGACTGTATTTCGGATTCTCTCTTTTGAAAACTGCTCAGGCAAGCTAGGATTCAAACAGATTCAAACATAAGTTTATGAATTCTTCCTTGTTATCTCTATGGCCTTGGGTAATTTCTTATCCTAATCAGCCTGTATTTGAACCTGCTTTCAGCCACAGTCGGCTGAAGGGATGTGTGTGTGATCTTCTTCTTGGAGGCTTGCCAGCAAAACTGGGAACATTTGGGGGAAATTGGGAGCAATAAAAAGAACTGTTTGACTTGCCAACTGACTGCATTGCCTCTGTGCTGTGCCCTGGATCATCACAGGGCCATAGGGCTCAGTTGTTACTGCTGGGGAACCAGAGCGTACAACTGCAAAACGACTGGAACAAAAGCGCAAAACCTGGACAACCAAAGAAAACTGAGAAATCATCCAACGCTACTACCAGGCAGATCCAACAGCCAGGGGATTTTAAAAAAAAATGATGCAACTGTGGAAAGAAAAACATCCAGAAAGTGACATGACTGAACAACGATTAATGGATCAAAGACATTTCATCATCCTTAATAAAGTTTTTAAAGATGTGGAAATGCAACATCTAGAAACATTGGCTAAAAAGAAAACAAGCAATGACGATGAACAGGCCGAAGAAATTGTTCCAACACCTGAACAAACTGACCAACCAGTGGAAGAAGCCACCACACAGGATGAAGATTCCCCTGCGCAACAACTCGAAAATGTAGAGCTAAGTGATCTAATGAAAATGCTGAAAGATTGAAAACCACATCAAAGAAAACACAGAAAAAGACTGCCTGCCATTCGTGAAGTGCATAACAAACGAGTGAAGGATCTACTAAATGCTGTGAACAACATCTTAACTTCCATCCCATCCAGCACACTGTATGAAGCAAACCAACTAGTGTACAGTACAGCCACCGTTATAACTGCAGAATTGGGTCATAAAATGCCAAAAAAGAAACCCACTGGAACACCAAAGTAGAAAATTTGACGTGAAAACAAAACAAAACGTCACTATCTAAAGTTAATGCAGGACAACAGAAGTGATTGGGCAGTGATACCATATCTCTGCCCGCCTCTTGAAAGGACTGTACAAAAGGTAGTTGTAATTGAGTTAAGATCTGCTTGTAGACCTCTGGGACAAGGAAAGGCAACACACTTCCACCATCACCACAACAAAGAGAAGGAGCTGCCTGCATCTTTTCCCAAGCTTCTTCCTTTAAGGTTGTGAGCTTTTTATGAGATCCGTCACCATCTCCATCCAGACAGCCATTTAAAAAATGCATCTATGATGTCTAGTAAAAGAATTGTAATCCTCACATGGTGGATATCCAGTCTTGAGTCAAAGTAAAAGTGATGGTGCAAGTTATTTCCATCAATTATTCCCTTTGGGTTTCTCAGCCACAGATCAACAGAATTTCCTATGTTCTCTTACATAACTCATTATGCCAACGATGCCTGTTCTTGTTAGCTTGAGTGCCTCTATTAAAGGGAAAGAAGAAAATCTCTCAAAGACAAACCACACACCCTGGAAGTAAAGGGGGCAACATTAATTCATTAATTAGGTCATATCCCTGTTACAGTATTTGAATGTTATGAGAAAGTCATTACTATAGAGTGAAATTCACCTGCATTTTACAGATTTGTTGCTGTAAGAATGAAGCCAAATAGAATGTATTAAATAGGGGGTGGGGAACGTACTGAGCTTCCAAAAATCAAACTGTAAATCTGAGCCTTTTCCCAATTAAGACCCCAGACTCTGGAAAGAGTACAGAGAAGAGCAACAAAGATGATTAGGGGACTGGAGGCTAAAACATATAGGGAACGGCTGCTGGAATTGGGTATGTCTAGTTTAATGAAGAGAAGGACCAGGGGTGACATGATAGCAGTGTTCCAGTATCTCAGGGGCTGCCACAAAGAAGAGGGAGTCAAGCTATTCTCCAAAGTGCCCAGAGGGAGGACAAGAAGCAACGGATAGAAACTAATCGAGGAGAGAGAAGCAACCTAGAACTAAGGAGAAACTTCCTGACAGAACAATTAACCAGTGGAACAACCTGCCTCCAGAAGCGGTGAATGCTCCAACACTGGAAGTTTTTAAGAAGAGACTGAACAGCCATTTGAGGCAGGCTATGAAGAAAGACACAAAGAATACATATGAATGCTGTATGTCATAAATGTGAGGTAGGACACAAAAGTGAGGCATAAAAAAATGTGTGTATTAGTTAGAAGAAGAACAAGGAAATGGAAAATGTCAAACCACACATTCACCCCTGGAACACCTTTAGTATAGCTGACACAGAATTCAGTTACAGCTAGCCACATATGTCTCGCCTGTAGCCGACCACAGACATAGCACAGGAAACTTAGATGCTAGCAAGACACCTGTGACCATTCTTAGAAGCAAGGTTGCACGATATTTAGCTAGAATTTCGCACTGCAAAGGGGGGCTAGGGATGCTAGAAGGGGGCTTAGAATTCATGTAACCAATCAGAATTCATAAGTTACATTTCCGTGTTCTGTGACTTTTGAAGACTATAAATGTACTTGCTTGTTTCCTGGAAGGTTGTTCAGACATTGCCTTTGCTTTCTAATCTGAACCTTTTGCGCGCAAAATAAAACAAACTTCTTTTGATTCCGAGGTCTGAGTCTCTTAATTCTGCAACATTTTCTGGCACCCCAGATGGGACTTGGAGTGATAATTTTGTTGAGGACGGCACGGACCACCCAGTGCCCAGCTGGGTCCATCCCGTCATCCTTTAGCTGGCACGGATGATTTCTTTTGAAAGGAGACAGAGGGCACCGTGGGGGCACTTGGTGGACACCTGACTGATACAAGAACCTAAACGGAGTCAAAATAAGTCACCCACAAAGAAAAAATGAAGTGAGAGAGAAGATGCCTGCAGGCAAGTATATTGAGAAAGGGTCCCACTCGTTATAGAAAAGTGGATGGAATAGCCCTACTCGTTGTAAAACATAGAGGCTATAAAGCAACACTCACAGGCTGTAAAGACTGGTGGCCAAGGGTGGTTTCTCTTTCTGGCTCTTGCAATAAAGCCAAGAAGTTTAACAAAAAACAAAATAAACTTAAGAGTGACAATGCGGACTGAGTTGAGAGACCGGACACCTTGAATAAGAACTAACAACCAATTAGCATTAAATGAGGGAAGAGTGATACTCATAACTTAAGAACTGAACTAGGGCCTTGGTGGAGCAGTGGGCTAATGCCTCCTTAAGTAACACCAGCTGCCTGCAATTAGTGCAGGTTCGCATCCCACCAGGCTCAAGGTTGACTCAGCCTTCCATCCTTCCGAGGTAGGTAAAATGAGGACCCAGATTGTTGGGGGCAATTAAGCTGACTTTGTAATAATGCCGCTTGGGCGGGGGTGTGTGAAAGCCCTAATAAGCAGGCATATACATAGAAGAAGGCTACTGCTAAGCTTGTAAGCCGCCCTGAGTCTTCGGAGAAGGGCGGGATATAAATGGAATTAAAGTAATAATAAATAAAATAACTATCTGTTTCATAAGTTTCTAAAACGAAAGGGATAAATGGTAATTATCTTGAGAATTTTGACCAATAAGAATTAACTGAACATAATCTATTGTATGATTGAATTGGAGGAGACTAACTAGAAACAAAAAGTTAAATGCTCAAGGAGGGTGAGAAAATTTATGTCTCCTTGTTGAATATAATATTTATAACTGAACTGACTAACTGAATATTGGTTATAATATCGAGGTAATTTAATGGTTACATTATTGTTACATGTTCCTATATAGAAAAATTAGAACTGTATGGAATATAAACACTTGAAATTGATTAATACTGATTATTGTGTTTTAGAAGTTAGTGTAATAGGTTTGATATTGTATTAGCAACAAAATATAGCATTGTTAAGATATAAGGCACTAGTGATTATAACCTTGGAAGAATAAATTATCCAGGTGTGGTGGAGGGAAAGACAAAGATCGTGTATACGTGGGAGGGTTGGTTGAGGTCATTTAGAAAGATGACAAGCATCCCAAATCTAACAAGAGTTGTGTCTGACCTCTTTCCACTGTCAATCCAATTCAAGACTAAACTTGACTGATAAAAATAAAATGCAAACCAAATAATGGACAGTAAACCTGGTTTTCTTCAACTTATGACTGGTTACCATTCAATGTTGCAATGGACCCCCCCAAAGCTACTTACAACTCAGTTTCAACAGCTGCACACACCCCTGTAGTCACATGATCACATTTCAGCAACTTGACAACTGGCTCACCTTTACAGCCACTTGCAGCATTTTGCAGTCAAGTAACTGCAATTCATGACATTTTTTTTTGCTAATTTCTGTCTTTTTTGCTTGGTTTAGGAATATTGATTTGCTTAATGACCATGACATTCACTTCATAACTACAGCATTCACTTAACAACTGTGGTGTTTACTTAATGGCAACTGCAAAAAAACCCAGCATTATTTCAGACAAGGATTTGCCTATTTTCAAAAATAATCTACAGTACTCAGTTCCAGAATACAGTAATAATACAATAAAACTACTACAGTACAAGCTTCCCCCTTTTTTACTGGTGTTGTGATGTAAGGGGTGGAATTTGTGTCATATTTTAATACATTCTGCTTCCCAGTGATTGTGCAGCTAAGGCTGAGTGACAAAAATCCAGATAATCAGTAAATACTTAATTTTTAATTATATAAATATATAAATAAAATTATATAAATAAAACATTAACAAGAGTTCCGGCACTTTTTTTTAGAAAAAAAAAAGCACTGGATAAAAGTACAATTGATTGGTAAAAGTTGATTAGAGTGATCAACTTCTAACACTGCCTAACTCTTCTGTTACAAGTAGATTTTGCTAAGAGAAGAGAAAGAACTAAAAGGGCAGTCACCCATGTCTTTAATTTCTGACCGTTAAGTTTTTTTTAAAATAGTGTATTTTGTCAATGTTGTAAAACAAACAAACAAAAACCCTTATCTAAACTTTATCCAGTAACCAGTACAACAGATCAGATATGTTGACCTGTCAGATTACAGATAAATTGACGGAATTCTTTTCATCTCTCTTTCCTATAAACATTTACGGGGTAGTTGAGCTTCCCTGGCTTTCTTAGGTGGATAAGTAAAGCAAATTGAGGTAATATATTCAAAGACAGAGATTACAAATCCACAGGCCCTACTTGGATTAACTGAGATTTCTTTAAAAACCTGTATGACCAAAATACTTTATTTGCCCCTTACATTAGTATTAGTGGTTGGCAACGACGTGAAATAATCATTTAAAAATTTTCAAAATCCAGATGGGGAACCATGGTCTAGTCCCTCTCAGCCCCAGAAAGGAGTGGTAAACAAACCCTTTCTGAAAATTTGCCAAGACTGAAGACTGACTCCATGCATTAAACAAAAAGATAAGGAATATTTTAAGCTAGAAAAGGAGCCTCTAAATTCAGAAATCTGAAAAATAAAATGGTTCTGGAATCCCCCTATTCTCCCACAAGCTGCCAAGTCAAAAGACCAAAATGAGTGAAGTGTATCGTGATGGGGAAAAAAGTTCTCCACCTCAAGTTCTCTCCACCCTTGCCTGTGATTGGTGGCTAAGACTGGACTGATTATTCTCTTTCCCTTGGATTGAGCATCTGGCCCCCTCTTCCCACCTCCCAAAATGGCCCTTGAAAATGTTAAAGCATAAAGCTCTTGGTACAATATGTTACCCAGACAACATTCTGTTTTACAATGATCTGTTATGTTAAAGAAAAAAAATTCTAATAAAATATATATACATAAAAAAGCTCTTGGTACAATATATTCAGTGTCCTGTTTAACCATGACCACCTTATTTAAGGAAAGCATTTTAGAAAAAGAGGAAAATTAGATGAAACTGTGCTTTTGATAATCCTAACAATCCCTAAAAATGAATTTTTAAAATACTAAATAATCCTAAACTGCATTCCTTTTTGCTGTTATTTATTGTAATTAACGGATAATAGTGCACACTAATGGCAGGGATTTGGTGCAAACCAAACCTAGGTTAGTCCACTCTAAGGTTTTCCCCATAACTAATTATGGTTGTGAAAATTGGATTTTGAAAGACAGGAAGAAAAATGGCTGGTTTGATCTATGATGGTGGTGAAGGCTCCTGCATGTTCCTTAGACTAACTAGCAAGTATTGGAGCACATAACATGACATGTCACTGGAGAGGCAAATCATAAAGCTACATCATAACTGTTCAAAAAAAGTGAAATATCTGAAAAAATATTAAATTGATATGCTGCCCATCTCACTCTGCAGTACTCTGGGCAGTTACATAGACCCCTAGAACCAGCAACCCCTCACCCCAAAAATCCAACACAGGACATAGTCCCCAGCCCCAGGGAAGAAGGACATGACCTTTAGGGCATAATAGGATTAGCCCACCACCATTAGGATAGCAAAAAGGCACTTTGAAACTCAGGTCAAGGTTCATGCCACAGGAATAGGAATAACTCCAAACACAAAAGCTCAAGAAGGTATAAAAACCCATCACTCCCATCTCCATGTGGTCAGCTGCCCCAGAACCATTTCTCTCTGGTTCTGCAACTAAATAAACCAGATTCTTCTTTCCAAACAGCCTCCATTTTGCTTATTCCCAGCTTGTACTGGACCCTGAAGTTTTTTTCTTTCAACAATTGAACAGAAGAAAAACAAAATATTTGTTTCCCAGACAATAGCATTAGAGATTACCCTGTTTCTCATGAAGAATTTTAATTCCTCTTTAGTTTTCTGTAGGGCTGTGCACCTAATATCTATTATTCAACTTAGAAACAACTGTATGCATGCCTGGTCTTGACCCACAATGCTTAGGAAGCTCGCTGTGACAATTAGCGCTGCCACTGTTAGCAAAAACTTAAAGGGGGCACAAGGAGGTTAATTTCTTGATGAATTTATTAAGCTTCATAATAATATCCCTTCTTTCCCGCTTTGGAATGGGGACACAGCACATCTACAGGAGTTTTGCTAGTCCTGTGATGCACATTATCCTGCAGGACAAAATCACCCTACCACTTTTTTTTTTATTTCTTAGTGGCCAATATTTCCACAGTGGGCTTAGGAGGAATAGTCAACAAGCAAGCAGCCATAAAATGTCTTCCAGGAAAAAAGGGTGTGGAACTCTTTTCTGTATTGGCAGGGTATGTTTAATTAGTAATTTTATTAGTGTTACCAGCTTCTAAATCTTGTTTTACCTAGATTTTGCTAAAAGGATGAGAAAGAGCTTAAAAGGGGAGTTGTCCAACTGGCATTTTGAGAGCATCCTTGAGGACATACTGTACATAGTAAATTTTAGTTAAGTCAATGTTTAAGGACTTTCTTGCTGGCAAATCCAAAATTTCTGAGTGGCTAGCCACCTCAGAGGAGTATCAAGCTTTTTCCCCCTTAGCTATCCCAAAACAGTCCCTGAAAGGGCTAACATGTTTTTGCTAGGCAGCTTTTAAATCTGCCACTGTCTTATGAATGGGACTTGCAGTCACTTTGAAAACCCATTTGGTGATGGGAGGATTAAGGGCTTCAGAAGAGGAAAAGGAAAGCACAAAATTCATATGGAGAAGCCCAGTCCTTCTGCCTCAGGCCCAGGAAGGAGAAGGCCTGGCAAACCCCTTCTGAAAATCTGCCAAAAATGAAGACTGATTCTAAGCATTGAAGAAAAAGGTAAGCAACATTTTAAGGTAGAAAGGAATCTCTAAATACATAGGCCTGGGGAATAGGAAGCCTAAAGAATTCAGAAACAGAAATAAAACGGCTCAGGAATTCCTACCAATTCTCCCACAACCTCCCCAGTCAAAAGACTGAAATGTGTGAGGCGAATCCTGAGAGGAAAGATCTCTCCACCCCAACATCTCCCCACCCTTGCCTGTGATTGGATGGCAAAGAGTGGCCTGATATTACACTCTTCTCTCTGATTGAGCGTCAGGCCTGTCACTCATAGAAGTCCAGGTCCCTTCTGCTCCTGCCTCACAAACGGCGGTGAAAATGTCAAGACATAAACTCACTCAAAATGGTTCCTTTAGTGAAATACATTCAGTGGCTCAGTGAGGGCCGTGCAGTATGGAGTCTGTAATACCTGCAGTATAGTTTTTGTAGTACTATTTGCACTGGCTAACTAACATGGGTTTTCTTGAATTTTAAATTTGAGGTTTTTTAAAAAATGTACTGCTAATAATTCACCATAAGTCTTAATTTTCAAGAAAAGCCTCCCTTTTAGAAACAAGGACAGGAATGCCCTTGCAGATAAAAGGCTCATTTTCTTAGTATACAAGCTCAACGTGGGAAACACTGAAAGTGTATCTTACCCATTCTGACATTTTTCTCTTGCAAATGCTTCTTTTACTTTTGCAACACGCTAGGCAAATTTCCCTTTGTTGCAGAACCCTTCACTTTCATTCAGAATGCAAAGCTCTTTTCAATCCTATATACTCAAATAGTATTGGATTTTTTTTAATTCTTGCCATGTAATTGGACAGATGATCTTTCCCTACCAATAAAAATATTCTTTTGTATTTTTTATTACACAAACTATACAGGTAGACTTAGCAACTTAACAATAAAATTATTCTTAAATCAGATCCTCTGCTTACATATGGCTCACATCATTATATTACCTTTGTCTAACATAATTCTAAAATTGGTTGACAGCCATACTGTTGAAACTGCAAAATCTTATTTGTTAAACAGCTTGACTCACTGCCCCTGTTCTTTTTGCTGAACTGACTAAAGAAGCTGGAACAACCAGGTTCTGGGACTGCCCCAAGCATATAAATTGCCCAGATACTGCTAGAAATTTATTTATTAAATTTATATTAATGGAGAGAGCATCTGCACTTCCAGTCTGAAGCCTGGTGATTCTTAGAAATGCCGTTCTCAGTGGCTTCGGGAAATTTTGAATGTTGGAGAGAAGGTTTTGTAGCAGTAATGGGGGCAGAAAGGCCTCTAACTCTGCTGGGCTCCTTTTGATGTAATTAGTAACATAATCATAATCATAATAGTAAAGTTGGAAGGGACCTTGGAGGTCATCTAGTCCAACCCCCTGCTTAGGCAGGAAACCCTATACAATTTCAGACAAATTGTTGCAGAATTAAGAGACTCAGATCTCTGAATCAAAAGAAGTTTGTTTTATTTTGCGCGCAAAAGGTTCAGATTAGAAAGCAAAGGCAATGTCTGAACAACTTTCCAGGAAACAAGCAAGTACATTTATAGTCTTCAAAAGTCACAGAACACGGAAATGTAACTTATGAATTCTGATTGGTTACATGAATTCTAAGCCCCCTTCTAGCTCATCCCTAGCCCCCCTTTGCAGTGCGAAATTCTAGCTAAATATCATGCAACCTTGCTTCTAAGAATGGTCACAGGTGTCTTGCTAGCGTCTAAGTTTCCTGTGCTATGTCTGTGGTCGGCTACAAGCAAGACATATGTGGTTATCTGTAACTGAATTCTGTGTCAGCTATACTAAAGGTGTTCCAGGGATGAATGTGTGGCGTGACATTTTCCATTTCCTTGTTCTTCTTCTAACTAATACACACATTTTTCTTTATGCCTCACTTTTGTGTCCTACCTCACATTTATGACATACAGCATTCATATGTATTCTTTGTGTCTTTCTTTATAACCTGCCTCAATCCCCCCTTTGAGACTCTATCTCATCCTGATATGGAGTCTCACCTTCCACGATATTCCTTTATTTCAGCAAGTAATTCCATTTTCCCCAGCAAGCAAAGATAAATTATCAAAACCATTGTATTTTAGGATAGGTAAGCAGTATAGCAGAGCAACACTTTGAACCGACACTTATGCTTCCTGCTGACAGTTCAAGAAAGAGACAGATAGCAACAAGCAAAGAGAGAAAGAAGTAATCCATGAGTTAGACTTCATCCTCCTCAGGCACTCTCTCTAAGCCCCAAGGTCCAAACCAGACATATATTCCACCATCCGGATCCCTTCTTTCCCTTGGAATCCCAGGTGTGTATCCATTTTCCAAAGATCCCTTGAGCATAATCAATTCCTTTTCAATCTTTATCTCTTTCATTGACCTCACAGCCAATTGCCTCATTAAGGGAATTACACACGGGATGAAGGCTAATCCCGCTACTCCACATAGCAATAGGAACAGCACTTGCTTGACCCATGCGGTTCCTGGTAACCATGAGAACCATTGGTCAGTTCCTTGGATTCTCTGGCCAATTCTGGATGCTCTGTCTTGCAGGTCCTTTGCCACCTCTCTGACCATTCCTGATTTATTCATGTAAAAGCAGCATTCTTCTCCTAAGAAGAGACATAAGCCACCTTTTTCAGCTGTCAGGAGGTTTAGGGCACACCTGTTCTGCAAGACTACTGCTGCCAAGGAATCTATTTAATAATAATAATAATAATAATAATAATAATAATAATAATAATAATAATAATAATAAGAAGAAGAAGAAGAAGAAGAAGAAGAAGAAGAAGAAGAAGAAGAAGAAGAAGAAGAAGGAGACTGAGTTTCATGTTTAATGAATAAAAGTTATATAATAATAATAAAGTTGGAAAGGACCTCGGAGGTCATCTAATCCAACCCCCTGCTCAGGCAGGAAACCCTATACCATTTCAGACAAATGGCTGTCCAGTCTCTTCTTAAAAACTTCCACTGTTGGAGCATTCACAGATTCTAGAGTCAGGTTGTTCCACTGATTAATTGTTCTAACTGTCTGTAGATTCCTCCTTAGTTCCAGGTTGCTTCCTCCTTGATTAGTTTCCATCTGTTGCTTCTTGTCCTGCCTTCAGATGCTTTGGAGAATAGCTTGATTTTGTGGCAACCCCTGAGATATTGGAACACTGCTATCATGTCCCCCCTCATCCCTCGTCAAGGGGTGGTCTTGAATCTATATTTCTACTTAGAGTTAAGAATGCATGCATAATCAGTACAATCTAGGCTGGAAGGGACCATTGAGGTCTTCTGGTCCAACCCCCTACCCCAAACAGGAGACCTTATTTTCAGATCTTAGTAAATCACTGTAAAATTGTAAACTGTAAATCCAAAGCTTCAGCATGCCCTATAAAAATCAGAGCAGACATCTACCCAATTCCTCTGTTGCCTAATTTGGTGGTGACCTTTCAACATTAGTTGAAGGTTAACTTTATTTTAATCTGATAACCTCTTAAAATTCTTTGCAATGAACTTTCTTTCTCGAGAGAAAATATTTCACGTAACAAATTGGGTGGTTTCTAACATTTCTCATCTGACAATTTCTGTACAATACAGTAGACTAAGATCTTAAGCTAAAACCTGTTGGTGCTAAGACCCAACAGAAAAGAGGTCTATCTTTTCTCAAAGACTTCCTTTATAGTTGTCTAAATGTTTTGCTATATAAGGGACGCGGTGGCTCAGTGGGTTAGGACGCTGAGTTTGTCGATCAGAAGGTCGGCAGTTTGGCGGGTCGAATCCTGAGTGCCGCATAACAAAGTGAGCACCTGTTACTTGTCCCAGCTTCTGCCAACCTAGCAGTTCGAAAGCATGTAAAAATGCAAGTAGAAAAATAGGGACCACTACGGTGGGAAGGTAACAGTGTTCCGTGCGCCTTTGGCTTCTAGTCATGCCGGCCACATGACCACGGAGATGTCCTCGGACAAGCGCTGGCTCTTTGGCTTTGAAACGGAGATGAGCACCGGCCCCTAGAGTCGGAAACGACTAGCACGCATGTACGGGGAAACCTTTACCTTTACTAAATGTTTTGCTATAATCTTCCTTTCCCTCAATCTATTTTTATTCTTCTTATTCATAAGCCTGATTTGTTGGTGATCGTGGTTTTCAACATTGCTTGGATGTCTTTTTTTTTAAGAGGTTTGCAACTCTTTTCCAGAGAGCATTAACTAGTGAAAGCCATGAGAACAGAGACTCGCGAGGATTCTTTTTTGACTTCTGGTTTAACACATGAGGTAGAGCCCATAATTCTGTTCCTTTATGATGCAATCTAGGAAATTCTTAGCATCCTGCTTGGAAGCACATCCAGCCATTGGTTTAGAGGATGTTGCCCTGCTTGCAGGGCATCCTTGAACTTCTTTGGTAGTAATGGAGTTGACTTTTTATAGTACCTTGTTTGGAGTTTTGTTTACCTGGATTCTCTACTTCACCTTTTTTGTACTGGATGAGTTTTGTAGCAGGTTCTGGAGTCATATCTATTCCTCTGGCTTTTCTGAAATATCCCCCCGATTTACACCTGCAGTTAAAAAGGTAACTATTATATTATACAATGTACCAGGGTTTTTAATGGGCCCATGAAGTCAGTGCCAAAATAAATCAGCTTCACTGAATGTAGGATAGAAGAATTTGTGTAACTTGTGAATGCAGTGCTTTGTTCCTTACAGTTTGGTGAAGCTCTTAATGCTCCAGGCAAAAACACATTGACTACATGACACATGGTGGTTTTTTTATGGTATGGAAAAAATAAAATACATATATACTTCCAAAACCACTATATTAGAAATGCACTATTATTAACATGGGGGGGGAAATAATATGTAAGATCTATTTGAAAATTCCAGGATGGCTCTCAACAATGGAAGCATTTGTACAACCAAGTCTAATCAGTCTCGATAAAATATGGGCATATAAAGATATTCTAAATTCTGAAGGTAACTTAAAATTTAGACAAGAGATCAGAGCATTGATTTAACATGGTGGTCACATTTACAAATGGAAGCCAATCCTCGACTTACAAAGTTTGTTTAGTTAGTTCTAAGTTACAATAACATTTTTCACACTTATGACCATTGCCGCATCCCTGTGGTCACATGATTTACATTTGGATGTTTGCCAACGGATTCACGTTTATGACGGTTTCAGTGTGCCAGAGTCATCTTTTTTATATAAAGTTTTATTTATTAATTTTTTGTAGAATTCAATAGTAATCATTCAAATGTGTTGTCTGAGTATCTTATTCACAAACAGAAATTAAATTCCTAATCCCTGAATCTTTTCTCTAACCATTGATAAAATAGGTCCCAAGTTTGAAAATGTTCTGTTTCTTCTTTTTCTTTCAACCTTAAAGTAAGTCTGTCCATTTCCGCACAGTCTGGTATTTTTTTAATTATTTCTTCTTCTGGTGGTGTTTCTTTGTTCTTCCAGCATTGTGCAAATATAATTCTTCTTATCACATGTAAAATCAAATATCAAGTTTTTCTGGCATTATACCTAGTAATAAAATGAAGATGCCTCCAAAAAAATAAAATAAAATAAAATAAAAAGGTAATGGTTATATTATACAATGTTCTAGAGTTTTTAACGGGAAAGTCAGTGCAAAAATAAATCAGCTTAACTGAAAACAGGATAGAAGAATTTGTGCAACTTTCGAATACAGAGTACTTTGGTGAAGCTCTTACTCAATGCCCCAGGCAAAAACAAACTGACTACATGACACATTTGTGAAACTTTCTGTCAAATAGGCTCAGTGACACACAATTTAAGAAAAATTGAGAACAAATTAATGGCAAATTCACTATTAATTAATATTCACTAGTGAATATAGAAGTTTTTTAATTTTATTATTTATTAATATTTATTAATTTGGTTTATATACTGCCCTATTCCCGAAGGACTCAGGGCGGTTTACAGGGCAAAATTTAAAAACAATATAATATAAAATTAAAATAAAATTAAATTAGGTATAGCCCCCAAAAGTTAAAATCACAATTTAAAATCATTAAAACCCCTCAGTCCAGGCCAGATAGCTCAAAGAGCCAGGTTTTTAGGTCCCGGTGAAATGAACGAAGGTCGGGGGCAGTCCGGAGTTCTGTTGGCAGTATATATGTATATTTTCCTAAGAATATACATAAGGCTGATAATCAGCATATTGCTAGAAACAAAAAATGTGTTTTGTTGGATCAAAGCTTACTTCTATTTAAAGTAAACTCACTGGAATCTTTGAAAGTCATGATTAATTTCTTTGAAATCAAGAGCCTCCACTAAGACCCAGTTTGGCAATCACACTCTTTTTGCTGTTTTTTTTCCCTTTGGATCAGATTGTTATTCGTTCTGAATTCCAAATAATCTGACAAAAAAGAACAGAATACCAGAAGTTGGAAGAGACTTTGGAAGTCTTCTAGTCCAAGTCCTTACTCAAGCAGGAAAGCCTATAGCATTTCAGACAAATGGTTATCCAATCTATTTTTAAACACCTCCAGTGTTGGATCACCCAGAACTTCTGGAGTAGAGTAGAAGCAGAGATGGAAACAAAAGTGGTTTGTTTGTAATTTTGAGCTACTCTTGAGATTATCATAAGAAAGCAGAAAATTGGAGAGGGGGGATTTGCATGTTGACATTAGGTAATAGATTCCAGATTCCTGTTCAAATATGTGAAGATGTGAATTTATGTATGATGACATTATAACACAAATAATATGACTTACAATCTTTTATCAAAGATAAGAGAAGCATTAGCAAAACATTTCTATGAATGTGTAATTTCTTTGGGGTCATCATAGTGTATGAAGATACTGCCTGTGATTTGTGAAACAGTTATGAACCTGAGACAAATGGAAGGAATGAGTTGGTGATGCTAAGAATTAGAAAAGGCCCAAACAGTTCTTGATAAATAATTCTAGCAAGAAGATAAGAAGGTCCCACAATGTGCATCTGCTAAAAGTAAAGCTTGGAACCAGGAGATGAAGACCATGATTGACTGATGTTAGACTGCCATAGAATCATTTGTCCAGTACAGATGCTTTAGGTTGTCCTTGGATGGTGCATCAGGAGCTGCAGGATGGTAAGGTGGAGAAAAGGGATCAAATGGCCATCATGATATTATGGAGCAAATACATTGACTTACCTGCTTGCATCAGGTAATGTAAGCACATCAGGATAAGACTTGTATCACAATATCACCACGTATACTAGAAGGTTATCTCAGCTTATACCTCATTACTTTTATGTCATTATCCATTACTTTCTTGACAACTTCCCATCTCTGTCTTCTTTTCCCTCCATAGCTGATGCACCAAAGAACAGCAGAGAGGCAGGAGAAGAATACACAAAGGAGAAAAGGTAGCAATCCCTCTACTCCATACTCAGTGTTACAATAGCAATAGCACTTAGACTTATACACTGCTTCACAGCACTTTACAGCCCTCTCTAAGCAGTTTACAAAGTCAGCCAACAATTAGTGTTCTCATTTTACTGACCTCAGAAGGATGAAAGGCTAAGTCAACCTTGAACTGGTCAGGATCAAACTTCTGGAAGTGGGCAGAGTTAGCCTGCAATACTGCACTCTAACTACTGCACCACCACAGCTCTTATACAATATCTACCTTTGTGCAAAAGATGCCTCATTCGGTTTCCAGCATTTCCATTGCAAAAGCACTGCAACAGGAGAGGCCTTTTCTAATCCTATGAGCTACATTAGTGGTCAAAGTGAGCAACGTGGTCAAAAAGCATTTGTCTTAGCCAGCCTGACGCACAGTGTCCCAAAGGTGCTTTTTCCAAAGGCAACTGGACTTTCTCATCCAAGAAGCTTCTCCGGTTCTCACTGAATGGTGGAGAATTCAGTCCGAGCTAAAGATACTTCTTGGATGAGAAGAGAAATGTCTTCAATGAAAGACAAAGAGAGTCCAGATGCTTTTGGAAAAAACACCTTTGAGATTACCATGGATGACTGAGAATCCCCATAGGCACTAATGCACAGTGGCATTTACCTGGATTAAGGCTGCAATAAATCCGTGTAGTTTATATCAGTATTGTCAAAGTCATATGTACATAAGCAGAGTCACCAGGCAAATGGGGTTTTAAGGAAAAACAAGACAGAGAGAATCCAAAGATAAACCAAGTCAGATCCAAATAAAAACATCTTGGCACTTACAAATTCTAGGGTAAACATCCATAGAAGCTTTCACAATTCAACAACTTAGGTGAAACTAGGTTTTCTCTAAAAACAGCAATCTTAGACTCCACCTAAGCACAGCAAGTGTTCATCAGATCTGAATTCTTTCAGCAGATCCTTCTTTTCCTGTTTGGCCTTAAAAATCTCTTTTCAGAGATTGGAGCTCTTAAGTGTTGAGTAGAAGAGGCTCTGGGTCTAGTTTGAGTTTAATCCTGATGGGGCTTAAAGTTAACTCAGACTTCCATCCTTCCAAGATCAGTAAAATCAGGATCCAGATTGTTGGGGGTAATATGCTGACATTGTAAACCACCCAAAGAGTGCTGTAAAGCACTATGGGGCAGTATTATAAGTCTAAGTACTATTACTATCACTAGAAATAAAGCTTTTTTGCTGCAGCATCAATCCTCCCCAAAAGTCAGACTGCCTTCTGAAAGACATCTCTCTATCAATGTGACTGGGGATCTGGGCAAGACCTGCTAGATGGCTATGTTGGTGGATGCATGAGTTGTATTTCCCTGCTTACTACATTTTGGTTTTAATTAGGTTTTAAAGGGGCTATTTGTTTATCATTGTTTTAGACCTTTGCATTTTATTTATTGGTCCTTTAGTTGATCGCTCAACTGTAGAAGCCATCCATGAGATGAGCAGCTGTGCAAGCTGAATAAATAAACAAATAACAAGTGGTGCTTTCTGAGCCTGTTTTCTTGAAGACATTTCATTACCCATATGGGTTACCTCATCAGATGATGTTTCTTGCTTGAGCAGGAATTCAGACAAATGGCTGTCCAGTCTCTTCTTAAAAATTTCCAGTCATGGAGCACCCACAACATCTGGAGGCCAGCCATTCCACTGATTAATTGTGCCCACTGTTAGAGAATTTCTCCTTAGTTCCAGTTTGCTTCTCTCCATCCATTGCTTCTTGTCCTGCCTTCAGGTGCTTTGGAGAATAGGTTGATTCCCCTCTTCTTAGATATTGGAAGACTGCTATCTTGTCACCCCTAGTCCTTTTTTCATTAAACAAGACATACCCAATTCCTGCAATCATTGTTTGTATGTTTTAGCCTGCAGTCCCCTAATCGTCTTTGTTGCTTTTTGTTTTTACTCCTTTTTTTAATTTTATCAAGCAAGTCTGGGTGACTATGGATGTCTGGTTTGCTGGGGAAACCTACAACGCATGCAGGTCTCTCTAGCTAGTAATGTATTTATTAAGAATCAGCTAAGAAATAGCAAATGGTAATGTGTTTTAATGATATGAGAGTCAATTCTGATTTATTGGCTCTTCTTTCTCCTTACAGACATCAAGCAGCAAGTATTTGCCCAAACCCAAGAAGGCATTCATCCAGACACTCATGGAAGTTCTGTCCGTCAACTGTTGTGTGATGATGCAGACTGTAGGGTGTGTGGGCGTGCTGCTCAGGAAGCCCAGGCATTTATCTACAACTGGGGAACCAAGCAGGATAGATTGAAAGTCTCAAGGAGCCAGGAGCCTCCTGTGTCTTGCACGGAATATTCTGTCCCACCTTGTGGCTTCCTAGTTAAAGGCCCTGATTCAGTTCTGCGGAGTGCCAGTGAACCTCCACCATTATTTAAACATACTCTTCCTGACCAAAAGACCCTTGCTTTATCGAGCTCACAATTGTTGCCAATGCATGACGAAGGTAAAGCATCTTCCGCTCCACACCATGGAGTTCCCTATGACTGGGAGGAAGGCAGCAACCTTTCTGTCAATGAGGATATTCTGAAGGAAGACTCCTTCAGGTCAATGTCATTCACACATAGTGCCTCTAGCAGTTGCTCAAATTCCTCTTTCAGCTTTTCTGAGGTCTCGTCTAGCAGTCTGAAGGTGCACACATCAACGAAGCGTGTCAAGAAGTACTATTCCAAAGTCCATCACAAAACCTACAAAGACTCATCCCAGATTTCCCCAGGAAAGGCTATCACGGGGAGAGAACTCAAGAAAAGATCTAGTAGAAAGACCCAATCCATGCCAGAGCCGGCTGAGACCAGCAAGACAGGCTCAGCTGGATTCAGTGGCATGCCCATTTCTTTTATGGATAAAACCATGCTGGCAAGCTTGGAATCTCACGTGGTGACAAAAAGAATGCAACATCTCATAGGATTGCCATTAGCTCTCCTGAGGTCCTTCAAAACATTCATGCCTTCTGCTCCAGACTCCCCTACTCAGAAGCACAAGAAGAAAGTGATGGTTGTTACAAGGCCTCAGATCCTTTCCTTTATGGCCACAGGTATCAGGAAAGAGCTAGAGAGGCACTTAAAGAAAATGGTTCAGCAAAAACGTTGGCAGCTGCCTCAGAAGGTACAAGATGCCCTCAAGCACATTAAACCTTACTCTCAGTCAAGGACAGAGAAGTTTTCTTCAGCAGGCTGGCGACATAAGCACAAGGACATAGGTCAAATTAAAAGTGCAAGGAGGATAGGAAAACCCATCACAAAGCAATCAGCCACAGTGGCGGTCTTGGACTCCAAAACCACACCAGCTCTCCAAGAAAAACTACAAGTGCACATTACAAAGAAGTCCCTGGAGATTAGGTTGGAGACTTTTCATTCAATCGTGAGGCTTTCTCAGAAAATAAGTACCACAAAGGCAAGAAGTTGGCTTCTGCCTAAATTTATTCCACTTGGTCAGATTCATCCACAACCGAGGAACAAGCTGGGATTAAGTCTTCGAAAGAAAGCAGATACAGTGGAGATGAATGTTAAGAGTAAATGCATCTACTTCCTATGGGGGCTTCCAACACTTTATATGAAATCCCTGAGCAAGTTTGTCCCTAGTCCTCCTTCTCAACAAATTTCCTTCACTATAGAGCACTCCTTGATTGAATTTGGTCTTACAACACCTGCCTTGATGATCTCCAGTGATAGAAAGAACTTGGAGACCCATGTTCTGAAAAAGAGACTTCAGCACCAGTGGGGATTACCTCGCCTGGTGTTCAGGTCCCTGAGAGAGTTCCTTCTACCAGCTCCACCATCACAGGCTCATCTTAAAACCAAATCCTATGATCAGTATGAAGTTCAAATATTCATTGGCTTTAGCCAACTCCTTTTCATCACGTCTGAGGTAAAGCAGAAGTTGGAGACCCACCTCAGGAGCAAAATCACAGAGAGGCAGTGGGGCTTACCCAAACGAGTATTTGAATCCCTGCAGATGTTTGTTCCACCTGGTTCCATGCTGATCAGGAGTGTCAAAGTAGATGGGAAGTCCTTTGGAAGGGAATTTAAGATGGGGATACCTTCAACAGCAATAGTCAGTTACAGTAAGAAACCAGAAAAGCATCAATCAGTTCAATGCTCCAAGGGCCAAGTACTGCAGAGAAACATGGCCAAGAAAGTCCTTGAGAGACATCTGAGTCCTACTGTTCCCACAGCTCGGCAGTCTTGGAGAGGGACTAACCAAAGGGTAGCGCATAAGCTTCCTCAAATCATTCCACCTCAAACATGTTCTCTAAAACCCAGATCACAGCAGCTTCTGTTTCTGGACCAAGAAACTCTTAATCATATCAAATTAAACATTATACACAAAGACCTGGCCTACAAGTGGAAAATGCCCACATTAATTAGTAAGTCACTTATCCTGATGTTTCAGAATATCAACCCATCAGCTTTCATTCGCTACCAACCCAGAAAACCTGCTGCTTTTAGTTTCACCGAAAAGGACACTCCATTTGTTGGCCCCAAAGCCCGAGAAGCACTGGAATGGCATGTGAGAAAGAAGACTCTTCATCATATTTGGGGTCTTCCAGGTCTTATTTGGAGATCTGTCCGGTATCTTCTTCCAGCTACCCCATCTGCTCATCCCCAGAAGAAATTGCACAGAGAAGTGATTATTTTACCATCAGAGGTCTCCTTTCTTAGTAATACCATCAAACGAGAACTGGAAAGAAACATGCAGAAACGGGTAGTGCATCAGCGATGGTTGCTACCTAAAAGAATTTTGGAGTCTATGAAGCTGTTCTACTCAAGTTATAGTTACCTAAAACCCACGGTCCCTTGGCAAGTGGGTGGAATGAACAAAGAGCAAGGTAGCAGACTCTCCAAAATTGAGATTGCTGCACCTCCACGGATTCATGCCCAAAGCCAGCTTGAGGTTCACCTCAAACTGCAGCTCCATTTGGCTAAGAAACATTTGGAAATTTATTTGGATGCTCTTCCGGTAATTGTTAGAACTTCCTGGAGGCACATGCTTTTCTCTTTGAGAATCCCTCTCCCTAAGATCCTTTCGAGTCCCCAGCCAATGCTTCCCCGCAGGACCTTGTTGCCCTTTGCATGCAGGAAAGCCATTGATAGGATTGAAATGACTGTGCAACATAATCATTTTGCTTCCTTGTGGGAGCTGACCACCCATTATGTCAAGGCACGTGAACAATTGATGCCCAAACCTTTGTCCCAGCCCCTAAGAGGTCAGAAAAGGACTGCCTTCTTATTCACTAAAATTCAATGGGTGCTTCCTCCAGGGTTCAGCATGGAAACTTTAGAGCTGCACGTTAAAAGGAAGAGAATCCAACATGAATGGGGTTTTCCAGTCCTTATCCAAAAATCAGTCAAGAGCTTCATCTATCAGCCACCTTCAGCCTCATCTTTAACAAAGACAAAAATCAGTGTCCATACCCTGGTTCAGGAGCTATCGTTCCTTCCCCAGGACATCTGCAAAACCCTTGAACTTCATGTGCAGAAGACAAAACTATATCACCAGTGGGGCTTGCCACAAAGGGTTCTTGGATCTCTGAAGAAGCTACAGACAGAAGTAAAAATTCATGCTCCAAGGCCAAAAACACTGGTGCACCAGACAAGAAGAACAATATCCACCTATAAAACCCTCCCTCTATTCCAAACTAAGACTGTTCTATGCACCATGTGCTGCAAACAGAGGATGGTGGTGATTCCTTCATATGTTCCTCACAAGCTTTCCTTAAAAGGATCCAACTATCTGGAGAAGATTTGCTTTCACCTGTCTAAGAAATATGTGGAGATACAGTTGGAGGTTTTCCCAGACATTGTAATGGGTTCTTGGAAACATAATGTATTGGCAACAAGGCAACCACTCCCCAAACTAATCTCCCATAGTCCTAAGATTTTGCAGCCCCGAAGGAGCTTCCTACCCTTCATGCAAAAGCAGGAGGCAAAAAGGTTGGAGATGGCAGTACAACTTCACTATTTTAGTTCCTTCTGGGGTCTGGCCAAAAGATATGTGGAAGCCATTGATGCAATGATTTCTATATCATATGCCTCACCCCTCCAGAGAAAGAGCATTCCTATTGTGATGTTCTCAGAGACACAGATACCATTTCTCCAACCAGAAGAACGAGAGATTTTTGAACTGCATATCAGGAAGAAGAGGTTGCATCATGAATGGGGCTTCCCAGCACTCATCCAGAGCTCTCTCAAGGTCTTCATGCAAGGTTTTCCCCCAAGTTCCACCACCCACAGGACCACAATCAATGTCCACGCTTTGCCACAAAGGCTTTCATTTCTCCCTTGGCCAACTTGCAACTACTTAGAGTTTCACGTACAGAAACTGAAACTACAACGGCATTGGGGCTTACCAAAGAGAATCCTTGAGTCACTGAAATATCTCCGTCCTTCTGCTCCTTTGGGAAAAGCTCAGCTCCCCCAATGTGACAAGAAAACTAAATTAACAGAAGCAAGGTTCGGTGCTGGAGAAAGTCAAAGGGCTTGTTGCAAACTGGTTGAGTCCACGCATTCTGCTCCAAAGAAATTGGATCTCCTCAAGGAACACATCAGAAGAAAATACATTCAGGTACAGCTAGAGATACTCCCTAGACTGGTGAGACAGTCCACCAAAGAATCCAGTAGTATTCCTCCAAAGCACCTTCCCAAGTTGATCAAGGCTGGACAGAAATCCCCCACGAACAGATCATTGTCCTTACTTTTCCTGCCGCCAAGTAATATAAATATGTTGGAACAGAATTTAAGACATAAACATTTGATGTTCTTGTGGGGGGTCAGCAAGAAATATATGGAATCCTTATCTATAGTGGTCCCAGTTAGACCTTTCTCAGCACGAACCCAAAAGGCAAGCATTGCATTCCTACAGCTGAAGACCCCTTTTGTTCAGAAAGAGGCAAGAAAAATTTTGGAGTATCACATCCAGAAAAAGAGACTTCATCATTTATGGGGTTTGCCATCCATCATCCAAAGCTCTCTACAAGCCTTTACAACCTATTTATCCATTGTCCCCCATCCACCACAGAGAATAAGGCAGGAAATCATAATTTCAGTGCAGGATCTGCCATTTGTTTCTACGTTTGTTCAGCAGAACTTAGCATCTAGCATTAAAAAGATGGTCATTCACAGCCAATGGGGGCTGCCAAAAAGATTACAGAAATTTCTGCGTGGCTTTCGTCCCACCCCTCCAGGAGATCATGAAGAATTAAGGGAGTTCAGAAACTTTCTGGTCAGTGGACCTAAGTTCAAAAAAGCACAGCGTATCACTAGATTGCCACAGGCTAGTTTTGGAGATGGTCAACAAAAGAAGGTCGCCTTTCTCACAGATGAAAGTGCAGATCTTCTGGAAAAGCACATCCAACATAAAAAGTTACAGCATGAATGGGGGCTGCCCTCTGTCCTTCAAAGGTCCCTTCGTGCTTTTGCTCCTTTGCCTCCAGAACCACAAAGAGCTTCAACCAGATTGGCCATTGCTGCCCCTTCAAGTCTGCAAAGTGAAGTGAGAGTCACAACAACTACAAAGCTGCTGTTCCTGGATCCAGTCACAAAGGGACACTTGGAAACACATATAAAAAGACAAATCACAAGACACAGATGGGGCCTTCCCAAGCGAGTACAGGAATCAATGAAGACTTTATTGCCCCCTACATATTTTCACCAGTCTGAAGATCTTATAGACCGAATACCATTGGTTACCCCTGATCAAGTCTATCCAGCTCGAATTAAAGAGCTTTCAGAAACTAGAGCTCGGCATCTGCCTACAATTAGAAAAGGCCCAAAATGGAGGAGCCAGATAGAGGAATATGGTGGCAGGCAACTACCACTGATAGCAGGAAGACATCCCAACGCTTCCTCTCCACGCTTATTGAACCAAATTCCAACTTTAAGTGGAAAAGTTTCTCCTAAGTTTCACCAAGAGAGCTGGGCTGCAACATTCTATACAAAGGAAGCTTGGGATGCTCTAGAGTTCCATATTAAATGCAAAAGGATCCAACATGATTGGGGACTGCCCTCTATGGTCAAGAAATCCCTCAATGCTTTTGCTCACCATCCACCAGAGCTGCACAGCACAACTAGCAGATCAGGAGGGCACATCTCCATTACGAGCCCAAGGAAAGGAGCAACTCATAGGTCACTTGCTATGGTACAGGCAATAATCCCTCATTTGGATCTACATTTTGTGAGTACAGAGATCAAGGATAGCCTGGAAGCCCACTTGAAGAATTGGACCATGAAGCACAAATGGGAGCTCCCCAAACTAATTCGGGGTTCACTGAGGGCTATTGCTTCTCCTCAACCTGAGTCCACATCTGGAATGCACCAACCTCGCAGGCAGCATAGCAGATCTGCCCAACCACAGAAAATCTTTTCCCACCATGAGAGACGGACATCACAACAGCAAGTCACCTCTAAGAAGGGAGCCCCCAAAATATCCAACACTATAAGCCATCAAGAGCAAAGCTCAGCTTTGGCAAAGCTGCTGTTCCTTACAGAGGACAACCGACATCTTTTGGAATTCCACATTCAGCAGAAGAAAATCCAGCATGCTTGGGGTGTGCCTTTGGTGGTGCTCCGATCCTTGAATGCTTTCTTCCCATTTCCGATCAAGACCCAAAGTACAGGAAAGAAGAGGCTCAGGGCTAACCAGTGGGTTATTGAAGAAATAAAGGTGGTTGTCCCCTTCACGTTCTTCCTTAGTGTGGAGACCAAAGAGGTTCTGGAAGCTCATATGAAGAGGAAGATTGCAGAGCATAAATGGTCTGTTCCCAGACGAGTTCAGCAGACATTGGGGACATTATCTACTCCCCAACCCCATTTCCAACCCAAGGACATTTATCGACAAACTCCACTGTGTCACCAGTGCAAATCGCTCCTTCAGACTACCAATGATACCCAAACTGAGAAGGAGGAGGAAGATGAAGACTTGCTGGAAGAGTCAGAGAAAGATAGGAGAAGGAAGAGAAGGAAAAAGAAATATTTCCAGCCAAGGAACCAGAGAAGGTCTACATCTCCTGGGAGAGATAGCAGGCAATTCTTGATATTCTCAGAGCCAAGCCTTTCTTTTCTTTCAGATGAGGCCAGGAATTATCTGGAATTCCACATCCAGCAGAAGAAAATTCAGCGGGCATGGAGCTTGCCCTCCACGGTTTTGAAGTCTTTGCAAGTTTTTGCCCCATTTTCCTCTGAAAAGGAAAGACACATCGAGAGCACTAGGAAGCGCATAGTCAAGACACATGGATGGGATAGGCAAGAAGTGGAGGTGATTGTCCCAAACCTCTCCTTCCTCAGTGAAAAAACCAAAGACATACTGGAAGCTCACTTGAAGAGGAGAACTGCAGAGCATAAATGGGGCATGCCAAAAACCATTCAGAAACTCCTGGAATCATTTGTGCCTTCCAGACCGCCTTCTCAACCTGAAAGCATTCATGAACAACCATCACTCTGCTGGAAGTGCAAATCCCTCCTGGGGTCTACAGGTGTTTCCGAAACTGAAAAAGAAGGCAAAGGTTTGCTGGAAGAATCAAAGAAAGCCAGGAGAACAAAGAGAAGAACACAGCAATATTTCCAGCCAAGGAACCAGAGAAGGTCTACATCTCCTGGGAGATCTAGCAGGCAATTCTTGTTATTCTCAGAGCCAAGCCTTTCTTTTCTTTCAGATGAGGCCAGGAATTATCTGGAATTCCACATCCAGCAGAAGAAAATTCAGCGGGCATGGAGCTTGCCCTCCACGGTTTTGAAGTCTTTGCAAGTTTTTGCCCCATTTTCCTCTGAAAAGGAAAGACACATCGAGAGCACTAGGAAGCGCATAGTCAAGACACATGGATGGGATAGGCAAGAAGTGGAGGTGATTGTCCCAAACCTCTCCTTCCTCAGTGAAAAAACCAAAGACATACTGGAAGCTCACTTGAAGAGGAGAACTGCAGAGCATAAATGGGGCATGCCAAAAACCATTCAGAAACTCCTGGAATCATTTGTGCCTTCCAGACCGCCTTCTCAACCTGAAAGCATTCATGAACAACCATCACTCTGCTGGAAGTGCAAATCCCTCCTGGGGTCTACAGGTGTTTCCGAAACTGAAAAAGAAGGCAAAGGTTTGCTGGAAGAATCAAAGAAAGCCAGGAGAACAAAGAGAAGAACACAGCAATATTTCCAGCCAAGGAACCAGAGAAGGTCTACATCTCCTGGGAGATCTAGCAGGCAATTCTTGTTATTCTCAGAGCCAAGCCTTTCTTTTCTTTCAGATGAGGCCAGGAATTATCTGGAATTCTACATCCAGCAGAAGAAAATTCAGCGGGCATGGAGCTTGCCCTCCACGGTTTTGAAGTCTTTGCAAGTTTTTGCCCCATTTTCCTCTGAAAAGGAAAGACACATCGAGAGCACTAGGAAGCGCATAGTCAAGACACATGGATGGGATAGGCAAGAAGTGGAGGTGATTGTCCCAAACCTCTCCTTCCTCAGTGAAAAAACCAAAGACATACTGGAAGCTCACTTGAAGAGAAGAACTGCAGAGCATAAATGGGGCATGCCAAAAACCATTCAAAAGCTCCTGGGATCATTTGTGCCTTCCAGACCTCCTTCTCAACATGAAAGCATTCATGAACAACCATCACTCTGCTGGAAGTGCAAATCCCTCCTGGGGTCTACAGGTGTTTCCGAAACTGAAAAAGAAGGTGATGAGTTGTGGCAAGAAATTAAAAAAGACAGGAGAAGGAAAATATGGAAGGGTAAAAATTTCCAGTCAAGAAAGCAGAGGGAATCTACTTGTGTGGGTCCTGATGGAAGGTGTTTCTTAGTACCTATGGAGGGAAAGCTTCCTTTTCTCTCTGAGGAGGCCAGGAATTGCCTTGAATTCCACATTCAGCAGAAGAAAATTCAAAGAGCATGGAGCCTGCCTTCCTTGGTCCTGAAATCCTTGCGTGCCTTTGCCCCATTTCCTCTTGAAGAACAGAAGGGCATGCAAGACCCAAGAGATAGAAGGACCAAAAAAATCCTGAGGGATAAAAGAGATGTGCCCATCGATGTCCAGAGTCCCTTGTTTCTCAGCCCAGATATTGAGGAACACCTGGATACCCATGTGAGACACATAACAAGAAAGCACCAATGGGGTCTTCTCGAACGAGTTCAACAGCCCTTGCAGGCATTTCTGCCTTTGAGATCTCATTCGCCATCTGAGTTGGAAGAAGAGAAAGAAGGCTCACTCAAGGGTTCCAAAACTAAGAAAGTCTACCTTAAAACAAAAGTGATGCCATCTGCAAATGGAAATATCAAAACGTATTCAGAAGTGAAGCTGCCTTTCTTTGGGGACCCAGCTTGGAACCTCCTGGAATTTCATATCCAACACAAGAAACTCCAACATGCATGGGGACTGCCCTTCGTGGTGTTGAAATCCATAGATGCTTTTGCTCCATATATCCATGACTCCACGAAGCATCCATCAGCCATACAAGGTGCAACGTCAGCCCATAAGCTTTCCTGGGACAGAGAATTTCACATGATTGCCCCAAATCTGTCATTCCTTAACTCAGATACAAAGCAACACCTAGAAGCTCATCTGAGGAATTTGATTGCCGTACATAGATGGGAGCTTCCAAAACGTGCTCAAGCAACACTGAGAGCATTTCTGCCTCCTGGCACACTCGGTTCACGAGCTCAGTCTCCTGTCTATAAATCTACCCAGATCTCATTGCCCCAAACCTGGGGTACCGGCAAAAGTCCCATGAAGAAATCCCAGCTCAGGAAGAAAGAAGCAAAGTTGTGGGCACCCAGGTCCTCATCTACAGCCTATTTCAGAAGCAGAAAGGTGGACTTTCTTGACGATAGGGCTCAGGATCTTCTGGAATTCCACATTCTGCACAAGAAAATTCAACATGCATGGGGCTTGCCAGCCATTATTCAGAAATCCCTGCGGTTATTTGCTCCCTCAGAGTCAGATGTGACCATGAAAACAGCAATGAGTGTTGCAGCCAACAAATCACCAATAGTGAAGGAAGTCAAAGTTGCTCCTCAGCACCTACTCTTTCTGCAGCCAGACATAAAGAAGCAGCTGGAAAAACACATCAGAGAGCTCACTGTGAAGCACAGATGGCGACTTCCAAAACTGGTGCAAGACACACTGGTGGCATTTATTCCTCAAACTGAAGAAATGGGGGAGGAGATGAACGAACCGTTCTCGACATATGATGAAGACCTATTGAGATCCAGCTCTAGTTCAGGGGTACCTGACATGTATGACTCAGCACTATTTTATGGATTCCACCCAACTCCAATGGGAATTCGAGCTTCTTGGCTGGATACCGAAGAGCCATCATTTTGTTTTGATAGAAAAACCCAGCACGACAGAACGCTTCAAGGGAAAATGGCTGGGAGAGAAGCACCTGAAGTGAGCAAACTATGGCAGTCGCCACTGCAGAGAATTGGATCCGATTTATATCTAAAGGATGAACACATATGGACTTCAGACCTTCTTGGTGGAACACAAGATCCTAGAGGTCCATTTTTCTCTACTCCAGTTTCTGGCTATCAGAAAGGCAGATATAACGTCAGTAGCTCATCAGAGAGTTTATCTATGGAGAAATATCCAAGTCAAAGAACTGATTGGTTAGCCAGAGAGAGAGAAGCCCTGCCTTGCTCTTCCAACATGTCCCTAAAGAAGGACATTCTGAAACAACTTCAAAGCACTTCCCAGAGAAAGGAAAATGACAGATACTATCCTGTTGGGTCGAAACAGTCTCAATTATCAAAAGTCTCTAGTTCTAGCTGGGTACCCAAGAAATTTTGTAGGATAGGAAATTGCCCTCGCCTGTGCCATTTGCCTTCATCTAGAGAGGGCTCCATGTTGTCACTGCAATCAGTTAGAAAGCAGAGACCAGATTTAACTTGGGGTATGATCAAGGAGACAGAAACAGATTCTTCTTCACTGCTAACAGAGGATAGGTCATCCCTTCCATCTATTTCAGCAAAGAAGGCAGAAGTACGGTTCTCTTCTTTTCCATCAGAAGATGCTATCTCTGAATTATCCTCAGGGGCAACCTTGAGGAACGCTTCGCTTCCAGGACCAGGGTATCAAGTAGCCCTATTTCAGGAGGAAAGAGTCTTCGCTAGCAATACAGACCTGCGGAATTTGACTACATCAGGAAGTGAACCGGCCGATACCTCAGGGCCCTCTGAACAATTTTCTTCACCCAGCAAAGATATGTTCTTCCAGGAAGCAGTGCAACCTTCACTAGCTGTTGAGCAGAGAGCAGTGCTGGACTACAGAAGAGAAGGCGAACAAACTGTCACAGAACTAGGCATGGATGAACTTCACGGTGGAAAGCACTCCAGCATGGAGAAGGTAGAAGAAAAGACCCAGAACTGGGGGAAAGACCTATCTACCAAGGAACCTTTTACTTATATCAGACCATTCATAGAACACAAGATGTCTGGGACAACTCAAAAGAGAAGAAAGCCTACGTTAGAAAGAGGTCAGCCCAAGAAGCCGAAGAAACAGGTTCACCACACTCACTTCCTAGTCGGCGTGGAACCTGATGAGAAAATGTCCATCCTTGGTAGAATCTTGGAGAGAAAATTGCGTCTGCGACATGGGTTGAGCATTTGGAAGTACAGCCATGGAAAGGTGGTTTCCAGAATAAAAGACAAGATAGAAAGCTTTAGTCAAAGTTTCAGGGTACGAAGAAGGACAAGAAGCAAGGACAGCGCTAGGAGAAATCAGTCACATAGTCCGGAAAGCACCACAAGAAGCAGCAGCTCAAGTGTCAAGGCCAGAAGCAGAGGGAGAAGCAAGGAGAGGAGATCAAAGGTGGATGTGAAGTTACCACAAAAGGAATTATGATGGTCATACCTATACGACCGTTCCTTGACAAAGGGAGCAGGAAGAAACTATGAAAGGGGCCAGAAAGACACTCTGCAAATCCCTAGGAGAGTATGCCCCTTGGAAAGAGGTGAATTTATAATCCAGCTTCAAGAACCTGGGTTAAGCCATTGTGCCAAAGGTTGATAGACAACTGTGTAGTCCTATCACATTAATATGTTAATTTCTAAAATAATGATCTTACAGAAGCCAGCAATATATTAATAAAAAGAAATATTTTTTTTTTAAAAAAATGGTTAAAAATATATGTATATTATTGGTTCATAAATCTGTGGAACTATGAACTGCAAGGGATCTTGGAGAACATCTAGTATGACTCCCTGACCAGTGCAGAAATTGGCTATAACCTTCTCAAATGAAGGCCATCCAGCTTTTGTTTAAATCTTCTCAAAACCACCATCTCTCAAAGCAAGTTGTTGTATTGTTAAGCATATCTAACCAATAGGAGGGGGAAAGTCCTGTTGGCCAACTGAAGTCTATCTTACCTTCCCATAGTCTTCTCTCATCCAGACTAATCATACCCACATTCCTCATAGGCCTTATTTTCTTCCATATTAGATGCCTTATCTTCTTGGTTGTTCTCCTTTTTTCTAAACAGCAGGAATTTGGACTTACTGGACTCTCTGTGGTTGGTTGGTATGTATGTATGTATGTATGTATGTATGTATGTATGTATGTATGTATGAATGAATGAATGTATGGACACAGCATCACCCGGACCAAGCTGTTAGGTCTGGAGAATCTGTTTCATGCTGACAAATATTAGACACATTGAGATGTTTTCTAATGAACATGTCAGATGGACATACAAGAGCTCAAATTGTGGAGGAATTGAGAGGCCCAATGACTCCGCTTCCAACTGTCCCAGTCCCACATGGTCCTCTTCAGATTTTCACATGTTAAAGGTAAAGGTCTAATATAGCTTCTTAAAGATCACTCTAAAACAGAATTCTGCCTTTCTTTCAAAAGGTGGGGATTCCAGAATAGAAGTGGAATCCAGACTCCAACTTACAGTTGAAAAGAATAACAGAATAACAGAGTTGGAAGGGACCTTGGAGGTCTTCTAGTCCACCCCCCACCCTCCTGTGTGATATAGGAAACCCTATATCATTCCAGACAAATGCTTGCCCAACCTCTTCTTTAAAACCTCCACTATAGGAGCACCCACAACTTCTGGAGGCAAGTCATTCCACTGATTAATTGTTCCAACTATCAGGAAATTTCTCCTTAGTTCTAGGTTGCTTCTCTCCTTAATTAGTTTCCATCCATTGTTTTTTTTTTTTTGTCCTGGCTTCAGTGCTTTGGAGAATCTTCTAGTTCGGGACAGGAACCTTCACACCCTCACAGACACATGACTATCTAAGTTTTGCTTGAAGTTCTCCAGCGATGGAACACTCATAATTTCAAGAGTCAGGTTGTTACACTGCTTAATAGTTCTTATAGTTGGGAAATTCCTCCATAGTTCAATTTTGAATTCTCTTTATAAAACTTCCACCTCTTGCTTCTCCTCTTGTCTTATCAATGCCCTGAAGCTACAAATTCACTGTGATAGAAAGCAGTGCATTTAGTTCTCTTCCCCATGTTTTTCTGCACATCAGTTGCATGTCTACCTTTGCTATATGATATAAAATATATGAGTAATTAGGAACCAGCTACTCAGAAGAAGAAGCATTATTTTTATGCACAAGATATATGTCTTTGTTTTCTCATTGCAAACATCTTCTAACAGTAATAAATGTTGGAAAGGCCTTGAGGCAGAAAGAACATTTTACTACACATGTAGTGACCCTTTTAAGTTACAGTGGTGCTGAAACAGGTAACTTATGACTATTTTTTACACTTACAACCCTTGCTGAATCCCCATGATCATGTGATCAAAATTCAGAGGCTTGGCAACTGGCATGTACTTGTGACAGTTGCAGCGTCCTGGGGCCATGCAATCAACTTTTGCAACCTTCTGACCAGCAAAGTCAACGGGGAAAGTCAGATTCACTTACCAACCGTGTTACTAACTTCACAACTTCAGTGATTCACTTAACAACCGGGGCAAGAAAGGTTGTAAAACGGGGCAAAATTTATTTAACAACTGACTTACTTAGCAACGGAATTGTTGGGCTCAGTTGTGGTTGAGGACTACTTGTATGCAGTAGATGTGTAAAAAGCAAGGAGAGAAGCAACCTGGAATTAAGGAGTAACTTCCTGACAGTTAGAACAATTAATCAGTGGAACAACCTGCCTCCAGAAGTTATGAAGGCTCCAACACTGGAGGTTTTTAAAAAGAGACTGGACAGCCATTGGTCTGAAATGGTATAGGGTTTCCTGCCTGAGCAGGGGGTTGGACTAGATGACCTCCAAGGTCCCTTCCAACTCTATTATTATTATTGTTGTTGTTGTTGTTATTCAGCATGTTTTCGGAAAAGAAATGTATCCAGATTTAATCAAGAATGTTTTCCGTGGATACAGTACATCATACAGCATGGCAAATGCAACTATAAAAAATATGGTTTTTAAGAGAGACAGAACTTGAGTTGAAATCAGAAATACACAAAAACGTTAAACGTTAAATAGGGTACATAATCAAACTACAGGCGGTCCTTGGCTTGCAACCACAATGGAACCCAAAATTCCTATTGCTAAGTGAGACGTTTGTTAAGTAGATTTTGCCCCCTTATTACGACCTTTCTTGCCACAGTTGTTAAGCAAATCACTGCAATTGTTAAGTTAGTAGCCCGGTTGCTAAGTGAACCTGGCTTTCCCCATTGACTTTGCTGGTCAGAAGTCTGCAAAAGGGAATCATGTGACCCTGCAAGCGTCATAAATAGGAGTCAGTTGCCAAGCATCCGAATTCTGATCAGATGACCATGGGGATGCCACATCAGTCGTAGTTATGAAAAGCGGTCATAGGTCCCTTGTTTCAGTGCTGTTGAAACTTTGAATGGTAGCTAAATGAACTGCTGTAAATCAAGGACTACCTGTACAACAAAAGAAACTAAATATAAACTACATAAAATTATTTCTTTTTATTTTTTTAAATAACAAATAGTGAAGTATTGGGCATTTAAACCCGAGATTCAAATCATTTCTTGCAGTTAAAAAAGAAATTATTTTTTAATGGTTAAATTCCCCTCAATGATATACCAAGCACTAATTGTACAGTCTCAAACATTCCTTTGTCCACTTCCATATATTATATTCCATATATTATACATCGGGGAGGACTGTGTAGAGAGAGTTTCCTCCTTTAAATTTCTGGGAGTCTACCTCTGTGAAGATCTGACCTGGAAAGTTAACACAACCCAGGTGGCTAGAAAGGCCCAACAGAGGCTTCACTTTCTTAGGATCTTGCAGAAGAACAGGGTAGAACAACAGCTAATGACCCTCTTTTACCGGTCTACTATAGAGAGCGTCCTCTCGTATGGTATTGTGGTTTGGTATGCTGGTCTGACAGCCGCGGACAGGAAAGTATTACAGAGGGTGGTGAGTACAGCACAAAACATTGTGGGCTGTTCCCTGACACCACTGGATGACATCGCCAGGGCTCGTTGCCTTGGAAGAGTGAGGAAGATTCTCAGGGATGACTCACACCCTGGACGGTATCTCTTTACTCTCCTACCATCCGGTAGGAGATATAGGAATATAGCCAGCCGTACCAACAGGCTGAAAAATAGCTTTTATCCGTGGGCTGTTAGGCTTTTAAATGGGACATAATCTTATGCAGAATTGACTTGGGAGGCCGGTGTGTGGTGTAGTTGGTTCAGATAGTGTGGTGGGATGGAGGGTTTGTTATATCTGTGTGTTGGGGGGAGAGAGCACAGGGGGAGGCTCAGCTAATCTCAATGTGCACATGTTGTACTTTGACAATAAAGGTTTATTATTCCTACGCCATTTTCCCCCCCTCCTTTTGCTTGTTCATTTTACCCCTTCATTTTATACACATGCGCGCGCACAAAGACACACAGACCCACAGGATGAAATTGTTGCAGTCTAAGCAGTTGAGAGATTCTTCTTAACTTCCTTTCCTCCTTAAATAGTGTGCTGGACAACACGTTCTTTATGTAAATCACCAAGATGAAGCAATTCCCTTTAAGGAGCACCCTTCACAGTTGGCCCATCAGGTCTGCAAAAAGGAAAGAGAGAGAGAGAGAGAGAGAGAGAGAGAGAGAGAGAGAGAGAGAGAGAGAGAGAGAGAGAGAGAGAGAGATATGAACGGAGCAGGAAGAATAAAGATGAAAATTTTAGCAAAGCTCCTTTTCTTACTGAGTGTTTTTCCAGGTCAGGATGGATGCACTAACTCAAACAGGGAAGCAAAGACAAACTATCTTATATATATTTTTACTTTGACCTAAAGATCATTTACAGTTTTGGATAGTCTACATTTCCAAACATTTTAGATGAGAAGAGGAGAAATCAGAGACTTCAATATTTATTTATTTATTTGTTTGTTTGTTTATTTATTTACATATTTATTTACATTATTTATTTATTTATTAAATATTTATGCCACCCTTCTCCCTTATAAAGCAACTCTGGGTGGGTTACAGATTATAAAAAAGACAAACAGAAAAACAATTAAAATATTAAAACAATCCATATTAAAGTTTTAGTACTACATATAGAAAAAAACTAATACCAGAAGACAGACTGCATAGGGATGAAGCCTTCTTACTCCATCAACCACCTCCAATGGTGAGTGCCTCTCTCAGGGTTCCAAGTCAACGAACAAAGCCAAGTTTTAATATCTTTCCAGAAGGCCAAAAGAATGGGAGAAGTTCTCACCTCCAGAGGTAGAGTGTACCCTAGGGATAGGGCCACTGCTTCTCTGTCACACACACACACACACACAAACACCAGAATTTCTTAGCAGACAAGATCTGTAGCTGGCCTCTTCTGCTAGTGTGAGGATAGTCCCATTGCGGTTGAATGGCTCCTCAAATACAAATTTAATAATGCAAATTTCCAGCTCAGGATAGTACATATCACCCATGCAGTAACCAATCAAGGATTTCATTTGTGAAGCAACTCTGTCTTACAGTAACAAGAAGATTGTCAAATCATGAGTTTCCTGTCTCATATATATTAGAAGGATGTAAAGATACATATTTTTGTCAAGAAATAGAATAATGTGGAAAAATTCTGCCTAGATAGGCAACAACTAGAAAATAAAATAAAATAAAATAAAATAAAATAAAATAAAATAAAATAATAAATAAATAAATAAATAAAATAAAATAAATAAAATAAAATAAAATAAAATAAAATAAAATAAAATAAAATACAATAAAATAAAATAATAAAATAAAATAAAATACAATAAAATAAAATAAAATAAAATAAAATAAAATAAATAAAATAAAATAAAATAAAATAAAATAAAATAAAATAAAATAAAATAAAATAAAATAAAATAATAAAATGAAATAAAATAAAATAATAAAATAATAAAATAATAAAATAAAATAAAATAAAATAATAAAATAAAATAAAATAAAATAAAATAAAATAATAAATAAAATAAAATAAAATAAAATAAAATAAAATAAAATAATAAAATAAAATAATAAAATAAAATAAAATAAAATAAAATAAAATAAAATAAAATAAAATAAAATAAAATAAAATAATAAAATAAAATAAAATAAAATAAAATAAAATAAAATAAAATAAAATAAAATAATAAAATAAAATAAAAAAAACATTTCCTTATATAATTGGCATAGGGCAGGGTTCCCCAATCCCCGGTCCATGAACTAGTTCTGGGCTGTGGTATGCCAGCAACCGGTCCAAACAAAGAAGCAAAGCCCCATCCATGAGATGCAGGCAGCACACAAAACCATACATCCTCCAGTCCATGAAAAAACCTCTCTCTACAGAACTGGTGCCTGGTGACCAAAAGGTTGGGGACCTCAGGTGTAGGGCACCTAGGGATAAGTTATTGCTGAGAAATTAGCAGATGAGACTCAGATGATCAGGGTCCAATACATATAGCAGTGGGCAGAGGTAGGCAAATATAGTAATGGGTATCCTGTCTTAGAACTAGATTAGTTAGAACAAAGAACATAGAATAATAGAGTTGGAAGAGACATAGAGGTTCTTCTAGTCCAACCTCCTGCAGGTAGACCCTATGCCATTTCAGATAAATGGTTGTCCTGTCTCTTTTTGAAATCTTCCAGTGATGGAGCACCCACAATTTCTGAAGGCAAGCCATTCCATTGGTTGATTGCACTCACCATTAGGAAATTTCTCCTTGGTTCTAGGTTGCTTCTGTCCTTGGCTAATTTCCATCCATTATTTCTTGTCTTGCTTTTTGGTGCTTTGGAAAATAACTGGCCTTCATAAGTTTTAAGCCTCCAGCCCCCTAATCATTCTTATTGCTCTTCTCTGCACTCTTTCCAGAGTTTCAACATTTTTTATATATTGTGGTGATCACTAGAACTACTAGTTCTAGTTTTACCACAACTTTACAAAGAAGTAAATTTGCAAAGTTCTTAATATATTTAAGGCCCACCCCTGGACACACTGTATATTTTTTTAGTTCTTTATTCTTATTAGATGATCTCTATTATTCAGTTCTGGTTTTACCAATATAATATAGCTTTTGGGAAGAAACATACAAATTAATAACGCAGCACTGGACACTAAAATGGAGAAGATTTCCACAGCCAGTATGTATTTTCCCTTTGCGCTCAAGTATGCAGGAACAAAAGTTAGCCAAACAGAGCAAAACATCAGCATACTGAAGGTGATAAACTTGGCTTCATTAAATGTATCTGGCAAATTTCTGGCAAAGAAAGCCACAGTGAAGCTCAGAAGTGCCAAGAAACCCATAAAGCTGAGGACACAGTAAAACATGACCATTGAGCCTTCATTACATTCCAGTAGAATTTCTTCAGCTAAAGAATGCATATCAAAATCTGGGAATGGGGGAGTGATTATCAACCATATGGTACAAATAACAATTTGAACAAAGGAGCATAAAAAAACAATATAAGTAGCCAGTGGTTTTCTCATATACTTCCTCATTTGGGAATCAGGCTTTGTGGCCTTAAAAGCTAGAACCACAATGACGGTTTTGGCCAAGACACAAGATACAGCAAATGTAAAGACGATACCAAAGGCACTTTGTTGAAAAAGACACGTCAACTTTCTCGGCTGGCCAATGAATAGTAAAGCACAAAGGAATGAGAGCAGGAGGGAAATAAGGAGAGCATAAGTGAGATTCCTGTTATTGGCTTTGACAATGGGAGTACCTTGATGTCTAATAAATATCAACAGCATCAATACTGTAATTGAAAAAAGTGAGAGGGCAAGAATAGTCAATCCAAATCCTAAAGGTTCTCTGTAAGACAGATAAGTGATATTTTTCAGAAGACATCCATCTTTAGCATCACTTGGAAATTGTCCTTCTGGACACCGAACACAGTCAACCATGTCTGGAAGAGAAAATATATGTGAACAATGTAATTCATTTTAAATATTTTTCTGTAATGGCAAAACTATGAAGGGGATAAATTGGATTAAAATTTTAAATCTTATCAGTCAACTTTAGTACAAAGAAAACAAATAATCCAGACCTTACTATCACTTATAAAAATAGTGCATAAATTTATTATGAATGTTATGCCTTCTTCAACAGTACAAACTGGGATTATCTATAGACTGTGCATGTCTTTCCACCTTCTGAAGGACCAAATACAGAATCCTTCATTATTAATTGAATGAAGCCAAGCTTAACAAGCTCTTGATTCCCTGGTTACAAATAGTTACTTCCATCCACTATGGTCCAGTAAACTGTTTTTAGGTCTTGTTTAATTCTTTATTGCTCTGGCAATTGATTGTTGGAAAGGACCTCAGTCCCTTTCATCTCACAGAATAAAGAGAGTAGTGTAATATGTACACTGGGTGGGCCAAATGGTTTGGAGGAAAAGGTGGTCTTGCAGTTTCAGGCCTTCAAAAAAAAAGGCTGAGATAAATATTTCAAACATAATGTTTAAACGTTAAATATTTAGTGTAAAGTAAACATAATGTTTAAGAATTAAATACTTATTGTTTTGTTCTCCTTCTCCACATGTTTGCTCCTTCACAAACTTGATAGAATCTTAAACTCATACTAAAAAACCCAAAATGAACTGTTAAATATGATGCTAATGAATTACATACATCATTTTAAATGAAAAGGAACTGCATGTGTTAAATATCAAAACATTTGAAAATTCTAGGTTCATTTTTTCTCACCTTTCCGGGTTGAAATCTTTCCTTCTGGACATGGAAGGCAATCATAACAGCAAAAGGGCTCCCCCTCCTTCTTCCTCTTATAAAATCCTTGATGGCAGTTATCATTACATACTGAAATAGGTTGTGTCTTAATGTAAAAAAAAACAAGTAGTCATATCAATAAATATGTATCAATATATATATATATATATATATATATATATATATATATATGGTGTGTGTGTGTGTGTGTGTGTGTGTGTGTGTGTGTGTGTGTAGATCTTTGGTCGTTCGGGTTTTTCCCCACGTAGAATTGAAGGTATAAGAGCAACGTTTCGACGAAATCTCATCCGTCATCCTCAGGCTGGTGGCTTCAGCTTCGTTCTTCTGGGAGAAGTGTGTGGTAGTGGCTGTTTGTTCCTCTTTTTTAAACTGCCAGAGGGGGTGTGTTCTGTGGCTGGAGGTGTGCTCTGATTGGGTGGGGGGTTAGCTGTGTTCTGATTGGGTGGGAGTGTGTTTTGAATGGGGGCTGTGTTCTGATTGGATGTGTTTTGAGTGGATGGGCTGGTCTCAGCTGCCAGCCTTAGACCTGAACTGGTGAGTTGTGCTGCTTTTGTTCGGCTCCGTGTTTGTGGTGGTGCCATGTTTTTATAGTGGGTGTCAGTTTGCTTATTGTGTGGTTTGGAGGGGTTTAAAGTGGCTGATGTTGCAGCTGTAGTTAGGTTTCTGTTTTGTGGTTGTGTGTTGTTATCGTTGTGGGTTCGAATTTGCTTTTTGAATGGTTGTGTGGTGGTGATGTCATGTGATGTTATCATGAGTTTGGGTCTGGTATTCTTGGTGGTTGGGACTCGTCTGTCAATCAAGGCGGGTTTGCAAATGGCTGGTAGGCAAGAGGTATCATCTTGTTTGTTCATGCTGTGGAGGCGTTTTTCTATCTCAATGGCTTCTCTGATTATTCTGTTGTTAAAATGTTCAATTTTGGCGATGAGTGTCTTGGCTACGGAGTTGATCTGTACTGGGTGGTGGTGTGAGAATGTGTTCAGATAGCGATTTGTGTGTGTGTTTTTATGACTTCCTCACACACCTCAATAGCCTACACCCCAAAATACAATTCACCATGGAAACAGAAGCTAACAATCAACTTCCCTTCCTTGATGTCTTAGTCTACAAGAAATCCAACGGCTCCCTAGGACACACTATCTACCATAAAAAAACACACACAAACCGCTATCTGAACACACTCTCACACCGCCACCCAGCACAGATCAACTCTGTAGCCAAGACACTCATCTCCAGAACAAAACACCTAGCTGACGAACAACACCTAAAAACCGAACTACATACTCTCACTAATGTACTAACAGCCAATGGATTCCAAAGAAACATGATTACCAACTTAATCCGAAGAGAGACACCCACAAAAACCCAAGACAGAGAACAAGAAAATGGAAAAGCCCTCCTCCCATACTTAAAAGGGACCACAGACAGAATCAACAAGATCCTCCAAAAACACAACATCAAAACAGCATTCTACACAGACAGAAAAATATCCACCATCCTAAGAAACCCCAAAGACATAATTGGGTTAGAAAACCAAGGAGTATACGAAATCCCATGCACCACCTGCCCCACCACATACATCGGACAAACCAACAGAAGAATAAGTGCACGCATTGAAGAGCACAAAAACTCACTCAGAAAGGGAGAACGAACTTCATCCCTGTTCCAACACTTTGAAGCCACGGGACATGAAATTGATTTTAAAAAAACCAAAACTATCGCCAAAATTGAACATTTTAACAACAGAATAATCAGAGAAGCCATTGAGATAGAAAAATGCCTCCACAGCATGAACAAACGAGATGATACCTCTTGCCTACCAGCCATTTGGAAACCCGCCTTGATTGACAGACGAGTCCCAACCACCAAGAATGATACCAGACCCAAACTCATGATAACATCGCATGACATCACCACCACACAACCATTCAAAAAGCAAATCCAAACCCACAACGATAACGACACACAACCACAAAACAGAAACCTAACTACAGCTGCAACATCAGCCACTTTAAACCCCTCCAAACCACACAATAAGCAAACTGACACCCACTATAAAAACATGGCACCACCACAAACACGGAGCCGAACAAAAGCAGCACAACTCACCAGTTCAGGTCTAAGGCTGGCAGCTGAGACCAGCCCATTCACTCAAAACACATCCAATCAGAACACAGCCCCCATTCAAAACACACTCCCACCCAATCAGAACACAGCTAACCCCCCACCCAATCAGAGCACACCTCCAGCCACAGAACACCCTCTGGCAGTTTAAAAAAGAGGAACAAACAGCCACTACCACACACTTCTCCCAGAAGAACGAAGCTGAAGCCACCACCCTGAGGATGACGGATGAGATTTCGTCGAAACGTTGCTCTTATACCTTCAATTCTACGTGGGGAAAAACCCGAATGACCAAAGATCTCCATACAAACACCCGCAAAAACCTCAGAAAACACACACACACACACACACACACACACACACACACACACACACACACACATATATATATATATATATATATATATATATATATATGTACGTATGTATGTATGTATGTCTATATATATATGTCTCAAATGTTAACTATTTAGATTACCTTGCTAGGCCCCAAACATGGGGCAAATCTTTATTTCCTGTTTTCAGCCTATCTTGAAGGCCATCAAACAGGCAGTAGTCACACTGGACAGCTCATAATTTACACAATATATATATATATATATATATATATATATATATATATATATACACATATATACACATATACATATACATATACATATACATTCACACACACACACACACACACACACACACACATATATCAGAAGGGTATGGCTGACTGATGAGAAGAAATAAGTTTGAAATGATCATATCTGTCTCCCTTTATTCTTTCTTAGCAAGCCAAAATAAAAAATACACAAATATAGTTTATAGTTTATAGTTTATAGTTTATTTGATTTATATACCGCCCTTCTCCTTGGTGGGACTCAGGGCGGTTCACAGGGCATACATAAGAAACACTATACAAAAATTAAAAAGAATTAAATCCATGCCCAATTAAAACAGAAGTACAGATTAAAAACAATTAAAAGCCCATAATCCCCCATCAGGCCAGACCAGCTAATTCGAACAGATGGGTCTTCAGGCCCCGACGGAAAGTTCGAAGGTCTGGTGCCATCCGGAGCTCCACCGGCAATTGATTCCATAAAGCCGGAGCCCCCACAGAGAAGGCCCTCCCCCTGGGGGCCACCAGTCGACATTCCCTGACTGGCGGCACCCTGAGGAGGCCCTCTCTGTGGGAACGCACAGGGCGGAGGGGAGTCGATGCCGGCAGCAGGTGGTCCCTGAGGTAACCCGGACCCATGCCATGTAGGGCCTTAAAGATCGTGACCAACACCTTGAACCTCACCCGAAAGACAACTGGTAACCAATGCAGCTCGCGGAGCAAAGGTGTAACATGGGAGTACCGGGAAACTCCCAAGACAACTCTCGCGGCCGCATTCTGTACCAGTTGGAGCCTCCGAGTGGTCTTCAAGGGAAGCCCCATGTAGAGAGCATTACAGTAGTCAAGGCGAGAGGTCACGAGCGCATGAGTGACTGTACACAGGGCATCCCGGTTCAGATAGGGCCGCAACTGGCGCACCAGGCGAACCTGGGCGAAAGCCCCCCTAGTCACGGCCACTATATGCTCTTCCAAAGTAAGCCGTGAATCTAGAAGGACTCCCAAGTTGCGAGCCCTATCCACGGGGGGTAAGAGCTCACCCCCCATAGAAAGAGATGGAACATTTGGAATGTCCCGGGATGCCGGAATGCACAGCCACTCAGTCTTGTCAGGGTTGAGCTGAAGTCTGTTCCTCCCCATCCAGACCCGAACCGCCTCCAGGCAACGGGACATCACGGCGAGGGCATCACTGGGGTGGTTTGGGGTCGAAAAGAAAAGTTGGGTATCATCGGCATACTGATGATACCCAACTCCAAAACCACGAATGATCTCACCCAGCGGTTTCATATAGATGTTGAACAGGAGAGGCGAGAGAACCGACCCCTGAGGAACTCCACAAACGAGAGACCTAGGGGCCGATCTCTGCCCCCCTGCCAACACCGACTCCGAGCGTCCCAGGAGATAGGAGGAGAACCACTGAAGAACTGTGCCTCCCACTCCCAATCCCCTGAGACGCCGCAGCAAGATACCATGGTCGATGGTATCGAAAGCCGCTGAGAGGTCTAATAGGACTAGGACAGAGGAATGTCCCCTATCCCGCGCCCTCCAGAGATCATTCACCAGAGCGACCAATGCCGTCTCCGTGCTGTACCCGGGCCTGAAACCCGATTGGTAGGGGTCCAGATAATCCGCTTCATCCAGGACCAGAGGGAGCTGATGCGCCACCACACTCTCAACAACCTTCGCAAGAAAGCGAAGGTTGGAGACTGGACGAAAGTTGTTCAAAACGGCTGGGTCCAGGGCAGGCTTCTTGAGGAGAGGTCTCACCACCGCCTCCTTCAAGACGGTGGGGAAATAACCCTCACTCAAAGAAGCAGATATAACCGCCTGGAGCCAGCCTCGTGTCCTCTCCCTAGCTGCATAAACCAGCCAGGAAGGGCACGGGTCCAACAAACATGTGGAGGAGCTCAGCCTCCCCATAATCCTGTCCACTTCATCAGGGGTCACAGAATCAAACTCTTCCCAGATAACATTGACAAGACCGCCCGTGTCCTGATCGCCTGACTCTGCCCAGCTGGAGTCCAAACCGGTCCGAATCCGAGCGATTTTATCCGACAGATGATGACTAAATTCCTCGGCACGACCTTGCAAGGGATCCTCCCTCACCTCCTGATTGAGAAGTGAGCGAGTCACCCTAAACAAGGCGGCCGGGCGATTATCTGCGGACGCGATGAGGGTGGAGAAGTAATTACACCTCGCCACCCTCATCGCTGCGAGATAAGACCTAATATAGGTTCTTAACCGCAACCGGTCGGGTTCGGATCGGCTAGACCTCCAGCAGCTCTCTAGGCCCCGTTTCCGGCGCTTCATCTCCCGGAGCTCCGCGGAAAACCATGGAGCTCGCTGGGATCTGCGCCGGGTCAGGGGCCGCAAGGGTACAACCCGGTCAAGTGCCTCAGTGGCTGCCCTTCCCCAGGCTTCCACTAAGGCATCAGCCGAGCTGTGAGCAGTGGAGGCAGGTGGGGACCCCAGCGCCGCTTGGAATCTATCAGGATCCATTAAGCGTCTGGGGCGGTACCATCTAATTGGCTCCGTACCCCCACGGCGGGGGGTGGCAAAGCGGAAGACCAGCCGCAGGAGATGATGATCGGTCCATGACAGGGGCATAATAAATGGAGAGCCCCCACCTAGATCATCCAACCACCGTCTAGATAAAAAAATCAGGTCAAGGGTGTGGCCTCCCTCATGAGTTGGCTCTGAAATTACTTGCGTCAGGTCCATGGCCGCCATGGAAGCCATGAACTCCCGAGCTAGCTCAGATGAACCTCCCAGGGATGGTAGATTGAAGTCTCCCAAAACTATAAGTTTGGGAAACTCAACCACCAAACCCGAGAGGATATCGAGCAGCTCGGGCAGGGCTGCCGCTGTGAAACTAGGCGAAATGTACACCAGCAGCAAGCCCAACTGCGCCCCAGGACCAAATCTCATGAAGAGAGACTCACACCCGACTATCTGAGAAACGGTGGCCTCCCGCGGACATAAGGTCTCCCTAATGGTAACCGCCACTCCCCCACCCCTACCTTGAGCTCGTGGCCGGTGTAGCACCCGGAAACCTGGTGGGCAGAGGTCAACCAAAGGGACCCCACCCTCTGGGCCCAACCAAGTCTCCGTGATGCAAGCCAGGTCCGCATGCTCACCCTCAACTAAATCCCTAACGAGGGGAGCTTTATTAACCACGGACCTGGCATTCAGGTACACCAGCCGGAGCTCAGGAGGCTGCACATCCCCGCTCCCGGGACCTCGGGGAAGAACCAGAGGGTCGAAGCGCCTCACCGCTTGAAGACAGCGGAGACGGCCCTCCCGGTAACGATATGGCCCCCTGTCTATCCGCCTGCTGCCTTTCCCCGTCGTGGGAATTGGTAGTCCCACGACCCGCTCAAGAGCCCCAGATGTAACCACAACCCGCTCCCCCCGAACGCCGTCAGACCCAGGCCTGGCCTGCAACAAAGTTGTTTGGCTACCCCCCACCGCCAGACAACCACTACCCCCCACCCCCCTCCCCAACCCCCTAAAAAATTTAGCTAAAAAATATGAGCTGCCACTGCTGTGGCTACTGCCTGTAGATGGCCTTGGGTTAGGCTGAAACAGGAAATAAGATTTGTCCCATGTTTGGGGCCTAAGCAAGTGTATTCTAAATACTTAACAAACATTTAACACACATATATATTTATATATAATATATATGTGTGTGTGTGTGTGTGTGAAATATTTGTCAAGTCTTTTGAATACGCCTTGCTAATTAACTGTTTCTTTCCTGTTTGGCCTAACTCAAGGCTATCCACAGGATATAGTCACAACTTATGACAGCTCATTATTTGTGTAAATTATTCAAATTGCTAATAAAGAATTTTAGGGAGGCTGAAATGATCATTTTGAACTTCTTATGTTCTCATCAGTCAGTCATACCCTTTTTATCTGAGATTTGAACCTGGGATGACTATATATTAGGCAGTTGCTTTAACTTCCTGAGCCACAGGTTCTTTCTCTCTTCATTAGCTAGGAAGCAAGGGAGATATATGTGTTAAATATTTGTCAAGTCTTTTGAATACGCCTTGCTAATTAACTCTTTCTTTCCTGTTTGGCCTAACTCAAGGCTATCCACAGGATATAGTCACAACTTATGACAGCTCATTATTTGTGTAAATTATTCAAATTGCTAATAAAGAATTTTAGGGAGGCTGAAATGATCATTTCGAACTTCTTATGTTCTCATCAGTCAGTCATACCCTTTTTATCCGAGATTCCCTTTATTCTTTGTTAGCAAGCCAAAAAAAAAAAAAAAAAAACAACAACGGTTCCCCCGCACATGTGTGCTAGTCATTTCTGACTCTAGGGGCTGGTGCTCATCTCCATTTCAAAGCCAAAGAGCCAGCGTTTGTCCGAGGACGTCTCCATGGTCATGTGGGCAAAATGACTAGATGCCAAAGGCGCACGGAACGCTGTTACCTTCCCACCGTAGTGGTCCCTATTTTTCTCCTTGTATTTTTATGTGCTTTCGAACTGCTAGGTTGGCAGAAGCTGGGACGAGTAACAGGCACTCACTCTGTTATGCGGCACTTGGGATTTGACCCGCCAAACTGCCGACCATTTGATCAACAAGCTCAGCATCCTAACCCACTGAGCCACCCCATATATATATATATATATATATATATATATATATATATATATATATATATATATATATATATATATATATGCAAATTATTCAAATTGCTAATAAAGAATTTGGGAGGCTAAGATGATCATTTCGAACTCATTTATGTTCTCATCAGTTAGTCATACCCTTTATCTGAGATTCGAACCCGGACTGATTGTATATCAGGCAGTGTTTTAACCTCCTGATTGTATATCAGGCAGTGTTTTAACCTCCTTCAAAAAGCCTTGACAAATACTTAAACATATATATATATATATATAAAAAACGTAAATCAAATAAATAGCAATATTCCTTTACTGCAAAACTAATGTAGACATTTCTTTCAGCATTGTATGATTATTGTTTCAGACAATTCTTATGCCCTTCATAAGGGATGGTTCTAGTGAGTTAGGCAGTCACTTAACTTCTCTAATTATTGATATTTATCTCAAGATTGCCTTAAACCTTCATTTCTAGGACTGATGCCAATGATTTCCTTGACCAAACATGGCTACAACATGTGTGTTAGCCATGCATGGTAGTCCAGACAGGAAGCTTAGATGAACTAAGTCTACTTTATTGTAAGATTATCCTAACAAAAGTTTGCAAGTCTGAAAGTACATTTCTCCCTTTACTCATCAAAAAATGAGGGACAGTCCTGTCTGAGATTTTTGTCATGCCCCTTTGTTTCTGTGGGCTAAGCTACCTTTTATCTGACTGGTCTCTTGTCTTGGCTCTTCCCATTGTCTCCAAGGTCATTCCCATATACTATTACATTTGGGAATACCTCAGGAAATAGGTGGATTCTTACATGATTGAACTTGTTAGGCCATATAATGCTATTGTCATTAATGGAGAATATACTCTTTGAAGAAGTATATGGGTCAATCTTTCCAACTTTTGCTTTCAAGAAAGACTGATTTGGGAATGTAATCCAGTTGATAATATCAAATCCAGCTTTTCTTTCTCCACTTTGGTCAAAGGAAATTTTCTCTCCAGCACTGTTGTTGAATGATACTTTTCGTAGAATGTGATGAAGCTAAGATCAAATTTGGGGAAAAGTTTTAAAACAACAGGCAAGGATCAACAGGTAATAATATTCTATTACTGAATATTTTAGTGTTATAATTTTTAAAAAGCAATATAGAATTGCTAATATATCTTGTGAGGCACAAGAAATTAGGAAGCAAGTTGTTCAAATGAGTACAGGCTTATTCCATGCTATCTTTTTGCAGATATCTGAACTACTAATGATCAAAGCAAAATGGTGGCCAATAAGAGGAGAGTGGAACAGCTTGCCTTCAGAAATCATGCATGCCCCATCACTGGACGTTTTTAAGAAGAGACTAAATAGTCACTTATCTGACATGGTATAGGCCCTCCTGCTTGAGCAGGGTGCTGGAATAGAAGACTTCCAAGATCCCTTCCAGCTCTATTCTAAGAGTCAATAGAATTCAAGGAGGGCTAGACTTAGATCTTTTAAGGACATGAAGGGACTCCAAATTGATGACATCCTTAACCCCTCCATTGGGCTCAGCCTAGTCATCTCCTACAATATCCTATTATACTAGAGAAATGTTTCTCAAATTCAGCAATGTAAATGTGTGAACTCCAACTAACTGAAGAAGTCTGTAACTTAAAGCCTATGCATCTTAAAGTTGATGTGGTTGAAAAATACTGGACTAGAAGTACAGAACTGACAAAAGTAATGTTTTCTTCCAGTGGAAAAGAAAACATAGAGAAATTATGGTTTCTTTTGAGAGCTGTTATTTTTCTTCTTTGTTGGTATTGTGCTAGATTGGCTTTTATTATCTCACTTTTCAAAATTTCCCAAGCTTCTTGTACTGTTTTCCTCTTGAGGATTCTCATACATGGAATCCTTCCCAAACCCTCTCTAAGTTTATTGAAATTAGCTCTCTTAAATTCCAAGACTATAGTTTGACTGTGTTCTATTACTGATGCTTCTAGAATGTTGAATTCCAATATTGCATGATCACTTCCTCCCAAGGTTCCTGTGGCTTCAACACCTTCTATCATTTCTTCTCTGTTGCAGAGGATTAGATCCAGTATGGCTAATCCCCTAGTTCCTTCTCTACTTTTTGGGAGACAAAATTATCTGCTAAGTTTGTCATGAATCTGTTTGATCTTCCACTTGGTGCAGAGTTTGTCTCCCTGTTGATGTCAGGGTAATTAAAGTCCCCCATTACTATTGTGATGTGCTTCTTACATACCTTAGTTAGCTGACTAGCAAAAAGTTCATCTATTTCCTTTGTTTTGTTGGGTGGCCTATAGTATACACTTATGTCAATGTCATTTTCCCCCCTTTTATATTTGACCCAAATGCATTCAAGACAGTTTTGATCATTGTTGTGCTCTATTTCTGTAGAGATGTAGTTATTTCTTATATAGAGAGCAACTCTACCTCCTCTTTTATTTGGTCTGTTTTTTAAAAATAATTTTAACCCCTCTAGCTGTGTGTTCCATTTGTGGGTTTCATCCCACCATGTTTCTGTAATGGCAACAATTTCATATCTGTCCTCATTTACCTGAATTTCTAGTTCACCTGTTTACTGTTCATACTCTGTGCATTGGTGTATAGACATTTGAGTCCTTTATGACTGACCCTGTGTTTACTTTCTACATAACCTGTGTAGTGACTGAGTTCCCCTATTTTCTTACCACCTGTTTGGCTAGTGCATGTTGTGTGGCACTCGCTATTAAAAGCTTCATTTTGCTTGACAGCAAGGTTGATATTCTTGTCCACAAACACATCTATGTTACATGTGCTGATAACCCTATAATTTTTAGATTGCCAGGGACAGGGATGTTCTGTATCAATTAACTCACTGTTTCCATTGTTTAGTTTAAATATTCCTCCAGAAAATCTGTGAATTTATTGCCAAGTAACTCAGTCCCTTTCTTGGATGGATGCAAACCATCTATTTTGTACATTTTTTCATTGGACCAGCTACAGACATCATGACTAATATAACCAAAGCCTTCCCCTTTACACCCCTCCTTTAGCTACATATTGAATTTTGCTATATGCTGGCCTTTTCCATTTTGCTCCTTATACACTGGTAAAACCTCTGAAAAAGTAAGCCTACAGCCTATCCTCCTGAGTTCCTGCCCCAAGCTCTGGAAATCATTCTGCACAGAGAGTACATCTTTTTTGGATAGATCGTTTGTGCCAAGTTGTACAATAGCATCCACATCACAATCCTTGCTGGTGTTCTTGACTATTTTAAAAAATACACTTCTTGTCCATACTGGCAGTAGCACCTGGAAGACACCTGACCTCTTTTCAAACCTCTGTATCCTTTCCTAAATTTACATCCCTTATAACTGAATCACCAACCAGAAGGTGGCTTCTCTTTTTGAATGCCTTTCTCTTCTTGCATGACTGATGTGTAATACCTGATTCACACTTCTCCCTGTCAAAAGAAGTTCTTCATCTTGGACCATGATCCCCTGCTTATTTAAGTTATCATCACAACTACCTTGACCTGTCTCCTTAATGTCCATATTAAGGTCAGCAAGGACACTGTATCTGTTATGCAGGGACACAATGAAAGCTTTGTGTTTATGATTCACAGATCTAACCCTGCCAGATCTCACAGTTGTCCACACTGCCCTTCTCCTGCAGGATCTTTGTGGTAGAGGGGGCTGATAGCATGGAGGCTCAATAGAGCAGAAGGGCTGAACTGGACACCTAATTTCTGCCTGAAGAGCACAGATTACAGACCCTAGATAAATAATCTGTCCTTGTAGACTAGTGATTTGTTTACAGATAGGACAATTCCAAGTTTGAAAAGAGCACTGTGAAAGACAGCTGCAAAACAAGCCAACTGAACTAAGCTAGACATTCTGAGATGAAAGGAATCTCAGACTCACTCACCCTGAATGTTACTGCCACTGTTTATGATTTTTACTTATTTAGGTTTAGTTAAACCTCTGGGTAGTTTAAATGCAATGGAGGTCCAATCAGCAGGGGCTAAGCTACTTTCCTTTTCCACCCTGCTCCTTCTTAACTCACAGATTGTAGCCTACAAGTTGTATCTTTGCATATAAAGCTATGATAAACTATTTTCCATTTGTGATATAGACTAGACTAGAAAGAACATAATAACAGAGTTTGAAGGGATCTTGGATATCTTCTAGTCCAACCCCCTGCTCCAGCAAGAGACTCTACATCATTTCAGACAAATGACTGTCCAGTCTCTTCTAAAAAGCCTCCAGTAACTCATAACTTTTAAAGACAAGTCAGCTCACAAGTTGTTCCACTGGTTCTTCCACTGGTTAATTGTTCTCACTGTTAGGAAATTTCTACTTTAGATCTAAGTTGCTTCTCTCTTTGATTAGTTTCCATCCATTGCTTCTTGTCTTGCTTCTTGTGCTTTGAAAAATAGTTTGACCCACTTCTCTTCATGGCAGCCCATCCAACATAGGGACACAGCTATCATCCTGTATTTACATATAAGGGCATATACTGTACCTGCCAAGAGTATTGATTGAGAAGCTTCTTTCTTTGCCCCTTTACCATTATTTTTTCCTTGAATTTCAAGAAATGTATGTGGTGCAGAGCATGCGCTATAGCATAGACTGCATTATACATGCTATAGCTGTGAGCAGACATCTTCAGTTCAAAAAGAGAACCAGGAAGAGACTCCAGTTTTTCAAACCCAGTGCAGATTTTCTCAGACATGTTTACTGAAGTGGGGCTTGAGAAAAAACATTCAAACACACTTTCCCAAAAGTTCTGGATAAAACCGTCTTCTTTTTCTGAGATAGGATTTCTGGTCTGAAGAAACTCTCGAAATCCTAACACTTTCTTTGAGTGGACTGCCAAGGATACAGCACCATGAAGGAAGTCTATGCTCCAGCTGCCTTGGAAAGCAAAGGAAGTGAAATCCATTTGAGCCATCATAATCCAGACTTTATCATCTGGCTTTGAAGATATATCCAAATATACTGAACTTGCTATCATGAATCTCAAAATTGGCATTGTCTGAATTTCTCCATGTATCAGCAAAACATTGGAAGTATTTCTCATAATGGTCTTGTAAGTTGCAAGTCCTTCTTCTATAAGTTTCTGCATTTCTCCAGTAAATCCTTGTTTGGGGAGTCTTTGTATGAAGTCAAAACAAATGCCCTTCTCAGAGAAAAAGGGAAGGACATTCTGCACAAATCTTTCCCCATTGTCATCATCAAGATAAAGCACCCCAATCCATGTCCATCTGAAATGCAGAAGTAAGTGAAGAATCCCATTATATTGATGAGTGCCTCTTGGGAACATCTGTTGGACAAAGCCAATTTGGCTTCTGTAATGCAGTATTGGAGCAAATCCATATGTAACCTTTTAAAAAAAACAAAAATATTTTTGAAAAATTATGTCATAATATCTATTGGTTAATATATTTGGTCACCACAATATTAAAAAAAGATATTGAGAGTCTAGAAAGAGTACAGAGAAGAGCAACAAAGATAATTAGGGGCTGCAGGCTAAAATATATGAAGAATGGTTGCAGGAATTGGGTACGGTAAGTCTAGTTTAATGAAAAGAAGGACTAGGAGTGATATGATAGCACTATTCCAATACCTAACGTGCTCCTACAAAGAAGAAGGATTCAACCTATTCTCCAAAGCATCTCAAAACATCTCAAGGCAGGACAAGAAGCAATGGAGGGAAACTAATCACAAAGAGAACCAATCTAGAACAAAGGAGAAATTTCCCAACAGAACAATTAATCAGTGGAACACCTTGCCTCCAGAAGTTGTGTGTGTTCCAACACTGGAAGTTTTTAAGAAGAGATTAAGCAAGCATTTGTCTGAAATGGTACAGGGTTTCCTGCTTGAGAAGGGGATTAGGCTAGAAAACCTCCCTTCCAACTCTGATATTCTGTTAATATATCTGTAATAATATAGCTGCCAAGATCCTATGTTTTCTATGAGATATCAATAGAAAACAATAGAAGATAGCAACAGGAAAGTACAGTTTGCCCCAAATACTTCTGTATATGTAAACAAATACAGTTTTTGATCACAGAAAGCATTGCTAGTTCTTTTTAGATAATGGAAACTAAGTCTTCTAAATCAAATTATGAAAAGTCAAGGATAAAATCTATTACTCTCAATTTTGGTATATTTGAAGGTATCCCCTTCTTCTGCGAAGAAATGGGGGAAAGAAAAAATGAAAAAAAATGTTTTAGTCTCTATAAACAGAGGAATTCTGACATTAAATTATGAAGGATGAAAGTGAACATATGAGTCTCAACTCTAAAAAAGCCACGTAGTTTTCCCCTTGTTGTAATAATGCCAATAAGAGAAGCATCAGAAGTATAGATGTCCTTTACCTGTGGAATCTTGTAGAAACCAAGGATGGTGGCCATATGGAGGCAGACATTTGAATTAGGTCCCCCAATGACTGCAACTGCACTGTTTCTACTATCACACTTGTAATTTGGAATGAACCTCTTCTGGGTGGAGAGAAGTTCCATTGAGGCAAGATAAGTCCAACTTGCACTGAAATGGCTGTTATAGATCTGGAATCCCAGAGTGATGTTTGGCAAAATATGTGGGTTTTCATTGATTTCCTTTACAGCAAATACCAGTGCCAGGATATGCTGGTAATGCTGAGTCAATACCCTACAAAGAAGTACATAAGACATAACCACACATTTCAAAATGTTATATTTGCTAAATATAGCAAAATATGTATTAAATATATATCAAACAAATGATGCTGTATCTGAGACACATTATGTAGCTGTTATACTCCAGTAAGGTATCACTTTTTGAAATTTGTATGTGAATTTAATTTGGAATGTCTACTCAGCATGCACACAATAATTCTGTTATATGTTTTTGGAAATCTGCATCTGCCAGCATTCAGTAAAGACAAACCATTCATACATTTGTGTTAAGATTATAAATGACACTCCTTCATTCATTCACAGGGCTGAGTAGAGAGTTCTGCATGATTTATGATTTTCAAATCCAGTGTTCTTGTTCATTCACTTGTAGAATATCTTAACCTGAGCTCAAGAGCATTGTTAAAATTAGATTCATATGATCTATTTTGTTAAAAAAGGAGGACAATATACTAGGACAACAACAGGAAGAAAGCTTAGCATAGCATCTTCATGGCCATCAAGTATTTGATGGCACATATTCTCAGGAACTCAGAACATTTGATTCAGTATGCAGGAAGAATTTATATTTGTGATACCACATGGATGTAACACCCATCCACTTACCCACCCACACATAGACATGCAGACACACAAACACATGAATGTGCTAAGAAGATATTTGGAGAAGAAGGAGAAGCAGGAAGAAGAAAAAGATCATTTTAAAAAGTCAAGGATTGGGAATAATTAAGTGCTGTTTATAACCCAAAACACAAAGAAGTTCCCAGAACTGTTCATCTCCAGAATTCTGTTCCAAACAATTTGCCCAAACTGAAAATATAGTTGATCAGTTTTGAAAAGTTGGTTATTTTTCCTAATGTGTGGAAAAATCTATTACAACAGATATACATTATAATTCAGCAGATGTAATTTTGGGAGCTAAAGCAATTGATTACAAAAGAAAAAGATGTATTGGAAAAAGTAAATTGATTAACATATATCTTCATAAGGGCTGCAGCTCTTGTTTTGAAATATACCCTGAAATAAATATAATCAGAAAATATTTCCTGGTGTTTTTGGAGAACCAAAACCTTATTAGCACATAACATCCTTTAAGATGTTACAAAATACAGTTTGAGCTGTCCAGCTTCAGAAACAACAGGAAAGGACACAAACATTATTAAGAACAGAATGTATGGCTTCTATTAATAAAGAAACATGCAATAATTATGCTTTTCTGCTAAAACTAGAATAAGGTCATATTACAAGTGATATGAATCAGAATAAAAGTTCATCTGTAAAGCAACTTGCTCAGATACAGAGTCAGGAGAGAAACACATTGCTATTTAAATATATCCCAGGTTCTTACGGAATATCATCAAAGTACTCTGGAGATGGTATTTTTTGATATGATAATGCACGTGAAAGCACATTGCTCTGAGAAGTTATGCTAGCAATGTTAAATTCTCCAGAATGGTAATACTTGTGAAGAATTGGAAGAAGCACCCGAGTTGCACTTTTATCAACAGGACATTTGCTAGCTGTGTGAGGTAACAAAGCTAATGCCCACATTATTATCACCACCATCTTGTTCACTGATTTTTTTAAAAAAAATGATAAAGGAGAAGATCTTAGTGTCACATCTTGATTTTACTGATTACTTTTGCAGAAAGCAGTCCTTAAAAAAAACACCTGATCATACAGATCAATTGTTGGTATGGAAAAATTTATTAAACGTGATATGTAATTTTGCTAAAAGCTGTCAGTTTAATCATGGTTATTTTAATAATAATTATTTACTCAAAGCTGCTGTTGCTTTGCAGTCTTGGGTCCAGAGTAAGTTAGTTAACTTTTCTGTGGGTGTTTAAACCCATGGATAAGTTGTGATCTATCAAGTTAAATAAAAAATAATAATTTTAACACTTTAACACATACTACTCTAGGAAGTGTTATATATGACTTCATTCATTTTATTTGTTTAAGTAACCTTTGTGATTGTAGCCACAACTATTCTCTGGGGACACATAACAGTGAGACTGAAAATGATAAAAATTATCACTCACTTGGTTTCTTTTGTTACATAATGAAAGCCAAAGCAGTTTGATAAGATCTTCATTCTTCTTTGATCGTATTTACCATGGGAGGAAAACAGCAAATGAAATCAGTCTAGGAATCATCCTATGAAGAGTTGACAAAGGGGCACATGGAAATAACTTGATCAAAAATTATGTCATTTATGCTGAACTTAACTCTAACTTAAACTAAACTCATCCATATCTTTCCATACTCACCAGAAAACACTCCAAATACATGCTGAACACTTCAGAAGATAGAACAAAAATTTAAAAAACCAGAAGTCAACATTATATCCAGAGAGATTGTGTTGCCCTCTCTGCATACTGCTTCATTTGTACTACAGATGTTTTGTTGACAAAGACATATACATTAAAGATGACAGGTGGAAACCCTATTCCAATACCACCCTGAAATGATAAATGACAATTTAAAGTTACAGGATTCTTCTTTTAATTATTAAATTGACTACCAATCAGACCATTGTCTTCCACTTTCATTAATCATGGAAGTATTCTACCTGAAACATACAGTTGACCCTCACTCTTTTCTAAAGGCACAATTGACTTCTTTGAAGAACTAGCAAGATTACTATCCTCTATGATGCTAGGATACATGTGAGGCAGTGCCAGCATTGAAAGATATCCCACTGAAATATTCCTTGTATGAAAATATGCTGTACTGGCCAAACTAGAGGGGAAAAACATTTGTTTATTTCTTATATTTATCTTCTACCCATCACATCTAGATGTGACTATATGAAATATGAACAGAATTGTGGAATATCCTAGGATAGAGGGCCTCATTGTTGGATGAGTAGACTGGGTGTGTTTTTCAGAAATAGAATTCAGTCTATGGAAGAATGTGAAAGACCCCTTTTGTCCATCTTTTCTTGGTTTTTTTTGAGTACATTATTACTTTCCTGGTAGGTTGCATAAAACAGGATTGTGAAGGGCTCCATCATCCCAAAATCTGTTTTGGTTCCCTAGCCTTCATGGTAGGTTTTCACTTCACTATGAAGAGTTATCAGTTGTATTGGAGAACATCCAAAGATATTGGGGTTATAATTCTTTATTTGGGTCAAGGATTAACCAAGGATGACCATGATGGCTGTCTGCTGTTTCTGAGTGTTTAAGGATGAATGGATTTCGGCTTTGTTGGATGGCCATGGGGACTTTTTTTTACCATCATTTGGCCCCCACTCAGTCAGCTGAACTATCAGTGGAGCGTTGGTGCCCTCCCCCATTGGGATATGCCTGGAGATGGTGGAGGACAGAGGAGGAGGAGGAGAGGCTGGTCATTTAAACATACCGGCGAGAGGACGCTGGCAACTGAGTGCGGCTGACCGACTCGGCTGTTCCTTTGTTGGCCCCCTGGTTCACTGAGGGGCTCTGGGAGATGAAGCGCTGAAAAAGATGCCTAGAGAGCTGTTGGAGGTCCAGCGGATCTGAATCTGATCAAACACAGCTAAGAACTTATCTTAAGTCTTACCTAGTGGCGATGGAAGTGGCAAAGCGTGTTTACTTTCCACTTTCATTGCATCCACAGATAATCGCCCAGCCGCCCTGTTTAGAGTGACCCACTCCCTGTTTAACCAGGGACTGAAGGATGACCCCTTGCAGGATAGGGCTGAGGAATTTGTATAGTATCTGCAGGACAAAATTACTCAGATCCGGACTAGCTTGAACTCCGACTGGGCAGAGTCCGACGGAGTGGAGGGGCCAGGTCTTGATGATACCATTTGGGGTGAGTTTGACCCTGTGACTCTGGATGATGTGGGCAGGATTGTGTGTAAACTGAGTGCTACCACTTGTTTACTGGACCCATGTCCTTCCTGGGTAGTTTTGGCCACCCGGGAAGTGACAGGGGGCTGGCTCCAGGCAGTGGTCAACGCTTCTTTGACAGAGGGTATCTTCCCCTCTGCCATGAAAGAGGCAGTGGTGAGGCCCCTCCTCAAGTAGCCTGTTCTGGACCTGTCCTCATTGAACAACTACCGTCCTGTCTCCAACCTTCGCTTTGTAGCAAAGGTTGTTGAAAGTGTTGTGGCGCATCAATTCCCGAAATCCCTGGAGGAAGTGGACTATCTGGACCCATACCAGTCGGGTTTCAGACCTGGTTACAGCACAGAAATGGCATTGATCCCACTGGTAGATGATCTCTGGCAGGCCTGGGACAGGGGTTGTTCCTATGTCCTGGTCCTACTTGACCTCTCAGCAGTTTTTCATACCATCGATCATGGTATCTTGCTGCAACGGCTTGAGGGCTTGGGAGTGGGAGGCACTGTTTCACGGTAGTTCTCCTCCTACCTCTTGGGCCGCTCACAGTTTGTATTGGCAGGGGGACAAAGATCTACTCCGAGGCCACTCACTTGTGGAGTGCCTCAGGGGTCAGTTCTCTCCCCCCTCCTGTTTAACATCTATATGAAGCCGCTGGGTGAGATCATCCGTGGCTTTGGGGTGAAGTATCACCAATATGCAGATGATACCCAGTTATTCATCTCCACCCCAAGCCAACCCAGTGATGCCCTTTATGTGATGTCCTGGTGCCTGGAGGCAGTGCGGGTCTGGATGGGAAGGAACAGGCTCAGGCTCAACCCATCCAAGACCAAGTTGCTGTGGATACCAGCATCTTGTGTTGTCCAACTAGTTCTTTCTCTTTTAATGCGAGAGGAGGTATTACCCCCCTCAGAAAGGGCTCACAACATGGGTGTTCTCCTGGATTGATGGCTTAATTTGGAAGATCATTTAATGGCTGTGACCAGGTTGGGCTTCGCACAGGTTTACCTAGTGCGCCAGTTGCGCCCCTTTTTGGACTGAGATGCCCTATGCATGATTACTCATGCCCTCGTCACCTCTCGCCTGGACTACTGCAATGCTCTTTACATGGGACTGCTCTTGAAGAGCACCCGGAGGCTTCAACTGGTGCAAAGTGCGGCTGCACGGGTACTCATGGGAGTATCTCAGTACTCCCATGTTACACCACTCCTGCGCAAGCTGCATTGCCTTCCGGTTGCCCTCTGGGTGCGATTCAAGGTGCTGGTAATAACCTTTAAAGCCCTACATGGGCTTTAAAGAGATCACCTGCTGCCATTGTCAACATCCAATCGCCTGGTTCACTCCCACAGAGTTGGCCTCCTCAGGGTACTGTTGGCCAGACAATGCCGGCTGGCGACCCCCAGGAGGAGAGCCTTCTTTGTGGGCATGCCGACCCTCTGGAACGAATTACTCCCAGAGCTGCGGATGACCCCTGACCATTGGTCCTTCCACCGTGACCTGAAGACTTGGTTGTTCCAACAAGTGGGTCTGGACTGACTATGGTTTTTTAATTAGGTTTTATCGGGTTTTTAAATTGTCACATAATTATTGTATTTATTGTTTAATTCTTTTTAAAAAAATTTCATCCTATGTTTTTTATTTTCATTGTTGTGAGCCGCCCTCAGTCCTCAGGGAGAAAAGCGGCATATAAATAAATAAATAAATAAATAAATAAATAAATAAATAAATAAATAAATAAATAAATAAATAAATAAATAAATAAGCAAGCTATTGGGTAGCAAGGGCATAATCTAAAAATAACAATAACAATAACAATAATAATTCTTTGTCCAAAAAAGAATTTTGTGATCACATTTATAGTGCATTATTTAGTTATAACAAAATCAAAACAAATTTCTTTGTCAACTGAATAAGAATGCTATGAGTGTAGCAAAGACATGCGAACACATTTAAGGCAAGAATAATGTTTGTTTGATACACTTTGACTTAATTTAGATTTTTTGAACATTTAATTCTAACTAGTCCATATATTGTGGTTCTCAATTAGAGAGTAGGTGTTGGAATCTACATAAGGTGCCAATATTTTTTTAAAAAATACATTTCTCCCTACAATCCTACTGTAACTATTAAGAAAAGATATGCAGTTGTAGAGAAAGATACATAACTGCTAAATAAGTGCTCCTAAACCTTTTAACCCCTTCATGGATTACTGCCTTGTTGTGATGAAGGGGCTTGCGTAATTCAATGAAGCTATGAGCTATGCCATGCAGGGCCACCCAAGACGGACAGGTCATAGCAGAGAGTTCTGACCAAATATGATCCACTGGAGAAGCAAATGGCAACCCAATCCAGTATCTTTGCCATGAAAACCCTGTGGACAGTACCAAAAGGCAAAATGGTATGATGCTGGAAAATGAGCCCCTCAGGTCGGAAGGCGTCCAATATGCCAATTGGGAAGAGCAGAGGTCTAGTACTAGTAGCGCCAGAAAGAATGAAGTAACTGGGCCAAAGCTGAAAGGATGCTCAGCTGTGGATTTTAATTTAATTTAATTTTAATTTAATAATATTTATATACCGCCCTTCTCCCTGAGGACTCAGGGCGGTTCACAGGGCAGAATAAAATACCAAATACAAACATTAAAAAGAGATTAAATGATTGCCCAAGTTAAAACAATTGGAATACAATTCTAAAAACCCCAAGATAAAATTAAGAAACCAAAAATAAAACAACCCCACCAATCCCCATCAGGCTAGGCCGGCTTGTACAAACAAAAACGTCTTGAGATCGCGACGAAAGGAGCGAAGATCGGGCGCCATCCAGAGCTCTACCGGTAGCTGATTCCACAGCTCCGGAGCGCCCACAGAGAAGGATCTCCCCCTGGGGGCCACCAATCGACATTCTCTGATCGGTGGCACCCTGAGGAGGCCCTCTCTGTGGGAACGCACAGGGCGCAGGGAGCTTGATGCCGGCAGCAGATGTTCCCTAAGGTACTCCGGCCCCATGCCATGGAGGGCTTTGAACACCGTTACCAGTACCTTGAATCTCACCCGGAAGACAACTGGCAACCAATGCAGCTCACGGAGCAGAGGTGTAACGTGGGAGTATCGGGAGACTCCCAGCACAACTCTCGCGGCTGCATTCTGTACCAGTTGGAGCTTCCGGGTGGTCCTCAAGGGCAGCCCCATGTAGAGAGCGTTGCAGTAGTCCAGACGAGAGGACACGAGCGCATGAGTGACCGTGCACAAATCATCCCGGCTAAGATAGGGCCGCAACTGGCGCACCAGGCGAACCTGGGCGAAGGCCCCCCTAGTCACAGCTCCTATATGGTCTTCCAAGGTGAGCCGTGAATCTAGGAGGACTCCCAAGTTGCGAGCCCTATCTACGGGGGGTAATAGTTCACCCCCCATAGCCAGAGGTGGAATGTCCGAATAAACCCGGGATGAAGGTATGCAAAGCCACTCAGTCTTGTCGGGGTTGAGTTGAAGTCTGTTCCTCCCCATCCAGACCCGAACCGCCTCCAGGCAATGGGACATCACGTTGAGGGCATCACTGGGGTGGTTTGGGGTCGAAAGGAAAAGTTGGGTATCATCAGCGTACTGATGATACCCAACTCCAAAGCCACGAATGATCTCACCCAGCGGTTTCATGTAGATGTTGAACAGGAGAGGCGAGAGGACCGACCCCTGAGGAACTCCACAAATGAGAGACCTCGCGGTCGACCTCTGCCCTCCTGCCAACACCGACTGCGAACGTCCCTGGAGATAGGAGGAGAACCACTGTAAGACTGTGCCTCCCACTCCCAGTCCCCTGAGACGCCGCAGCAAGATACCATGGTCGATGGTATCGAAAGCCGCCGAGAGGTCTAATAGGACTAGAACAGAGGAATATCCCCTGTCCCGAGCCCTCCAGAGATCATTCACCAGCGCGACCAATGCCGTCTCCGTGCTGTGCCCGGGCCTGAAACCCGATTGGTACGGGTCTAGATAATCCGCTTCATCCAGGACCAGAGGGAGCTGATGCGCCACCACACTCTCAACAACCTTCGCAAGAAAGCGAAGGTTGGAGACAGGACGAAAGTTGTTCAATACAGCTGGGTCCAAGGCAGGCTTCTTGAGGAGAGGCCTCACCACCGCCTCCTTCACGACGGCAGGGAAGCTACCCTCACTCAGAGAAGCCGATATAACTGCCTGGAACCAGCTGCGTGTCCTCTCCCGGGCTGCATAGACCAGCCAGGAAGGGCAAGGGTCCAATAAACATGTGGTGGTGCTCAGCCTCCCCATGATCCTGTCCACTTCCTCCGGAGTCACAGAATCAAACTCCTCCCAGGTGATATCGACAAGACCGCCCGTGTCCTGATCGTCAGACTCTGCCCAGTCAGAGTCCAGACCGGTCCGAATCCGAGCGATTTTGTCCGACAGATGTTGGTTAAACTCCTCGGCACGACCCTGCAAGGGATCCTCCCTCACCTCCTGATTTAGGAGGGAGCGAGTCACCCTAAACAGGGCGGCCGGGCGATTATCTGCGGACGCGATAAGGGTGGCGAAGTGGTTAGACCTCGCCTCCCTTATCGCAGCGAGATAAGACCTAATGTAGGCTCTTAGTCGCAATCGGTCGGATTCGGATCGGCTGGACCTCCAACCGCTCTCTAGGCCCCGTCTCCGACGCTTCATCTCCCGGAGCTCCACAGAGAACCATGGAGCTCGACGGGATCTGCACCGGGTCAGGGGCCTCAGGGGTACAACTCGGTCAAGAGCCTCAGTGGCCGTCCTTTCCCAGGCTTCCACTAAGGCATCTGCCGAGCTGTGAGCAAGGGAGGCAGGTGGGGACCCCAGCGCCGCCTGGAACCTCTGGGGATCCATTAAGCATCTGGGGCGGTACCATTTCATTGGTTCCAAACACCCACGGCGGGGGGTGGCAAAACGGAAGACCAGCCGCAGGAGATGATGATCGGTCCATGACAGGGGCATAATAATTGGAGAGCCCCCACCAAGATCATCTAACCACCGTCCAGATAAGAAAACTAGGTCAAGGGTGTGGCCTCCCTCATGAGTCGGTCCCGAAATTACTTGCGTCAGGTCCATGGCCGTCATGGAAGCCATGAACTCCCGAGCCAACTCAGATGATCCTTTACTGGTGGTGAAAGGAAAGTCTGATGCTGTAAAGATTTTTTTCTCCATAGGAACCTGGAATGTAAGATCCATGAATCAAGGAAAGCTGGACGTGGTCAAACAAGAGATGACAAGACTGAACAATGACATCTTAGGTATCAGTGAACTAAAATGGACAGGAATGGGTGAATTTAATTCAGATGACCATCAGGTATACTACTGTGGGCAAGAATCCCTCAGAAGAAATGGAGTAGCCTTCATAGTCAATAAAAAAGTAGGAAAAGCAATACTGGGATACAACCCTCAAAATGACAGAATGATCTCAGTTCGAATCCAAGGCAAACCATTCAATATCACAGTAGTCCAACTCTATGTCCCAACTACCAGTGCTGAAGAGGATGAAATTGACTGGTTCTATGAAGCTCTACAGCACCTTATAGAACTAAAACCAAAAAATGATGTCCTTATCATCATGGGGGATTGGAATGCTAAAGTAGGAAGCCAAAAGATAACCGGAATAACAGGCAAGTTTGGACTTGGAGTACAAAATGAAGCAGGGCACAGGCTGATAGAATTTTGCTAAGAGAATACGATGGTGATAGCAAGCACTCTTTTCCAACAACCCAAGAGATAGCTCTACACATGGGCATCCCTAGATGGTCAACACAGAAATCAAATTGACTATGTGCTCTGCAGCCAAAGATGGAGAAGCTCTATACAGTCAGTAAAAACAAGACCATGAGCTGACTGTGGCTCAGACCATGAGCTTCTAGTTGCAAAGTTTAGGCTTCAACTGAAGACAGCAGGTAAAAGCACTAGGCCACTCAGGTATGAAGTAAATCATATCCCTGTTGAATATACAGTAGAGGTGACATATAGATTTAAGGAATTAGATCTGATAGACAGATATGCCTGAAGAACTATGGACAGAGGTTCACAACATTGTACAAGAGGTAGCAACTAAAACTATTCCAAAGAAAAAGAAATGCAAAAAAGCAAAATGGTTGCTAAGGAAGCTTTGCAAATAGCTGAGGGAAGGAGGGTAGCGAAAGGCAAGGGAGAAAAAGAAAGATATGCCCAATTGAATGCAGAATTCCAGAGAATAGCTAGAAGAGATAAGAATGCCTTCTTAAATGAACAGTGCAAAGAAATAGAAGAAAACAATAGAATAGGGAGGACCAGAGATCTTTTCAAGAAAATTGGAGAGATGAAGGGAATGTTTCATGCAAAAATGGGCATGATAAAGGACCAAAATGGCAGGGACCTAACAGAGGCAGAAGAGATTAAGAAGAGGTGGCAAAATTACACAGAAGAACTATACAAAAATGAGCTTAATGTCCCTGATAACCATGATAAGGTGGTCACTGATCTCGAGCCAGACATCCTAGAATGTGAAGTGAAGTGGGCCTTAGAAAAACTGAGCAACAACAAAGCTAGTGGAGGTGATGGTATTCCAGCTGAGCTGTTCAAAATCTTAAAGACAATGCAGTAAAAGTGCTTCACTCAATTTGCCAGCAAATTCGGAAAACTCAACAGTGGCCGCAGGATTGGAAAAGATCAGTTTACATTCCAATTCCAAAGAAAGGCAGTGCGAAAGAATGTTCAAACTATCGCACTATTGCACTCATTTCACATGCTAGTAAAGTTATGCTTAAAATCCTACAAGCTAGACTCTAGTAGTATGTGGATTGAGAACTACCAGAAGTACAGGCAGGATTTCGAAGAGGCAAAGGAACTAGAGATCAAATTGCCAACATATGCTGGATTATGGAGAAAACCAGGGAGTTCCAGAAAAACATCTACTTCTGCTTCATTGACTATGCTAAAGTGTTGTTGTTGTTGATGATGTTGACTATGCTAAAGCCTTTGATTGTGTGGATCACAACAAACTGTGTCAACTTCTTAAAGAGATAGGAGTACCAGACCATCTTATTTGTCTCTTGAGAAACCTATATGTGGGTCAAAAAGCAACAGTGAGAACTGGACACGGAACCACTGATTGGTTCAAAATTGGGAAAGTTGTCTGGGAAGATTGTATAATGTCGCCCTGCCTATTTAACTTACAGTCTATGCAGAGCACATCATGAGAAAGGCAGGGCTAGATGAATCAAAAGTAGGAATTAAGTTTGCCGGGAGAAATATCAACAACCTAAGATATGCAGATGATACCACTCTAATGGCACAAAGTGAAGAAGAACTAAAAAGCCTCTTGTTGCGAGTGAAGGAGAGTGCAAAAGTTGGGTTGAAACTTAACATTAAGAAAACCAAGATCATGGCATCCGGCCCCCTGGCAAATAGTTGGGGAAGAAATGGAGGTAGTGACAGATTTTTTTTTCTGGGCTCCAATTTCACTGCAGATGGGGACTGTAGCCAAGAAATTAAAAGACATTTGCTCCTGGGGAGGAAAGCCATGTCAAATCTAGACAGAGATATCACCCTGCCAACAAAATTGCACATAGTCAGGGCTATGGTCTTCCCAGTTGCAATGTATGGTAGTGAAAGTTGGACCATAAGAAAGGCTGAGCGCCAAAGAATTGAGGCCTTTTAAATATGGTGCTGGAGAAGACTCCTGCGAGTCCCTTGGACTGCAAGGCTATCAAATTGGTCAGTCCTAGAGGAGATCAACCCAAATTGCTCTTTAGAAAGTCAGATCCTGAAGTTGAAACTCAAATACTTTGGCCACCTAATGAGAAGGAAGGACTCACTGGAGAAGAGCCTAATGCTGGGAAAGATTGAGGGCAATAGAAGAAGGGGACGACAGAGAATGAGGTGGCTGGATGGAGTCACTGAAGCAGTAGGTGTGAGCTTAAATGGACTCCAGAAGATGGTAGAGGACAGGAAGGCCCCCATTGTCCATGGGGTCACAATGGGTCAGACACAACTTCACAGCTAACAACAACAACAACAACAACAACAACAACAAAATGTTTTAAAATGCCTAATAATACATAGAGAAATATGCCCCGTGCTTCAGATAATCATCCTAAACAAAGTTTGGAAAATGTTAAAAGTGATGGAAAGGAGACTATCAATCAACCCTATCCCTCCCAACTCAAAATAAATCCTCAACACAAAAGATATGTTTCCACATTTATTGAACAGCATCCTATGTAGATTGTTATCCTGAAGCTCCCCTCACCCATCCCCAAATTGAGGGGTTTTAGCTTTTCCATTTTATTGATTCCTTCTTGTTAAAGATGTTCCAATTTTTAAGTCAGGTTTCATCAAAATGATAAAACATTTTGGGGGAAAAATGCATCCCAGTAACCCAAAACTGGAGGTCAAGATGGAAAAAATCTCCACGGCTACCATGTATTTTCCTTTGGTGCTCAAATAGGATGGAATGAAGGAGAGCCAAACACTGCAAAAGACCAACATGCTAAATGTAATAAATTTAGCTTCATTAAAGCTGTCTGGGAGTTTCCTGGCTAAAAAAGCCACAGTAAAACTGACAATAGCCAGGAATCCCATGAAACCCAGAACACAGTAGAACATGGTAGAGGAGCCTTCATTACATTCCAATATAATCTCTGTATTGGATGAGTACACATCAGCATCTGGGTACGGAGGAGCTGTTGACAGCCACGTAGTACAAATCATAACTTGAATAAGCAAACAGGAAAGGACAATGGAATAAGCCAGTCTTTTCCCCAACCATTTCCTTATCTTGGATCCAGGTTTGGTGGCTATGAAGGCCAGAACCACAATTATGGTTTTGGCCAATATACATGAAACCGCTACTGAAAAGATGATGCCAAAAGCAGTTTGACGAAGGAGACATGTCACCTTTCCCGGTGGCCCAATGAACAATAAAGCACAGATGAAGGAGAGCAGGAGAGAGATCAGGAGAAGGTAAGTGAGACTCCGGTTGTTGGCTTTGACTATAGCAAGATCTCGATGCTTAATGAAAAGCCAAAGCACCAGTGAAGTCAGACAAAAAAGGGAAATAGACAGAACAGCTAAAGACACCCCTAAAGGTTCTTTTAGAGATAAGAAACTTAATGTTTTAGGAATGCATAAACGTCGTTGAGGATTTGGATACTGATTTACCAGACATGGATAACAGGTGACTGCATCTGAAAAAAAAACATGCATAATCAATTATGTTGTCAGGTTGTCAGAGAGACTCAACAGAACCTATAAAACTGCCTTACTATTTTATTAGTATTATGCTGTTGAGTTGGTGCAAATCTGAATCAGAAATGGAAAAAGGTACTATTTCAGTAGGTTTCTTTGAGGTATCATGCAACAATCTACACAATCTGTTTTATATTAAAAACTTCCTCAGGGCTTTTCAAGAATACAGGTAGTGTTGAATGTGAAGGTGAAGATGGAGGTGGAGGTATAGAAAGAGATAAAAATATAAATACACTTAATCATTGTGATGACCCAGAGTTAGGGGTCAGTGTCAATTGTGAATACTTGCAGATGGCCCTGCTCTCTCTGGTCACTTGCAAGCCCATGAATGCAGGGTCACAAAAGGCCAGTAAAGGAAACATATTAATTGTTCTGAATATCACCATATATAACAGTAATCCTCAACTCTTACAACACTTCATGTAGTGACCATTCAAAGTTACAATGGCACTGGAAAAAAGAAACTTATGAATGTTTTTTTCACACTTACAATTATTGCAGTATCCCTATGCTCAGGTGATCATGTATCTATATGATTCTGGAAAAAGACAAGTTTGCTTCCTAGGTTTGGTGTTATGACTGATAATGTCAGCCCTCCCAGGCAAATCAGAGAAGAAACCAAATTAACTAATTCTACTTTATTGTAAGGCTACCTTTAACAGAACCTGGTAAGTCTGAAGGAATGAACTACTTGTCTCCACTTTGAACTACTTGATCCATTAGAAAGGCTTCTTTCTATGACTATAACAACTGCAGGGTCCGGCATCTCTTATCTGATTGCTTTCTGGGCATCTTTCTTTCTTTCTTTCTTTCTTTCTTTCTTTCTTTCTTTCTTTCTTTCTTTCTTTCTTTCTTTCTTTCTTTCTTTCTTTCTTCCTTCCTTCCTTCCTTCCTTCCTTCCTTCCTTCCTTCCTTCCTTCCTTCCTTCCCCAAGGACATTCATACTGCCCATTCCATTGCAGTTAGGTTTGATTTTTCCAAATCAAACCCAAAACATTCCACACAACAGACTCTTATATTCTCCTATGTACCTGCTATAGCTCAGAGACAATATATAAGGATTTTTTGTGTCTAGAATATCTTACCCTTGTGATTTGATATTTTTCCTTCTGGACATGGAAAACAATCATAACAGCAAAATGGCTTCCCTTCTTTCTTTCTTTTACTATAACCCTCTTGGCAATTGTCATTACACAGTGAAAGGGGGTACCCCTAGACACAAAAAGAAAGAGTAGAATGTAACACAGAAAAATATTTTATAGTAGCCTTGGATGCACTGTTAAATATAGTTTGGTTATATTTTTATATATCATAAAAGACTCTCCCATTGTTTTCTCCTTCAATGTCAATTCTTGGTATACACCAAGAAAGCCCCAAGAAAATCAAACATATTTTGCTATATTTCATCTTCTTCCAATAGGATCATGATAATCTTATTCTATGGCCTTTCAGTTTGACAAATTCTTAGTATATTTATAAAGACAGATGAAACTGTAAAGAAAATCTTAGAAACACATAAAAAACCATTGACACTTATAAAAACAGTGTCATGTTCTCTAATCCTATTGTGATGATAATGGCATAACAGCATTTACCATTGCAATGAACAAGGACATACATTGAATTTTGCAGCTACTGTTGGCTGAGTAGATACGAAGATAGCCAGAGAAATTATTGAAGCCTGGGAAATGGGTCCCCTGTCAGTCAGTAGGAGTGCTAATTTACTATCAGGTAATCAAGTATTTAGAAGGCGAGGAGTTGGCAGCACAAGGAAACAACAGCCAAAGACTTAATAGCTGGCCATCAACACCCCACTTAACAAGTAAAAGCCACACAAAACCCGGCATTCCTCACCATCCAGTCAGAGCTGAAGAAGCTTCTTGGATGAGAAGCAAAATGTCTTTAAAGAAGAACAGGAAAGTCTAATTGCCAGTTATTAATTTAACACACCTTCTTCTATGTTTTATTATTATTTTTTAATATATCATGTTCTTATAGTTCAACATCTTATTGGTACAGCACCCAGGTTCCCTCTTTGAGGGAGATGGGCACTTTAGAAACATGGTAGGTAAACAAACAAACAAACAAACAAACAAACAAACACACACACACATACATACATACATACATACATACATACTTTCTATATTTTAAATTTTATAGATATACTGTTTTGATATTTTAGCATGTTATTGTATAGCATCCCGTGGCCAATAGGGACTCTCGAGGGAGATCAACAGTTTAGAAATAAATAAATGTTCTCAATTTTCAGTAATGTCTGAAGACATCTAAATAGATGTGTACTTACTTGATTAAACCTGACAGGCCACACAATATGACTGTCATCAAGAAAAATCCCCCCTTTTGAAGAAGTATGTGGGTCTATCATTCCAACTCTGATTCTACGAAAAGACTGGTTTGGGAAGGTTACCCAGTTTATAATATCAAATCCCACTATTTGTTCACCATTTTGATTAAAAGAAATAATGTCACCAGCACTATTATTGAATGAAACTTTTCTCAAAAAGGGGTGGAGCTGAAACTGAAAGAAATATGCAAAGAAGATAGAGAATAGATGATGATAGATAGATTTCCAAATCCTCTATGAAGTTCTGCCTTCATATCTTGGACAATCTTTAAAATTATATTCAAGCCAGAATTAATTACACATGACATTCATTTTTTGTTAAAAATCATGGAGGAAGGGAGTATCCGTGGTCAAGATATCTCTTTTGAGATCAGTGTGATTCTTGTCACTGTCAGCTATCCCAGTTCCAGTTTATTTCCTTATTGTTTTGTTTTAACAGGCCGATAAATCATAAAGGGGTATGCAAGCGATGAAATATCTGTTTTTTCATTATTGTCATAATCTTCTTTCAGTGGAAAATTACTTTCATCAAAAAGTCATAATTTTCTTTCTTTCAGCTTATCTGAACTTTTATGTTGTATTACACTAACTCAGGTGTCAGCAACCTGAAACAGTAAAAGAGCCACTCAGAACCAGTTCCCTCACAAAAGGAAAAACTGGGAGCCACAAAAAATGTGTGCACATGCGCGTACATGAGCGCATGCGCAGAACAGGGTTTGACTGAAGAGTGGAGCCAAGGTGAGATATGCACCTACCCTGCATATTTAAATTGATTGGTTGTACTTTTTTAGTCCCACTTTTTTTTTTTTGACTGCGCATGGCAGAGGACTGGGAGCCACAGGAGATGGCTGAAAGCCGCATGTGGCTCCGGAGCCGCGGGTTGCAGACCTGTGCACTAACTCATTAATTACAGTTGCAAACAACTAATGCATCTTTTCTCACTCTTGTTCTTGGTTGATGTTCCTTAAGTTTGTGTCTTTCCAACTTTCTGTTTCTCTACTCTCATCTCCTTTCCTTCCATTCCATGTGAATTGAGACAAGAGACACATTAAAACAGAAGTCAAATAATGGAGTAAAAGAAAAGAAAAGGGAGGGAGAGAAGTGGGAAAAGGTGGGAAAGTCCTCCTCTTCCTCCTCCTCCTCCTCCCAGCTTACATCTTATGACAATATCTTTAACACCATCAAACATCCACATTGAGCCTATCCCAGGTTCTTGAAAGGGACTCAATAGGTGGACTAAAACATTAAATCCAGCCTAAATATCTGGGTGACAAACCATAATAATAAGAATTTCTTGTCACAAAGAAGATTAGGTGACTAGATATAATTTGTTTAAAAGTGGTAATTTTGATGACTTGACCAATTGGTTTGATCATAATATAAATCTATCTTAAATAGAATTATTTTTTAACCTCAGATGCACTGTGAGCTCTTCATAGATTAAGTTGGCATGCAGATAGGTCTTCTACTGATTATAATGTGAACATGCAAGTGGATTACGAGACATTGATGACTAAAATTACTTATTGAGTATCTCAAGTATCTTCCTATCTGACAAGAGGGCATTTGAATGTGATGACCTCCTCTTTTATAATTATCTCTGTAATCTTATAATATTATAATTCATTTATTAATCTTAGAATGGATTTGTGATGCTATATTAAGCTATACAATGTATTTTCCCTTTCAAAATCGCAACCCAAACTGACCAATTCTGTGCTTAGCTGTAAGTCTAACTTTAATAAATTCAGATTAATAAAACAGATGACTAGACTTCAGCTCTGATTGTCAGAACGTTTTACATCCCAATGACATGAGCAAATCATGAGAGAATTTGAGTTGAGGTTCAAAAGTTATACTTTTTCATTTATAGTTCTGGTAAATTGTTTTGTGTTGTGGTACCAGCCTCCCATTTTGTTTTTACCTGCCAGGAAACCTGATTGAGAAGATTCTTCTGCTGCTCTTTTTTTCCTATTTGTCTCTGCTTGGACTGTGATAAATACATGATGTGCAAGGCATGGGCAACAGCATGGACTGCATTGTAGATGCAATAGCTGTGGGCAGTCATCTTCATTTCAAAAATTGTTGCAGGGAGACTTTCCAGTTTCTCCTTCCCAGTGCAAAGTCTCCCAGACACATTGTTTACATTGGATTTAGGTAAAGAACAGTCAAAGGCATTTTCCCAAAAGATCTGGAGAAAATCATCTTCTTTTTCTAAGCTGGGATTTGTGGCCTGAAGAAAAGTCTGGAATCCTAACACATCTCTTGAGTGAACTGCAAAAGATATGGCACCATGGATGAACTCTATGTCATGTGGTTTTTTAAAAGAATATGACACAAAATCCATCTGAGCTGTCATAATCCAGACTTTTCCTTTTGATTTGTCCATGTCAAGATATTCTGGAATTCCTAGCAGTAGGAGAAGAACTGACATGGTTTGTAGTTCCCCATGTATGACTAAGATATTGGAAGTGTCCCTAGTGATGATCTTGTATGTTTTAATCCCATCTTCCACAAGGGTTTCAATAGCATTAGAAAATCCTTGTTTGGGGAGTCTTTGAATAAAATCAAAGCAGATCCCTCTCTGGGGAAACAATGGAAGTACATTCTGCACAAACCTCTCCCCATTATCATCATCGAGATACAGCACTCCGATCCATGTCCACCTAAAATGAAGAAGTAAGTGAAGAATCCCTTTGTACTGATGAATGCCTTGGGGAAACATCTGTTGGACAAAAGCATCTTGGCTTTTGTAATCCAGCACTGGAGCAGAACCATAGGACAGCTAAGGAATTGATAAGAAAAAGAACAGATTTCCAAAACAGGTTTCTGTGCTTCTGACGACATATGGAAGTGGCATGTTGGTTAAATTTCGATGCTGATTCTAATATAGCTACATGTAAGGGAAGTCAAATGTTGAACTCTCCTCCTCCAATTTTTTTAATTTATCATATCTTTTTATAGATTAGAAACTCTCAGCCTGCAGTTAATATATAATGCCTTCTCTTAAATACTACACAACAGATCAAAACTACAATCTGCAACCCATCTGTACTGTTATCATTTCCTTATTTGATTTGGGATGCCTTGGTGGAGCAGTGGGCTAATGCCTCCTTAAGTAACACCAGCTGCCTGCAATTAGTGCAGGTTCGCATCCCACCAGGCTCAAGGTTGACTCAGCCTTCCATCCTTCCGAGGTAGGTAAAATGAGGACCCAGATTGTTGGGGGCAATAAGCTGACTTTGTAATAATGCCACTTGGGGGGGGGGCGAAAGCCCTAATAAGCAGGCATATACATAGAATGAAGGCTATTGCTAAGCACATTGGTTTGTGCTTAAATTGAAAGCCGCCCTGAGTCTTCGGAGAAGGGCGGGATATAAATGGAATTAAAATAAATAAAAATAAAATAATAAGTCAACAATTCCATTTAAATTCCAGTTTCTTGTAATACTAAGATTTTTTTCAAAAAAGGTCAAGTCACATCCTGGTTGTTAAATCATTCATTCCTGATATTTTCTTTGAAGGTTTACAAGTTATCTCCTACAGTATAACAAAAGAAGAGGTGATCAAACTAATTCATATAAAATAAAGTTATTCATAAAGGTACCATTAAATTAGTAGCCAAATAAAATCAACTACCGGTAAGTAGGAGTAAAATTATAAACAATAACATTGATTTTGATAAGACCCAAAACTAACATCTGCAATATTTTCTAAGATGCAAGTTTTTATCTAATACACATATTTATTCATGTATAATTACCTTCATGATGGCTTTGTTAACAGAAATTTCCATAATGTTCACATATTTTATATACTATTTTAAGGAGTGTATGTGTTTTTATATACAAAAAGGGCAGACATGTTTATCACAGGAAAAAAATGGATGACTATTTAAATAAAGATTGTTATGTTAGAATTTAAAAATCTGTAGCAAATGAAAATTGGTCAAGAAATCCTTACCTGTGGAACCTTGTAGATACCTAGGATGGTGGCCATATGGAGGCAGACATTTGAATTAGGTCCCCCAATGACTGAAACTTCATTGTTTCTACTATCACACTTGTAGTTTGGAATCAATCTCTTCCAAGAAGAAAGAAGTTCCATTGAGGCAAGATAAGTCCAACTTGCACTGAAATGGCTGTTATAGATCTGGAATCCCAGAGTGATGTTTGGCAAAATATCTGGGTTTCCATTGATTTCTTTTACAGCAAATACCAGTGCCAGGATATGCTGGTAATGCTGAGTCAATACCCTACAAAGAAATATATAAATTGTATAACATGTAGTACATGATACTTGTAGTCAATGTTGGTGTATATTGAACAATTGATGAGGAACTTAAGTTGATTATATCTCCCCTAAAATGGGAATCTTTACATCCTTAATGAGTTATTTTTAAATTTTCAATTTGAATTTAATCTGGCAAATTAATTGTGCTCCACTGTGAAAAGTGATAATCTGCTAAATGTGATCATTCATTGACTTGTTTTATAACAAATGCCAAATGTATTGGTAGTGCTGAGGAAGGAGGGAAGGAAGGAAGGAAGGAAGGAAGGAAGGAAGGAAGGAAGGAAGGAAGGAAGGAAGGAAGGAAGGAAGGAAGGAAGGAATAGTAGGATGACGTAAATACTCTATATTTCAAAATGCAACATTTATTTTAATGAAATATATGTCAACTAATGCTGCATCTAAGACTGATCATGCAACTACTATCATGGATACTGTGATTCTGGGTTGAAAAATACAATGTCTGTCAAGCACCCGATATAGGTGAAGCTGCTCACATGAATCAAGGATGAATAATGAGATAAGGGATGCATAAATGTATCTTCAGCTACTAAGATTCAAAAGATTACTGTGTGATATGCTAGAACAAAAAAGTGTCCCCAGAATTAAAATGTAAGCTCCTGTCATTATCTAGTTGGGTAATGAAATATCTGAAAGCAAACAACCAAGCTCAGAGAACACCAAAAATGCCAAAACCATCCTCAGCCACAGATGTCCTCTTCTATTAAAAAATAAGAATCCAGATATTTCTTTGAGTGCTATCCAGAATACTTCAAAAATTCACTCTTCCAAGCTTTCTCCACTTGAATTACTGTATATCGAAAAAGCAGTTTGTTTATTGTAAAAATCAGAATTACTTGTCATTTTTTGTGAATTCTACTGTGCTCTAGCAACATATCCCCCAATTACTTCCCATCCATTCTAAGTATGTCAAAACCTTCCAGGGATGGTCACTATCAAAAAAACAGACTGAAATTCAGGTAATAAAATATCTTACTTAGCTATGAGATATGGAGGATAAGGACCAGACAACTAAAACTGTAGTAATGCATGATGAGATACATTCTTCCATATTCATAGCCCTCCCCACACCCCAAAGCCTGAAAATGAAATGGGAATAAACCCTCAAATTATGGTATTAAAAGATTAATTCTATTGTTGCTATCCTGTCAGCTTTACAAACAAAATAAGACACACACAAAGGTTTATAAAAATATAAACAGAGACACACACATCGAGAATATTGTAATTCACTCCCATATATTATTATGAAATTGTATTAGAAACACCACATCTAATATTAAGCTTTTTTAGAATGTGCAACAATTTTACAGTACAGAAGACATCATTTGAGGAAAAGAATAAGAAACAAGAAGCTAGCAATAAAATGTTCCTTTAAAGAAAGAAAGTCATATAGTACCTATCTTGATATGTTTCTTAAAGCTTAAAATGAACCCTGCAGAATGTGTAAGAAGACAGGAATGAGTTCATATTAGACATTTCAATGCATAAATCCACCAAAATAAAAACAAAATAAAAATTATCATTTGAAAAATATACAGTGTATTTTATATTGTTTTATTTTTAAGTAAACTAATAACTGCTTACATGATATCATCAAAGAGCTCAGGACAGGGAGCTTTTTCAAATTTTATTGAATGTGAAAGCACATAATTCTGAGAAGTAATGACAGCAATATTGAAGTCTCCAGCATGATAATATTTATGAAGGGATTGGAGAGGTATCTGAGTAGTCCATTGACCCGCAGGACACTTGAATAGCGCAGAAGGCAACATCACTAACAACAGCAAAATTAACATTAACATTCTGCATTACCAGCTGCTTTCCAATATCTTTCATTGAAGTATAAAACAAAATTCAAGATGTCAGTCTTGGCTGGAATGGCGATTCATTCAGCAGAAATAGTAATGCAAACTCTTGTTTCAAGTTACATGAGCCATGAGGAAGCTTTGTATGAATGATTCAAGGATATAAACAACACATTTTAGTCTCAATACAAATTTATGCTATTTACTGCCATGGATATCACCCAGACAAGAAGCAGAGTTAGGTAATAATGATTATTTTGGTAATTACAGATGAGAAAGTTACTTTCTGTAGCAAAGTGTTTTCTGTAGGTGAAAACATTGCATTAATTCCAGCTCTTGTTTTTGAGCTTAATTTCCATTGAAGTAAATAAAAAAAGAACAATTCTCCCTGACACCTAATGTTCCAGATACACATCTTATCTATCTCATTTCCATATCACCAGATTAATAGTACAATATAGTATTCTTATTTTCATTGTAATTTCCGCATATTTTAGATTCAATAACAAGATTTTTCCCATTACAGCATTTAGTACAACCTCTCTCTTCTTCTTTATATCCGCTCTCTCATATATGGGCTTATAATTTAATTCTTATCACTACATCCAACAATAATGATTGCATTAGATCATATATACATACACACAGACACACAGACACACACACACACACATATACACTGTATGTGAGTGTGTGTGTGTGTTAATCACCTTCATTTAACCTTTATAAACAACTCAATATTTCAATTTAACTATTGATATTCATACATCTAAGTTTTAATTAGCCAACATTTTTCTTTATCTTCACATCATAACAATATCTCATATTCAAGATATGGATCCTATCTACTTAGATATATTCTATTTTAAGCCTCTTAGATATGTCCACACTCCATTCTTCTTCAGAATTATTCTGGGTTTTTTCCTTTGCTATGTCATTTTCTGTGTCCTTGCCTTAGGGTCATCAAAAAATTTTTGTATTATTATATCACATTGAGGTGACCATCAAATCTCCATTTTTGGAGGGTTGAGGGGTCTGGCAGAACAACCAAATCTTTTCATTATTTTCTTATCTTGACATAGTTGTCCTGGACTGTCTATCCTTTCTTAAATCGGTTTCTGATTTTGATCTTCAAATTCCTTCTGGTTTATGTAGCAAGTTTTTCTGTCCATCCATTTTGTCAGATTTTTTTTCCTGATTTTTCTCTTATCTGCACTTGCTGGGTGGTTAAATTTTCTGTCAAAATATTTGATTGTTCAATTTCTTCTATTGTACTCTGTACAGATAGTTTATTAGTTGTAGTCAAAGTCTGGGTTTGCTTATCTAAGATGCTTTCGAGTTCTCCCCCCCAAAAGCTCTTATTTCATCACTGGCTGTAAAATTATTTTCATCACAGCAGAAATTTGTTTTTGCATTTCTTCCATGGTAAAAGTCTGTTCCTGGTCTTCCATAGTAATGAGTTAAATTTAAATTTAATTTTTTTTTAAAGTGACAGATTTCAATTTCATGTTTAACCACTAGATGTCCCCCAAGTGTTTAGAAAATTCCTTTCAATTATTTCTTCTGTTTTAGGAGGGCTAAGCCAAACTTTCAAATAAAAATAGGAAGTAAAAAATAATCCATCAGGGTTTTTTAAAAGTTCTAGTTGAGATCCAATTAGTTTTTCAATGTTTTTTAAAAACCTCCCCTGTATATTCAATCACTGCTGTTTCCAGAGGGAGGGCTAAAATCCCCCTTCCCTCTCCACAGTGGGGAAAAAAAAGTACTTTATCAGCTTATTTAAGTGGGGAAAAAAGTTGGAATATAAGAGAGGTAGATCTCACCAAGGCTATTCCACACTGCTTTAATGTTGCTTGGTGGTAAGTGTGACTTCGGCTTTCCGCAGCCTAGTGACCAGCCATATTGCTATGGCCGATTTTTCATCCACAGTTCGAAGGCAACACAGGCACTGAGGGGAGAGTTGCCGCTCTCCCGCATTTCTGTGAAAGGCCATCCTTGCTGGTCACCTCTCCAGAGTGACTTTTTGGCCCTTTTCGGAGGCCCCCAACTGGATGTGGAAGTTGAGAGCCATCCTCCAAACATCCACAATGGCCATGTCAGCAAACCAGAATTGTGACAAAGGGAAGTGGGGTCACTCAGAAATTTGGAAATGATAAATTTCAAATGTTTAACTTAAATATTAATGCAAAATTAAAGCCGGGAAAATTTATAAGGTCATTGATGGTCTAAAGATGGAATGTTAAAATCAATGAAATATATAAAATTATTGACAAATGTAAGAAAACTACTAAATAGCTGATAGATAGAATAAGAAGTATGTTAATTTAGATAAGAGACAATATTTATTAAAGGAAAAAAAGGAAATATTGGCTGTTAATAATTGGAGATTTGTAAAAACATACATCTGTATGAAACGGAACTATTGTAACCGAGATACCACGTTGCTTTTCAAAGATATAATTGTAATGTTGGAAAAGTAATAAAAAGTTGTTTTTTTTTTAAAAAGAACATTATGGTTGATTTCCCCTTTGAGTTTAGTAAGAATTAAAGACCTTTCCTTCCTCCCTCCCTCCCTCCCTCCCTCCCTCCCTCCCTCCCTCCCTCCCTTCCTTCCTTCCTTCCTTCCTTCCTTCCTTCCTTCCTTCCTTCCATTGTATTCAGGACATCAGACTTTTCTTTTTGATAATAACCAATATCCAGGGATTTCTAAGAAAATTAAAATGAGCCATCACATTGAGATGAAAAATATTGGTCACCTGCTCAAAGTTTAGACTTTCTGCAATAGAAAGCAAAATGTGATACTTTCAAATCTTAGGGTAATTTCTCTGTTATCCTTTTTAGCAAGGCATCAAAATGAGAACTCTAGTCTGTTTGGAAAGTGCATGTTTCTTATATTGGCATAAAACCGTCCAGAATTCAAACTTAATTTCTGCAATCTAAAAGGAAAATAAGTTTTTTCTTACTTTCTTCACATAGAAATGTGCATTGTTTAGCACAGAGAAGAAACATTAAATAATTTATTGATTTTTTTCAATTTAATGACTGAAAGTATCCAACCCAATCAAGTGTAGGTTCCTACAGTAAATCAATACAAAGCACCAAACAGAAATCCAAAGAAGTTTAATGAACTTTAAAAAAAGAAAAGAAAAGAAATCAGGAGTCATCCTTTAGTGCAAAGTCAAGCAGGACAACTGCATTAATTCAAGGTGAAAAGTGACTTTCATATTAAAAAAAAATTCTGATGAACATAGCTAATAATCCTTCCTCCTCCTATTTTCCCTACAACAAACTTTGGGAGAATTGTGCTCAGAGAGAGCGACTTGTTCAAAATCACCCAATGAGCCTTCATGCCTAAAGTAGGACTAGTACCAGGGCTTTTTTTCCTCATAGAACGCTCAGAACGGAGTTCCGGCACCTTTTTGGATGGAACCTGGTAGGGTAGGCAAGGTGGGTTGTATGACATGTGTGAGTTCCGGCACCTTTTTCTTTTACAAAAAAAGCACTGACTAGAACTGATAGTTTCCTGATTTCTAGCCTGGTGATGGAGAAGATTGCTGAGAAACAGGAAAAGAAAAAGAAAAGAAAAGAAAACAGCTGTAGTCTTTGGAATACAACATTTTTTTAAATTGATGGAGAACTTGCAAAGTTGAAAGGAAAACCTATTATGCCCTGACACTACAGTGCTCCAAAGTGGATTTACATCTTCAGAACTAGCCTACTTTCCTTTGGACCACTTCAGAGGTGATCTCTGAAATATGTAAATTTGTCTTGAAAAAATGCCTCATTGAAGTTTACAAAGCTTTGCATTTTAAAAAACAGTTTTCGTCCATCCTTCCTTCTAGGCAGAACAGCATCTTGTTTCTAATTTCTAATTCTAACATTTGAATTATATCTCCCAATGACTGCAACTGCATTGTTTCTACTATCACATTTGTAATTTGGAAAAAAAACACACATCTTCTGTATTGGAGAGAAGTTCCATTGAGACAAGGTAAGTCCAGCTTGCACTAAAATGGCTGTTATAGATCTGGAACCTCAGAGTGATGTTTGGCAAAATATGTGCATTTTCATTGATTTATTTTACAGCATATATCACTGCCAGGATATGTTGGTAATGCTGAGTCAATACCCTACACAGAAGTACATAAGAAATGAGCCTATGATTTAAAATGTTCAGTATATCAAACAAATGATGTATCTGAGATAGATTATGTAGCTGTTGTAATGGCAAGTGTAACTTAGGAGAAAACGATACACTCCAGTAAGGTATCACTTTTTGAAATTTGTATGTGAATTCAATTTGGAATGTCTACTCAGCATGCACACAATAATTTTTTTACATGTTTTTGGAAATCTGCATCTGCCTGCATTCAGTAAAGACAAACCATTCATACATTTGTGTTAAGATTATAGATGACACTCCTTCATTCACAGGGCTGAGTAGAGAGATCTGCATGATTTATGATGCTAAAACGCAGTGTTATAATTAAATCACATGTTGAATATTTTAACCTGAGCTCCAGAGCACTGTTAAAATTAGATTCATATAGGACTCAGAATATTTGATTCAGTATGCATGAAGAATTTATGTTTGTGTTATCCCATGGATATAACACCCATCCACTTTTCTACCCACCATAGACATGCAGACACACAAACACGTGAATGTGCTAAGAGGATATTTGGTAAGAAGGAGAAGCAGGAAGAGGAAAAAGATCCTTTTAAAAAGTCAAGGATTGGGAATAATTAAATTCTGTTTATAACCCAAAACACAAACAAGTTCCCAGAATTGTTCATTACAACAGCTATACATTATAATTCAATAGATGTGATTTTGGGAGTCAAAGCAAATGATTAGAAAAGAATCTTGCTGCTGAAAAAGATGTATCTTAAAAAGTAAATTGGTTAACATATATCTTCATAAGGATTGCAGCTCTTCTTTTCAAATATACCCTGAAATAAATATAATCAGAAAACACTTCCTGCTTTTTTTTTGAGAACCAAAACCTTATAAGCTGTCCAGCTTCAGAAACAACAGGGAAGGACATAAACGGTATTGAGAACAGAATGTGTGGCTTCTATTAATAAAGAAACATGCTATATAATTATGCTTTTCTGCTAAAACTAGAATGAGGTCATAATATAGATGATATGAATCAGAATAAAAGTTCATCTGTAAAGCAACTTGCTCAGATAGAGAGAGAGTCAGGAGAGAAACACATTGCTATTCAAATATATCCCAGGTTCTTACGGAATATCATCAAAGTACTCTGGAGAGGGTATTTTTTCATACGATAAAGCTCGTGAAAGCACATTGCTCTGAGAAGTTATGCTAGCAATGTTAAATTCTCCAGAATGGTAATACTTGTGAAGAATTGGAAGAAGCACCCGAGTTGCACTTTTATCAACAGGACATTTGCTAGCTGTGTGAGGTAACAAAGCTAATGCCCACATTATTATCACCACCATCTTGTTAACTTTTTTTAAAAAATGATAATGGAGAAGAAATTCTGGGAGTTGAAGTCCATGAGTCATAAAAGGGCCGAGTTTGAAGACCTCTGCTCTATGGTGATGGATACATGTGAGGCAGTGCCAGCATTGAAAGATATCCCACTGAAATATTCTTTGTATGATAATATGCCATACTGGCCAAACTAGAGGAAAAATACACATTTGTTTATATTTCTTATATTTATCTTCTACCCATCACATCTAGATGTGACTATATCAAATATGAATAGAATTGTGGAATATCCGAGGATACAGGGCTGAGTAGACTGGGTGGTCTTTTCAGAAATAGAATTTAGTCTATGGAAGAATGTGAAAAACTCTTTTTGTCCATCTTTTCTTGTTGCTGAGAGTACATTATTACTTTCCCAGTAGGTTGCATAAAACAGGATTGTGAAGGGCTTCATCATCCCAAAATCTGTTTTGGTTCCCTAGCCTTCATGGTAGGTTTTCACTTCACTATGAAGAGTTATCAGTTGTATTGTAGAACATCCAAAGATATTGGGGCTATAATGCTTTATTTGGGTCAAGGGCTTACTAAGCTATAAGGGCATAATCTAAAAATAATAATAACAATAACAATAATAATTCTTAATCCAAAAAGGATTTTGTGCTCCCATTTATGGTGCATTATTTAGTTATAACAATATCAAAACAAATTTCTGTGTCAACTGAATAAGAGTGCTATGAGTGTAGCAAAGACATGCGAACACATTTAAGGCAAGAATAATGATTGTTTGATACTCTTTGGCTTAATTTAGATTTTTTGAACATTTAACTGACTTGTTCATATATTGTGGTTCTCAGTTGGAGAGTAGGTGTTAGAATATACATAAGTTGCCAATAGTTTTTTTTTTAAAAAAATGCATTTCTCCCTACAATCCTACTGTAACTATTTAGGAAAGATATGCAGTTGTAGAGAAAGATACATAACTGCTAAATAAGTGCTCCTAAACCTTTTAAAATCCGTAATAATACATAGGGAAATATGCCCCATGCTTCAGATAATCATCCTAAGCAAAGTTTGGAAAATGTTAAAAGTGATGGAAAAGAGACCAACCTCATCCCTTCCCACTCAGAATAAATCCTCAACACAAAAGATATGTTTCCACATTTATTGAACAGCATCCTATGTAGATTGTTATCCTGAAGCTCCCCTCACCCATCCCCAAATTGAGGGGGTTTTAACTTTTCCATTTTATTGATTCCTTCTTGTTAAAGACGTTCCAATTTTTAAGTCAGGTTTCATCAAAATGATAAAACATTTTGGGGAAAAAATGCATCCCAGTAACCCAAAACTGGAGGTCAAGATGGAAAAAATCTCCACGGCTACCATGTATTTTCCTTTGGTGCTCAAATAGGATGGAATGAAGGAGAGCCAAACACTGCAAAAGACCAACATGCTAAATGTAATAAATTTAGCTTCATTAAAGCTGTCTGGGAGTTTCCTGGCTAAAAAAGCCACAGTAAAACTGACAATAGCCAGGAATCCCATGAAACCCAGAACACAGTAGAACATGGTAGAGGAGCCTTCATTACATTCCAATATAATCTCTGTATTGGATGAGTACACATCAGCATCTGGGTATGGAGGAGCTGTTGACAGCCACGTAGTACAAATCATAACTTGAATAAGCAAACAGGAAAGGACAATGGAATAAGCCAGTCTTTTCCCCAACCATTTCCTTATCTTGGATCCAGGTTTGGTGGCTATGAAGGCCAGAACCACAATTATGGTTTTGGCCAATATACATGAAACCGCTAGTGAAAAGATGATGCCAAAAGCAGTTTGACGAAGGAGACATGTCACCTTCCCTGGTGGCCCAATGAACAATAAAGCACAGATGAAGGAGAGCAGGAGAGAGATCAGGAGAAGGTAAGTGAGACTCCGGTTGTTGGCTTTGACTATAGCGAGATCTCGATGCTTAATGAAAAGCCAAAGCACCAGTGAAGTCAGACAAAAAAGGGAAATAGACAGAACAGCTAAAGACACCCCTAAAGGTTCTTTTAGAGATAAGAAACTTAATGTTTTAGGAATGCATAAACGTCGTTGAGGATTTGGATACTGATTTACCAGACATGGATAACAGGTGACTGCATCTGAAAACAACAACATGCATAATCAATTATGTTGTCAGGTTGTCAGAGAGACTCAAGAGAACCTATAAAACTGCCTTACTATTTTATTAGTGTTATGCTGTTGAGTTGGTGCAAATCTGAATCAGAAATGGAAAAAGGTACTATTTCAGTAGGTTTCTTTGAGGTATCATTTAATAATCTACAAAATCTGTTTTATATTAAAATCTTCCTCACGGCTTTTCAAGAATACAGATAGTGTTGAATGTGAAGATGGAGGTGGAGGTATAGAAAGAGATAAAAATATAAATATACTTAATCATTGTGATGACCTGGACTTAGGGGTCAGTGTCAATTGTGAATACGTGCAGATGGCCCCGCTCTCTCTGGCCACTTGCAGGCCCATGAATGCAGGGTCACAAAAGGCCAGTAAAGGACACATCCAATATTCTAACCTAACCGGGAACATCTAGTGTCTTGAGGGAACACACAAAAGGGAACCTACTAGCTACTTCTGCTTTTTTCCTTCTTATCTACAGTGTGCCAGCCTTAAAGGGTGAAGTCTTTATCTTATGTGTGTCAGCTTTGTTGGGTGAATTGCTTATGTAATCAAAGTAGGTATACAAATAAGGTTTTTTCTGATATTTGGGGCTTTTGCTCTTTATTTTAGAGAAGCCCGTCTTTGTTCAGCTGAATAAAAAATATAAAGCTTGAAGGCAACTTCTGGTTTTCTGTAGAAGTATCTATATGATTCTGGAAAAAGTCAAGTTTGCTTCCTAGGATTGGTGTTATGACTGACAGTGTCAGCCCTCCCAGGCAAATCAGACAAGAAACCAAATTAACTAATTCTACTTTATTGTAAGGCTACCTTTAACGGAACCTGGTAAGTCTGAAGGAACCAACTTCTTGTCCCCACTTTTAACTACTTGATCCATTTTGAAAGGCTTCTTTCTATGACTATTAAGCAACTGCAGGGTCCTGCATCTCTTATCTTCTTTCTTTCTTTCTTTCTTTCTTTCTTTCTTTCTTTCTTTCTTTCTTTCTTTCTTTCTTTCTTTCTTTCTTTCTTTCTTTCTTCCTTCCTTCCTTCCTTCCTTCCTTCCTTCCTTCCTTCCTTCCTTCCTTCCTTCCTTCCCTCCCCAAGAACATTCATACTGTACATTCCATTGCACTTAGGTTTGATTTTCAAAATCAAACCCAAAACATTCCACACAACAGACTCTTATATTCTCCTGTGTACCTTCTATAGCTCAGAAACAATATATAAGGATTTTTTTGTGTCTAAAATATCTTACCCTTGTGATTTGATATTTTTCCTTCTGGACATGGAAAACAATCATAACAGCAAAATGGCTTCCCTTCTTTCTTTCTTTTACTATAACCCTCTTGGCAATTGTCATTACACAGTGAAAGGGGATACCCCTAGACAAAAAAAGAAAGAGTAGAATGTAACACAGAAAAATATTTTGTAGTAGCCTGGGATGCACTGTTAAATATAGTTTGGTTATATTTTTAGATATCATAAAAGACTCTTCCATTGTTTTGTCCTTCAATGTCAATTCTTGGTATACACCAAGAAAACCGAAAGAATATCAAACATATTTTGCTATATTTCATCTTCTTCCAATAGGATCATGATAATCTTATTCTATAGCCTTTCAGTTTGACAAATTCTTAGCATATTTATAAAGACAGATGATACTGTAAAGAAAATCTTAGAAACACATAAAAAACCTTTGACAGTTATAAATACAGTGTCATGTTCTCTAATCCTATTCTGATGATAATGGCATAACAGCATTTACCATTGCAATGAACAAGGACATACATTGATTTTTGCAGCTACTGTTGGCTGAGTAGATATGAAGATAGCCAGATAAATTATTGAAGCCTGGGAAATGGGTCCCCTGTCAGTCAGTAGGAGTGCTAATTTACTACCAGGTTATCAAGTATTTAGAAGGCGAGGAGTTGGCAGCACAAGGAAACAACAGCCAAAGACTTAATAGCTGGCCATCAACACCCCACTGAACAAGTAAAAGCCACACAAAACCCGGCATTCCTCACCATCCAGTCAGAGCTGAAGAAGCTTCTTGGATGAGAAGCGAAATGTCTTTAAAGAAGAACAGGAAAGTCCAGTTTGCCAGTTGTTAATTTAACACAACTTCTTCTATGTTTTATTATTATTATTATTTAATATATCATGTTATTATAGTTCAACATCTTATTGTACAGCACCCAGCTTCCCTCTTTGAGGGAGATGGGCAGTTTAGAAACATGGTAGGTAAACAAACAAACAAACATGCATACATACATACCTTCTATATTTTTAATTTTATAGATATACTGTTTTTATATTTTATCATTTGATTGTACAGCATATCAAGGGAGTCTTGAGGGAGATCAGCAGTTTAGAAATAAATAAATGTTCTAAATTTTCAGAAATGTCTGAAGACATGTAAATAGATCCGTACTTACCTGATTAAACCTGACAGGCCACACAATATGACTGTCATTAAGAAAAATTCCTCCTTTTGAAGAAGCATGTGGATCTATCATTCCAACTCTGATTCTATGAAAAGACTGGTTTGGGAAGGTTACCCAGTTTATAATATCAAATCCCACTATTTGTTCGCCATTTTGATTAAAAGAAATAATGTCACCAGCACTATTGTTGAATGAAACTTTTCTCAAAAAGGGGTGGAGCTGAAACTGAAAGAAATATGCGAAGAAGTTAGAGATTAGATGATAGATAGATAGATAGATGATAGATAGATAGATAGATAGATAGATAGATAGATAGATAGATAGACAGACAGACAGACAGACAGACAGACAGACAGACAGACAGACAGAAGACAGACAGACAGAGACATGCATTTTCAACATTAAGATTCTATAAAATTAAAAAGTATGAGGCACTTAGTATATTGGATATAAATAATATTTATATTTCGGAAAATGGGAACAACAATCAGTAAAGATTCAAGATTAAATAGGAAATCATGTGGGGATTATATTCAAAACATCATATGCAAAACATATTATATGTAAAACATATTATATGCAAAATATATTATCTATTATTATTTACAAGAATGCACTTAATTAGATTGGTTCCAATTTTGGAAGACACTAAATTCTTGGTCAAGCTTTTTGCTTTTAATTCAGCTGAGTCTAGAGATTGATCTCATAGCTACACTGCCCATGTTTCCAAATCCTCTAAGAAGTTCTGTCTTCATATCTTGGACAATAAGTTGCTTTAAAATCATATTCAAGGCAGAAATAATTACATATGACATTCATTTTTGTTAAAAATCATGGAGGAAGGGAGTATCCATGGTCAAGATATCTCTTTTCAGATCAGTGTGATTCTTGTGACTGTCAGCTATCCCAGTCCCAGTTTATTTCCTTATTGTTTTGTTTTCTTTTAACAGGCAGTTAAATCATAAAGGGGTTTGCAAGCGATGAAATATCTGTACTTGTTTTTTTTCATTATGGTCATAATTTTCTTTCAGCAAAAAATTACTTTCATGAAAAAGTTATAATTTTCTTTCTTTCAGCTTATCTGAACTTTTATGTTGTATTACACTAACTCACTAATTACAGTTGCAAACAACTAATGCATCTTTCCTCACTCTTGTTCTTGGTTGATGTTCCGTAAGTTTGTGTCTTTCCAACTTTCTGTTTCTCTATTCTCATCTCCTTTCCTTCCATTCCATGTGAATTGAGACAACAGAAGTCAAATAATGGAATCAAATAAAAGAAAAGGGAGGGAGAAAAGTGGGAAAAGGTGGGAAAGTCCTACTCCTCCTCTTCCTCCTCCTCCTCCTGCTTCTCCTCCTCCTCCTCCTCCTCCTCCCAGTTTACATCCTATGACAATATCTTTAACACCACTAAACATCCACATGTGGCTACATCCACAGGTTCTTGAAAGGGACTCAATAGGTGGACTAAAAGGTTAAATCCAGCCTAAATATCTGGGTGACAAACCATAATAATAAAAATTTCTTGTCACAAGAAAGATTAGGTGGCTAGTTATGTTTAAAAGATGTAATTTTGATGACTTGACCAATTGGTTTGATAATAATATAAATCTATCTTAAACAGAATCATTTTTTTAACCTCTGATGCACTGTGAGCTCTTCGTAGATTAAGTTGGCATGCAGATAGGTTTCTACTGATTATAATGTGAACATGCAAGTGGATTACGAGACATTGATGACTAAAATTACTTATTGAGTATCTCAAGTATCTTCCTATCTGACAAGAGGGTATTTGAATGTGATGACCTCCTCTTCTATAATTATTATCTCTGTAATCTTATAATATTATAATTCATTTATTAATTTAGAATGAATTTGTGATGCTATATTAAGCTATACAATGTATCTTCCCTTTCAAAATTGCAACCCAAAGTGACCAATTCTATGCTTAGCTGTAAGTCTAAATTTAATAAACTCAGATTAATAAAACAAATGACTAGACTTCATCTCTGATTGACATTTTACATCCCAATGACCTGAGCAAATCGTGTTGAAATTCCTGCAAATCTGAACCACTTCATTAAAAATTCAGAAATCTGCTCACTCTTTTTCTTAAATGAAGTCAGGAGAGAATTTGAGTTTAGGTTCAAAACTTATACTTTTTCATTTACAATTTTGGTAAATTGTTTTCTGTTGTGGTACCAGCCTCCCATTTTGTTCTTACCTGCCATGAAACTTGATTGAGAAGATTCTTCTGCTGCTCTTTTTTTCCTATTTGTCTCTGCTTGGAGTGTGATAAATACATGATGTGCAAGGCATGGGCAACAGCATGGACTGCATTGTAGATGCAATAGCTGTGGGCAGTCATCTTCATTTCAAAAATTGTCGTAGGGAGACTTTCTAGTTTCTCCTTCCCAGTGCAAAGTCTCCCAGACATGTTGTTTACATTGGGTTTAGGTAAAGAACAGTCAAAGGCATGTTCCCAAAATATCTGGAGAAAATCATCATCCTTTTCTAAGGTGGGATTTATGTCCTGAAGAAAGATCTTGAATCCTAACACATCTCTTGAGTGAACTGCAAAAGATATAGCACCATGGATGAAATCTATGTCATGGGGTTTTTTAAAAGAATATGACACAAAATCCATCTGAGCTGTCATAATCCAGACTTTTCCTTTTGATTTGTCCATGTCGAGATATTCTGGAATTCCTAGCAGTAGGAGAAGAATTGACATGGTTTGTAGTTCCCCATGTATGACTAAGATATTGGAAGTGTCCCTAGTGATGATCCTGTACGTTTTAATCCCATCGTCTACAAGGGTTTCAATAGCATTAGAAAATCCTACTTTGGGGAGTCTTTGAATGAAATCAAAGCAGATCCCTCTCTGGGGAAACAATGGAAGTACATTCTGCACAAACCTCTCCCCATTATCATCATCGAGATACAGCACTCCGATCCATGTCCACCTAAAATGAAGAAGTAAGTGAAGAATCCCTTTGTACTGATGAATGCCTTGGGGAAACATCTGTTGGACAAAAGCATCTTGGTTTTTGTAATCCAGCACTGGAGCAGAACCATAGGACAGCTAAGGAATTGATAAGAAAAAGAACAGATTTCCAAAACAGGTTTCTGTGCTTCTGACAACATATGGAAGTGGCATGTTGGCTAAATTTTAATGCTGATTCTAATATAATTACATGGAATGGAAGTCAAATGTTGAACTCTCCTCCTCCAATTTTTTTATTTATCATATCTTTTTATAGATTAGAAACTCTCATCCAGCAGTTCATATATGATTCCTTCTCTTAAATACTATACAACAGATCAAAACTACACTCTGCAACCCACTGAACTGTTATCATTTCCTTATTTGATTTGGGATGTCTAATAAGTCAACAATTCCATTTAAATTCCAGTTTCCTGTTATACTAAGATTAAAAAAAAAGGTCAAGTCACATTCTGGTTGTTAAATCATTCCTTCCTGATATTTTCTTTGAAGGTTACAAGTTATCTCCTACAGTATAACAAAAGAAGAGGCAATCAAACAAATTGATATAATATAAAGTTATTCATAAAAGTACCAATAAATTGTTGTTGTGGTTAGCTGCAAAGTCATGTCCAACCCATCGCAACTCCATGGACAATGTTCCTCCAGGCCAGGGGTGTCAAACTCAATTTCATTGAGGGCCGCATCAGCATTGCGGTTGCCCTCAGGGGGCCGGGTGGGTATGGCCAGGGTGGGCGTGGCCTACTGGGTGGGCGTGGCTAGAGTGTGTATGGCCTACTGGGTGGGCATGGCCAGCTCTACATCGTTCGCATCAAGGGTGCCTATGGGGGCCTGGGCAGGAGTGGGACAGATCTGAGGGTCTCTGGGCCAGGGCCAAGGCAGTGGGGGCCGTTCCCTCACTGTTTCCAGGATGGCTTTGCGGGCCACATGAAACCACTTCGCGGGCCGGATCTGGCCCCCGGGCCTTGTGTTTGACATGTCTGCTCCACGCCTTCCTGTCCTATACCATCTTCTGGAGTCCATTTAAGCTCACCCCTACTGCTTCAGTGACTCCATCCAGCCACCTCATTCTCTGTCGCCCCTTTCTTCTCTTGCCCTCAGTCTTTCCCAATATTAGGTTCTTCTCCAGTGAGCCCTTCCTTCTCATTAGGTGGCGAAAGTATTTGAGTTTCAACTTCAGGATCTGGTCTTCTAAAGAGCAGTCATGGTTGATCTCCTCTAGGACTGATCGGTTTGTATAATGTTGTGAACCTCCATCCATAGTTCTTCAGACACTCTGTCTATCAGATCTAATTCCTTAAATTTATTTGTCACCTCTACTGTATATTCATCAGGGATATGATTTAATTCGTACCTGAGTGGCCTAGTGCTTTTCCCTATTTTCTTCAGTTTAAGCCTAAATTTTGCAACAAGAAGCTCATGATCTGAGCCACAGTCAGCTCCTGGTCTTGTTTTTACTGACTGTATAGAGCTTCTCCATCTTTGGCTGCACAGCACATAGTCAATCTGATATCTGTGTTGACCATCTGGTGATGTCTATGTGTAGAGCCATTTGTTGGGTTGTTGGAAAAGAGTGTTTGCTATGATCATCGTATTCTCTTGACAAAATTATGTCAGCCTGTGCCCTGCTTCATTTTGTACTCCAAGGCCAAACTTGCCTGTTATTCCGGTTATTTTTTGGGTTCCTACTTTAGCATTCCCATCCCCCATGATGATAAGGACATCATTTTTTGGTGTTAGTTCTATAAGGTGCTGTATGGCTTCATAGAACTGGTCAATTTCATCCTCTTCAGCACTGGTAGTTGGGGTATATACTTGTGATATTGAATGGTTTGCTTTAGATTCGAACTGAGATAATTCTCTCATTTTGGGGATTGTATCCCAGTATTCTTTTTCATACTCTTTTGTTGTCTATGAAGGCTACTCCATTTCTTCTGAGGGATTCTTGCCCTCAGTAGTCATCTGAATTAAATTCACCCATTCCTTTCCATTTTAGTTTGCTGATTCCTAAGATGTCAATGTTCAGTCTTGTCATCTCTTGTTTGACCATGTCCAGCTTGCCTTGATTCATGGATCTTACATTCCAGGTTCCTATGGAGAAAAAATCTTTATAGCATCGGAGTTTCCTTTCACCACCAGATACATCCACAGCTGAGCATCCTTTCAGCTTTGGCCCAGTCGCTTCATTTTTTCTGGTGCTACTAGTACTAGCCCTCTCCTCTTCCACAGTAGCATATTGGACACCTTCCGACCTGAGGGACTCATCTTCCAGCATCATATCTTTTTGTCTTTTGGTACTGTCCATGGGGTTTTCATGGCAAAGATACTGGAGTGGGTTGCCATTTCCTTCTCCTGTGGATCAAATTTTGTCAGAACTCTCTGCTATGACTTGTCCATCATGGGTGGCCCTGCACGGCATAGGTCATGGCTTTGTTGAATTATGCAAGCCCCTTCACCATGACAAGGCAGTAATCCAGGAAGGGGACCATTAAATTAGTAGCCAAATAAAATCAACTAAGTAGCAGTAAAATTATAAACAATAACATTGATTTTGATAAGACCCAAAATTAACATCTACAAGATCTTATCTAATACACATACTTATTCATATATAATCATGATGGCTTTCTTAACAGAAATTTCCATAATGTACATATATTTTATATATTATTTCAAGGAGTGTAGGTGTTTTTATATACAAAAAGGGCAGACACTTTTATCACAGGAAAAAATGGATGATTATTCAAATAAAAATTGTTAGGTTAGAATTTGAAAACTGTTCAAAAAATCCTTACCTGTGGAACCTTGTAGATACCTAGGATGGTGGCTATATGGAGACAGACATTTGAATTAGGTCCCCCAATGACTGCAACTGCATTGTTTCTACTATTACACTTGTAGTTTGGAATAAACCTTTTCCAAGAAGAGAGAAGTTCCATTGAAGCAAGATAAGTCCAACATGCACTGAGATGGCTGTTATAGATCTGGAATCCCAGAGTGATGTTTGGCAAAATATGTGGGTTTTCATTGATTTCTTTTACAGCAAATACCAGTGCAAGGATATGCTGGTAATGTTGAATCAATATCCTACAAAGAAACATACAAATTGTATAATATGTAGTACATGTTATAATACAATGTATTATATGATATTTGTGATAGTTTAAGTTGGTGTATATTGAACAAATGATGACTAGATCACCCCTTCATGGGAAGTATACATTGGAAACATTCACATCCTTAATGAGTTACTTTTAAAATTTAATCTGGGAAATTAATTGTGCTCCACTGAGAAAAATTACAGCGATAATTGGCTAAAATGTGATTATTCATTTATTTCTTTTATAGCAAATGCCAAAGCTAGGATGTATTGTTAGTGTTGAGAAAGGAAGGAAGGAACGAATAGTAGGATGATATGAATACTTTTTTGAAAACTGTTTTCAATATAATTTTCAGAAATTGTTGACTTGGAGTGTATTCTTGTACAATATTCACATTTGTTATTCCATGCATGTTATCATACTAGTAACCTACAAAGAGGTATATATGTTTTATATGTATGCTTCAAAATGCAATATTTGTTTATTTTAATGAAATATATGTCAACTAATGCTGCATCTAAGATTGACCATGCAACTACTATGATGGATAGTGTGATTCTGGGTTGAAAAATACCAACTCTGTCAAACACCCTGTATAGGTGAAGCTGCTCACATGAATCCAGGAAACTGAAAGTTATAAATCATGTCTCAAGGCTGGCTCTTCTCAATAGCAGTGCAAAAGAATGACTTTAGTGAAAATAATGAGATAGGGCATGTATGAATGTATCTTCAACTACTAAGATTCAAAAAATCACTGTCTGATGTGCTAGAACAAAATTGTATCCCCAGAATTATCTTAATTGGCTTTGAAACATGGAGGATAAGGAGCAGACTACTAAAACTTTAGTAATGCATGATAAAAAAAATAATTGAGATACTCTTCTGTATTCCCAGTTCTCCCCACCCCCAAAGTATGAAAATGAAATGGGAATGAACCCTCAAATTATGGTAGTAAAAGATGACTTCTATCGTTGGTATCCTGTCAGTTTTATAAAAAATAAACACATACTCACAGAAACACACACAGACAGAATATTATAATTGGCTCCCATATGCAGTATTATTATGAAATTGCATTATAATGACCATATCTAACATTGAGCTTTATTAGAACAATCTGTTCAGTTCATGAGTGTAATGGGAAGTTATGGAATGTGCAACAATTTCACAGTATTTCTCAGTCATAATTTTGGGAAACAAAAAGAATATGGAAAAAGGATTTAGCAATAAAATGTTTCTTAAAAGAAAGTAAAACATATAGAACCCATCTTGATATGTTCCTTAAAGCTTAAAATGAATCATGCACAATGTTTAAAAAGACAGGAATGAGTTCTAGTTCATACTAGACAATTCAATGTATTTGTTGTTGTTGTTGTTAGTTGTGAAGTTATGGACAACATTCCCTATGGACAACATTCCTCCAGGCTTTCCTGTCCTCTACCATCTTCTGGAGTCCATTTAAGCTCACGCCTACTGCTTCAGTGACTCCATCCAGCCACCTCATTCTCTGTCGTCCCCTTCTTCTATTGCCCTCAATTCAATGTATAAATCCACCAAACTAACAACATAAAAATAACCATTTGAAGAACATATAGTGCATTTCATATTGTTTTATTTTTAAGTAAGTAAACCAATAACTCCTTACATGATATCATCAAAGAGCTCAGGAGAGGGAGCTTTGTCAAATGTTATTGAATGTGAAAACACAAAATTCTGAGAAGTAATGCCAGCAATATTGAGGTCTCCAGCATGATAATATTTGTGAAGGGCTGGGAGTAGTATCTCAGTAGCCCACTGACCCACAGGACACTTGCATACCACAGAAGGCAACATCACTAATATTAACATTAACATTCTGCATTACCATCTGCTTTCCAATATCTTTCATTGAAGTATGAAACAAAATTCAAGATGTCAGTCTTGGCTGGAATGGCAATTCATTCAGCAGAAATGGTAATGCAAACACTCTTGTTTCAAGTCACATCAGCCATGAGGAAGCCTTCTGTGGATGACTTGTGGAAATTAATAGCACATTTTAGTCTCAATGCAAATTTATGCAACTACTGCCATAGATATCACCCAGACAAGAAGCAGAGATAATAATGATTATTTTGGTAATTACAGATGAGAAAGTTACTGTATGCAGCAAGGGAGGTGACAACTTTGTGTTAATTCCAGCTCTTGTTCTTGAACTTAATTTCCATTGAAGTAAATGAAAAGAACATTGCAGTTGATTTCCCCTTTTAGTTTTGTAAGAACTAAAGTCTGTTCTTTCTTTCTTTCTTTCTTTCTCTTTCTTTCTTTCTTTCTTTCTTTCTTTCTTTCTTTCTTTCTTTCTTTCTTTCTTTCTTTCTTCCTTTCTTCCTTCCTTCCTTCCTTCTTTGCTCTCTCTCTCTCTCTCTCTCTCTCTCTCTCTCTCTCTCTCTCTCTCTCTCTCTCTCATTTTCTCATTTCTAGCCTGGTGTTTAGACCAAATCCATAAGAATGTAGTAATTTGAGGATGGAGAAGATTGCTGAGAAATAAATAAAAAAAACAGCTGTAGTCTTTGGGATAAAGCATTTTTTTAATTAATGGAGTAATAATAATAAGTAAGTTGGAAGGGATCTTGGAGGTCATCTAGTCCAACCCCCTGCTCAGGCAGGAAACCCTATACCATTTCAGACAAATGGCTGTCCAGTCTCTTCTTAAAAACTTCCAGTGTTGGAGCATTCACCACCTCTGGAGGCAGGTTGTTCCACTGGTTAGTTGTTCTAACTGTCAGGAAGTTTCTCCTTAGTTCTAGGTTGCTTCTCTCCTTGACTAGTTTCCATCCGTTGCTTCTTGTCCTGCTTTCAGGTGCTTTGGAGAATAGCTTGACTCCCTCTTCTTTGTGGCAGCCCCTGAGATATTGCAAGACTGCTATCATGTCACCCCTCACCCTTCTCTTAGTTGAAAGGAAAACATATTATGCCCTGACACTACAGTGCTCCAAAGTGGATTTACATCTTCAGAACTAGCCTACTTTCTTTTGGACCATTTCAGAGGTGATATCTGAAATATGTAAATTTGTCTTAAATAAATGTATCGTTGAAGTTATTTATAAAACTGCATTTTTAAAATAGTTTTCTTCTATCCATCCTTCTAGACAGAACAGCATCTTGTTTCTAATATCTACCATTAAGTTCACCCAGCCTCCTTACAGCAAATACCCAGCTAATAGTGCTGTAGGACACTTTGGTTTAAGAAAGGTTGCAGGAATTGGGTATATCTAGTTTAGTGAAAAGAAGAACTAGGGCTTTCTGGCCTGAGCAAACTTTTGGAAGCCAAGCAACTCATTTCTGCTAGTGATATAGCACCATGTATGAAGTCTAACTTTCAGTCATATTTTAAGGGGAGTGATGTGAAATCCATTTGAATTGTCATATTCCAGACCTTTGCCAACATTGGCACATACTCAAATTCTGAGAAATAAAGCACCATCCTCAAAACAAAGGTGGTCTGAATTTCACCATGGACTATGAATATCTTGGCAGAGCTGTTTAGGATTGCTTTATGCATTTTGTTTATTTTGTCCAACATGTCAGCAGCACCTTCAGCAAATGTTGGTTCTATAGTACATGGGAAGTACATCCTGCACAAATTTATCTCCATTGACGTCATTCAGATAAATGACACCAACCTTTCTCCCTTCAAAATAGTTCAACAACCTGAAAATACCCTTATACTGGAGGGCCACATCTAGGAACATTTGATGGAAAAAGACCCCTTGGTTTTTCCCCCTCCATCACTATTGTAGAGCCATATGTGAACTAAATAAAAGAGAAGACCAGAAAAGCCATACACAAAATGCAGTAAGGAAATAGATTCTTTCCATCAATGTTGCTGATTGAATTCTTGATCTAAATGAGCCTCTGGCTAACTGACTTGCTCTGATTGATGAAGCTGCTTGGATGAGCAGTGAAACATCTCAAACTAATGAAAATTAGTCCAGTTGATATGTTTCAACCTTTTGACACCTTTGCCTGGATAATTGTCATTTTGATCTAAATCTTACTATTCTTTTGTTTTTCATAATTTGAATATTATAGCTCCTTTCATAATAACAAATAATGATGGCATTAATTTTTGCATTTTGGAAGGGAAGGGAAAAAATAAAGGAGCTTTATTACATGCTTTGATTTACCTGAACGGGGTTAACAGTTATACAGAGTTGCTCCCACTTTACAAGATGTAGACAATGCCAAAAAAAATAATAATCATACATTATTTCCTGGAGCCTATAGTTTACATTTTTGAACTATGGTGCTGGAGAAGACTCCTGCAAGTCCCTTGGACTGCAAGGCGGAGATCAACCCTGACTGCTCTTTAGAAGGCCAGATCCTGAAGCTAAAACTCAAATACTTTGGCCACCTAATGAGAAGGAAGGACTCACTGGAGAAGAGCTTAATGCTGGGAAAGATTGAGGGCAAGAGAAGAAGGGGACGACAGAGAATGAGGTGGCTGGATGGAGTCACCAAAGCAGTAGGCGTGAGCTTAAATGGACTCCAGCAGATGGTAGAGGACAGGAAGGCCTGGAGGAATGTTGTCCATAGGGTCACAATGGGTCGGACACAACTTTGCAGCTAACAACAACAACAACATAGTTTACATTTAAGTTAGTAGTTGGGTTTTTCTCTATTTTGTTCACTTTTTCCCATTCTTAGATCACAAAATTATCTCATATTTGATAGAAGAGATTCATGTTGCTTAACTTCCTATTGTTTTTCATACTGCCTATCTGTGGGATCTTATGCCTGAAAAGAATAGATCCTACTATGTGTAATTTCATGATAAATAATATATGCAGATCAAACATGTCAGCAATAGAAACTTTGGAAAGAAGAATAAAAGTATTCACAGCTCTGGGATTTCAGCCCTTGATTCAAATATGTACCAGCAATAATGAAGCATCAGTTGGGTTCTTATATTATGGCTGTGGAAAACATGTTTCTCAGTTCAGTCCATGCTACATACAGATGGAAAGTATCTTTTTATTTTGGCTTCATTTTATATCAACATGATGGAATTGGTTATGGATCTTTAGCAGTGCTACCCCTGTGATGCTGTATAGCTTGCTGTTTATTTTGTTCCTCCAGTCTGGCTGGGATGAATTTTCTTTTAATGGAATACAGTAGGTCCCTAAGTTCAGAGTTGTGGCTACTGATGGATTGCAGGTGAAGACCATAGTTAGGGAAGCATTTGTCTAACTTTAGCTACTGCTCCAGTTTTGTCCTTATCTGAAGTGCGGAGCATCAAACCAACCATACCTTGATCATTGCAAAATGAGGTTGCAGCAAAATTTTCTACATAGGGTTGGCTTTGAAGATGCATAAGAAATAGTAACTGGTGCAGCATGAAGCTGCTCACCTATTGACAGGCAAGGCTGTCTACTGCAAGATATTGTCTTATATTATTATTACAATGTTATTATATTATAATATAGTAGATACCATATTGTCTCTGTTCCAGGTGCTGCATGACATTTTAAAGTCTTTATAGGTACAGTTCAAAGACAAAGTCATTTCTCACACAGAGCCAACTTATCATAGAGGGAAAAGCACAGGGTTCCCCACAGAAAGCTATAATTTTACCCTAAAACAATTTCTTTGCTATTACTCTTACTAATCGACAATTCTTTTTGAATTGAATTACTTTTATTTCAAGCAGGAAGGGGTGCAGCATTACAGAAGATGGGCATATAGTAAAAAGCAGCAAGCAGGATGTGAGAAAAGAAAACAAATGGATTTTAAAAATGGCTTGAAAGAATTGCAGAAAAGATAGATGGAGGAGAACTGAATTAAACTCTTTTCCTTTCACCTCTCTTGTACTCGTGGACCAAGGATTTGTTTTTGTGTGTGGTTTACACAGTGTTTTTTTTGTAAAAGAAAAAGGTGCCGGAACTCACACATGTCATACAGCCTGCCTTGCCTACCCTACAAGGTTCCATCCAAAAAAGGTGCCGGAACTCCGTTCTGAGCGTTCTATGAGAAAAAAAGCCCTGGGTTTACATAATCTAGACAGGCAGGAAAATACTGTCACATTTTCTTCTGCTTGGTTTTAAAAAAATATATCCTGCTTGTTACAATTTTTTTTAAAAAAAGTTGGAACAATAGGAAGTGACTGTTATCCTTCCTTCTGCTTGTTGTTGGGCTGAAACATCCTAATTGTTTCCTTTTGTTTTTAAACCCATATTCACTTTCACATTAATGCATTTATTTGATTATTATATTAATTGTAGTATTTTATTGTTTTCTGGTTTTAAATCATCATGTCTGTCATTGGATTCATTGAACATTTTGACATATATGTGCTTTATATAATAATTATAAACATAAGGGTATACAGTACAAAGTAGGCAAGATAAAAATATGCAATGTAGCCAATTTTTTTAGAACAAAATTTTGGAATTTAGTATCCATTTTTCCTCTAGAATTTTATTTTGAAAACTAATCAGTTAGCACTACAAATCATATGATTATACAAACTTTATTTTCTACAGTGGTAACATTTTTCTGCACTAAATATTTGGGATCAAATATAGGTAGCTTCAATATAAGGCTATTCCTATGCCTCAAAAGGAAAATATATCCACTGCTCAGATAAATAATAGTTTGTCTTTCTTGCGCACTGCATACGTTGCTGTTGATTACTTTGGGAAAAATGTTTAGCAAATTGAAAGCATCTCATCAGAATGAGATTTGAACTAGAGCAGACATGTCAAACTCACAATGTCATGTGACGTCGTGTGACGTATCAGGACAGTTTTGCCAATGCCGGCAATGGGGTGGGCATGACTTCCACATGACACATCCAGCCCGCAGGCAGGCAGTTTGACACCCCTGAACTAGAGTAAGACAATTATAAAATAATAACAAAAATGGGAGATCACTTTTATTACTTTATCAGCTGCTTTTTTATGTTCAGATCAGGCCTCAGAACAATAATGTAGCATTTTGGGGAAAAAATGCAACCCAGTAATCCTGCTGCAGAAGCCAAAATGGAGAAGATCTCCACAGCTACCATATACTTTCCCTTGGTGCTCAGATAAGTGGGAACAAATGAAACCCAGACACTACAAAAAACCAACATGCTGAAGGTGATAAACTTGGCTTCATTAAAGCTATCTGGTAACTTCCTGGCTAGGAAGGCCACCATGAAGCTAATAGCAGCCAAGAACCCCATAAAGCTTAGAACAATATAAAACATGATGGCTGAACCTTCATTACATTCCAGGACAATTTCTTCAGCCATGGAATGCATATCTAAATTTGGGAATGGGGGAGAAATTGCCAGCCACACAATACAAATGATTACTTGCACCAGGGAGCAAGATGACACAATAGTATTGGCTAGTCTTTTCCCTACCCATTTCCTCATTTTGGAGCCTGGCTTGGTGGCCATGAAAGCAAGAACCACTAGGGTTGTTTTGCCCAATATGCAAGAAAGGGCTACAGAGAAAATGATACCAAAAGCAGCTTGTCTCATGAGACATTTCACTTGATTAGGTTGCCCAATGAATAGCAGTGTGCAAAGGAAAGAGAACAGGAGAGCAAGGAGAAGAGTATAGGTGAGGCTCCTATTGTTCGCTTTGACAATGGCAGTGTCTTTGTGTTTAATGAAGATCCACAGCACTACAACTGAGATGACAGAAAAGAAGTAAGCAACACTGGTCAAGGTGATTCCCAAGGTTTCTTTGTAAGACAAGAACATTGTGAGTTTTTTAATGCAAACAGCCCTGTCCTTGTTAGGATAATTTTCTTCAGAACAGAGGAAACAATCATCTAAATCTGAAAGATGAAACAGAGTTGTCAAGCACATTCACAGTTGGCTCAGTTTTCCCCAACATTCTAAATAATTGTACTTCAGTACTTGGAATTTTCAGACTATCATCATACAGCGTGGGAAGTTAGGAAGTTGAAGTCTAAGTTATTTTTTAAAGCTATGGACCAGGAAAGTTCTAAAATTAAATTGTGAGTCCTGGTGGTGCAGTGATTAAAGTGCAGCATTGCAGGCACACTCTGCCCACGGCTTGGAACTTGCTCCTGATGGGCTAAGGTTGACTCAACCTTCCATTCTTCCAAGGGCAGAAAAATGAGGTGGGGGCAACATGTAAAAAATGCTTCTACATTGTAAACCACCCAGAGAGTGCTGCTAAGTGCTATGGGAGAGTATGTAAGCCTAAATGCTAAAACCAATGCTAAACTGGCTGAGAACAGAACCTTGAAATTTAAATTTAATTAGTCAGACATAATTTGATTTTATGGGCATGTTTAAAATTGAATTGAGCCTTGAACTTGAACATCTCGCTTCTGTTTTCCATATATTGATCTATTCTGGCTTGAATGATCCTTAGCACTGTTTTGTTAGTAGTGAAATAAAAAATATTGTAGAATAGTTTGGACATTCTTTTAAGTCTCTTGTTTTGGTAATGGAATGCAGATTGTCCCCCTCCAATCTGTTGGCTTCTGTGCTGTTCTCCAGATAAGCTGGCATAACCTGGCCTGAACCTTGTTTCTTCTAAGAAGAGGACATGAGGGATTTTAGCATTTCTGCTTCACATGATTTTAGTATAGTCTTTCCACCTTTATTTGATCATCTTTGAATTGAATATAATGTCTATAATGGCAGTTGATAAATATATCAGCTTATTTTTATACCCATTAGATAGTAATTTTGTATACTTGTCAATTCATTGGATATGCATTACCATAACCAAATGCTTATGTTTACTTGAATCCAATTGACCCTGGGCAGTCCACAGCATTAACTATTTATCTATTCATTTATTTATTTTAAATAAATATAATTTAGAAGCCACTCATCTCACTCACAGAGTGAATCTTTTTAAAGTTTTTTTTCTTAGTTTTGCTTTTGAATTTTCCTTTGTAAAGCAAAGTTATAAACATAAAAAATAAATTATTTTATCTTTATGAACTTTGATCAGATCTGCCCCATTTTCAGGCTTTTGTCCTATTTTCTCCAAGAAAATAAGGTCATTATAAGTATATGGGAGAAATAAGATGATGGATCTAGTTAAAAACTACAAAAAATACCATACTTCAATACTCCATTATCCAATCATCCTAAGGCAAATTTAGAAAAAAAACAACAAGGAGATTTCAGATGACACTCTAATGGTTATGAGGTAAAAACTAATTCAGATACATTGGGCATTTTATGAATTGGAGTCATTTTGACTTGGGACAATCCCATGGTTGATCTTGCAACCATTTCTATCTTCAGGGTCTGTCGGGTAAATTCCCAGCATTGAGAATCTCGGTAGTGCTTTGAACCTATTGATCTTCACAGCTAATAGATATCAACATTCTTGTATGACATTTCTTACCTGTCTGGTTGGCAATTTTCCCTTCTGGACAACGAAGGCATCTATAACAGCAAAATGGCTTTCCTTCAATTTTGATCTTGCTGTACCCCAAGGAGCAATGATCATTGCATAAAGAAAGAGGTTGAATCTGTAAATAAAAGAAAGAGCAATATAATTAAAATCTAAATATTAGCAATCTAGAAACACCTTGAGAAATCCTTTCTTTCCTTTTTTGATTAGAGTTATCAAACATTTTATGATAGTGTAAAAGACTTGTCTTATCCCTTAAAATATTCTGGCATAATGAGTTATGCAAATTGAATTGTCTCTTATTCATGTGATAGATCTCAAGGACTAGGGCTAATTAGATAATGAGCTCAGGAGTAGGAATGACTATATTGAGTTACTTTTTTTCTGCCAAATCAACTGAGCATCTAGAATATTCCTTTTCATGTACTTTTCTCTCACTATAATTTTAAAACTATCAGCAAATATCTGATTCATTATTTTTCCCAGCTGTTGAAGCAAGTTATTTGGAGATCAGCTGCAGCATGAGCAGTGAACTACTTTAAAAATGAATAATAGGTACCTGATTGAAAATGTTGAGCCAGACAATGTTATTCACTGATAGAGAGAGAAGTCTTTCTGGTTGAGCTGATGGATTTACTTTTCCAACTTTGACCCTAAGAAAGGATTGATTTGGGAAGGTGACCCAGTTGATAATATCAAAGCCAGTTGCAACCTTCTGATTCTGGTCAAAGAAAATCTTTTCTCCAACACTGTTGTTAAATGAGACCTTTCTCAGATAATGATGAAGCTGAAGGGAAGAACATGACAATAATTAATAAAAGCATACAAGAATGACAAAAATATACAGCAATATAATTTCAGAAGATATTATTGTGTCACAAATGAAGGCAAATATATAGGTCAAGGATGACGTTGCAGGCACCAATCTCAGTCAGTCACAAGGACCAGAGATTTAGTCTTCTGAGCTTTGTGACTCTCACCAGAGAGTGAGAGTGTGTGGCTTTTTAGTTGTTGACAACAAAAATAAACTCAACAATTAATTCAACAACTAAAAAGCCACACAGACATAAATATTACACATAGAATAGCCCAAAGCACATATTCTGCTAAACAGAATTTCCCTGAGGATGGGCTCCAGCACAAGTCTGAAAGCTCAGAAGACTAAACCTCTGGTACTGGTGATCAATCCAGATTGAATCCTGTGGTATAATTGTGTTCCTGAAGTATTGTCATAGTGGTACCAATATGTTGATAATAGTACTAGTTCCTCACTACTATTGACAGTAGCCAGAAGGTTGATGGACAGAGACTTCTGCTAAGAGACCTTAACAGATTTTTTTTATTGTCTATCACTCAGAGGTACATGACACCACCAGCAGCACAACCATGTTCACTTCCTTACTAGCATTTTGCACTATCCTCTCCATTCTCATCCCTATGTATCCTCTCTGTGTTATAATTTTCATTCTCAGTATCATGGTTCCGATAGATGAAACCAATTAAAAGAACTTCAAGGCAAAGATTTCTTCCTCAAAGAACATTTTATTCAGGAAGCAAAATATCGGCACTTACATTAGTTGAACCCAACCCTCTCTGCTGCTATAAAGTAGCAAGTTGCAATTCCCACCCCAGAAAGGCTGTCATAAATCACATTCACCAATTAATCTGAAATGCAGGCTCACCTCCCAACTTTTCAGCCTGCCAAAACTTTATCTAGATTTGGCCTTGATGCTTATACAGTTGCAATTGTTATGGCTAGCTAAACCAGCTCAAGTATTCCCTCTTCCCCCTCCTTTCTCATTTGAAATACCAAACAACAGGGGGGGGGGGGGAAGCACAATGAAAGCAAAAGATGAAAATGGCTAGTTTCTCAGTTGTCGCAATGCTGACACTCAGGGCCTGAAGCCACCAGCATTTTGTCCTGTTCTTCCCTTTATTTCATCCATCTTTAAGGCAACAATGACCTTTCAAAATTCTGCATTATATGTGTCAAGAGACAAAATAGATGCATTGTGTTAATCTTTCCAGATGAAATAATGCTTTTTGCACCATTCTTAAAAAAATACTGGGGACATGCTTTTTAGGGTCTTCAGTTACAATTTAATTAAATAATGACATGAAGGAGACACAATAGTAGCAAGCCCTCTTTGATCACCAGATAACTAAAACTTTGCGTTGATACAAAAGAGAACTGGAACCAGTGATCAATATTATAAAAAGTCTATGAAAAGTATGAATATGAAGAATAAAAATATATGGAACTTTGTCTCATGAAAAAACAATCTGGTAGAAGCACATCATTTGATATAGGATTGGAAGATGTGGACCTTCTGTTTCTTCTAATTCTTTTCTCCAGCTTCATATTTAATTTGATTTCCATATTCTTCCTGTATAGATGTAGATAGGGAAGCAATATCATCTGCTAGATTAATAAATACAGGAAATTACCTGCCACACTTGAGGATTTAAAAGCTTCTGTTTCCCATTACCAGACATAGCTCTGTGTTTGGAGTGGGATGCAAGCATGGAATGGAGAGCATGTGCCACAGCATAGACTGCATTGTAGATACTGTAGCTTTGTCCAGTCATGCTCAATTGAAAAACAGACACTGGAAGAGTCTCCAGCTTTTCTTCCCCCGTGCACCTTTTCTCTGACTTGAGGTTTAACATGGCTTTTGAGAAAGAACACCCAAAGGCTTGTTCCCAAAAGACCCTTGAAAAATGGTCTTCCCTTCCTGGAATTCTGTTTCTCATCTGAAGAAACCTATTGAAACCTAACAATTCTTTTGATGAAATAGCAAAAGAAAGAGCACCATGAATGAAGTCCATACTCCAGTGTCTTTGAAATGGAACTGAAGTAGATTCCATCTGGGCTGGAAAAATCCAAACTTTGTCTTTTCTCTCAATGGTTGTGTCCCAATATTCTGAAACGGAGGACATCATTCTGAAAAGAGCCATGACCTGGTTTTCACAATACACAATCACAACATTGGATAAACTTTCCATAATCATTTTGTATATTTTAAGAAAATTATCCATTTTTTCTCCCATCTCATTGGAAAAAACTTCTGCTAGAAGTTGTTCAATGTAATCAGTGCAGATTCCTTTTTCAGAAAACAAGATCAGAACTTCCTGCAGAAATCTGTCACCAGTCTCATTTGCTTGACAAATCACCCCAATCCAGGTCCATTTAAAATGTAGCAACAACTGAAGGATCCCCATGATTTGGAGATACTCATTTGGAAACATCTGATGAAAGAAAACTGAATGAATCACATTATTGATCACTGGAGCAGAGCCATATGTGAGCTAAGGGGGAAAAAGAAAATAGAAAAAAAAGAAATAGACAGGTGTTTTTAAAGGTATGAAGGAATAACCTTGGGAGACAGAAGGAGCTGTAGACTGGACAACCTTCATGCAAAAGGTATTTCAATCTACAGAATGAAGGAGGTATAGGAAACCTTTTAAGAGAGACCATTTAAATACTAACAGTCTTGCAAGATTTTGTTAATGTAGTTTTACAGTAAAGATAGAGCTAAAATGTATCATTGTGCTTCCTGTCTGGACTTGTCAGGTACAAAAGATCAGGACCATACACATTAAATTATAGTCAAACTGATTTATTACTCATGTCTATGCACAAGGATCTAGTCTAGATAAAAGTTAACAGAATTCAAAAGGCGGTGAACTTAGACTGCTTGTGGGAACTTAATGACTCCAGGCTGATTTCTCTCTTGACTCTGCCCCCAGGCTTTGCAATTCCTTATTGTAGAGGTCTACATCAAAGGGCTAGCACCAATCTTTAAAAAAAAATACTTGAAATATGTAACATATTTCTCCTCTGCTTTCCTTTTACTGTTTTGAGAACTAGGCAGGTCTTCTATGAAATGTTTCCCACACCACTTTTCCTTCTATAGACTGATGCATGTGATGGCTGTCTAGTCTGCAACTCTTCCTCTCATTCCCCAAAATAATTCTCATATACAATTAAAGTATGTCATATAATTTATCAATGATAAACCTTGCAAATTCATATTGATGCTTTGATTTTCAGGACATTTTCATTGTAATTTCTATGCAGCTAATGGCACCACACAGAAACCATTACATACTTCTTTGATCATCTTCAATGTGAGCACAATGTGTTAGAACAGAATGTGAATCTGGAAAAATAATTGACTGTGATATAGATAGACTTTTTCTGTATTGCATCAGAAAAGTCTAAATTATTTATACAGTAGATATTCAGGATCAATATAATCAATAGTAAGGACTCTGTTATTCAGAAATTTATTGATAAAACATTCGCTATCCCTACCTTCCTCAATTATCTGAAACTTTAGCCTCTAGTTCTCTCCAAATTATGTCACAGCATAGCTGATGCTGAATGATCCAATTCTGTTGCACTTTTATGCAGACAAAATTGAAGAGTTAAATGACTGACAAAAGATTCCATTGGCACAACTTGCTGATCTATGTAACTTCTCCTTTAAGATTTGTTACACTGTATTTCCATTCAACTCCAGTGAAGGAGTTCCCAGTCCCTTGGGGCTGAGAGACATTTTAAGAAAATGCTGCAATAAAAAAATAAATAATTTTATGAAAAATTATATGACACAGAAGGAATTCCTTGGGAAAAAATAATACAATATCTGGAAAATGCTAATTTACCAAAATTTCCAGAGAACCTAAAAATATACTAAATGAAAAAATTACAGTGATGGAAGTGACAAAAGCTATAAAAAACAGAAAAATGATAAAAACCTAGGACTGGATGGGCTACCTGCAGAGGTTTTTAAATGTCTATAAGATATAATAAGCCTACCAATTAAAGAAGTATGTAATGAGGTATTATTAGAGACCAAATTACCAAGCACACGGACAGAAGCAAATATTTCTTTAATACCAAAAGAAGACTCAGACTTGACACAGATTAAAAAAATAGACCAATATCATTATTAAATGTGGATTATAAAATCTTTGCTGCAATAATAGCAGAGAGATTGAAAAGACTCTTGACTGAATTTATCCATCCAGATGAAAACAGATTTTTACCAAAAAGACAAATAAAAAATAACTTGAAGATTATTTTAGATACACCAGAATACTATGAAATGCATCTTGGAAAACAAATGGCTTTAATTTTGCTAGACATTCAAAAAGCTTTTGATAATGTAATTTGGCAATTTATGACACAAAAGTTAAACTGTATGTACTTTGGAGAAAAGTTCATAAAAACTATTAAAGCAATATATGATAAACAAACAGCAAAAGTAATTGTCAATGGAGACTATACAGAGAACTTTAACATAAAGAAAGGCACAGGATAAGGGGTTGGGAATTGAATGGAAGCATTAGGGTTAGGATTGGGGTCAAAGGGAGGTTGGGGTCAGGGTTGAGGTTAGGGTTGGGGTTTCCCCAAGGTAACATTTCCAAAATTTGGCAAACAGTATATTGTCTGGGTAGATATATGTAAATAACAGTAATAAATCTAATAATGGATAACAATAAAAAATAGTTAATTATCATAAACAATGTTAATTTTTCAATCCATAATATTCTTCTTGCTAACATATAGTCAAAATTACATATCACATTCCTTTCTCTCTAATTCATTTATCTAGCCATTGATAAAATTTATTCCAGGTTCTATAGTAGACTAAATGCTCTTTTTCTTTAATCTCTAAAGTTAATCTATCCATTTCTGCACAGTCTAATATTTTCTTAATTAGCATTTCTTCAGTTGGTAAACTCTCATTTTTCCAATATTACGCATACATAATTTTCACTACTGTTAATACATGTAATATTAAAGACCCAGTCTCTTTATCATAATTGGGATCTATCATTCCTAACAAAAACAATTCTGGTTTAAATTCTATTTGTTTTTTTAACCATCTTTTCCAACCATAAATGTATCTTAAGCCAGAACATTTTAGCTTTATTTTATTTTTATTTTATTTTATTACATTTATATACCGCCCTTTCCCGGAGGACTCAGGGCGGTTTACAGGGTAATTAAAAACCAAAAATACAAAAGTTAATACCAAGTTTAAAAAAGATTAAATTTATCCCTGTATAAATAAAACCCCAATTAAAATAAATTAATCCTCAGCCTGGGCCAGAGAGCTCGAAGAGCCAGGTCTTCAGGCCCCGGCGGAATGAACGGAGGTCGGGGGCAGTCCTCAGCTCCACTGGCAGCTGGTTCCAAAGGGCAGTCACCCCCACTGAGAAGGCCCTATCCCTGGGTGTTACCCGCCGGCAATCTCTTACTGGTGGCACCCTGAGAAGACCCTCCCTGTGGGAGCGCACTGGACAAAGGGAACTTGATGCCGGCAGCAGGTGTTCCCTCAGATATCCCGGACCAAAGCCATGTAGGGCTTTATAGGTCATCACCAGCACCTTGAATTTCACCCGGAGGGCAACCGGAAGCCAATGCAGCTCGCGGAGTAGAGGTGTTACGTGGGAGTATCGGGAGACCCCCATCACAACTCGCGCGGCCGCATTCTGCACCAGTTGAAGCCTCCGAGTGGTCCTCAAGGGCAGCCCCATGTAGAGAGCGTTGTAGTAGTCCAAACGGGAGGTCACGAGCGCATGAGTGACTGTGCGTAGGGCATCTCGGTCCAGATAGGGTCGCAACTGGCGCACCAGGCGAACCTGGGCAAAAGCCCCCCTGGTCACGGCTCCTATATGGTCTTCAAAATTGAGTCGTGAATCCAGGAGGACGCCCAAGTTGCGAGCCCTATCACCTCATCCCCCATCGTTAGAGATGGAATAGTCTGGTTGACCCAAGATGCCGATATGCACAGCCACTCAGTCTTGGCGGGATTGAGACGAAGCCTGTTTCTACCCATCCAGACCTGGACCGCCTCCAGGCAACGGGACATCATGGCGAGGGCATCGCCGGGTTGGTTCGGGGTGGAAAGAAAAAGTTGGGTATCATCAGCGTACTGATGATACCCCACCCCAAAACCACGAATGATCTCACCCAGCGGCTTCATATAGATGTTGAACAGGAGGGGCGAGAGAACCGACCCCTGAGGAACTCCACAAATGAGAGGCCTCGGGGCGGATCTCTGCCCTCCCATCAACACCGACTGCGAGCGGCCCAGGAGATAGGAGGAGAACCACCGTAAAACGGTGCCTCCCACTCCCAACCCCCTGAGACGCCGCAGTAGGATACCATGGTCGATGGTATCAAAAGCCACTGAGAGATCTAATAGGACCAGGACAGAGGAGCAACCCCTGTCCCTAGCCCTCCAGAGATCATTCACCAGCGCGACCAATGCCATCTCTGTGCTGTATCCGGGTCTGAAACCCGATTGGTACGGGTCCAGATAATCAGTTTCCTCCAGTAACAGAGGAAGCTGATGTGCCACCACACTCTCAACAACCTTCGCCAAAAAGCGAAGGTTGGAGACTTTAGAACAGGGGTGTCAAACTGCCGGCCCATGGGCCGGACGCGTCGTGCCGAAACCGCGCCCACCCCATTGCCAGCAATGGGAAAAAAGCTCCAATACGTCGCACGATGTCACATGATGTCACGAGTTTGACATGTCTGCTTTAGAACATGTCCACTAGAGATGATAATAGGTAACTGGTCTTTGTCTGCATTTCCAACAAACATTTGAAGTATTTTTAAACATTTTTGCTAGTCTCACTGGTGTCATGTGCCATCTATAAAACATTTTATACAAATTTTCTTTATATGATACAGCTTTAGTTAATCTAATATTTCTATCCCATAACTTTTCCCATTCTTCAAGTTCTATAGTGTGACCAACATTTTTTGCCCAAATTATCACTGTTTCTTTAACTTGTTCTTCCTCCATCTTTAGATTAAGCAGAAATCTGTAAAGTTCTTTTAATCAACTTATCTGTTTTTAACAATATAGGATCAAGTTCTGTCTGTTCATTGTAGAGCCCCATTGTTTTCAAGTCTTTTTCATATCTTGTTTGTATTTGTAAGCATGGCCACCATGCTAAATCAATACCTTGTTGATATAGGTCTTGTCTAGATTTCAATCCATTCTAGATTTAAAGCCATTCAGGTATCTTAATATAAGTTTTTCCTTTTTTTCCTATTATAAGAGAAGCACATTTCTTATAGAATGGTTCTGAAAGTATCTGTGCACTTTATTCTTCCCATACCACAGAAAGGCATGCCAACCAATCTGCAGGTCATGCTCCTCTAGGTATAATAATCTTTTATCTCCAAGCATCATCCATTCTTTGATCCATGTTAAAATAGCTGCTTGGTAGTATAACCTCCAATCTTGGAGTCCAAATCCTCCACTTTCTCTAGCTTCCTGTAACATTTTTGCTTTCATTTGTGCTTTTTTCCCTTGCCAGATAAATTTCAATATTATTGCATTCAGTTCATCAAAAAAAGACATTGGAAATTCTTAACAGGAATGTCAGACATGATCTGGAAATTAAAGGAATGAAGATAAAAGACGAAAGCTATAAACTACAAGCATTTTCAGATGACTTGGTATTTATTCTAGAAGAACCTTTGGAGACAAAGTCCAAATTATTGAACAAGATAGAAGAATTTGGAGAAACTTCAGGATTGAAAATAAACAGGGGGAAAAACAAAGTTATAGTTAAAAAGCTCACAGTTAAGCAAAAAATACAATTGCCAGAAAAATAGACTTACAAATAGTTAAGAAAGTTAAATACTTGGGAATATATTTAACAGTAAGATGTGCAATGATAAAAGAAGATAATTACATAAAACTACTAAGTCAAATAAAAACATACTTGGAAAAATGGAAAAACCTACAATTATCAGTGCTACAGCTACTATAAAAATGAATATATTACCAAAACTATCAAGCATGTGCGTTAACATGGGTAAAAGAAACAATAATAGGTCATTGACTTGTCATGGTGGCCCCAATTGCAAATGTAATCTAGGTATGACAAAGATGTTAAAACATATGGTTTTTATAAAGACCAGACAATGTTTGATCAGGTGTGGTTGACATCTGATGAAAAAAATGATTAAAACATTGTATATTTTTTACTGAATTTAAAAATGCAAGATGAACAAATGATAGAAACAATGATTATATGGGCAAAAAACTTTGAATATAATATAGAATTAGAAATATGGCAAACCCTTTGGGAAAGAAATTATAAACTGACAATGGCTACTTTATATAAATAAAACTTATATAAAATGTTTTATAGATTGCATTTTATTTATTTATTTATTTATTAGTTTTTATAAACCGCCCTTCTCCCGAGGGACTCGGGGCGGTGTACAGAGGAAGGAAGGTATACAGATGAACAATAAAAATAATAGAAACAATAGTGAAAACAAACTGGGTCCCCAATTAACGCTATCATGCCAGGCCGGACTGCTGGAACAGGAAAGTTTTTAAGTCGCGTCGGAAGGTACGGAGGTCGGGGGCCATCCGGATTTCGGTTGGTAAGCTGTTCCAGAGGGCTGGCGCACCCACTGAGAATGCCCTCCCCCTGGGGGCCACCAGCCGGCATTCCTTGAGCGGTGGCACCCTGAGGAGGCCCTCTCTGTGGGAGCGCACAGGACGGTGGGGTGCTGACATTGGCAGAAGGTGCTCCCATAGGTAGTCCGGACCCATGCCATGTAGGGCTTTGTATGTCATTGTTAGCACCTTGAACTTCACACGGAAGGCAACCGGAAGCCAGTGCAGCGCACAGAGGAGAGGTGTGATATGGGAGTATCGGGAGGCTCCCAAGAGTGTCCGTGCCGCTGCACTTTGCACCAGTTGAAGCTTCCGAGTGGATCTCAAGGGCAGCCCCATGTAGAGAGCGTTACAATAGTCTAGGCGAGAGGTCACAAGGGCATGGGTGACTGTACGTAAGGAATCCAGGTCCAGATAAGGCCGTAGTTGGCGAACTAGTCGAACCCGGGAGAAGGCCCCCTTGGTCACAGCTCCTATGTGGTCTTCTAGGGAGAGCTGCGAGTCTAGGAGGACACCCAGGTTGCGGGCCCTATCAACAGGGGGTAGTAACTTGTCCCCAATGTTAAGCAATGGGACGTTCTGAATATCCTGGCTTGCCGGAACGTACAGCCATTCAGTCTTGTCCGGGTTCAGTTGAAGCCTGTTCCTCCCCATCCATTCCCGGACCGCTTTCAGGCAGCGGGACATCACGTCTAGGGCATCACTGATATTGTTTGGAGTTGAGATAAAAAGCTGGGTGTCATCAGCATACTGATGGTACCCTACTCCAAAACTGCGAATGATCTCACCCAGCGGTTTCATGTAGATGTTGAACAGGAGAGGCGAGAGGACCGACCCCTGAGGGACTCCGCAAGCGAGAGGCCTCGGGGTCGACCTCTGTCCCCCTGTCAGCACCGACTGCGAGCGACCCTGGAGAAAGGAGGAGAACCAACGCAGAACCGTGCCTCCCACTCCCAGTCCCCTGAGGCGTCGCAGCAAGATACCATGGTCGATGGTATCGAAAGCCGCCGAGAGGTCTAATAAGACAAGGACAGAGGAATGGCCCCTGTCCCGGGCTCTCCAGAGATCATTCATCAGAGCGACCAATGCCGTCTCCGTGCTGTAGCCCGGCCTGAAACCCGATTGGTACGGGTCTAGATAAACCGCTTCATCCAGGATCTGAGGAAGTTGGTGCGCCACCACGCTCTCAACAACCTTCGCAAGGAAGCGAAGATTGGAGACTGGACGAAAGTTATTCAAAGAGGATGGGTCCAAGGTGGGCTTCTTGAGGAGAGGTCTCACCACCGCCTCCTTCAAGGCGGTGGGGAAGTGACCCTCACTCAGAGAAGCAGAGATGACCGCTAGGAACCAGCCTCGTGTCCCCTCTCGAGCTGCATAGGCCAGCCAGGAAGGGCACGGGTCCAGTAAGCATGTGGAGGAGCTCAACCTTCTCATAATCCTGTCCACTTCCTTAGGAGTTACAGGATCAAATTCTTCCCAGATGACGTCGACAAGACTGTCCATGTCTTGTTCTTCCATCTCAGCCCAGTTGGAGTCCAGGCCAGTTCGAATCCGAGCAATTTTATCCAGCAGATATTGACCGAATTCCTCGGCTCGACCCTGCAAGGGTTCCTCCCTCACCTCTTGGTTTAATAGGGAGCGAGTCACCCTGAACAAGGCAGCCGGGCGATTATCTGCGGACGCGATGAGGGTGGAAAAATAGTTGGATTTTGCCACCCTTATCGCAGCGAGATAAGACCTGGTGAGGATTCTTAGTCGCAATCGGTCGGATTCGGATCGACTGGATCTCCAACGGCTCGCTAGGCCCCGTCTCCGACGCTTCATCTCCTGGAGCTCCTCGGTGAACCATGGGGCTCGCTGGGATCTGCGCCGGGTCAGAGGCCGCAAGGGTACAACTCGGTCCAGAGCCTCCGTGGCTGCCTTTTCCCAGGCTTCCACTAAGGCATCCGCCGAGCTGTGAGCAGGGAGTGCATGCGTGTCCCTAAGCGCTGCCTGGAACTTATCAGGGTCCATTAGGCGCCTAGGGCGGTACCATCTGACTGGCACCGTGCACCCACGGTGGGGGGTGGAAAGGGGGAAGTCTAGCCGCAGGAGGTGGTGATCGGTCCATGACAGGGGCGTAACAGTTGTGGTACCCCACCTATTATATTAGCAAAAATGTGTTGTTGTTGTTTTTTTAAAAAAGTCTAGTAAATGTTGGAAATGTAATCAAAATCCCGGTACATATTATCACTTGTGGTGGACATGTGTTAAAGAAAAAAAATGGACAAAAATACACACTTGGTTAGAAAAGATGTTAGGGAAACATGTAGATTTTAAACCTGACCTTTTGTTTTAGGCATAATGCCAGGGAAAATTGATAAACAAAATGTATATTTAAGATTACATGTAGTAACAGCAGCGAGGATTGTATTTGCGCAGCACTGGAAAAATGAGATAACACCATTGGAAGAAGGGATAATTAAGAAAATACTGGACTGTGTGGAAATGGATAAACTCACATTGAGAATTAAAGGAAAAGAAGATACAGAATACTTTCAAACATGGAACCTATTTTATCAATGGTTGGAAAAATGAGATAGAGAGTAAGAACTTAACTTTTATGATTAAGCAAAAATGAACCCAGACAATATGTTGTTCACTAAGCACAAATGAATTGTAATAATAAAAAACTAATAAAATACTTTAAAAAACAGTAGTTATCAACGGAAGAGATATGGCATTGAATTAATGCTCCAGTCCATTATTGCCATCGGATTGTATCTCTTCTAAATTTTCTAAATAATTCTAGCTGCCTTCTAGGTACAATTTTGAGCCATCGTCTCAAAGGTGATAATGAGTTCCTGCTCCCAATTCAACTGAGAAAATAAGAAAGGAAGGAAGAAACTTCACTGATGTTTTGTGAAAAACTCATAGAGTTTTTTCCAATGAAAATCTTCCTAGCTTCAATAGATCAGTCAGTTCCATATTTGTTTGCAGACAAGCCAAAATTTATTTTGAATCATTTTGCTATTTGAATCAAAATGCTATTTTGAAATCACTGCTCAGCCATGTTTTGTTTATTTAATGTGAGTGCACAGCTTTAATCTTTTAGCTGTGCAGTATGTATTATTTTTCTTGTTATTTTAGAGTTGGGATTCCCTTAACAACTATAGAGCTTTTGTGGAAATCAACAAAGAAATATTTCAAATTGAAACAAAAATATATCTTAAGATAGGATCTCTTTTTCTGCAACCCTTTGCACAAGTTTTAGTAACTTAGGACTGAAAGTATGAAAGTATTGTGTGGCAAGATTATATTTATATTCTGGTTGCCATTACTTACAATAAAGAGACGAAATTTCATTAAAGAGAAAGTCACAAATCAATAACTTTTTTTTGCTTTTTTTCTTGAGCAGGTCTTACCTGTGGAATCTTGTAAATGCTCAGGATGTCTGCCATAACCTGGGAGATATAAGAGTTGGGCCCAGCAATAACACAAACTGAGTTTTGATGGATGCTGCATTTGTAATTGGGAACAAATCTGTCATGTGAAGAAAGAAGCTCCATAGAAGCAAGGTAGGTCCATGTTGCCATGAAATAACTGTTAGATATTCCAAAGCCCAGAGTGATGTTTGGCAAGATCTGAGGATTTTCATTAATCTCTTTTACAGCAAAGATCAAAGCGAAGATATGCAGCTCATTCTGTAGAAACATACTTCAAAGGAGATCAATGCCTCTGTCATAAGGCTTGCATTTCCACACAGATAATTTGTTACATATCAAATTAGAAATCTTTGTAAATATCAAGGTACAGTTGAAAAATAATCACACAGGTGAGTTAGACTGCAAAACTCCCAAGAAGAAATTCAGTTGTTGACAATATCCCAACCGTTACAGTCGGTTATAGACTTGATGGAAATTATAACTCAGTATGGTAAGGTTTCTGGGTTTAAGGTGAATAGTAATAAGACTAAGATATTATCCAAGAATTTATCTATGAGTGAAAGGGATATGTTATCTGAATTAACAGGTTTTGAAATAGTGAAGAAGGTTAAATATCTAGGAGTATATATTGCAGCTTCAAATGTAAAATTGTATAAGAATAATTATGAAACACTATGGTTGAAGGTACAAAGGGACTTAAATAATTGGAAAAAAATACAATTATCATTACTGGGAAGAATTGCAGTTGTTAAAATGAATGTTCTACCAAAGTTTCTCTTTTTGTTTCAGATGATACCTATATTGAAAAAGGATGCCAACCTTGATCAATGGCAGAAGGGTATTAACGAATTTATCTGGGCGGGGAAAAAACCAAGAGTTAAATTCAAGATTTTACAAGATGCCAGGGAAAGAGGGGGACTCAAGGCGCCGAACTTGAAATTGTACTATGATGCGGTTGCCTTGACCTGGGTTAGTGATTGGCTTAATCTAACTAACAAGAGAATACTGCATCTTGAGGGATGGGATTTGGTATATGGATGGCATGCATACTTGCTTTATGATAAGAAGGTAGACAGGGTTTTTAAATCTCATATTCTTAGAAGTGCTTTATTGCGTGTCTGGAAAAAGTATTATTATAAGTTAAATTATAAAATACCGATTTGGGGAATTCCTGGACACGCGATAGCGGGCGTATCTATGGGAGTGAGTATGGATATGGTTTCTTATAAGGAACTACTTAGATTGCAAGGGAATGATTGGCAACTTAAACCAGTAGAGGAGTTAAGACAAGAAAACATAAGTTACTCTTGGTTTCAATATACCCAATTGAAAGCTAGGTGGAAGTCAGATCAAAAGGTTGGCATCACAACTACAGATCAAAATTTAGTAAAGCAAATTAGAGATTCAAATTGTGCACATATAATGCTTTAATTGAATTGGATTCGGAAACGGAACTGGTTAAAGACTGCATGATAAAATGGGCACAAAATATTCAGGAACCAATTTCGTTGGACACCTGGGAGATAATTTGGGTTAGAAATGTTAAATTTACCCAGGCTCAAAATCTAAGAGAAAATTTTTATAAAATGTTTTATAGATGGCATCTGGATCCCAAGAAATTGTCCAACATGTATCCTAATTTACAGTCTAAATGTTGGAGGTGTGGTAGTTTAGAAGCTACCTATTTTCACATATGGTGGACTTGTAGAAATATAAAAGCTTTTTGGATTAAAATTTGGTGGAACATCCAAAAGATTTTTAAGAGAAAGATAAAGTTTTCCCCGCAATTGTTTTTATTGGGCATTGTTGTAGATTGTGATGTTAAAGAAACTAACTTGATGTTGAACATGATAACGGCAGCACGGTTACTGGTGGGACAATATTGGAAGAAGGATAGTTTGCCCACTGTAGAAGAATGGGTGTTTAAAGTTTCGAATCTTGCAGAAATGTCTAAGATTTCTGCTTATCTAAAGGATCATTCACAGGAAAGATATATTTCAGTTTGGAGGAGATGGATAAATTATATTCAAAACAAATATGGGACTAAAAAGTATCATTTAGCTTATGAGTAGATTTTATATATTTTCTATATATAAGGTAAAGACCAAAGAGTTGTGCTTCCATGTTTATGTTTCCTATGTGGTCACACTTAAAAGGATTCTGTCTCTCATCTTCCTTTCCATTATTATTTTTTTTCAATTCTTCCTCACTCTCCCCTCTCTACAACAGTATAGTTAAACTCATTTATCAAGATAAGAATATCATGCAATAATTGATGAAATTATTTTTGTACCTAGAAATGTAGTTTTTGCTACAAAAGACTGATTCAGGTGTTCTCCTCAAAGCAAAACATTTGCCATTTGTGTTACTGCTTTGCTTATAGCATTACACCAAATAATTCTGCCCGTCTCTTACCTGATCCTCCTTTAAAGAATTCTTCTAGCTCGTTTTCACCTTACTGTGAAGATATGTTTGTGCGGGTGTATGAATGTTGCCTTCAAATAAAAATGCAGTTGTGTTGCACACATAGCATACACTTATTTATGTTTGATTTCTAATTTCTGATTGATCTCATGTGGGCCATGCAGGAGCAGCCGAGGGGCTGGATGTGGACCCAGGGCCATAAAATGGCCAGGTCTGCTCTAGCACCTTTCCACACCCCACCCCTCTAGCCCCTCCCCCCAAAAAATACTCCATGAGATTCTTTTTATATATGTCTGATTAAACAACATATAGACTATGAGATAAACCTTTTGATAGACATTGGCATAAAAAAGCATAGGAACTGTCCTTTAAAATCACAAGCAAGCTTGATAGAGCCTCTGTCATATACAGTATATTCTTTACTTTGCTGATGAATTCCAGCCAGACTCAATCAGTCAGGAGAAAAAGCTGATTATTTGCATACATACTATTGGGGAATTGGTGTGCCATGGAAGTTTGGGATAGAAAAACTGGGAAAAGAGCAAACAGAGAATGGGGAAAACTGCAATATCTGTTAAGTGAGACCAAGGCAAGTGCAGTTCTGTAAATTTTATGAAGTTGAAAAAACAAAACAAAAGAAAAGCACTGTCTTGAAATTAAGCAATTACTGGGACGCGGTGGCTCAGTGGGTTAGGACGCTGAGCTTGTCGATCAGAAGGTCGGCAGTTTGGTGGGTCGAATCCCGAGTGCCGCGTAGCAGAGTGAGCGCCTGTTACTCGTCCCAGCTTCTGCCAACCTAGCAGTTCGAAAGCACGTAAAAATGCAAGTAGAAAAATAGGGACCACTACGGTGGGAAGGTAACAGCGTTCCGTGCGCCTTTGGCGTCTAGTCATGCCGGCCACATGACCACGGAGACGTCCTCGGACAAGCGCTGGCTCTTCGGCTTTGAAACGGAGATGAGCACCGGCCCCTAGAGTCGGAAACGACTAGCACGCATGTGCGGGGGAACCTTTACCTTTACTATGAAGTATGTAAGAAAAAAGAGTAGACTCTTTGAGCAGTGGAAAGATAACTAAGGAAATGAAATTTAAACTTCAATCATTTCTGTCATGCCAAAATACACTGAGCAGTCCAATCATATTTGAGTGTTGGTAGAGTTAAGAATAATATCTACGTACATGGGATCATCAAGAAGTTCTTCAGATGGAATTGTTTTGAAAGTTATCAAATTAGACATCACATAGATCAGAGAAATAATACTATCCATGTTGAGATCACCTGAATGATATGATTTGTATTTAATAACAGGGTTGTTCATGGTGCATTTAGCCGAGGAAGCCATATTATCACCCATGGCCTGAAGTATAACATCTCAAAACACAGCTGTTCTTTGCCCAAATGATCATTGATGTTGCTTGTGAATATATGATATGAATGCAGATCTGTTTCTCTTAGATAATCTGAAAGCAGAAATGTATAGTGAAAACAGTCAGAATCGTGTAGTCTTCCTGTTGAATATGTTTAGGAATAAGGAATATTAATAACAGTAGTCAGTCTTGGTTGGGTTCCTGTTTTGCTCTGCTCTTTGAAAGTCCCTAGTGTCCAAAGGAGTAGAATTAAACAGGGTCAATTATGGGTACAACATCTGTTGCTTGATTGTTTCTGAAATGGATGTCACATTGTTGTACATTATTTGTGGCTTTCTGCATAGCAGCAAGGGAAACATTGACTGCAGTCAATATAATATTTCTTTTCTATCCAATCATTCTGGTTGCCTTATCATAGATCCTGTTACAGTCCTTATTTTAATTTGTTTCTCCCAACGAATTCTAGGTATTCTGGGCTTGACTAGGGGCCTCTGGTGGAGACACATTAAGAGGCCCCTGATACATTTTTAGGTGGGTATTTTAAAGGGTTAGGGAGGGGGAGGGATAGTAGGGTGGGGAGGGAATTTTTAACCACTATTCAGTCTGGGCCTGTTAGGGGTCCCGGCGGGATGGGGTTGGGGGTGGAGGCTGCTGGTTCTGTGTGTTGGGGTGGGGTTTCAAATCCCCACAACGATAGGGAATGGCGGCAGGTGGTTGCACGGAGGGCCACATCAACATCTGGGATCGCGTCCCCGCTGTCTTCGAGCGGTGGCGCGCTCTGACCCTCCGGTTAGCACCCTTTTGCCCGGGGATGAGGGTGATCAGGTCCCTGAGCTTAGGCTGGTTTATCTTAATGCCAGATCCATTGTTAATAAGGCTCCCCTCATTCGTGTCTTGGTCAAGGAGGAATGCGCGGATCTAGCATGCATTACGGAAACTTGGTTGGGCTCGGAGGGAGGGGTTCCTCTGACTGAGTTATGCCCCCCAGGTTTCCATGTGCTACACTGACCACAGGCTCAGGGTAGGGGTGGAGGGGTGGTGGTGGTTATTCGGGAGACTTTATGTCTGCGGGAGACCACCATTGTCCAGATTGGCGGGAGTGAATCCCTCCTCCTGAGATGTGGCCCCCGGGCTCAGATGGGCTTGTTGCTCACATACCTGGCACCCAGCTGTGTGGCAACAGCCCTGCCCGGGCTGCTCGACACCCTCTCAGGGTTGGTGGTGGAGTTCCCCAGGCTTATAGTTTTGGGTGACTTCAACCTGCCTTCCCTGGGAGGGTCGTTGGAGTTAGCCCGGGAGTTCATGGCTTCCATGACAGCCATGGACCTGACCCAGGTAATTCAAGGCCCGACTCATGTGTGGGGGTCACACTCTTGACCTGGTATTCCTGTCTGGACAGTGGTTGAATGATCTGGGAGGGGGTTCACCAGTTATTGTCCCCCTGTCATGGTCCGATCATCATCTCCTGTGGCTGGGCTGCAGAACCGACCAGGTGGTTCCACCCCAGGTGCCTAATGGACCCAGAACGGTTCCAGATGGCACTTGGGTCTATATCCATCGCCCTCACTCACATCCCAGTCGATGCCTTGGTGGATGCCTGGGAAAGGGCAGCCACTGAGGCACTCGACCGTGTTGTACCATTGCGACCCCTGACCCGGCGCAGATCCCGTTGGGCTCCATGGTTTTCTGTGGAGCTCTGGGAGATGAAGCGTCGGAGACGGGGTCTAGAGAACGGTTGGAAGTCCAGCCATTCCGAATATGACCAATTACAGTTAAGAACCTTTATAAGTTCTTATCTTGCGGTGATGAGGACGGTGAAGGCTAATTACTTTGCTGCCCTCATCGCGTCCGCAGATAATCGCCCGGCCACCCTGTTTAGGGTGACATGCTCCCTTCCTAACCAGGAGGTGAGGGAGGATCCCTTACAGGGTCAGGCCAAAGAGTTTAGTCATCAGCTAACGGACAAAATCGCTCAGATCCAGGCCGGTTTGGACTCTGCCTGGGCAGAGTCTGACGTGGAGGAATCAGACGGTCTTGAGCATGTTATCTGGACTGAGTTCGACCCTGTTTCCCCTGATGATGTGGACAGGATTATGGGGAGACTGAGCTCCACCACCTGTTTATTGGACCCGTGCCCCTCCTGGCTGGTTTATGCAGCCCAGGAGGAGACATGAGGCTGGTTCCAGGCAGTAATAACTGCTTCCTTGAAAGAGGGTATCTTCCCCGCCACCTTGAAGGAGGTGATGGTGAGACCCCTCCTCAAGAATCCTGCCTTGGACCCGGCTGTTTTAAATAACTATTGTCCAGTCTCCAACCTTCGCTTTTTGGTGAAGGTTGTTGAGAGTGTGGTGGCGCATCAGCTTCCTCTGTTCCTGGAGGAAACTGATTATCTGGACCCGTACCAATCGGGTTTCAGGCCCGGGAACAGCACGGAGACAGCATTGGTCACGCTGGTGAATGATCTCTGGCGGGCTCGGGACAGGGGTTGTTCCTCTGTCCTAGTCCTATTAGAACTCTCAGCGGCTTTTGATACCATCGACCATAGTATCCTACTGCGGTGTCTCAGGGGGTTTGGAGTGGGAGGCACCGTTTTACAGTGGTGCTCCTCCTATCTCCTGGGCCGCTTGCAGTCGGTGTTGATGGGAGGGCAGAGATCTGCCCCGAGGCCACTCGTTTGTGGAGTTCCTCAGGGGTCGGTTCTCTCTCCCCTCCTGTTCAACATCTATATGAAGACGCTCCACCCTGAACCAACCCAGTGATGCCCTCGCTGTGATGTCCCGTTGCCTGGAGGTGGTCCGGGTCTGGATGGGGAGAAACAGGCTTTGTCTCAATCCTGCCAAGACTGAGTGGCTGTGCATACGGGCATCTCGGGTTAACCAGACTATTCCATCTTTAACGATGGGGGGTGAGGTGTTACTGCCCGTTGATAGGGACCGCAACTTGGGCGTCCTCCTGGATTCATGGCTCAGTTTTGAAGATCACATAGGAGCTGTGACCAGGGGGGCTTTTGCCCAGGTTCGCCTGGTGCACCAGTTGCGACCCTACCTGGACTTAGATGCCCTATGCACAATCACTCATGCGCTCGTGACCTCCTGTTTAGACTACTGCAACGCTCTCTACATGGGGCTGCCCTTGAGGACCACTCGGAGGCTTCAGCTGGTGCAGAATGCGGCCACGCGAGTTGTGATGGGGGTTCCCCGATACTCCCATGTAACACCTCTACTCCGCGAGCTGCATTGGCTTCCAGTTGCCCTCCGGGTGAGATTCAAGGTGCTGGTGATGACCTATAAAGCCCTAAATGGCTTGGGTCTGGGATATCTGAGGGAACACCTGCTGCTGGCATCAAGTTCCCTTCGTCCTGTGTGCTCCCACAGGGAGGGCCTTCTCAGGGTGCCGCTGGTAAAAGATTGCTGGCGGATAACACCCAGGGGGAGGGCGTTCTCTGTGGGTGCGCCTGCCCTCTGGAACCAGCTGCCCGTGGAGCTCAGGACTGCCCACGACCTTCGTTCATTTCACTGGGACCTGAAGACCTGGCTCTTTGAGCTGTCCAGCCCAGGCTGAGAGTTTTAACTGGGTTTTTCCCTGAGTCCTACGGGAAAGGGCGGTATATAAATTCAATACAATTCAAATTCAAAATTCAAATTCTCACTGGTTAAGATTTTCTCAAAAATTAATCACATTTAAAACATTAACTCTATTTTTCCATATGAACCATCTCACACTTTTACATTTCTTAAGGAATAGATAGAACAATGAAAACCAAAGTTCACCTATTAGCATGGCCAATGGAGGAACTTGGCCTTTACCATCCATGCATAAATTCTGACTGAAAAGGATCCACCTGGACTAGTGATTAATTAATTTAATTTAATTTAATAATTTGATTTCTATACCGCCCTTCTCCCGAAGGACTCAGGGCGGTGAACAGGGCAATACACAATAAAAATCGAATACAAAAATTAAAAAGCCATTAAACATCATGCCCATAAAATCAATACATATTAAAGTTAAAACTAGTTTTAAAAACCCAACCCCATCCCGTCAGACCAGGCCAGCTTGTTCAAAAAAGAATGTTTTGAGATCGCGCCGGAAGGAGCGAAGGTCGGGGGCCATCCGGAGCTCAACTGGTAAGCGGTTCCAGAGGTCTGGCGCGCCCACAGAGAACGCTCTCCCCCTGGGGGTCACCAATCGGCATTCTTTGATCGGCGGTACCCTGAGGAGGCCCTCTCTGTGGGAGCGCACTGGACGGAGGGAAGTTGACGCCGGCCGCAGGTGTTGCCGTAGGTAATCCGGACCCATGCCATGAAGGGCTTTGTAAGTCATAACTAACACCTTGAACCTCACCCGGAGAGCAACCGGTAGCCAATGCAGCTCGCGGAGCAAAGGTGTAACATGGGAGTATCGGGAAACTCCCAAGACAACTCATGCGGCTGCATTCTGCACAAGTTGGAGCCTCCGGGTGGACCTCAAGGGCAGCCCCATGTAGAGAGCATTACAGTAGTCTAGACGAGAGGTCACGAGCGCATGAGTGACTGTGCGCAAGGCATCCCGGCCTAGATAGGGCCGCAACTGGCGCACCAGGCGAACCTGGGCAAAGGCCCCCCTAGTCACAGCTCCAATATGCTCTTCCAAAGAGAGCTGTGAGTCTAGAAGGACCCCCAAGTTGCGGGCCCTATCTACGGGGGGTAATAGCTCACCCCCCCATGGCCAATGATGGAATAATCGGAATTTCCCGGGATGCTGGCACGAACAGCCACTCAGTCTTGTCAGGGTTGAGTCGAAGCCTGTTCCTCCCCATCCAGACCCGGACCGCCTCCATGCAACGGGACATCACGTCGAGGGCATCGCTGGGGTGGTTTGGGGTAGAAATAAAAAGCTGGGTATCATCAGCATATTGGTGATACCCAACTCCAAAACCACGAATGATCTCACCCAGCGGCTTCATATAGATGTTGAACAGGAGAGGCGAGAGAACCGATCCCTGAGGGACTCCACAAATGAGAGGTCTCAAGGTCGATCTCTGCCCCGCTGCCAACACCGACTGCGAACGTCCCAGAAGGTAAGAGGAGAACCACTGGAGAACTGTGCCTCCCACTCCTAACCCTCTGAGACGTCGCAGCAGGATACCATGGTCGATGGTATCAAAAGCCAGAGCTTTTGGTGTGCCAGAGCCCTTTCTGTGGGTATGTGTGCTTTCACCTCCCCCCCACCTCCCCCATGGCCCCCTCCTCACCAGCAGCCTCCCTGAAGGAGAGTTGCCCCCGGGTGCAGCCCATGTGGAGCAGCACAAATTATGCTGTGGGGTGCGGGTGGAGGGCAGGCCACCATGGCACTGCTGGGCTACCTGGGCAATTTGCTGCAGCAGGCCCTAGAGGCAGTGGGTGGCCCTGTGGGCGGAGGGTGGAGGGGGAGTGGGCGGGGAGCACTCAGTGGAGTGGGGCAGTTTTGGGGCAGTTTTGGGGCACTCAGTCTCTAAAAGGTTCACCATCACTGACCTAGATTGCTCTGAGAGTGAATATATACTATTTACTCAAAAACCTACCCTCCAAAGGAAAGTTGGAAACTATTATCAAAATCCAGTAAGGACTTAGCCTTTTATTATCTCTGAATTGGATTTTGGTAACTATCATCTTATACTTAAACCTCCTTCAAAGTGTTACCCATGATCCATGAAGAAAAAAGACTACAACAAATCTGAGCAAATGGAAAACAAAATGCCTGGCAAAATTGCCACGGGAAGAAATTGTACTTTATTTGTTGACATGGTTATAAAAACCCCTTCATGGATTACTGCCTTGTCGTGGCGAAGGGGCTTGCGTAATTCAATGAAGCTATGAGCTATGCCGTGCAGGGCCACCCAAGACGGACAGGTCATAGCCGAGAGTTCTGACAAAACGTGATCCACTGGAGAAGGAAATGGCAACCCACTCCAGTATCTTTGCCATGAAAACCCTATGGACAGTACCAAAAGGCAAAACGATATGACGCTGGAAGATGAGCCCCTCAGGTCGGAAGGCGTCCAATATGCTACTGGGGAAGAGCAGAGGGCTAGTACTAGTAGCGCCAGAAAGAATGAAGCGACTGGGCCAAAGCCGAAAGGACGCTCAGCTGTGGATGTGTCTGGTGGTGAAAGGAAAGTCCGATGCTGTAAAGATTTTTTATCCATAGGAACCTGGAATGTAAGATCCATGAATCAAGGAAAGCTGGACGTGGTCAAACAAGAGATGACAAGACTAAACATCGACATCTTAGGTATCAGCGAACTAAAATGGACAGGAATGGGTGAATTTAATTCAGATGACCATCAGGTATACTACTGCGGGCAAGAATCCCTCAGAAGAAATGGAGTAGCCTTCATAGTCAATAAAAGAGTAGGAAAAGCAATACTGGGATACAATCCTCAAAATGACAGAATGATCTCAGTTCGAATCCAAGGCAAACCATTCAATATCACAGTAGTCCAAGTCTATGCCCCAACCACCAGTGCTGAAGAGGATGAAATTGACCAGTTCTATGAAGCTCTACAGCACCTTATAGAACTAACACCAAAAAATGATGTCCTTATCATCATGGGGGATTGGAATGCTAAAGTAGGAAGCCAAAAGATAACCGGAATAACAGGCAAGTTTGGCCTTGGAATGCAAAATGAAGCAGGGCACAGGCTGATAGAATTCTGTCAAGAGAATACAATGGTCATAGCAAACACTCTTTTCCAACAACCCAAGAGACGGCTCTACACATGGACATCACCAGACGGTCAACACAGAAATCAGATTGACTATATGCTCTGCAGCCAAAGATGGAGAAGCTCTATACAGTCAATAAAAACAAGACCAGGAGCTGACTGTGGCTCAGACCATGAGCTTCTCCTTGCAAAGTTTAGGCTTAAACTGAAGAAAGTAGGGAAAAGCACTAGGCCACTCAGGTATGAATTAAATCATATCCCTGTTGAATATACAGTAGAGGTGACAAATAGATTTAAGGAATTAGATCTGATAGACAGAGTGCCTGAAGAACTATGGACAGAGGTTCACGACATTGTACAACAGGTAGCAACCAAAACCATCCCAAAGAAAAAGAAATGCAAGAAAGCAAAATGGCTGTCTGAGGAAGCTTTGCAAATAGCTGAGAAAAGGAGGGAAGCGAAAGGCAAGGGAGAAAAAGAAAGATACGCCCAATTGAATGCAGAATTCCAGAGAATAGCTAGAAGAGATAAGAATGCCTTCTTAAATGAACAGTGCAAAGAAATAGAAGAAAACAATAGAATAGGGAGGACCAGAGATCTTTTTAAGAAAATTGGAGAGATGAAGGGAACGTTTCATGCAAAAATGGGCATGATAAAGGACCAAAATGGCAGGGACCTAACAGAGGCAGAAGAGATTAAGAAGAGGTGGCAAAATTACACAGAAGAACTATACAAGAATGAGCTTAATGTCCCTGATAATCACAATGAGGTGGTCACTGACCTCGAGCCAGACATCCTAGAATGTGAAGTGAAGTGGGCCTTAGAAAAGCTGAGCAACAACAAAGCTAGTGGAGGTGACAGTATTCCAGCTGAGCTATTCAAAATCTTAAAAGACAATGCAGTAAAAGTGCTACACTCAATTTGCCAGCAAATTTGGAAAACTCAACAGTGGCCACAGGATTGGAAAAGATCAGTTTACATTCCAATTCCAAAGAAAGGCAGTGCCAAAGAATGTTCAAACTATCGCACCATTGCACTCATTTCTCATGCTAGTAAAGTCATGCTTAAAATCCTACAAGGTAGACTTCAGCAGTATGTGGATCGAGAACTACCAGAAGTACAGGCCGGATTTCGAAGAGGCAGAGGAACTAGAGATCAAATTGCCAACATACGCTGGATCATGGAGAAAGCTAGGGAGTTCCAGAAAAACATCTACTTCTGCTTCATTGACTATGCTAAAGCCTTTGATTGTGTGGATCATAACAAACTGTGGCAAGTTCTTAAAGAGATGGGAGTACCAGACCATCTTATTTGTCTCTTGAGAAACCTATATGCAGGCCAAGAAGCAACAGTGAGAACTGGACACGGAACCACTGATTGGTTCAAAATTGGGAAAGGAGTCCGGCAAGGCTGTATACTGTCGCCCTGCCTATTTAACTTATATGCAGAGCACATCATGAGAAAGGCAGGGTTAGATGAATCAAAAGTTGGAATTAAGATTGCCGGAAGAAATATCAACAACCTAAGATACGCAGATGATACCACTCTAATGGCAGAAAGTGAAGAAGAACTAAAGAGCCTCTTGTTGCGGGTGAAGAAGGAGAGTGCAAAACTTGGGTTGAAACTTAACATTAAGAAAACCAAGATCATGGCATCCGGCCCTATCAATTCCTGGCAAATAGATGGGGAAGAAATGGAGGTAGTGACAGATTTTATTTTCCTGGGCTCCAAGATCACTGCAGATGGGGACTGTAGCCAAGAAATTAAAAGACGCTTGCTCCTGGGGAGGAAAGCCATGGCAAATCTAGACAGCACACTAAAAAGCAGAGACATCACCCTGTCAACAAAAGTGCGTATAGTCAAGGCTATGGTCTTCCCAGTTGCAATGTATGGCAGTGAAAGTTGGACCATAAGAAAGGCTGAGCGCCAAAGAATTGAGGCCTTTGAACTATGGTGCTGGAGAAGACTCCTGCGAGTCCCTTGGACTGCAAGGCGATCAAACTGGTCAGTCCTAGAGGAGATCAATCCTGACTGCTCTTTAGAAGGCCAGATCCTGAAATTGAAACTCAAATACTTTGGCCACCTGATGAGAAGGAAGGACTCACTGGAGAAGAGCCTAATGCTGGGAAAGATTGAGGGCAATAGAAGAAGGGGACGACAGAGAATGAGGTGGCTGGATGGAGTCACTGAAGCAGTAGGCGTGAGCTTAAATGGACTCCAGAAGATGGTAGAGGACAGGAAGGCCTGGAGGAACGTTGTCCATAGGGTCGCGATGGGTCGGACACGACTTCGCAGCTAACAACAACAACAACAACAATGGTTATAAACCGAGGCACATTCCAACATTAGACAAATATTTATTTTGTGCATTTTTTGAAAATAAAATCTGTTTCAGTTTTCCCCAACTGCAAAGACTAAGAGAAAAAGGAAACACAACAGTGAGGAGAGTTTATAAGGTTCAGAAACATAATTCAGGTTTTTTTAATAAGTTTGTCCTTTCTGTTTAAATCAGGTCTCAGAAGAATAATATAGCATTTTGGGAAAAATATACAGCCAAGCAATCCCATTGCTGAAGCCAGAATAGAGAAGATCTCCACCACCACCATGTACTTTCCCTTGGTGCTCAGATAGGTAGGAACAAATGTTACCCAAACGCTGCAAAACACCAGCATGCTGAAGGTAATGAATTTGGCTTCATTGAAGCTGTCAGGTAACTTCCTAGCTAGGAAGGCTACCGTGAAACTGATAGCAGTTAAGAACCCCATAAAACCAAGAACGGTATAAAACATGATGGCTGATCCTTCATTACATTCTAGTACAATTTCTTCAGCCATGGAGTGTGTGTCTGAATCTGGAAATGGGGGAGAAATTGCCAGCCATGCAACACAAATTGTGACTTGTATCAGAGAGCAAGAAAGGACAATGGAGTTGGCAAGCCTTTTTCCCACCCATTTCTTTATTTGGGATCCCGGTTTGGTGGCCATGAAAGCAAGAACCACTATGGTTGTTTTACCCAAAATGCAAGAAATGGCTACAGAGAAGACGATGCCAAATGCAGTTTGTCGCATGAGACATTTCACTTGATCAGGTTGTCCAATGAAAAGAAAACTGCAGAGGAAAGATAGTTGGAGAGCAATGAGAAGAGTGTAGGTGAGATTCCTATTGTTGGCTTTAACTATGGGGGTTTCCCACTCTTTAATGAAGATCCTCAGCACCAAAGCTGAAGTTACAAAAAAGAAGACAGCTATAGTGGCCAAAGTGATTCCCAAAGGTTCTTCATAAGACAAGAAAGTTATATGTTTTTCAATGCAAAGATTGTGAGCTTCATTTGGATATTGATCTTCTGGACATTGGAAACAGTCAACTGCATCTGCAAAAGAAAACATGAAAGGACTATTTATTGATCAGAGTTTAAGAGCTGCATTGTGGCCTAGTGATTAAGGTGCTCATCTCCCACTTGGGAGGTTGAGAATTCAATAGCGGCAGATGTTTCTCTCTTAGGGTGCAAAGAAAAAATATCTGCTGCTAACTCCACATGGTGTCAGGAAAGGCATCCAGCCAGTAAATGCTCAGTTCCATCCAGTTGCCCTGACTCTACCCCGAATTAAGGGATTACAGTCATAACAAGGAAGTCATTTATAATTCAGAGTTGAAATAAGGAAATGGTGCAATCTGAGCTCAGCTGTTTTCTTGCAGACATTTCATAATTTCTTGCAGACATTTCATAATCAAACTTGGTAACATCATCAGTGCTAGTCAATATCATTAATGTTGCACTGATGATGTTACCTAGTTTGGGTAGTGAAATATCTGCAAGAAAAAAACCAAGCTCAGAGAGCATCAAGGACTCCTCAAAGAAAACATTGTGGCTCGTAGAAGTTATGAAAGCAACTCCATTTATTTCTAATTAATTATGTCTATTTTATTTGTATTACAGTATTACAAATTAAGAATGGGACCATCCACATGCAGAAAAGTACCCCGTATATGTTTGATCAAATAGAGATCAAGAATATTGTTTGTATCAATCTCAGTGTTATGTTGGAAGATGGAAGGATTGTGCAACAAAAATTTTTGTAACAGGTCAGAGTTTCCTAGCTTATTTTCCAGAGAAATGGTGTGATACTTCTTTATGAGCTCATCTGTTTGGACATTTTACTTAAGGACATGTATTTTATGGAAAATGAGTCAAAATCTATGACTTTTCTTCTTAATAAGTGACTTCTCTACATTTAAAAAGACATAACCTATTTTTTGGAAAAATTTCTCTTAATTCAAAATGTTTTTCATTTTGATATTCTTCATATTCAGGTGACAAATGTTTTAGAAAGAATTCCAGTTATTTATAAGGGTTAAAGATCTATGAAGATTGTAATACATTATCAGACCAGCAGAAGGACCAATATTTATGTTTCATATCAATTTATGTGCCTGCTTCTCTCCAGCAAGGACAAGCTCATTTTCTTGCTTCTTTATATTAACATAGCATCATATTCAATTCACAACAAACCAGTCAGTCAAACAGCCTGAATCCTGACCATGACTCAGAAACATCTGGACAAATAACACCCACATCAATTTAAAGGTCAGTGCTCAGACACACAAGCACAATTAAAAGATGTCTCCCTGAATGGAAATGAAATGTTTGCAGCCAAATCGCCAAGCTTGGAGATCAAACTAACAGCTCAACTATCAACCTGAGCTACTAATATGCATCTAATACCAAGGTTATCTTGCTTCAATGAGTCCAATACTCCAAATTCTGAATAATTGATTACATTTGAGAACAATACCATGCAGATTAAACACAGATAGGGATATAATATTGCTGGTGAGAATTAATAAGTCTTCTCAATTATATACATGGCACATCTTACCTAATGTGTTTGAAATTTTCCCCTTTGCACAAAGAAGACAATCATAGCAGCAAAAAGGCTTCTCATCTATTTTTTTCTTGAGGTAGCCTGGATAACAATTTTCATTGCATACAGAAATTGGTAATGCCTATTCAGAAATGAAACCAGGAGGGAGTTCAATAGTTGTATTTTATACATTCGTATTTCACTGTGTATATGATATTCTGACAAATTTGCATAACTTTTTTAGAAATTCTATATATGGGATTCAATTCAATGTTTTATTAGATAGGCACAATAACAGGGACGCGGTGGCTCAGTGGGTTAGGATGCTGAGCTTGTCGAATCCCGAGTGCCGCATAACAGAGTGAACGCCTGTTACTCGTCCAAGCTTCTGCCAACCTAGCAGTTCGAAAGCACGTAAAAATGCAAGTAGAAAAATAGGGACCACTACGGTGGGAAGGTAACAGCACTCCGTGTGCCTTTGACGTCTAGTCACGCCGGCCACATGACCATGGATACGTCCTCGGACAAGCGCTGGCTCTTTGGCTTTGAAACGGAGATGAGCACCGGCCCCTAGAGTCGGAAATGACTAGCACACATGTGTGGGGGAACCTTTACCTTTTACCTTTATCACAATAATGTGACATTGTCTATATGTCCTCATGCAACCATGTATTTCCTAAGATATGGTATAGTCACAAAACCTTAGAGGTTTCCTGAAGGCTTAATTGTTTAAACTGAACTCCCCTCAAATTCCATTTTGGTGAATCTGATCAGTAAATATCTATGAGGATTCTCAATCATGGTTGTCCCAAAGGTGCTTTTCAAAAGGCAACCAACTTTCTTCTTCTTCTTTTTTCCCTTGAAAATGTTTGAGAAACATTCAATTCCTTGAGAACTAAAGAAGCTTCTTGGATGAGAAGCAAAACTTTTTCAAGAAAAAAAATCCAGTTCCCTTTGAAAAGCACCTTTGAGGTGAATCTGATTGGTAATTTTTCCCCACACTTTGTAGGTGAAATTAAACTTTGGAATTATCTGCATTTTCATTGAGTCCAGTCCTTTTTGCCAAATAGGTCCTGTAAAGAAATACTACAGAGAATTTACTCATGGGATACAGAGTTCGAATTGCATCTAGTCAGTCTTGTAGAAATTATGAAAAAGACCATGTTTTAATGCTGACAAAGTTGCAGGTTAAACTTAGAAAACAAAAGAAAATAGATGGGATTTTAAAATACTGTATGTCTTAGACAATATGCAGTTAGAATATAATAAAATTATAAGGTAGCAATGGACAGGAATAAGATATTTCAACCAGTACAGTATCTCACCATGTCGCTTGCTTATTATTAAATAATTTCCAGCTTTTATAACTCAAAGATTGTTTCCTATGTAGGAAAAACCTGAAAATGATAGCTGGTAATTGCATGCCCATAGATTTCTGGAAAGACAGTTACAAGAAGCCCTTGTGTAATCTGATCTCTGCTCTTTCATTTTTCATCATTTTTCATTGCTTAATTGTATTACTAATGAGTCACTCAAATGATAAAAGTGATTTTTGAAAATGGTAGGGAGGAGGATTTTAGACAGAAGGAAATACCTGATTGAACATGGTTGGCCAGATGATGTTTACTTTAGAAATCATGAAAGACTCTTCTGGAGAAGTCAGTGGGTCTACCTTTCCAACTTTGACTTTAAGAAAAGTTTGGTTTGGGAATGTGATCCAGTTGATGATATCAAATCCAGTTCCCAATTCCCTCTTTTCATTAAAGAAAACTGTTTCCCCAACACTGTTGTTAAATAAGACTGTTCTCAGGTAAGGATGGAGCTAAATGGAAGAAAATCAAACACAAATGTTTGTGTTTGGATTATGTTGATTCTTTAGCTTTGTGTTTTAATTGTGCATAGTGTCCAGGGTTACAGGTGTGAGATAGGCAGACATATAAATTCAATAAATAAATGCAATTGATCTGGAGAAATATATATCCATGCTAAATGTACACAAATACCATTTAGAAGTTACTAATACTACTGGGCAAGTGAACCATAACATTAATAAACATATTTTTACCAAAGTAAAATGGTTTGACAAATTTTCAAACTGAATTATGAAGCTGTGATTTAATCATTTTTTTTGAATTGGATCTGTTTTAAATAGTTCTTCCACACTGTTGTCATGAAACATGAAACATTAATTTGTGTAAACTATGTGGATACTGAACCTGAAATGTATACATTTTGCAGTCATAAAAACACCTGATGGCATCAAAGAGGCTTGGTCAATGTATCATTGCGATTTCTTTTATTATTACCTGCCATGTTTCTTCCTTGATAATCATTAGGTTTCCATGGTCTGCCCTTGCTCTGTGTTTGTATTTGGATGAAAACATAGCTTTCAAGGCATGTGCCACAGCATAGATTGCATTATAAATGCTGTAACTCTGCCCAGTCATGGTGGTGTCAAACACAGAATTAGGAAGAGTCTCCAACTTCTCTTCTCCAGTGCACAGCACTCCAGCGTCCTCATCTAACTTATCTTTAAAGAAAAAACATCCAAATGCCTGCTCCCAAAACAATCTTGTTAAATGATCTTCTTCTTCTGAAGTAGGGCTTCTCATCTGCAAGAATGGTTTGAACCCAGTCACTTCCTTGGAAGAAACTGCAAAAGATATGGCACCATGAATAAAGTCCAAAGGCCGTATTTTTTGAAAAGGGACTGATGTGAACTCCATCTGGGCTGGCATGATCCAAACTTTGTCTTTTCTCTTTATTGGCCTATCCACATATTCTGAAAGATAGGGAAATATTCTGAAAACGGCAAGGACTTGGTTTTCACAGTAGAGGATCACAATATTGGCAGTGCTGTTCATGACAACTTTGTACATGGCAATGAAATCTTCAAATACACGTTCAATGTTATTAGAAAAAGTTTCTTTGGGCAACTCTTTCATGAAGTCAAAGCAAATACCTTTCTGGACAAACAGTGTAAGGGCATTCCGTACAAACCTCTGTCCACTCTCATCACGTTGGGAAATCAGCCCTATCCATATCCACTTTAAATGCAACAGCAGCTGAAGAATCCCCTTAGTCTGAAGCTCCTCATTTGGGAAAAAACGATGAAAGAAAACTGTGTGTTCACTATTATCTTTCATTGGAGCAGATCCATATAGAAGCTAGGGAAAAATGATTTAAAATAGTTAGGTATTAGAATCTATGATTCAGACTGTGTTCCTCACAAACCTCAAGAAAAATGAAATCTAGAAAGAGACCAGTTTTTCCTTTAATTTAATATTTGAGTGCCAGAGATTTAACAATCTATTGATTCGGTATTTCCTGAACTTTAACAGGATAACAGAATAATACAGTTGGAAGGGACCTTGGAGGCTTCCTAGTCCAACTCTCTGCTCAGGCAGGAAGCCCATCCATTCCAGACAAGTGACTATCCAGTCTCTTCTTAAAAGATTCCAGGGATGGAGCACCCACAACTTCTGGAAGCAAGTCATTCCACTGATTAATTGTTCTTTCAGAAAATTTCTCTTCATTCTAGGTTGGTTCTCTCCTTGATTAGTTTACTTCATATGCTTTGGAGAATATATTGACCCCGTCTTAATTGTGGCAGCACCTTAGATATTGGAAAACTGCTATCAAGTCACCCTTAACCTTTTTCATTCGTACCCAATTCTTGCAACCGTTCTTTATATGTTTTAACCTCCAGTCCCCTAATCATTGTCTGCACTCTTTCTAGATTTATTTTAATTCACATTTTGCTAATATATCTTCTTTTTACTGCTCAAGATATGATGATATGATATGATATGACATTATGTGATTTGTTATGATGTGATATGATTATATATTGCCTACCATATGAGCGACAGTGGCAGGATTACTAGGAAGTAGAGTCTCCTTCCCCCACCTTTTAGAATAGCAGTGGGAAATACAAAGCTCCCTATGATAATATGATGATATTGACTCATGCAATCAAATTATTGCAACATGCTGTATGTAGAGCTGTCTTGGAAGATAGCTTGGAGTATAGAGGTGCTATGAATGTGGCTGCTAGGTTACTAGTCAAGTAAACTTGTCAGTGTCACACATGCACTGTGATCACTACATTGATTATCACTATTCTTCTACACCCAATTGAAAATGTTACATATGTTCCAATCACAAAACTCTGGATGGGCCATCTGAAGAAGCCAGGAGAGTCATGGATCAAGCCCACAGCTGATAAAGCTTATACTGTTGTATACCTCATCCATGTCCACAAATTCCTCAAACTGAAATAAATCTCAAGCTGGTTTCAAGATTCACTTTGTTCACTTTGCTTGTCTCTGCCCAGATGGCACCCAAACCAGAAAATATTTATTTGTTTGTTTGTTTGTCTGTCTGTCTGTTTGTTATATTTAGATATCACCCACCTCATTGAAATAATATTAAAAAATAGTTGTAGCTCAAGTTTCAGATTTATGCACACATTACACAACTAATCCCTACTGTTTTATTTTGCTCAGATGGTCAATTTGTACACAAAATTTAGATAAGAAAAGATCATAGAATAGAATTATTTACTGGCCAAGTGTGATTGAACACACAAGGAATTGATGAGTAGATTTTAGTGGGATATTGTTATTGGTACTTTGTAGTTATGTTAAAGGGGAGTTAAAGCACATTATGAATTTGGTTAATTGTATATTATGCATAATTTTTATTTAGAATATGATTATTGTAACTATAATCCTGTATTTACCTCTGGGAAGTGGGGGGCGGAATGGGTGGGTTTGGGGTGGGAGGGATTTGGGGATATATTGTAAAATTTTGTTTTTGTAAAACTCTTTAATTAAAAAAAAAAGAACACACAAGGAATTTGTCTCCGGTGCAAAAGCTCTCATTGTTCGTACAAGCAACAAGCAATAAATCATGTTCATAAACATAAAATGCAATCATCATAAATCATAAGATACAACATTGAGTGATAGTCATAGGATACTAAATAATCAATCAACATAAATCATAATAGGGTACAAATAAAAGCAATCAACATAAATCATGAAATGCAAACAACAAAGTTATAGTCATAAAAAGCTAAGGAAATAGGTAATAGAAAAAATGAGAAGGATAATCGTAATACAGTTTTGTAGGGGGTTTGACATCATCAAACCTAATAAAAATGGAAGCCTAATAAAAAGTTAACCAAGCTGGATATTAGACATTGTGAAAAAAGGCATTTATTCATAAGTAATTCTTACTTGTGGCATCTTGTATATATTCAGAATATTTGGCATAAATGGACAGATGTTTGCATTAGGTCCTGCTATAACAGATATTGTCTTCTCCTGGATATCACACTTATAATTAGGGATGAATTTGCCCTGTGTGGACAGTAGCTCGAGTGAAGCAAAATAGGTCCATTTTGCCATGAAATTGCTGTTAGTGATGCGAATGCCCAGAGTCATATTGAATAAGAGCTGAGGGTTTTCATTGATCTCATTTACAGCAAACATCAAAGCCACGGTGTGTTGGTAGTTCTGAAGAAAAAACCTGCAATGAGAATTATGCATGCGTAAAATTTTAGCATGAAAACAAATACGATCTTTTTTGTAGCATCTGTAACTGAGTTTTCTTCTTTTGAATATATTTTAAAACAACCTAAAGCACGATATATATATATTATATGACAAATAACAAACATCTTTCACTAGAGAATGGATGAATTACCAAATGGAATATTCATGAATGGTATTACATTTTGCTTGCGTTATTAGACCTATTTCTAGTCCTATTTTCTACATCTTTTTTCTTCACTTTTTTTCTGTAAATGTGTAATTGTCATAATTTTTGCAACTCCTTAAAGCCACTGCACAGTTTGCCAGGATCAGAACTGCAGAAAGCAGATATGCAATCCTGGGGAAAAAATGTGGCTACTTTAAACAGGTTCAAGAAAAAAATTATCCTCTGCACAGTCTAAAGATCTTCTAAGACTTGAAGCCAAAATGCACACAAAGCTATATTTTCATTAATATCCATGAAAAGAATTCAAAACCTAAACACTGATTTTTGATTAATTGAAAAGAGTGATCAGGAATGCATTATTGGGGATTCATTCTACAGTCTGTAAATTAAAAAGTGAACCGTAGATTTTCATCAGTTCTAGAAATAAAAGGAATTAGTTTAGTCTTGACATTATAGGTTTTGCTTTATTTTTTGTTTAAGACAGGAAGTGCATATGGACATCTAAATACACACAATAAGGTTGGATCAATCAACAAGAAATACTGGATATTATTGGTATTGATGATACTATACTATAATACACTTATATATAACTATTACTGTAATGCAATTGGAAGGTAGGATTTACATCACTTGGACATTTTCCCTCTTTAAACAAAGTTAAACATTCAAGTCATGATAGGAAAGAAAGATATCTGTTTTATTATATGTTATGCTTAAGAGCAGTATACATGAGGTCATCAACCAGTTCTTCAGATGGATGCCTTCTAAACTCCACTGCATCAGAAATCATGTAGAACTGAGAAATAATGCCAGCAATGATGAGGTCTCCTTTATGATAATAATTATGCTTAAGAAGATTAGCCTTGCCCACCACACAGCTAGCAGTAGCAGGAATATGGCATACCACATCTGGCAGTAATATCATCAGTGACATGAACAGTAACATATTTTACAAAAAATCTGAATTTCCTTCTGAAAAAAATATAAGCCTCATTGAAGTGCAATAGCTTCTTTTACTTGCTTGATTTGAACTTAGAATGTGGAGATTGAAGAACTGGATTATTACAGCTCTGTCTTTTTCATCCCATGCATGAATGGACAAGAAATGTTATTTGCTCCCTTCAATCGTATTTCATTTTATGCTATGTTCCCTGAAGCTCCATAGAGATTTCAGAAGGAATTTAATTAATAAACTGTTTTTGGTAATTATAGGAGAGATAACCATGACTCCTTCCAGAGACACTGAATAGAAAATAACTTTTCTTTTTTGAAATTGCAAGAGAATCTTATGTCTGTAATTTCCTCAGAAATGTTTGTAAATACTATTGAAGCTTAATCCCCAGTTGATCCCAGGTTAGAAATTGAGAAAATTCATTTACTACATATAATTATTAATTCATAATCAAAAGGTGCATACCACAACTTAGGAAGTTTGGTGAGAACACTGAGTCACACAGTGCAAAGAAATAGAAGGAAAAAAATAGCATAGGGAGAACCAGAGATCTCTTCAGGAAAATTGGAGAGATGAAGGGAACATTTCATGCAAAGATGGGCATGATAAAAGACCAAAATGGCAGGGACCTAACAGAGGCAGAAAAGATTAAAAAGAGGTGACAAAACTACACAGAAGAACTATACAAGAATGAGCTTAACATCCCAGATAACCACGATTGGGTGGTCACTGACCCCCTAGCCACACATCCTAGAATGTGAAGTAAAATGGGCCTTAGGAAATCTGAACAACAACAAAAGTGGAGGTGACAGTATTCTAGCTGAGCTATTCAAAATCTTAAAAGACGATGCAGTAAAAGTGCTACACTTAATTTGCCAGCAAATTTGGAAAACTCAACAGTGGCCACAGAATTGGAAAAGGTCAGTTTACATTCCGATTCCAAAGAAAGGCAGTGCCAAAGAATGTTCAAACTATCACACCATTGCACTCATTTCACATGCTAGTAAAGTTATACTTAAAATCCTACAAGCTAGACTTGTTTGACTGTGGTCAAACAAGAGATGACAAGACTGAACATCGACATCTTAGGTATCAGCGAACTAAAATGGACAGGAATGGGTGAATTTAATTCAGATGACCATCAGGTATACTAATGCGGGCAAGAATCCCTCAGAAGAAATGGAGTAGCCTTCATAGTCAATAAAAGAGTAGGAAAATCAATACTGGGATACAATCCTCAAAATGACAGAATGATCTCAGTTCGAATCCAAGGCAAACCATTCAATATCACAGTAGTCCAAGTCTATGCCCCAACCACCAGTGCTGAAGAGGATGAAATTGACCGGTTCTATGAAGCCCTACAGCACCTTATAGAAGTAACACCAAAAAATGATGTCCTTATCATCATGGGGGATTGGAATGCTAAAGTAGGAAGCCAAAAGATAACTGGAATAACAGGCAAGTTTGGCCTTGGAGTACAAAATAAAGCAGGGCACAGGCTGATAGAATTTTGTCAAGAGAATACGATGGTCATAGCAAACACTCTTTTCCAACAACCCAAGAGACGGCTCTACACATGGACATCACCAGACGGTCAACACAGAAATCAGATTGACTATATGCTCTGCAGCCAAAGATGGAGAAGCTCTATACAGTCGGTAAAAACAAGACCAGGAGCTGACTTTGGCTCAGACCATGAGCTTCTCCTTGCAAAGTTTAGTCTTAAACTGAAGAAAGTAGGGAAAAGCACTAGGCCACTCTGGTATGAATTAAATCATATCCCTGTTGAATATACAGTAGAGGTGACAAATAGATTTAAGGAATTAGATCTGATAGACAGAGTGCCTGAAGAACTATGGACAGAGGTTTGTGACATTGTACAACAGGTAGCAACCAAAACCATCCCAAAGAAAAAGAAATGCAAGAAAGCAAAATGGCTGTCTGAGGAAGCTTTGCAAATAGCTGAGGAAAGGAGGGAAGCGAAAGGCAAGGGAGAAAAACATAGATATGCCCAATTGAATGCAGAATTCCAGAGAAAAGCTAGAAGAGATAAGAATGCCTTCTTAAATGAACAGTGCAAAGAAATAGAAGAAAACAATAGAATAGGGAGGACCAGAGATCTTTTCAAGAAAATTGGAGAGATGAAAGGAACATTTAATGCAAAAATGGGCATGATAAAGGACCAAAATGGCAGGGAACTAACAGAGGCAGAAGAGATTAAGAAGAGGTGGCAAAATTACACAGAAGAACTATACAAGAATGAGCTTAACGTCCCAGATAATCACAATGAGGTGGTCACTGACCTCGAGCCAGACATCCTAGAATGTGAGGTGAAGTGGGCCTTAGAAAAGCTGAGCAACAACAAAGCTAGTGGAGGTGACAGTATTCCAGCTGAGCTATTCAAAATCTTAAAAGACAGTGCAGTAAAAGTGCTACACTCAATTTGCCAGCAAATTTGGAAAACTCAACAGTGGCCACAGGATTGGAAAAGATCAGTTTACATTCCAATTCCAAAGAAAGGCAGTGCCAAAGAATGTTCAAACTATCGCACCATTGCACTGATTTCTCATGCTAGTAAAGTCATGCTTAAAATCCTACAAGCTAGACTTCAGCAGTATGTGGATTGAGAACTACCAGAAGTACAGGCAGGATTTCGAAGAGGCAGAGGAACTAGAGATCAAATTGCCAACATACGCTGGATCATGGAGAAAGCTAGGGAGTTCCAGAAAAACATCTACTTCTGCCTTTGATTGTGTGGATCATAACAAACTGTGGCAAGTTCTTAAAGAGATGGGAATACCAGACCATCTTATTTGTCTCTTGAGAAACCTATATGCGGGTCAAGAAGCAACAGTGAGAACTGGACACGGAACCACTGATTGGTTCAAAATTGGGAAAGGAGTCCGGCAAGGCTGTATACTGTCGCCCTGCCTATTTAACTTATATGCAGAGCACATCATGAGGAAGGCAGGGCTAGATGAATCAAAAGTTGGAATTAAGATTGCCGGAAGAAATATCAACAACCTAAGATACGCAGATGATACCACTCTAATGGCAGAAAGTGAAGAAGAACTAAAGAGCCTCTTGTTGTGGGTGAAGAAGGAGAGTGCAAAACTTGGGTTGAAACTGAACATTAAGAAAACCAAGATCATGGCATCTGGCCCTCTCAATTCTTGGCAAATAGATGGGGAAGAAATGGAGGTAGTGACAGATTTTGTTTTCCTGGGCTCCAAGATCACTGCAGATGGGGACTGTAGCCAAGAAATTAAAAGATGCTTGCTCCTGGGGAGGAAAGCCATGGCAAATCTAGACAGCACACTAAAAAGCAGAGACATCACCCTGTCAACAAAAGTGCGTATAGTCAAGGCTATGGTCTTCCCAGTTGCAATGTATGGCAGTGAAAGTTGGACCATAAGAAAGGCTGAGCGCCAAAGAATTGAGGCCTTTTAACTATGGTGCTGGAGAAGACTCCTGCGAGTCCCTTGGACTGCAAGGCGATCAAACCGGTCAGTCCTAGAGGAAATCAATCCTGACTGCTCTTTAGAAGGCCAGATACTGAAGCTAGAACTCAAATACTTTGGCCACCTAATGAGAAGGAAGGACTCACTGGAGAAGAGCCTAATGCTAGGAAAGATCGAGGGCAATAGAAGAAGGGGACGACAGAGAATGAGGTGGCTGGATGGAGTCACTGAAGCAGTAGGCGTGAGCTTAAATGGACTCCAGAAGATGGTAGAAGACAGGAAGGCCTGGAGGAATGTTGTCCATAGGGTCGCGATGGGTCAGACACGACTTCGCAGCTAACAACAACAACAGACTCCAGCAGTATGTGGATCAAGAACTACCAGAAGTACAGGCAGGATTTTGAAGAGGCAGAGGAACTAGAGATCAAATTGCCAACATACGCTGGATCATGGAGAACGCTAGGGAGTTCCAGAAAAACATCTACTTCTGCTTCATTGACTATACTAAAGCCTTTGATTATGTGGATCACAACAAGTTGTGGCAAGTTCTTAAAGAGATGGGAGTACCAGACCATTTTATTTGTCTCTTGAGAAACCTATATGCGGTCAAGAAGCAACAGTGAGAACTGGACATTAAACCACTGATTGGTTCAAAATTGGGAAAGGAGTCAGGCAAGGCTCCTTACTGTTGCCCTGCCTATTAACTTATATGCAGAGCACATCATGAGAAAGGCAGTGCTAGATGAATCAAAAGTTGGAATTAAGATTGCTATGAGAAATATCATCAACCTAACATATGTAGATAATACCACTCTAATAGGAGAAAGTGAAGAGGAACTAAAGAGCCTCTTGATGCAGGTGAAGAAGGAGAGTGCAAAAGTGGGCTTGAAATTCAACATTAAGAAAACCAAGATCATGGCATCCGGCCCTCTCACTTCCTGGCAAATAGATGGGGAAGAAATTAAGGTAGTGACAAATTTTATTTTCTTGGGCTCCAAGATCACCGCAGATGGGGACTGCAGCCAAGAAATTAAAAGATGCTTGCTCCTGGGGAGGAAAGCTATGGCAAATCTAGACAGCATATTAAAAAGCAGAGACATCACCCTGCCAACAAAAGTGTGTATAGTCAAGACCATGGTTTTCCCAGTTGCAATGTATGGCTGTGAAAGTTGGACCATAAGAAAGGCTGAGCGCCAAAGAATTGAGGCCTTTGAACTATGGTGCTAGAGAAGACTCCTGTGAGTCCCTTGGACTGCAAGGTGAGAGGAGTTCAACCCTGACTGCTTTTTAGAAGGCCAGATCCTAAAGCTAAAACTCAAATACTTTGGCCACCTAATGATAAGGAAGGACTCACTGGAGAAGAGCCTAATGCTGGGAAAGATTGAGGGCAAAAGAAGAAAGGGATGACAGAGAATGAGGTGGCAGGATGGAGTCACTGAATCAGTAGGTGTGAGCTTAAATGGACTCCAGATGATGGTAGAGGACAGGAAGGCATGAAGGAACGTTGTCCATAGGGTTGTGATGGGTCCAATATGACTTTGTAACTAACAACAAAATTTCTTGATATTTTTAATAACTGCAATATTAATAATTATTTAATTGTTTATTGGTTGTCTCATTTAATGTCCACTATCCAAGTGATCATTTGAAGTTATGATGGTGTTGAATAAGGAGTACTTCTGACAGGTCATTGTGGGTCTGCTCATTGTAATATTTCCATGGTCATTTGATCCCATTTGGGTGTTTGGAAACTAAATCACAGTTATTGATTTATCAAATTTTAAAACCACCATCCCCCTAACTGAGAGACTCTGTGTACAAATAAGTTATTGAAATCTTAAAACAATATATAAAAATGGCAAGCAATATTAAAAATTAATTAAAAGGGACTTCCGGTTTGCTGCCACAGCCACCACAGACTTTGAAATGCAAGCTCCGTCTTCCACATCTGATTTTGCATTGCTGAGGGGACCCTGGAAAGGCTTGAAAGTCACCCTGTAGGGGCGGCTAGCAAGGAGGGATCCCTGTTGGATCATAGCACGGTGGTAGCCCTTCCACTCAACCCAGCCAAGCCCTACAAACCGGCAGACAAAAGACCAGCCATAGCAATATGGCTAGTCACTAGGCTGCAGACAGCGGAAGTCAAACTTATCACCAGGGACCTAAAAAACAGCATGGATGAGACTGGATGAGATCTACCTCTCTTCAATCCTAACTATTTTTTCCACCTATATAAGCCGCCCAAAGTATTTTTCCCCTGTAGAGAGAGGGAAGGGAAATCCTATCCCACCCTCTAAAAACAGTGGCAACTGATTATCTAGGGGAGTTTAAAACATTAAAAGACTAACCTGATGGACTTTTATTTTTCTAAAATTTGGGCACTAAAAGATTCTTTATTTTTATTGAAGATTTAGGTGTTTATCTGCAAAAAAAGAAGTAAAAAGAAGTAAAATTGGGAAAAGGACTATAAAAATTTGGACTTTAAAAAGAAAAATCCTAAATGGTATGGGCGACACCTTGTGGCTAAATCTGATATTACAACTCCTTATTGTGTAACAGAGACTTGGCTGGTAGCCAAGACTATACATAAAACTTTTGTAACCTTGGCACATATCAGCTGTGAGAAGCCCAGCTGTGTTCCATATTCATTGATAAAAATATTATTATTTTTTGACTGTAAAGCTTTAAATTTAACATACTACTAAGAAAGCATGACTGAAGATCAGGAACTGATTCTTTTTATGATGAAAGCAATTTTTAAAACTATCCTTACATCTACTGATGAAATAAGAGACTACAGAAAAGAACAAGAAGTCAGCCTAGATACACAAATTCAAACTTTGATCACAACTAAAGAATCAACTACAAAGAATTTAATAGAAGTGGAACAATTAAATACTTCTACAGAAGATTCAATTGATCAACAAATAGAGTTAATGGAAAACCCAGAAAAGAGATTGATAATATTGAAAATGGAAAAGACTTTCTATATAAACCAGAAGAAGCCTGAGGAACAAGAAGGACAGAGATGATTTGTTAGCACTTCCAAAAAAATGGTGACTGGATGCCCTCTTTTATCTCAAACAATATGTATAATAACAGAGGGAGATATGTTTGATGACTTAAAAACACGGAGATGGAAGGCAAGTTGGCAAAGAAAGAAAGCTAGAATAAGGTTGAAGAAAGTTGGGGTTTTGACTTATTAGTGGAGATTAAAAGAGAATATATTCAAATAGATAAGATGTATTTTTTGAATACTAAATATTGTTATGAACTGAGATAAAGGAAATGTTGATCATTTAAAACTTGGAAGTATAAATATTAAATATTAGAAGTTAAATTTGAATATTTATTTGTCTACAAAGATTGAATGTAAAAATAATTAAGATATATATAAGCTAAAAATATATTGATAAATGTAATAAATATGTTTTCTCTTAGCTGATATAATAAGAATTGTACTAGCTTAAATATGAGATAGGTGACATTAAGAGAAAAAGAGAGGAAGTATTTCATGTTGAAACAAGAGAATTCTGATAACTAAATTTAAGATATTTTGAAATTAATAGAAAATAAGAATGTTACATTGTATTATCAATTAGATGATGTAAGATGGTGAGAAATAAAATATATTCAATTAGATAAGATGTGTAGGGAATTTGGGTCATTTAAAATTTGAAAATTATAAACAATAAATGTTAAATTCGAATATTAATGGGAAACTAAAAATCAGGAAAAAACTAGGAGATTGATTGTCTATAAAGACTGAATGTTAAAATTGTATATGTATAAACTAAAATTATTGATAAATGTAAGAATGTTATTTTTATCTAACTGATATAATAAGAGTTGTATTAGTTTAAATATGAGACAGTAAATACAGTAAATACTAATGGGAAAAGAGAGGAAATACTTAATGTGGTAGTTTTAGATTTGTATTAAAGATACCTGTATGTCGTTGAATTATCGGTTAACTCAGCTGCCACATTGCTTTTCAAATACTTAAATGTAAAATTAGAAAATCAATAAAACTTTTTGAAAAAAAAAAATAATAATTAAAAGGTGGGGAATGGGCTTTCAGGGCACTACCTACCTTGATGGCTACATCCTCCTGTATAAGCCCCAAGCTGGGCTACTGAGCTATGTTTTCATGCCTTTATGGAAGGCCAAGAGAGTGGGGGGACCCACCTCACTTATGGGGAAGAGTGTTCCACAAAGCAGAGGCAATGGCAGAGAAGGCTATCTCCTTGGTCCTTACCATTCAGAATATAGAACAGGAGCCATGTTAGCACAGTGGTTAGAATGCAGTATTGCAGGCTAACTCTGCCAACTTCCAGGAGTTTAATCCTGACCTATTCAAGATTGACTCAGCCTTCCATCTTTTTGAGGTTGGTAAAATGGTGACCCAGATTTTTGGGGGCCAATATGCTGATGTTTGCAAAATACTCAGAGAGTATTGTAAAACACTATGGAGTGGTGTATAAGTCCAAGTGCTATTGCTATTTGACTGATGAGGTCTGTAATATTCCTTCATTGCCTGACCTGGTGGGACAAGCAATGTAGTGGGCTAAAACATGGTTCCATAATAACTTGACCCTATGCCTGTCCCCATGTTAATTAAAACATGCAATATCCCATGGTCATATAATTGATTTTGTAACCTTCACTTCCCAAAATCAATGGGAAGGCAGAAGGAGGTTACAAATGGCAATCACATGAACATAGGATCCTATGACTGCACAGGATCTCTCTAACAATGGCAAATGGGACTGCTCTGACATGACATTGAGCAGGTCACTTAGCAAAAAAGTCTCTGCTCAAGTATCATCAGTGAGTAAGGATTGCCCACATTTTCTTTCCCAAACTCATATTTGAATGGATGGAAATCACAGAAAAAAATATTATGGGGCTTTTTTACCATCTTCTGGCAGTCATTCCATGTCTGCATTCCTATACTTCAATGAAATAGAATATTCCAGTTAGAACCAAAGATTACATTGATGACCTAGGCCATCTTAATTATCTAGGTCAACAAATGACTTTAAAATTGCCAATTCAGAAGAACAAAGGGAAAGAAATTGTGAATTTTGGGCAATCAAATATTGTATGTTGTACCCAAGGGATTCAGAGTTAGAGTCACTTGATAGAACATTTTAGTCCTTTCCTGGTTAAAGACCACTAATATAATTTTTTTCTCCTTACTATGTATCAGATATATTTGATAAAAGATTGTATAGACATGATGAAGATGGTTAGATTTATTGTACAAATTTCAGATTCAACAAATCCCAGCATGTAATGATACCTGAATTTTGTGCTAGAGTAGGGGGAAAGTTGAAATGAACAATGAGCAAATTAAAATACATATTCAGAACTACTTCTTTATTAAACATCCCTTTGTGTTCAAATCAGGTCTTAAAATAATTATGTAGCATTTGGGGGAAAATATGCACCCCAGTAATCCAGCTGCAGAAGCCAAAATGGAGAACACCTCCACAGCCACCATGTATTTCCCCTTGGTGCTCAGGTAGGTTGGAACAAATGAAATCCAGACACTACAGAAGACCAACATACTGAAGGTGATAAACTTGGTTTCATTAAAGCTGTCAGGTAACTTCCTGGCTAGGAAGGCTACTGAGAAGCTAATGGCTGTCAATAATCCCAGAAAACTAAGAATGGTATAAAACATAGTGGCTGAACCTTCATTACATTGTAAGACAATTTCCTCAGCTATAGAGTGCATGTCAGAATCTGGGAATGGGGGAGAAATTGCCAGCCACACTAAGCAGATTGTAAATTGGGGCAGGGAACAAGAAAGGACAATAGAAATGGCCATCTTTTTCCCCACCCATTTTCTCATTTTTGAATCTGGCTTTGTGGCCATGAAAGCAAGAACAACTATGGTTGTTTTACCCAAAATAGAGGAAAGGGCTATAGAGAAAATTATGCTGAAGGTAGTTTGTTGCATGAGACATTTCACTTGATCAGGTTGCCCAACAAAAAGGAAAGTGCAAAGGAAGGAGAGCAGAAGGGCAATGAGGAGGGTGTAAGTGAGGTTCCTGTTGTTGGCTTTGACAACCGGAGTGTCTCGCTTTTTAATGAAGATTACCAGGACCAAAATTGTGATGACAGAAAAGGACAGACTAACAGTGGTCAAGGTGACTCCCAGGGGCTCATTGTAAGACAAGAACGTTACTTCTTTTTGAATGCAAAGATTTTGAGCCTTGTTTGCATATTTATCGTTTGAACATTGGAAGCAATCAACTGCATCTGAAAAAAGAAAACATGATGATGATTTCTAGAAATACTAGATAGCAGGATTGAGAATTAAATATTAGGATTTATTTATTTATTTATTTTAAAAAATGGCCACCCGCTCATTCTCGGTGACTCTGGGCAGGTTACAAACAATAAAAAGCCCAGTATAAATGAATAAAAAACAGTAATCCACATCACCTTGGCCACAACAAATAATCAAATGAGCCATTTGATAGACTCCATTCCACCCTGGGTTCCCCAGATCAGTTGATGGAATTAGGTCTTTAGGGGCTTGCAAAAGAGTGTCCAAGTGGGGGGCAGTCCAATTTCTGTGGAGATGATGTTCCAGAGGGAGGGAGATACCACAGAGAAGGCCCTTCCTCTCAGTCCTGATGTACCTCTTTAGGAGATGTTCATTTATTCCTAATTAAGTAATGCTTTTGCAATGTATGGCAGTGAAAGTTGGACCATAAGAAAGGCTGAGCTCCAAAGAATCGAGGCCTTTGAACTCTGGTGCTGGAGAAGACTCCTGCGAGTCCCTTGGACTGTAAGGCGATCAAACCGGTCAGTCCTAGAGGAGATCAACCCTGACTGCTCTTTAGAAGGCCAGATCCTGAAGCTAAAACTCAAATACTTTGGCCACCTAAGGAGAAGGAAGGACTCACTGGAGAAGAGCCTAATGCTGGGAAAGGTTGAGGGCAAGAGAAGAAGGGGACGACAGAGAATGTGGCTAGATGGAGTCACTGAAGCAGTAGGTGTGAGCTTAAATGGACTCCAGAAGATGGTAGAGGACAGGAAGGCCTGGAGGAACATTGTCCATGGGGTCGCGATGGGTCGGACACGACTTCGCAGCTAACAACAAAAACAAGTATTGCTTGTTTATATTTAGTCTCTTTCTGTAAATATGCCAGATCTTCTGAAAGTTGCTTATTGCTTTGTTCAGAACTGTCTTATTACAAAATCTAATAATGATTTGATTAACAATCTTTTATCATTCAGATATTTCCTGAACAAAGTGAAAAACAAAAATGGCTTAGTTTTCAAAGGAAGGGGAAAATGTATTTAATGGTATATTATTTTAGGAATTAATCTCCTAAAATAAGCAAATGCATCCCAGTTTTATGCTTTTCCTGTTTTACACACACATATCAACACAAGATCTATCATCTTACAAAAGAAAGTTTCAGCATTAATTAGAAGTCATAATTTGGGGAAAAAATATTGGATATTTATTTTTGGATGCTCTGAAATATCTTTTCACTTTTAGTTTTTGTATAGCAATATCATTTATTTGGTCACCAAATTAGCCAGTTGTAGCAGGTGGTGGTAGCTCAGTGGGTTAGGATGCGGAGCTTGTCGATCAGATGTTTGGAAGTTTGGCGGGTCAAATCCCGAGTGCCACGTAACAGAGTGAGCACCTGTTACTCTTCCCAGCTTCTGCCAACCTAGCAGTTCGAAAGCATGTAAAAATGCAAGTAGAAAAATAGGGACCAGTACAGTGGGAAGGTAACAGCATTCCATGCGCCTTTGGCATCTATTCATGCCGGCCACATGACCACGGAGATGTCCTCGGACAAGCGCTGGCTCTTCGGCTTTGTAACGGAGATGAGCACCGGACCCTAGAGTCAGAAATGACTAGCATGCATGTGCGGGGGAAACTTTACCTTTACCTTTACCTAGCAGGTTTAAATATTAGCATTTTGAATTACAGTTAAGAAGACTGAATATTCTTTCACAAGACAACTCTTACCCATGTGGTTTGAAATTTTCCCTTTTGCACATGGAAGGCAATCATAACAACAAAAAGGCTTCCCCTCTATTTTCATCTTCCTGTAGCCTGCACAACAATTGTCATTGCACAAAGAAAGAGGTTGAACCTATCAAGAAATGAAAGCAGGATTTACTCCAACTTGTAAGTTTTCTTTCAAAAAATTCTGCTTAGGTGTGGAATTTACTTTTAAATAATAACTTTTGGATTTGAGAGTCTCAATATCTCCTTATGTTTAAAAGCAATTATAGTAAATGAATGGAAATGTTACAGGGAATGAGAGTTAAAATCAAAACCAAAGGCAAGAAAACTAAGAACTGGACACAGGAAGATAGCATCATTTGGCTATGTGAATGACAATTAGCTGGAAATAGATACAAATTTTTCCCCCCTCAGTTTCAATTCCTTTCTCTCCTTTGGTCCTAGCAATGGCCATATGTTCTATCTCAGGGCTTTTCAACCAGTGGTATGGGTACCACCTGTGGTACATTGGCACCTGGCAGGTGGTACGCGACCATCCTAGAGAAGGGGTAGCGGAGGAGGGGAATGAGCTGAACCAGTGGCAGCACTGCACAAGACTGAGCAAGAGACAGTTGGAGCTGCAGGGCTGTCAGGGCTCAGCGGAAGCCCCAGGATCAGCACCAGGCTCCAGATGCAGCTCGGTGCCGATCCTGGCGCTTCTGCTGAACCCAGAAGAAGCGCCGATTAGCGGGAATGTTGCAGCATCTCCAGGGTCTTGTGATTAACATTCAGATGCTTGGCAACTGATTCATATTTATGATGGTCACAGTGTCCCAGGGTCATGTGAAGTGACCAAAACCTGCTGCAACCACCCAGCAGAGGGGGAGGAATAAGAACCAAACATCCTCCCCACCCCACCCCCGCTGCCAATCCTCAACAGAAATGCTCACAACAATGAAAACCTCAGACAGGAGGAAGAGCGCCACCGGGCAGGCAGGCAGGTGTCTTGCTCGGCTGTGGCTTGGGGGGCACTTTTTTAGTGTCTCGTAACTTCACTAAGTAAACTGTTGTAAGTCAAGGACTACCTGTACTTCATCACTTTTTTCTTTCTTTCTTTTTTTTGGTCATCAAGTTTTTGACACCTTGCTAGGCGACTGGTGATACTCGGATGTTGCCATATCCTAAAAGTGGTACAATGGGTGAAAAATTTGAAAAGTCCTGTTCTATCTGAACCAGAGTTGATATGATCATTGATATGGGATTCCCCATTTCTTTTTTCCCATCCATGCCAGGAAAGTAAGCACCAATTATTTTTGTTTATCTTTCAAGGACTGATAAGAAACATAATTAAAACAGAAGCAACAGTTTTATAATTCTAAAGTTTTGTATTTCTTGGACCTAAAGGGGGACTTGACAGAACATCCATCCATCCAGTACAATTTTGATCTATTTATTCAGCATTTCATTATTCCTTGATTGATTCATTTTGTTTAAAAGCATCAGTTCATCATTCTACTGCTGAATGCTACCCATCCATTATGTCTTCATCTTTGTAGTTTTCAACCTGACATCTTGAAGGACAAGATCAATTCTAATTTATAATACCAAAAGCAAGAAGGGAAGGGAAACAATATACACGTAGTCCTTGACTTACAAGCATTCATTTAATGACCATTCAAAGATACAATGACTCTGAAAAAACGACTTATGGCCATTTTTTACAGTTACAACCTTTGTAGCATCCCCATGATCATGTGATCAGAATTCATATGCTTGGCAACTGGTTCTTATTTATGATGGTTGCAGTGTCCAAAGGTCATGTGATCACCTTTTGACAAACAAAGTCAACAGGGAAGCCAGATTCACTTAACAACTGGGTTACTAAGTTATCAATTGCAGTGGCTCACTTAATGACTGTAGCAAGATAGGTCATAAAATGGGGCAAAACTCACTTAATAAATGTTTCATTTAACAACAGAGATTTTGGGCTCAATTGTGGTCATAAGTCGAGGACTACCTGTACACAGGTTTAAATCTGAGCAGGGAATACCTGGTTAAACATGGCAGGCCAGATGATGTCTTGTGCAGAAATGGTGAACAGCTTATCTGGAGAAGCTGTTGGGTCAATTTTTCCAACTTTGACTTTAGCAAACGTCTGGTTTGGGAAGGTGACCCAGTTGATAATGTCAAATCCAGTCTCTAGATCCCCATTTTCATTAAAAGAGAGTTTCTGTCCTACTGTGTTATTAAATGAAATGGTTCTCAAATAGTGATTGAGCTAATCAGAAGCAAAGAATGACAATTAATGGAAAAGGAAGGAAGGAAGGAAGGAAGGAAGGAAGGAAGGAAGGAAGGAAGGAAGGAAGGAAGGAAGGGAGGGAGGGAGGGAGGGAGGGAGGGAGGGAGGGAGGGAAGGAGAGAGAAAGAAAGAAAGAAAGAAAGAAAGAAAGAAAGAAAGAAAGAAAGAAAGAAAGAAAGAAAGAAAGAAAGAAAGAAAGAAAGAATTCAGTTAGGGATATTGATTTTATATGACTAGTTCATTAATACTATTTTTGTTCCTCCACACCTATTCATATTTCTTCTCTGCCACAGACATTATGAACCTCTGTCAATCATGCCAGGGCTGCTGCATATAAATGTTTTCTCTCCTATTGTTGTAGCAAATTTATCTACTCACAATTACAAACTAAAAAATATATATCTCACAAAAAGATGAGGAGACTAAAAATTATCACTAATGCAGTCAGTGAGAACACTCCAATGTTCTCACTGAGTGCATTACATAACAACTCATTGCATGAAAGAGAAGAGCAGTGGGAAACATTTATTCATTCTTTTACCTGCCATGCTTTTTGAGTAAAAAATGTTTCTCTCCCAAATTCTCCCCTTGTTCTGCGTTTGGGGGAAAACATGGCTTGTAAAGCATGTCTCACAGCATAGACTGCATTATAGATGCTATAACTCTGCCCAGTCAGGGTGGTGTCAAACACAGACTTAGGTAGAGTCTCCAACTTCTCTTCTCCAGTGCACAGCATTCCAGTGTCTTCATCTAACTTATCTTTAGGAAAAGAACATTCAAATGCCTCTTCCCAGAACACTCTCATTAAATGGTCTTCCACTTCTAAAGTTGGGTTTCTCATTTGAAGGAATTTATTAAATTCAGAAATCTCCTTGGAAGAAATTGAAAAAGTTATAACACCATGGAAAAATTCCATACCCCTAGTTTTCTGAAATGGAAGGGATGTAAACTCCATCTGGGCTGGCATTATCCAAACTTTATCTTTTCTTTCAATGGGTATCTCTTCAAATTCTGTAAAATAGGGCAACATTCTAAAAATGACAGTGACCTGGTTTTCACAATATAGGATGATAACATTGGCAGTGCTCTTCATGATGATAATGTACATTTTACTAAACTCTTTAAATGCCCCTGCAATATCATTAGAAAATGTTTCCTTGGCCATCTCTTCCATAAATTCAAAGCAGATACCTTTCTCGGAAAACAAAGGTACAGCATTTTGTAAGAATGTCTCTCCACTTTTATCAGGTTGAGAAATCAATCCAATCCATATCCATCTAAAATACAATAGCAACTGGAGAATACCCATAATCTGTTGGTCACCATTTGGGAAAAAACGATGAAAGAAAGCAACTTGTCTCTTGTCATCTATCAATGGGGAAGATCCATATGTGAGCTAGACATAGGAGAAAAAAGGAGCATGGTTTTCCAAAATAAAATATTGATTATTATTTTTTTAAAAAAATCTGTCCTTAATTTACAGTCTTTGTTACAAATATTAATATAAATGTAATCATATTCAGAAAGGATTTTCATTCAACAGTTATTATTGTAGTAGAAATGCAAAGTTGGAGCCCCCACAATGAATTCAGGAAATGTCATATGGAAAATGGATCACAAATTTTAATGGTTTTCTGTGGGCATTCTCTGTGGGTGCACCGGCCCTTTGGAACCAGCTTCCCACGGAGCTTAGGACCGCCCCCGACCTTCGCTCATTTCGTAGGGACTTGAAAACTTGGTTTTTTGAGCTGTCTGGCCCAGACTGAGGGGTTTTAATTATTTAATTAATGGGGTTTTAGTTAAGTTCAGGGATTAATTTAATCTTAGTTTTAATCGATTTTAATTGTATGTGATGTATTTTAACTTTTAATTTTCCCTGTAAACTGCCCTGAGTCCTACGGGAATAGGGCGGTATATAAATTTAAATAAATAAATAAATAATAAATAAATAAATAAATAAATAAATAAATAAATAAATAAATAAATAAATGGTTCTAGTCCTGATTAAGGTAGGAAATCTATCTTCACATTTCACTAGTCTTTTCCTCATAGGAAAAGGAAGAAAAATTGAAGCAATGAAGTCAGGATGGTATGAAAATAAAATAGGATGAGCAATGTAAGAATATGGTTTTGGCTCAATATACACCACAACCCTCCTCTAGCTTTGCATAGTTCTTATCATAATCTTTATTCTTTATTTTTTTATTGGACACATAAGGAAATTGTCTCCAGTCCATAAGCTCTCAGTGTACATACAAACAACAAAGCGATATATCGTAGATCATAAATCATAAGATACAAACAAGTGATAAATCATAAAATACCAATAGAAGAGGGTATTAAGAAAGATGAGAAGTAATACAGCCCTACTTTAGCAGAGTGATGGCCAAGGGGAAAAAATAATCTTTGTGTTTGGTTGTTTTGCCATGCAGTGCCCTATAGCAGCGTCCTAGGGGGAGAAGTTGAAATAGTTTATGTCCAGGATGTGAAGGGTCTGTAGATATTTTCTCAGTCCTCTTTCTGGTTCATTTAGTATACAGGTCCTCAGTAGAAGGCAGGCTGATTGAAATTACTGCTAAGCTTGTAAGCCGCCCTGAGTCTTCGGAGGAGGGCGGGATATAAATGGAATAATAATAAAATTAAAAAAAATTGTTTTGTTTTGTTTTTTTCTCTCCTGCAGTCCTATCTGTCCATTGGAGTCTGTACCTGTCCTGTTTGGTTGCTGTGCCAACCAAATGAGGCATCCTCATGTGGATACATATGAACATATAGATACATATGGAGGCATCCTCATACAAATATGAATGTAAAGATGGATATAAGTTGCAATCCAACAAGAACTGGAAGAGCACAATGAATTAGTTTCCTCCATTTCATTTCAGTTATTTCATATTTTGTAATGTATCTTCCTCTTACTTTCCATTTTGTGGTATCTGAATTCCAGAAACAAGTATGCTACAAATCAAGAAGTTTCCCTCCTTATTTCTAACATTTCTAAAAAAAATATGCAGTTCCCCAGCAACCAACATTGTGTGATCTGAAAAGCAACTAGTGCTAAATCTTTGGATACTTTCCCCAATTTCAGAATTTGGGAAAAGCAAAAGTACTGTGTTATGTTTAAATAAACTTAAGTCAATAATTTTAGGCATCAAACATATATAATTTTACCACATTCAATTTTCCATAGAAATCCTGATAAAATATTCTGGCTGATGGAACTGACCATGTCTCCTTAGGATTTATTAATCCATTGATTGTCCTAATTTTAGAGGAAGGAGGAGGAGAAATTCTTATAATATCACAGTAACCTGTGTTTAGCAAATGTTAGTAAATAACAGCAAGAATTGCTTATATGTGCTATAGAGAAAATTAACTTTAACTCATATACAGAGCATTTTATGTAATTTTATGTGCAGCTTTCATTCATTTGTATTACATAACTTCATTTTTAAAAATTATTTGAATTACCATGGATAACATATATAGACAGAAAGGAGGGAAGGAGAGAGATTGTAAGGAGGGAGGGAGGGAGGGAGGGAGGGAGGGAAGGAAGGAAGGAAGGAAGGAAGGAAGGAAGGAAGGAAGGAAGGAAGGAAGGAAGGAAGGAAGGAAGGAAGGTCAATGTGCAATACAAAGATCAAGATAACTATTACTCAATCTGGTCCATGACTTGTTAATATTTTTACTAAAGCATGGTAGGAAAATGAATGCATGACAATGTATTGACATTTCTCTTCATGTATTTGTAAATATGTCAAAGAATCATTGTATATTAATTGTTCAGATGATTTAGATTGAGGAATAAAACAAGTAAAGTACAAAAAAAATATCCATCTCATCTGCAAATGCATAGTTTGGACTGCCGTTTTAATTCCATATCACAAAATATAATATTCAAGGAAAGGAATGATTATTTATTGTTTTCTAAACATGGCTTTATAAAAGTAAAAAAGAAAAGGTGAGTTCATTCAGGGTTGTAAGATTATTGTAACTTACAATAATGTAACTATTAGTATTCATGATTTCATTTTCTAGTCTAGACAATCTACCAAAGTTGACTTTCATCATAGATTCAGATTGAAGAATAACTCAAGTAAGGTACTTAAAATTATCTATCTCTTCTGCAAACACATGGTATGTTGTTCATCATTGTTTGGATTGCCACTTTATTTCCAAACCACAAAAAATAATAAAAAGAAAAGTTGCTTTATTTGTTGTATTTTTGTAAACATTACTTTGTGAAAGAAAAAAAGGGAGGTAATTTAAGACTTGCATGACTCTGTTATTGTAATGTTACAATAAAAGAATTATTAGTATGTGTGATTTTGGTCTCCTACCCTGGACAATCTGGAAGGGATGACATTAACCTTGCAAGTAGGAAAACACTTTCCCTGCCTTAACTTTCCAGAGAATTGGGGAGGAATGGGTGTCAATCCTGAGATGCTTTTTCAAAGAACACTTCTGGTTTAGTCTCAAATTTCTTTTATCAGGCTTTTTTTTATAGGACTGCAGTTCTTCCTCCTGCCTTTCAAGGTTATTCTTACAGTGTATACTTAGTCCAAGAAAAAAATCTCACCTGGGGCATCTTGTAGACATTCAAGATGTTTGCCATGAAGGGACAGATGTGAGAGTTAGGTCCTGCAATAGCAGATACTGCCCAGTCCTTGGCATCACACTTATAGTTGGGGATGAATCTGCCACGTGTTGAGAGAAGCTCCATTGAAGCTAAGTAAGTCCATCTCGCCATGAAATAGTTGTTAGAGATGTCAGTACCCAAACTCATGTTGGATAATATATGTTTATTTTCATTTATCTCTTTTACAGCAAAAACCAAGGCCAGGATATGTTGGTAGTTCTGCAGGAAAAATCTGCAATGAAAGATATATTGTGTGTATCTAGGCAGGATGTTATGATTCTTTTAATTCATCATAAACAATTTTTGCTAGAAACATATAAATTGCTTGAAGAAAAATGATCATATTAAAAGTATATATGTGTGTGTGTGTGTGTGTATATATATATATATATATATATATATATATATATATATATATATATATATATATATGTATGTATGTATGTATGTATGTATGTATGTATGTATATATATATATCCTTATATTTTTATCTTTTTCTTGGGTATGTTTTATGGAGGATATAGGCATGAAAAGTGTGTTTGGAGTAAACTTGAGGACAAATGTTATATAGTATGTGGTTTTTTCCCCCCTGGGATAATGATAGACTTTACCCCAATAAAAGTCACTGCTGTTTTATTAGGGCAGAGAGACTCTAAGTCTGTGTTCCATGCATGCTCAACAGCTGTTTGGAAAATAATTCAAAGCATGCAACTGTTCCCTAATATTAAGTGAAAGAATTAAATGATTAAGATAGATTTAGCTACAAATAGTACAGCACCTTTATAATACATCACTAATGATTCATTTAACAGTAAGAAAACAAGAAAATCTCAATATGGAATTTGAATAAAAACACCAGTGGGAGAGTTGTCATAAGGATGTTTGTGTGTTTATTTGCCAGAGCAACCTATTAGAGAAAGATATATGGTTTAAGATATGCTATAGTTAAGAAGAGAAAGTCTTTACATGAGTTCATCAACCAGTTCTTCAGATGGGTGCCTTGTGAAACCAACTGGATCAGATATCATGTAGAACTGAGATAGTATCCCAGCCATTATGAAATCTCCTGGCAGAAAATACTTGTGCTTAATAAGGGGAAGTTTCCCCACAGAACATGCTTTAGTACGCAGAATAAGGCATGTAACTCCTGACAGTAACATTGACAATATTGCCATCACTACCATGGAAAATTCCATCTTCTTCAAGAAAACATTTTTCACTACATTCAAACCAGTTCTATCTGAAAGAATGAAACATAAAGGGGAAAAAACTCTCACTTATTAAAATAAATATACTTTCTGAGAAAAAAGGTTGCTACATCTCTAACGTTCTGATCCCACAATTAACAGACCTTTTAAATCTTGAGCTATTCTTTGGTGCTGTGCCTGAAAGAGTTGAGAAAAAACCCACATTAGTAAGATTCTTTGGGTAATTATAGGGGAAATCAGTGAATGTTTGGTGAAGCTCCTCGGGGACTGTGGAGAAAGTAGAATAACGATATGTATGGGCTAGGGGGAAAAAAAGCTCATAACTGAAAACTGTAAAAGAGATAGAGAAAAAAAATGAAAATTCAAATGAACAAATGCTAGTTCTGTAGCTGTGAACTTTAAATTATCTGGAACAATACAACTATCTGACTTTGACCTGTTAGGACATACATTAAAGCATGTTTTTTTCCCCCCAAAGAGTCAAAAAGAAATTCACCCATAATGCCCACCTTTATTTATCCTTTTGATAAATAAAGGTGGGCATTATGGGTGAATTTTAAGCACTTTGGGTGAATTTTAACCTCTTTAAGCACTTTGATTATTGTATTTGTAATGTAATTTAATCATGACATTTATTTTTAACCTTTCTAATGGAAGCAGGCCTGTGAGCTGCACAGAGTCCTTTGGGATGGGAACAGTGTATAATGCCAAGTGAATATGCAAATAATAAAGGAATACCATTGGAAACAACTTTTTATTTGAGCCACATTTACAAAGTGAATCAATCTCAAAATAGAATTTTCTAAGTTCTAGGAGGACCATATTTTTCAATACTGTTTTTATTGCAAAATAAAAATATAGCTTGGCTCTTTTCACTCATTTTAAAAGATTGTTTTACTCCTCAAAATCACATGGTGTGAACCATTTTTTTTTCTGGCTTGATGAGTGACAAGAGCCACCACCAATCAATTTATCCGCCATTGATATTTTATAACCATGCAACAAATCTCTTAATCAATCATATATGGGAAATGAATAATAATAATAATCTACCAGTCACAGGACTCCTTCCTCATTAATTGTGAAATTTGATTGCTGCAACAAATGTTGCTCCTTTTATCTTATACAAAAACATAACATGAATCATTTTCTTTGTAGTAAAGAAATAATGGTCTCTTGAAATTATTTATTTTTACTTTGTCCTTAACCAGTACTTCTTTGACCACATAAGATAGAAAAATGTGGGTTAGATAGCATCACCACCAGATGGATTCGTAGCTGGCTGACAGGCCGTACTCAGCATGTGGTCCTCAATGGAACTGCATCTACATGGAAGGAAGTGTGTAGTGGGGTGCCCCAGGGTTCTGTTCTGGGCCCAGTGCTCTTCAACATCTTCATCAACGATTTGGATGAGGGGATAGATGGGGAACTCATCAAATTTGCAGATGACACCAAGCTGGCAGGAATAGCCAATACTCCAGAAAATAGGCTTAAGATACAGGAGGATCTGGACAGACTCAAACACTGGGCACTATCTAACAAATTGAAATTCAATGGTGAAAAAAGTAAGGTTCTGCATTTAGGCAGGAAAAATCAAATGCACAGGTATAGTATAGGTGGTACCTTGCTTGATAGTAGTAACTGTGAGAGGGATCTCAGAGTCCTAGTGGACAATCACTTAAATATGAGCCAGCAGTGTGCTGCAGCTGCCAAAAAAGCCAACACTGTGCTAGGCTGCATTAACAGAGTGATAGAATCAAGATCACGTGAAGTACTAATACCACTTTACAATGCTTTGGTAAGGCCACACCTGGAATACTGCATCCAGTTTTGGTCACCATGATGTAAAAAAGATGTCAAGACTCTAGAAAGGGTACAGAGAAAAGCAACAAAGAGGATTAGGGGGCTGGAGGCTAAAACATATAGGGAACGGTTGCTGGAATTGGGTATGTGTAGTTTAAGGAAGAGAAGGACGAGGGGTGACATGATAGCAGTGTTCCAATATCTCAGGGGCTACCACAAAGAAGAGGGAGTCAAGCTATTCTCCAAAGCACCTGAAAGCAGGACAAGAAGCCACGGATGGAAACTAGTCAAGGAGAGAAGCAACCTAGAACTAAGGAGAAACTTCCTGACAGTTAGAACAATTAACCAGTGGAACAACCTGCCTCCAGAGGTGGTGAATGCTCCAACACTGGAGGTTTTTAAGAAGAGACTAGACAGCCATTTGCCTTCTTCTTCTTCTTCTTCTTCTTCTTCTTCTTCTTCTTCTTCTTCTTCTTCTTCTTCTTCTTCTTCTTCTTATTATTATTATTATTATTATTATTATTATTATTATTATTATTATTATTATTATTACATGGACAAATAAATTGAAGAATATGATAATATACAAATACTAAAATAAAAAATTCACTTATTTATAAAAATTAAATCCTTCCCTCCTTTCTTCCTTCCTTCCTCTAGGACCTATCAAATATATCTTTCTAGCAAATAAGACCCATAAAGGTAAAGGTAAAAGTTCCCCTGCACATGCGTGCTAGTCGTTTCCAACTCTAGGAGCTGGTGCTCATCTCTGTTTCAAAGCCGAAGAGCCAGCGCTTGTCCGAGGACATCTCCGTGATCATGAGGCTGGCATGACTAGATGCCAAAGGTGCACGGAACGCTGTTACCTTCCCATCATAGTGATCCCTATTTTTCTACTTGCATTTTTATGTGCTTTTGAGCTGCTAGGTTGGCAGAAGCTGGGATGAGTAACAGGTGCTCACTCTGTTACACGGCACTCGTGATTCGACCTGCCAAACTGCCGACCTTCTGATCGACAAGCTCAGCGTCCTAACCCACTGAGCCACCATGTCCCTCTAAAGACCCATAGTATGGCACTTTTTTGAACTGATGATACCTCGCACTGAGAACATCACACAGTGTAGGCCAAAGGCAACATCTCTTTGCCAATCACCACTGTCTGGAATGTAAATCAGAGAAAGAAGGTAAACCATCAAAAACAGTGCTACCCACACTGACCTTTTGAGTTTATATAGAAGGGGAGAATGTTGTTGGTTTTGAAAGCCACTTGGATCTAAAGAGGAAGTCGCTGAGCTCATAGTCCTAAGGACCGATCCATTTTCTCAGGCTCAATAGATTCAAACTATTCCCAGATATTGAAGCCAGACTGCTCCATAGGCATTGGCCCCCTGGATCTGTGAACAAATTACAGCAATTTTGTCTGATAGATGTTAATATAATCAAGAGATGCATGCAGCAACTCAGCAAGTGACAACTCTGAGCAACAATTTTCTCAATTTATCTCTTGATATTTAGATATTCTGCGGTATCAATATATATATAATTGTTTATGGATTGTCTCATTTAATATCCACTCTTTAAAAGACCAATTGAAGTTATGATGTTATTTAAGGAGCAGTACTTCTTAGACATCCTCATAGTTGTGCTCATTGCAATTCCATGGTCACAAAATTAAAATTCAGATACTTGGTAATCAGAGCACAATCATTTATTTATTCATCCCATTTTAAAACCAATCATATCCTTCACAGATGACTCTGAGTGGTATACCAATAAAATATTAAAGCCTTGTAAACAGTATATAAAAATGGAAAGTGGCAAGGGAGAAAAATGTTAAGGACCCTTTTTGCAAACTTTATCAACTTCTGATTCAGAATGAATCTTTACATCTATAAGAGACATAAAAACTAATTCAGAGGAACAGCCAGAAGAAAATTTGAATTTCAACAGTTTCAGAATGTAAAACTGTGAGCACTCTGATATTGTTTGTAACATTTCATAGCAATTAGCCAAAATATTCTACTGAAGTATTCTACTGTTCCTTTTATAAGCAATTTTCCTAAAGGGAACCAAAGTTATTGTCACTTAATAGAATGTTTTAGGGCTTTTGATGATGATGGTGAAGCTATGTTCAGATTTATGTACCGATTCCAGGTTCCAGAAACTCCAGCATGTAATGAACCCTGAATTTTATATTGGAGTATATTGGAGTATTTTTATATTGGAGGGGGAAGTTTGCATTGAATCAATGGCCAAATTGAACTCCATATTCACATTTTTTCTTTGTTAATTGCTCCTTTATATTCAAATCAGGTCTCAAAATAATGATGTAACATTTGGGGAAAAATATGCTGCCCAGTAATCCAGCTGCAGAAGCCAAAATGGAGAAGATCTCTACAGCCACCATGTATTTCCCCTTGGTGCTCAGATAGGTAGGAACAAATGATAACCAAACACTGCAAAACACCAACATGCTAAAGGTGATAAATTTGGCTTCATTAAAGCAGTCAGGTAACTTCCTAGCTAGGAAGGCAACTGAGAAGCTAATAGCAGTCAAGAATCCCAAAAAACTAAGAATGGTATAAAACATAGTGGTTGAACCTTCATTACATTCTTGGACAATTTCTTCAGCCATGGAGTGCATGTCAGAATCTGGGAATGGGGGAGAAATTACCAGCCACAGTAAGCAGATTGTGAATTGGGTCAAGGAGCAAGAAAGGATAATAGAAAGAGCCATCCTTTTCCCAACCCATTTCCGCATTTTGGAGCCTGGCTTTGTGGCCATGAAAGCAAGAACAACTATAGTTGTTTTACTCAAAATACAAGAAAGGGCTATAGAGAAAATGATGCCAAAAGCAGTTTGTCGCATGAGACATCTTATGTGATCAGGTTGCCCAATGAAAAAGAAAGTGCAAAGGAAGGAGAGCAGAAGGGCAATGAGGAGGGTGTAAGTCAGATTCCTGTTGTTGGCTTTGACAATAGGGGTATCCTGCTTTTTAATGAAGATTCCCAGCATCATAATGGTGATGACAGAAAATAATAGACTAACAATGGTCAATGTGACTCCCAGGGGCTCATTGTAAGACAAGAAGGTTATTTTTTTTAGAATGCAAAGAGTTTGAGCCTTGTTTGGATATCGATCTTCTGAACATTGGAAGCAATCAACTGCATCTGGAAAAAGAAAAGTAGTCAATTTCAACAAGTAGCCAGGTAGCAGAACTGAATGTTAATTAAGGAGATTGATTTATTCCTAATTAAGCAATGCCTGTTTGTATTTAGTTCCTGGCTATAAATATGCCAGATTTTAAGATACTTGAATATTGTTTTGCAGTAATTCTTCCAATAATCCAATAATGATTCAAATAGTAATCTTTGGTCTTTGGTGCTCTCGAAGCTTGGTTGTTTTCATCCAGATGTTTCATTACCCCAAAATAGGTAATATATATATATATCAGTGTTAATACTAGACTAGGATTGATAAAGGTCCCGGTTTGGGTAATGAAATTCTATAAAGAAAACAATGAAGTTTAGAGAGCAGCAATGACTCCTCATTTCAATCCGGGCCTGCAGATTTTCTCCATTATTGGATATTTCATCATGCAGAGATTTTTTGGAAAAAAATAAAAAAATGCTTACTTTAGCAGGAGGAAAATGAATATTATATGGGATATTATTATTTAATGGAATCAATTTCCTAAATTCAGCAAATATACCCCAGTTCTATCCCTTTCCTTTTATACACACACATACTAACACAATTTCTTTTATCTTGGAAAATAAAATTTCAGCATTAATTAGAAGCAGTAATTGGAACAATCTAGAACAAATGAGATTAGAAGTTTATTTTTGGATTCTTTGAAATATTCTTTCACTTTTGGCATTTCTAAAGAAATATCATTGAATAGAAGTCATTTGTAGATTGTTTAAATATCACCATTTAGAACCACAGTTAAGAAAATTGTACGGTCTTGCATAGGACCACTCTTACCCATCTGGTTTGAAATTTTCCCTTTTGCGCATGGAAGGCAATCATAACAGCAAAATGGCTTCCCTTCTATTTTCATCTTCCTGTGGCCTGGATAGCAATTATCATTGCACACAGAAAGTGGTTTTACCTATCAAAAAGTGAAAGCAGGTTTTACTGCAAGGCACACATTTCCCCCCCCCCCCAGAAAATTCAGTTTCAGTATGGATTTTACTTTTATATAATAAATCCTGGATGTAGAGGTTCCAAAATCTCCTTGCTTTAGAGAAATTATAGTATTACAGGTAATGAGAGCTAGAATGAAAAATGAAGGAGGGTACCCTAAGTATTGGAGAGGTAAAAAAATAGCACAATTTGGCTAGGTGAAAGTCAAACAGAAGAGCTGTTTCTCATACATAAATTAGCTGGAAATAGAGATGTATATATTTTCCTTGAGTTTCAATTTATTTCTCTCCTTTTGCCCGCAAAGCATCAAGGAGTTCTGTCTGAACTAGGGTTAACATGATCATTGATATGGGATTCCTCATTTCTTTTTGCTTCCCAGCCATGTCAAGAAAGTAGACACCATGTAGGATACAACCAGGTTGAGCCCGGGGGTGCAGTCAAAGCATAAACAAACTGGGGTCCCTTTGCACACAGAAGAGACATAAGTCCCATCTCCAATTGAAGTCCTGTTGGCTCTTATCTTGTGCCAAATTGCCTTGGCAGAAAATAGATCACATTCTTCTTCAAAGCTAGCATGAAATAAACTTTTACTATTTTTGTAATCTCTTTGTTCCTGATTTTTTGCCCCTAACACTATAATTGCCTTCATTCAGATAGTCATATATTTCAAGTACTGGTGGAAAAAGAATAAAATTAGGAGCAACAGTTTTATCTTTTTTACTGAATAGGTAAAGATAGACGGTATGCAGAAGACATATAGAAGAAATTAACACTAGATATAGGAACTTTAAAAAGAAGGTGAAGGATTGGGTTATTTCAGTGGCTATTGTGATAAGTCAATCAGTACAGATGATTGAATTATTTACAATAGTTTGGAAATAAAGACTCTGAGGAGGAGCAAGAAACAAAATGTAGATAGTTGCAAATGATTTTTAGAGGACTAAAAAGAACACAATAGGATAAAAGAAGAATGAATTAACTCCAGTATCTAATAGATATGGCTTCCTATATACAATGATTAGCAAATGGAAACTGTGGAAATCAGGATAGACTACTCAAGGAAAGGGAAGACTAGAGAAGAAACGCTATGATTGACAAACCTGAAGAAGAATAGGAGGACAATGGATTAGCTGAAATTATGAGATCAAAGTAAATTCTTGAATATCTATGGACTGATGAGATATTATATCAACATGATGAGCATATATCCATATAGTGATTATGGTTTCAACAACAATAATAATATTGTACAAGCATGATTCCTCCTTTAAAATTAAAAGTAATTTCAACTTGCATGGAATCTGAAATACAACTTGAATAAAATCAGTATCACTGTTTGGAAATTAGTTATGGATTTTCCAAAAATACCATCTTGTATTGTGGAACTTCTGCAGCATATACAATACAGTCATTAAACTATATAATTTAAGTTCAGCCAACCTTGAAATCCTAGAAGAATAGACAGCAGCTATTGATCATTATTTCTTTGGATTGTCAGTCTTCAGTCTGACAATTTGAAGGACAAGTTCAAATGTACTGTATATTGCTGAAAGCAAGAAGGGAAGGGAAAATGTACATACTGTAGTTTGAAATCTGAGCTGGAAATACCTGGTTAAACATGGGAGGCCAGATGATGTCCTCTGTAGAAATGATTAATAGTTTATCCAGAGAAGCTGTTGGGTTGATCTTTCCAACTTTGACTTTAACAAAGCTCTTGTTTGAGAAGGTGACCCAGTTGGTAATGTCAAATCCAGTGTCCAAGTCTCCATTTTCATTAAATGAAACCTTCTGTCCTGCGGTATTATTAAAAGAGATGGTTCTCAAATAGTGATGGAGCTAAACAGAAGCAAAGGCAGAAAATTAATGGAAAAGAGGAAGGGAAGAAGGAATGGACTGGACTGGAATAAAATATAACAGAACAGAACAAAACAGAACAGAATAGAATAGAGGTGGAAGGGACCTTGGAGGTCTTCTAATCCAGCCCCCTCCTCAAGGAGGAGAACCTATACCATCTCATACAAGTGACTGTCTAGCCCCTTCTTAAAAATCTCCAATGATGGAGCGCCCATGATTTCTAAAGGCAAACTGTTCCACTGGTTAATTGTCCTCACTGTCAGGAAGTTTCTCCTTAATTCCAGATTGCTTCTCTCTTTATTCAGTTTCCAACCAGTGCTTCTCATTCTGTCCTCTGGTGCTTTGGTGAATAACATGACCCCCTCTTCTTTGTGGCAACCCCTCAAATACTGGAATATTGCTATCATGCCTCCCCTATCTCTTCATTTCTTTAAACTAGCCAAACCCAACTTGTGCAGCCATGTCTTTGTATGTTTTAGTCTCCAGGGCTTTGATCATCTTAGTTGCTCTTCTCTGAACTTTTTTGGAAGGAAGGAAGGAAGGAAGGAAGGAAGGAAGGAAGGAAGGAAGGAAGGAAGGAAGGAAAGAGGAGGAGGAGGGAGAGGAGGAGGAGAGGGAGGGAGGGAGGGAGGATAGCAGTGGTATTAGGTTATGGCTCATCCATTTAATATAATTGAGCACTTTATTAGAATTACTATTCCACAAATGCTCATCTTGTTTCTACTCTGCCACAGATATTTGAACCTCTGAGAATCACACAGATTCTGCAGCATCTAAACCTTTTCCTCCACAGTTATAGGTTTTTTTTATCTATTCACAATTGCAAAACTTTTCAAATCTTGGAAGGATGAGGAAAATGGAGAGATAGTAGACTTAAAATCATCAGTGTTCTCATTGGCATTATACTTTGTTCTGCAGCTCATTGATTAGAAGAAGATTAATGGGAAATCTTCATTCATTCTCTAATTACCTGCCATACTTCTTGAGTCAAAAATGTTTCTCTCCCAACTTCTCTTGCCCTGTCTTTAAATGTGGGGTAAAGCATGACATGTAAAGCATGTGCCACAGCATAGACTGCATTATAGATGCTGTAAGTCTGCCCAGTCATGGTGGTGTCAAACACAGACTTAGGTACATTCTCAAACTTCTCTTCTCCAGTGCACAGCTTTCCATCATCTACCAATGCATAAGCAAAGGTACAATCAAAAACCTGTTTCCAAAACACTCTCATTAATTGGTCTTCCTCTCCTGAAGTTGGCTTTGTCATCTGAAGGAATTTATTGAATCCAGGGATCTCCTTGGAAGACACTTCAAAAGTTATAGCACCATGGAAAGCATCCATATCCAACATTTTGAGAAGAGAAAGTGATGTAAATTCCATTTGAGCTGGCATTATCCAAACTTTATCTTTTCTCTTGACTGGTATCTCTGCTATTTCTTCAAAATACGGCAAAAGTATAATAGCAATAATGTATTGGTTTTCACCGTATAGGATTATCACATTGGCAGTGCTCTTCATGATAATAATGTATAGTTTACTGAAATCATTAACTATACTTGGAACATAATTCGTAAATGTTGACTGGACTGTCTCTTTCATGAAGTCAAAACAGATTCCTTTCTGGGAAAATAAATTAACAGCATTTTCTACGAACCTTTTGTCACTCTTTTCAAGTTGGAAAATCAGTCCAATCCATGTCCACTTTAAATACAACAGCAGTTGGAGAAGACCCATAATCTCTTGATCACCGTTTGGGAAAAATTGATGAAAGAAAACATCTTGTGTCTTGCCATGTATCAATGGAGAAGATCCATAAATGAGCTAAACATAGGAGAAAGAGGGGACATGTTTTTCCAAAATGAAATATTTTCATTATTTTTGAAAGTTCTGCTCTTAATTAATTTTGTTTGTTGCAAATATTGAAAGATATCTAATCAATTTCAGAAAAAAATGTGGAATTTTTATACAACAGCTGTTACTGTAATATAAGTTCAAAACAAGAAACATCAAATATACATTAATTCAGGAAATATTATGGTGAAAAGGAACCACATGTTTTAATGTCTAATGTCATGGTTCCGATAGATGAAACCCATCAAAAGAACTTCAAGACAAAAATTCTTCCTTTAAGAATATTTTATTCAAGAAACAAAGTATTGGCACTACATAGTTGAACCCAAAAATTAAATTCCCTTCCCCCGGAAAAAAATAACAAAGTGCAATTTCCACCCCAATAAACTGTCATAATTCACATTCTCCAATTAGCCTAAAACACAGGCTTTCTCCCCAGCTCCTCATCCTGCCCAAACATTATCAGTTCACCCTTGAGTTCCCACAAAGCAGCATTATTATTATGGCTAGCTAAGGTCAAGCATTCATCCCAATACCCCCGTCCTTCTGCATCTGATTTCTAAATACCAGAAAAGGCATGTTAAAAGCAAAGAGAAAAAAATAGCAATTTTCATCAGTTGTCAGAGCATGAACATCCACTGTTTACAGCGTTGACATCTAAATCTAAGTCCTGTCTGAGGAAGGAAACCCATACACACATATCACTAATTTTCTCCTCATAGAAAATGGAAGACATTCAAGAAATGAAATAATGATGGGATGAAGTAATGATGGGATGAAGGTGAGATAGGATGTGTAATTGAAGAACATCATTTCAGCTATTTATCTTTTAGTTCTAGTATTTTTGCTAAGTACTTGATGCATTTTACAGTATGAGCTATAAGGGAATTATATCTGAGGGAACACCTGCTCCCTCAGGAACATCAAGCTCCCTTTGTCCTGTGTGCTTCCACAGGGAGGGTCTTCTCAGGGTACCACCGGTAAAATATTGCCGGCAGACAACACCCAGGGGGAGGGCCTTCTCTGTGGGTGCGCCGGCCCTTTGGAACCACCTACCTGTAGAGCTTATGACTGCCCCTGACCTTCGCTCATTCTGCCGGGACCTGAAGACCTGGCTCTTCGAGCTTTCTGGCCTGGAGTGAGAGTATTAACTGGGGTTTTAATTGTATTTTAATTGTAATTGGAGTTTTTAGTTTCAAGGTTAGTTTAATCATTTTAATTGTTTTTAATTTTTGTAATTTGTTGTATTGTTTTTAAAAAAACCTTGTGAACCGCCCTGAGTCCTATGGGAGAAGGGCGGTATATAAGTATAAATAAATAAATAAATAAATAAATAAATAAATAAATAAATAAATAAATACATAAATAAATAAATAAATAAATAGTCAAATAAATATTTTATTTGAATTTCATATTGATTCATTTGTAATACATAGATTAATTTTTTGTTACCTGAGTCATGAACAATTCATGGAGAGGAAGGAAGGAAGGAAGGAAGGAAGGAAGGAAGGAAGGAAGGAAGGAAGGAAGGAAGGAAGGAAGGAAGGAAATATATTCTGCAATATAAAGATCAAGATAACTATTCCCTTTACTTTATCAAGTCCATGAATCCTTTACTTCATTATTAAGTCATGGTAAGAAAATGGATACATGAAATGAACTGATATTTCTATAGAGTGCATTAATAAATAATTCAAGGAATCAAATATATTAATTGATTCAAATTCCTATTGATGAAGAAATCTAGCAGAGTACTAAAAAGTATCCATCTCATCTGCAAATTCATAACTTGTTTGAGGTTGCCACTTTATTTCTAAATCACAAAATGTAAAAGAAAAAAAAAGATTATTTGTTGTTTATTTAAAAAATGTTTATAAAAGCAAAAGGAGGGATTATTTTTAGATTTGCAAGATTCTTTATTGTAACTTTACAATAGAAGATTTCAGGATTTTGTCTCCTAATCTGCATAATCTTGAAAGGCTGACATGAATCTTGAAAACTGGATAGCATTTGCTCTCCTGCCTTTATGTTCCAAAGAGTGAAGTGTATTTGGGGGGTCAATCCTGAGATGCTTTCTCAGGTTACCCTTCTGGTTTAGGTCCAGATTATATTTATCAGAGTGTTGTAATTGCCTGCAGTTCTTCCTCCTGGTTGTTCTTTGTTGTTGCTAGCTGCGAAGTCATGTCTCACTCATTGTGACCCTGTGGACAACGTTCCTCCAGGCCTTCCTGTCCTCTACCATCTTCTGGAGTCCATTTAAGCTCACGCCTACTGCTTGAGTGACTCCATCCAGCCACCTCATTCTCTGTCGTCCCTTTCTTCTATTTCCCTCAATCTTTCCCAGCATTAGGCTCTTCTCCAGTGAGTCCTTCCTTCTGCTTAGGTGGCCAAAGTATTTGAGTTTTAGCTTCAGGATCTGGCCTTCTAAAGAGCAGTCAGGGTTGATCTACTAAAAATTTGTTCAAGAACAAATCTTACCTGTTCAAGAACAAATCTTGTAGACATTCATAATATTTGCCATGAAAGGAAAGATGGAAGAGTTAGGTCCCGCAATGACAGAAACCACCCAATCCTTGACATCACACTTATAGTTGGGCATGAATCTGCCCTGTGTTGAAACAAGTTCCATTGAAGCCAGAGTAGTCCATCTCGCCATGAAATAACTATTAGAGATTTGAACACCCAGGCTGATGTTGTATAATATATTATTGTTTCCGTTTATCTCCTTTATAGCAAAAACCAAGGCTAGGATATGTTGGTAGTTCTGCAGGAAATATCTGCAATGACAGATATATTACAAATCATATTTCTCCTCCTGATAAATGACATTACAGAACCACCAATATTGTGATGGATGGATATTAAAACTGATGAAATAGTTTTATACAGTAGTAATGGAAACATTTTGCAAATATTTTTCCAGAGTGTCTAAAAATGTTGTTTTTGATGAAATGGAAAATGCACCTGGGAAATATATGTGTGTGTGTGTATGTGTGTGTGTGTGTGTGTGTATGAGAGGGATGCGGTGGCTCAGTGGGTTAGGATGCTGAGCTTGTTGACCTGATGGTCGGCAGTTTGGCAGGTCGAATCCCAAATGCCGCATAACAGAGTGAGTGCCTGTTACTCGTCCCAGATTCTGCCAACCTAGCAGTTCAAAAGCACGTAAAAATGCAAGTAGAAAAATAGGGACCACTACGGTGGGAAGGTAACAGCGTTCCATGCGTCTTTGGCATCTAGTCATGTCGGCCACATAACCACGGAGACGTCCTCGGACAAGCGCTGGCTCTTCAGCTTTGAAACAGAGATGAGCACCGGCCCCTAGAGTTAGAACTGACTAGCACACATGTGCGGGGCAACCTTTACCTTTACACACACACACACACACACACACATATGTATGTATGCATGTATGTATATGTATATGTATATATGTGTGTGTGTATTTGTGTGTATGTGTGTGTATGTGTATATGTATATGTATATGTATATGTGTAAAGAAGTGAAAATCTGTACACAATCTCATCAACCAGATCTTCAGATGGGTGCCTTGTGAAACCAACTGGATCAGATATCATGTAGAATTGAGATAGTATCCCAGCCACTATGAAATCTCCTGGCAGAAAATATTTGTGCTTAATAAGGGGAGGTTTCTCCATAACACATTCTTTAGTACAAAGAATAAGGCATGCAATTCCTGACAGTAACATTGACAATGTTGCCATCTCTGCCATGGAAAATATCATCTTCTTCAATAAAATGTTTGTCACCACATACAGTATGAACCAGATCCACCTGCAAAAATAAAACATAAGGGAGACAGGGAAGAACCCTCTCACTGATTAGGATACTCACTATAAATATTCTTTCCTAAAGAGCAAATTGTTGCAGCTCTAGCAATTTGGTCATACAATTAACAACACTTTTCAACCCAGAGCTGTTCTTGGGTAATTGTCCCTTGAAATTCCTCAAGGATTTGAGAATAATCTACTTTACAGATATTCTTTGGGTAATTATAGGGGAAATCAATGCACAGTCAGTGAAGCTCCTCTGAGATTTTGAGTAGTAATCAGAATGATGATATTTATGGACTAGGAAAAGGTATTCGTAATTGCAAACTGTATAGGAGCTAGAGAGGGGGGAAAAAAGAAAATGCAAATGCAAATGAACAAATGCTAGTTCTGTAGCTGTAAACTTGTCATTCTGTGGAATAATAGTACTACCCAACTTTCCCATTAGGAAGCACATTAAAGCATGACTTTTCCAAAAAGCCAAAGAGAAATGGACCTATCATATTATAGGATCACACTCACATTTTTTATTATTTTGAGAGGTCTTTAACTACTTTGGTTATTGTATTTGTAATTTAATTTTATCACGATATTTCTTTTTAACATTCACAATGGGAGTAAATTTGTAAGCTGCTCAGATTCCTTTGGGATGGGAACAGTGTGTAATGCCTAGTAAGCAAACAGATAAAAAGGAATAATGTTGGAGACAAATTTTTAATTGATCCTCCTTTAGAGAGTGAATCAATTTCAGAAGAGAAAGTTCTTAATATTAAGAGGGACATAGTTTTCAACACTGTTATTTTTCTTGAAAACTAAATTATAAATACTAAAAATATAACTCGGCTTTTCACTTGTTTCAAATGGTTTTTAATCTATATCCTCAAAGTCTCCTGATGTGGACCATATTTTGGGGGGTCTGTGATGACTGACATGATCCTGCACCTGATTTAACCAATTATCCACCATTGATATGTTATAGTCCTGCAACAAATCTTTTTGATCACAAAAGTGGGAAATGGGAAATCAATTGATGATGATGATAACTTTATTGTCACTTTGAATGTACACCAATCGGCATACATCAAAATGAATTTTCGTTGCATACAGCTCACAAAGGGTCACCACCTCCGATATATACTCCTTGTTCAGGGCCCGCTCAAATTTCACATTGTCCATTTTAGTCTCTAGGGAGTGAACGATGGCAAACAGGACAGATGGAAATGGGGCTCCATGTGGATTAGCCCTCAAATTCATTTGTATTCTGACAACCTCGCCTTCTTTCCTTTTTCTGATCCTGACTTAGAGCACACCTTCCTCTTTAATTGTGAAATAACTTCAGGAAGTCCATTTATTTATAAATGTTAAATCCTTTCCTTCCTTCCTTCTTTCCTTCTTTGCTTATTTCCTTCCTTCCTTCCTTCCTTCCTTCCTTCCTTCCTTCCTTCCTTCCTTCCTTCCTTTCTCAGGACTCATAGGATGCCAGTTTTTTATATTGATTATACCTGATCACATGGCAACCAAAGAGCCCACCTAGCAGGCTCATCTAGATATTGAAGAGGAACCAAGAGACTATGAATACTGCAGAACACCAAACAGTAGCAGCAGTGGTGGGATTCAAATAGGTGAACAACCGATTCTCTGTGGGATGCTGCTTCTGGAAGTCCATTCTGGGCCTGGGCAACAAAAAATTAGCTACCGGTTATGCTGAAATGGTGTGAACTGGCTGAATCCTACCACTGAGTAGTAGCCCAGAGAAAAATCTCTCTCCAAATCACAATGGACTGCAAGGTACCTAAGGAAAAAGTGTCAAAGCAGTATAACACAATGCTGCCCATATTAAGCTCTCTTAATGGATTCCCCAATATGAATTTATTGGCTGACAGAATCCCCAACATATCTTCCTTGCCTGATATGGTGGACAGGCCAATGCAATGGGATAAACACGGTTCCTTATGTAACCATGTCCTATTCCAAGTTAGTCACTGCCATGTCCCATAATCGTACAATATTGATTTTAAGATACTTGAATATTGTTTTGCAGTAATTCTTCCAATAATCCAATAATGATTCAAATAGTAATCTTTGGTCTTTGGTGCTCTCGAAGCTTGGTTGTTTTCATCCAGATGTTTCATTACCCCAAAATAGGTAATATATATATCAGTGTTAATACTAGACTAGGATTGATAAAGGTCCCGGTTTGGGTAATGAAATTCTATAAAGAAAACAATGAAGTTTAGAGAGCAGCAATGACTCCTCATTTTAATCCTGGCCTGCAGATTTTATCCATTATTGGAATATTTCATCATGCAGAGATTTTTTGGAAAAAATAAAAAAAAATGCTTACTTTAGCAGGAGGAAAATGAATATTATACGGGATATTATTATTTAATGGAATCAATTTCCTAAATTCAGCAAATATACCCCAGTTCTATCCCTTTCCTTTTATACACACACATACTAACACAATTTCTTTTATCTTGGAAAATAAAATTTCAGCATTAATTAGAAGCAGTAATTGGAACAATCTAGTACAAATGAGATTAGAAGTTTATTTTTGGATTCTTTGAAATATTCTTTCACTTTTGGCATTTCTAAAGAAATATCATTGAATAGACGTCATTTGTAGATTGTTTAAATATCACCATTTAGAACCACAGTTAAGAAAATTGTATGGTCTTGCATAGGACCACTCTTACCCATCTGGTTTGAAATTTTCCCTTTTGCGCATGGAAGGCAATCATAACAGCAAAATGGCTTCCCTTCTATTTTCATCTTCCTGTGGCCTGGATAACATACTACTTAAAATATGTTTCCCTCCTAATTTAATATATAGCATAATTGATTTAAAGGGTCAGTTTTGTTTCTTTACCAGCTGTTCCTTTCTGTTCAAATCAGGCCTCAGAACAATAATGTAGCATTTTGGGGCAAAGATGCAGCACAGTAAACCAGCTGCAGAAGCTAAAATGGAGAAGATCTCCACAGCCACCATGTACTTTCCCTTGGTGCTTAGATAGGTGGGGAAAAATGATATCCAGACACTACAAAAGACCAACATGCTGAAGGTGATAAATTTGGCTTCATTGAAACTATCAGGTAGCTTCCTAGCAAAGAAAGCTACAGTGAAACTGATAGCAGTTAAGAAACCCATAAAACCAAAGACAGTATAAAACATGATGCCTGAACCTTCAATACATTCTAGGACAATTTCTTCAGCTATAGAGTGCTTGTCTGAATGGGGGAATGGGGGAGAAATTGCAAGCCACACACTACTAAAGGTGGCTTGCACTAGGGAGCAAGAAAAAACAATAATATTGGCCAACCTTTTCCCCACCCATTTCCTCATTTTGGAGCCTGGTTTGGTGGCCATGAAAGCAAGAACCACTATGATTGTTTTGCCTAAAATACAAGAAAGGGCTACAGAGAAGATGATGCCAAAAGTAGTTTGTCTCATGAGGCACTTTACTTGGTCGGGTTGCCCAATGAAAAGCAAAATGCAAAGGAAGGAGAGGAAGAGGGACATAAGAAGAATATACGTGAGGTTCCTATTGTTGGCTTTGACAATTGGAGTGTCCTGGTGTCTAATGAAAATACGCAGGACCAAAGCTGTGACGAAAGAAAAGAAGAAAGCCATAGCTGAGAAGCTAATTCCCAGAGATTCTTTATAAGACAAAAATATGATGCGCTTTGGAATGCAAAGAGTGTGAGCTTTGTTTGGATATTCATCTTCTGAACATGGGAAACAGTCATCTGCATCTAAAAAAAAATGTTTTCATATTTATAAATTGTATTTGATTGTATGGGAGGAAAGATAGCTAATGTGACTGTTTAAGCTAAATATTTTCAGTTTGTCCTGTAATGATTTAGGCATGTTAGATATCTGGTTGCTCAGATTCTGGTCAAGGAGACTAAACATATCTAACACTGATCAACATTGTTATGATGATCTTTTATTTCTAATAGCTCTGCTGGGTAAAGCAAAAGGAAATAATAATTGGATTTATGGAACATGTTTATCATCCTGAATACTTTTGGGGAGTTCTGGGACTGCAAAGAAGGACCCAAAGATTCCTGTCTCATATTTAAGGCAGATTTACCATTAAGACACAGCTCTTGACTTTTCTTTATTACTACCCATTCTGTTACCTATTCCAAGAAACCACACAGTACCACTTAAAATCAGGTAGAAAGTTTGTTAAATCTATAATATACTACAATTTAAGATTTTTTTTCTGTCCACATTATTTATTTGTTGATTTGGCTTATTATTTTTCTATTATTAAGGAACCATTACAGTTATAGATTACTTTTAAAATTACTCAAGTTCACCTGAGATACATTGAAGCTTAATTTTTTTTATTCTTCCAAGAATATATTATCATTTTTTCCCCCAAGATTAGGGTTAATTAACTGGGACTGAACATTTAGCATTTCTTTCAATCACCTTCTAAACTGGAATTCTCCAAAATGATATAAGGTTCATCCCAGCTAGCATTGATATCTCTTTACTTTCATAGAAGCCATCAGTGAGTAAGTAAAGTAAAAATATGGCTTGAGATTTCAATAGACTGAATAATCAACATCTCTCCTGAATTATGTACATTTTTTAAAAGAGATGGTAAACTAATTTTTAAGAAATATTGTACAAAATACAAAGCACTGAAATTTGTCCTTTAGTTATCTTACCTGTATTGGCTGAAATTTTCCCTTCTGGACATTTAAGACAATCATAGCAGCAAAAGGGCTTTCCTTCTATTATTATTTTGCTAGACCCTGATAAGCATTGAGGATTGCACTTAGAAAAGGGCTGTGCCTGTTGGACATTAAGAAGAAAAAATGAGACATTATCCTTTAACATTCAGAAATGCTTGCATTTGAAGAATTGGGATTTTGCTAATAATTTAGGTATATAATATATTTGCATTTATATATGGCATGAGTATTTTTTTTCAACTGAACATGTAACTTATTTAAATTCCTCTAATTATCCATTTAACATCTTTTGGAATAAAAATTATCTACTGTTACACTAAAATAGGCATCCCTTTGTAGTCTTGGACAATTCTGGATACTCTTGCGAATATTTAGAATTTGAGCAAATATTCATAAAATTTTAGATTAACAGTCATAATCAAAGAAGCCAGAATTATTTGAAAAGCCCACATTGGTGGAAAAATAAAGCCATAATAAAAAAATAAATGACTAGGTATCTAAATTGTGAAAGTACACTTCAATGTTCAGAAGAACTTTGTACTTAAATATTTAAGTACAAGCATTCTTGACCTCTAACTTTATAAATGGCTTTCTAATAATGTCCAAAGTTTCAGGTCTTCTATGTATGGAGTCTGCCTTTGAATTTTATGGAAAATTAAAGTTTTAATATTCATTTGATGCATTTATTCTTTTACTTGGTGATTTATACCGATAACTGTCTTTTCAGTTTTACCATATATGAATCACTCAGAGAATGCTGTATGTTCATGGGCAAAACTCTTCTAGAAAGATATCTGAATACTGAATCACTCTTTAAATAATATTTTCACTATTATTTCTTTTTTAAATTAGTGCAGAATGTACCTGGTTCAACAACAGATAATGTTCTCTGCAGAAATTTTAAAGGCTGATGAATACCCCTCCCCCTTTGTAGAAGCTACAACCTAGTATACTATAGGTATATTCTTCTCAATATATTGTTTTTGTACAGTAATAAAATGCCTATATATTTTAATATAATATCACATATTAACAAGCAGTGCTTTTTAAACAAATGTTATTTTTAATATTAAGTGAAAATGTTTTTAAAATTTATTTCTTAAAAGTTCAGCAAAATCTTTGATCCAGAGAAATTTGAAGTGCTTCATCAATGTTCTCGATGAGTGCTAAGGGCTGGACTCTTGTCTTCATATAAAGGAGCTCAGATTGAAGGCCCTTGTGCTATCATGCCAGTACAGGAAATATGACCCTGGAATTGTTGAAGAAACTATCTGACTCTTAATCCAGTAAGTGAAAATAAAAGAAATAATATATCTATTGAGATTCTCAGTCATCCAGGTCATAGTTATCCCAGAGATGCTTTTTCCATGAGGCAACTGAACTTTCTGTTTTTTCTTTGAAGATATTTTGCTTCTCATCTGACTCTTAAACCAGTAAGTGAAAATAAAAGAAATAATATATCCAGGGCTTTTTTTTCTCATAGAACGCTCAGATTGGAGTTCCAGCACCTTTTTTGGATGGAACCTTGTAGGGTAGGCAAGGCGGGTTGTATGACATGTGTGAGTTCCGGGACCTTTTTCTTTTACAAAAAAAAAACAACAACACTGAATATATCTATTGAGATTCTCAGTCATCCAGGTCATAGTTATTCCAGAGATACTTTTTCCATGAGGCAACTGAACTTTCTTGTTTTTCTTTGAAGATATTTTGCTTCTCATCCAAGAAGCTTCTTCAGGTCTGACTGTCATCCAAAAGCTTTTTGGATGTGAAGTAAAACATTTTCAAAGAAAAACAAGAAAGTACAGTTGCCTTGTGGAAAAGCATATTTGGGAAAAGAAATAATAGAAATTATATCCTATTGAGAAATATTGGAGCCAAAGGTACCTGGTTAAACATGGTGGGCCAGATTATTTCTTCTGCAGAAATAGTAAGAAAATTTTTGGAAGGAGCCACTGGAGCTATATTTCCAACTTTGATTCGATGAAACGATTGGTTGGAGAACGTGACCCAGTTGATAACATCAAATCCTGTTACTAGCTCTCCTCTTTCATCAAAATAAATCATTTCTCCAACACTGTTGTTAAATGAAATAGTCCTCAGATACCAATGGAACTAAATGGGAAAAAATGAGATAAAGTTTTAACAATTGGAAATAATGAGCAAGTATGAAAGAAGGCACTTTTTAAGCTATATGTGATCCTGTTGAGGTAGACCAATCAGCAAACATAGTACAAAGAAACTATTTTATTGCTATAGGGTACAACAACAGAAACCTGAAAGCCCAATAAACTTTCCCTCTAAACAGAAGTGTCAAATTCGCTTTTTTCCAAGAATAAATCATCATTTCATTTTTATTAACATTCCTGCTGACTTTTGAATTCTGTCTCAATGGCATTCCCGAACTCCTCTACATTATTTTTAGAATTCCTTTCACATTCTCATCATGCATAAGGGAATATTATCATGTATCCCATCACATAACCCTTTGTGAAATCTGGGTTCCAGTCTATTGTTCTAATTACGCTGTACTAAAAATGCTATTTATGTCCTGCCTATGAGAAACAGACAAACAATAATATTGCTCCTTCTGATCTGCTAATGAATCAGTGCTCAGTGCCCTCCTTTCTTTCTTTCTTTCTTTCTTTCTTTCTTTCTTTCTTTCTTTCTTTCTTTCTTTCTTTCTTTCTTTCTTTCTTTCTTTCTTTCTTTCTTTCTTTCTTTCTTTCTTTCTTTCTTTCTTTCTTTCTTTCTTTCTTTCTTTCTTTCTTTCTTTCTTTCTTCCTTTCTTCCTTCCTTCCTTCCTTCCTTCCTTCCTTCCTTCCTTCCTTCCTTCCTTCCTTCCTTCCTTCCTTCTTTCTTTCTTTCTTTCTTTCTTTCTTTCTTTCTTTCTTTCTTTCTTTCTTTCTTTCTTTCTTTCTTTCTTTCTTTCTTTCTTTCTTTCTTTCTTTCTGCATCGCACACTCTTCTCCTCACTGTGGAATCAAAATACAGAACCCAAAGCACATATTGTATCTTCTATTATGTATACAGTCATGTGAAAAAGTAAATACACCCATTTTGAGTTCTATGGTTTTATGCATCATGATATATTAGAAATTATCTGGTCCTTAACAGTTCTTAAAATTAGGTAAATACAACCCCAGATGAATACCAACACATGACATATTACAACACAACATAATTTATTTTACAAAAAGAAAGCCAAAATGGAGAAGCCATGTGTGAAGAAGTACACCTTATGATTCAATCACTTGTAGAAGCAACATTAGCAGCAATAACTTGAAGAAATCATTTTCTGTATGACTTTATCAATCTTTGACTTGGTTGTCAAGGAATTTTGACTTACTCTGGTATGAGATGTTTGTGCTGATATGCTGTGTTTGGTGTTCACCAAATGTGGCATTGGGCATTATGGCCAAACATCTCCCCTTTTATCTTGTCTATCCAAAGGACAGTGTTCCAGAAGCATTGTGTTTTGTTCAGATGCAACTTTGCAAATAGTTCTTATCAGAGAGCAGAGGCTTTCTCCCGGCAACCAAATAATTGCTCAGTGTTTTTTGAATTGTACCATCATGAATTTCAACTGTCATGGTTCCGATAGATGAGACCAGTAGAAATAAGAACTCTGAGGCTATTGTTTTCTTCAAAGAACAATCTTCAATGGCTACATAATATCAGTACAAACATAGGTGAAACCAAGACTGGAAGTCCCCCCCCCAAAAAAAGATTACAAAGTAAAATTTAAACTCCTCACCACCTAAATATGTAATAAATCACATTCTGCAATTAACACCTTTGGCAGGCTTTCTAACAGTAATTCTAGCCTGCCAAACACTTGAGCAATTTATTATTATTATTATTATTACTATTATTATTATTATTATTATTATTATTATTATTATTATTATTATTATTATTATTATTATTATTATTAATTTTATTTATATACCGCCCTTCTCCCGAAGGACTCAGGGCGGTGAACAGGGCAAATGTATAAAATACAAAAAATACAAAAGTTAAAAGGGATTAAACATAATGCCCAGGGTAAAAAACAATAAATACAAATATTAAGAACAATAAAAAACCCAACCCACCCCCCCATCAGGCCAAGCCGGCTTGTTCAAACAAATGCGTTTTCAGATCGCGTCAGAAGGAGCGAAGGTCAGGCGCCATCCGGAGCTCAACCGGCAACCGATTCCATAGCTCCGGGGCGCCCACAGAGAAGGACCTCCCCCTGGGGGCCACCAATCGACATTCTCTGATCGGTGGCAGCCTGAGGAGGCCCTCTCTGTGGGAACGCACAGGGCGGAGGGAAGTTGATACCGGCAGCAGGTGCTCCCTAAGGTACTCTGGACCCATGCCATGTAGGGCCTTAAACACCATTACCAGTACCTTGAATCTCACTTGGAAGACAACTGGGAGACTCCCAACACGACTCTCGCGGCTGCATTCTGCACCAGTTGGAGCCTCCGAGTGGTCCTCAAGGGCAGCCCCATGTAGAGAGCATTGCAGTAGTCCAAACAAGAGGTCACGAGCGCATGAGTGACTGTACACAGGGCATCCCGGTCTAGATAGGGCCGCAACTGGTGCACCAGGCGAACCTGGGCGAAGGCCCCCCTAGTCACGGCCACCATGTGATCTTCCAAAGTAAGCCGTGAATCTAGGAGGACTCCCAAGTTGCGAGCCCTATCTACGGGGGGTAATAACTCATCCCCCATAGAAAGAGATGGAATATTCTGAATATCCCGGGATGCCGGTATGCACAGCCACTCAGTCTTGTCGGGGTTGAGTTGAAGTCTGTTCCTCCCCATCCAGACCCGAACTGCTTCCAGGCAATGGGACATCATGTCGAAGGCATCACTGGGGTGGTTTGAGATCGAAATAAAAAGCTGGGTATCATCAGCATACTGATGATACCCAACTCCAAAACCACGAATGATCTCACCCAGCGGTTTCATGTAGATGTTGAACAGGAGAGGCGAGAGGACCGACCCCTGAGGAACTCCACAAACGAGAGGCCTCGGGGTCGACCTCTGCCCCCCTGCCAACACCGACTGCGAACGTCCCAGGAGATAGGAAGAGAACCCCTGGAAAACTGTGCCTCCCACTCCCAATCCCCTGAGATGCCGCAGCAAGATACCATGGTCGATGGTATCGAACGCCGCTTAGAGGGCTAATAGGACTAGGACAGAGGAATATCCCCTGTCCCGGGCCCTCCAGAGATCATTCACCAGAGCGACCAATGCCGTCTTCTTGCTGTACCCGGGCCTGAAACCCGATTGGTACGGGTCTAGATAATCCGCTTCATCCAGGACCTGAGGGAGCTGATGCACCACCACACTCTCAACAACCTTCGCAAGAAAGCGAAGGTTGGAGACTGGACGAAAGTTATTTAACACAGCTGGGTCCAAGGCAGGCTTCTTGAGGAGAGGTCTCACCACCGCCTCCTTCAAGACGGCGGGGAAGCTACCCTCACTCAAAGAAGCAGATATGACCGCCTGGAACCAGCCTCGTGTCCCCTCCCGAGCCGCATAAACCAGCCAGGAGGGGCACGGATCCAATAAACATGTGGTGGAGCTCAGCCTCCCCATAATCCTGTCCACTTCCTCTGGAGTCACAGAATCAAACTCCTCCCAGGTAATATCGACAAGACCGCCCATGTCCTGATCGTCCGACTCTGATCAGTCGGAGTCCAGACTGGTCCAAATCCGAGCGATTTTGTCCGACAGATGTTGACTAAACTCCTCGGCACAACCCTGCAAAGGTTCCTCCCTCACCTCCTGGTTAAGGAGGGAGCGGGTCACCCTAAACAAGGTGGCCGGGCGGTTATCTGCGGACGCGATAAGGGTAGCAAAGTGATTAGACCTTGCCGCCCTTATCGCTGCGAGATAAGACCTAATATAGGTTCTTAGTCGCAATCGGTCAGATTCGGATCAGCTGGACCTCCAACAGCTCTCTAGGCCCCGTCTCCGACGCTTCATCTCCCGAAGCTCCGCGGAAAACCATGGAGCTCACTGGGATCTGCACCGGGTCAGGGGCCGCAAGGGTACAACTCGGTTAAGAGCCTCCGTGGCTGCCCTTTCCCAGGCTTCCACTAAGGCATCTGCCGAGTTGTGAGCAATGGAGGCAGGTGGGGGCCCCAGTGCTGCCTGGAACCTATCAGGGTCCATTAAGCGCCTGGGGCGGTACCATCTAATAGGCTCCACACACCCACAGCGGGGAGTGGCAAAACGGAAGACCAGCCGCAGGAGATGATGATCGGTCCATGACAGGGGCATAACAATTGGGGAGCCCCCACCAAGATCATCTAACCACTGACCAGATAAAAAAACCAAGTCAAGGGTGTGGCCTCCCACATGAGTCGGTCCATAAATTACTTGCATCAGGTCCATGGCCGTCATGGAAGCCATGAACTCCCGAGCAAACTCAGATGATCCTCCCAGGGATGGTAGATTGAAGTCACCCAAAACTATAAGTTTGGGGAACTCAATCACCAACCCCGAGAGGATGTCGAGAAGCTCAGGCAGGGCTGCTGCTGCGTGACTAGGCGAAAGGTACACCAGCAGCAAGCCCAACTGCGCCCCAGGATCAAATCTCAGGAAGAGAGACTCACAACGGACAATCTGAGGAACGGTGGCCTCCCGCGGACACAAGGTCTCCCTCAAAACAACCGCCACTCCCCCGCCCCTACCCTGACCCCGAGGCCGGTGTAGCACCCAGAAACCTGGTGGGCAAAGGTCAACCAGAGGAATGCCGCCCTCTGGGCCCAGCCAGGTCTCCGTGATGCAGGTCAGGTCCGCATGCTCACCCTCGACCAGATCCCGGACAAGAGGAGCCTTATTATTTATTTATTTATTTATTTATTTATTTATTTATTTATTTATTTATTTAGTTACATTTATATACCGCCCTATTCCCTGAGGACTCAGGGCGGTTTACAGGAAATTAAAAAATCCACCATACAAAAGTTAAAAAAAACCAAATTAAAAAATATTAAATTGACCCTGTATACTTAAAACCCCAATTAAAATTTCTCCTCAGCCTGGGCCCGAGAGCTCAAAGAGCCAGGTCTTCAGGCCCCGGCGGAATGATCGGAGGTCGGGGGCAGTCCTCAGCTCCACCGGCAGCTGGTTCCAGAGGGCAGGCGCTCCCACTGAGAAGGCCCTATCCCTGGGTGTCACCCGCCGGCAATCTCTCACCGGCGGCACCCTGAGCAGACCCTCCCTGTGGGAGCGCACTGGGCGAAGGGCGTTTGATGCCAGGTGTTCCCTCAAATAGCCCGGACCCAGGCCATGTAGGGCTTTATAGGTAATAACCTGCACCTTGAATTTCACCCGGAGGGCAACCGGAAGCCAATGCAGCTCGCGGAGTAGAGGTGTTACATGGGAGTATCGGGAGACCCCCATTACAACTCGCGCGGCCGCATTCTGCACCAGTTGAAGCCTCCGAGTGGTATTCAAGGGCAGCCCCATGTAGAGAGCGTTACAGTAGTCCAGACGGGAGGTAACAAGCGCATGAGTAACTGTGCGTAGGGCGTCTCGGTCCAGATAGGGACGCAACTGGCGCACCAGGCGAACCTGTGCAAAAGCCCCCCTGGTCACGGCTCCTATGTGGTCTTCAAAATTGAGCCGTGAGTCCAGGAGGACGCCCAGGTTGCGAGCCCTATCAACGGGGGGTAACACCTCACCCCCCATCGTTAGAGGTGGAATAAGTTGGTTAACCCGAGATGCCGATATGCACAGCCACTCAGTCTTGGCGGGATTGAGCCGAAGCCTGTTTCTCCCCATCCAGACCTGAACCGCCTCCAGGCACCGGGACATCACGGAGAGGGCATCGCTGGGTTGGTTCGGGGTGGAAAGAAAAAGTTGGGTATCATCAGCGTACTGGTGATACCCCACCCCGAAACCACGAATGATCTCGCCCAGCGGCTTCATATAGATGTTGAACAGGAGAGGCGAGAGGACCGACCCCTGAGGAACTCCACAAATGAGAGACCTCGGGGCGGATCTCTGCCCTCCTGTCAACACCGACTGCGAGCGGCCCTGGAGGTAGGAGGAGAACCACCGTAGAACGGTGCCTCCCACTCCCAACCGCCTGAGACGCCGCAGCAGGATACCATGGTCGATGGTATCGAAAGCCGCTGAGAGATCTAATAGGACCAGGACAGAGGAGCAACCCCTGTCCCTAGCCCTCCAGAGATCATTCACCAGCGCGACCAATGCCGTCTCCGTGCTGTGTCCGGGCCTGAAGCCCGATTGGTACGGGTCCAGATAATCAGTTTCCTCCAGGAACAGAGGGAGCTGATGCGCCACCACACTCTCAACAACCTTCGCCAGAAAGCGAAGGTTGGAGACTGGACGATAGTTGTTTAAAACAGCCGGGTCCAAAGCAGGCTTCTTGAGAAGGGGCCTCACCACCGCCTCCTTCAAGGCGGCAGGGAAGACACCCTCCTTCAAAGAAGCAGTTATTACTGCATGGAACCAGCCTCGTGTTCCCTCCCGAGCCGCATAAGCTAGCCAGGAGGGGCACGGATCCAACAAACAGGTGGTGGTGCTCAGTCTCCCCATGATCCTGTCCACATCATCAGGGGAAACAGGGTCGAACTCAGTCCAGATAACATGCTCAAGACCGCCTGATTCCTCCACGTCAGACTCTGCCCAGTCAGAGTCCAGACCGGTCCGGATCCGAGCGATTTTGTCCGCCAGATGATGACTAAACTCCTCGGCTCGTCCCTGCAAGGGATCCTCTCTCACCTCCTGGTTAAGGAGGGAGCAAGTCACCCTAAACAGGGCGGCCGGGCGATTATCTGCGGACGCGATAAGGGCGGCAAAGTAGTTAGACTTCGCCGTCCTTATCGCCGCAAGATAAGACCTTATAAAGGTTCTTAACTGCAATCGGTCGGATTCGGATCAGCTGGATCTCCAACCGCTCTCTAGACCTCGTCTCCGACGCTTCATCTCCCGGAGCTCCACAGAGAACCATGGGGCCCAACGGGATCTGCGCCGGGTCAGAGGTCGCATGGGTACAACGCAGTCAAGTGCCCTGGTGGCAGCCGTTTCCCAGGCCTCCACCAGAGCATCGACTGGGCTGTGGGTAAGGGTGATAGGTATAGGCCCAAGCGCCCTCTGGAACCGTTCCGGGTCCATTAGGCGCCTGGGGCGGAACCACCTGGACGGTTCCGCCGCCCAGCGGCGGGGGGTGGCATGACGGAAAACCAGCCTCAGGAGGTGGTGATCTGACCATGACAGAGGGGTGATGGACGGGGAACCCCCTCCCAGATCGTCCAACCACTGTCCAGACAGGAACACCAGGTCGAGAGTATGATCCCCCTCATGAGTCGGGCCCTCAATAACCTGGGTCAGGCCCATGGCTGTCATGGAAGCCATGAACTCCCGAGCCAACTCCGACGACCCTCCCAGTGACGGCAGGTTGAAGTCACCCAGGACTATAAGCCTGGGGAACTCCACTGCCAACCCTGAGAGGGCGTCGAGCAGCTCAGGCAGGGCTGTTGCCACACAGCTGGGCGCCAGGTATGTAAGCAACAAGCCCAACTGAACCCGAGGACCACATCTCAAGAGGAGGGATTCACTCCCGGCCATCTGGACAATGGTGGCCTCCCGGGGACACAAAGTCTCCCGAATAACCACTGCCACTCCACCACCCCTGCCCTGAGCCCGCGGCTGGTGCAGCACCCGGAAACCCGGCGGGCATAACTCGGTGAGAGGCACCCCTCCCTCCGAGCCCAGCCAAGTTTCCGTGATGCACGCTAGATCCGCACATTCCTCCTCGATCAGGTCACGGATGAGGGGAGCTTTGTTGACTACGGATCTAGCGTTAAAATAGACCAACCTGAGCTCAGGGGCCTGATCACCCTCATCCCCGGGTAAGAGGGTGCTAACCGGAGGGTCGGAGCGCGCCACCGCTCGAAGATAGCGGGGGCGCGATCCCAGGTGTTGATATGGCCCTCCGCGCAAACACCTGCTGCCTTTCCCTATCACCATGGGGATTTGAAGCCCCACCCCCACATTCCCAGAACCAGCAGCCACCTCCTCCGACCCCGTCCCGTCGGGACCTCTAACAGGTCCAGACTGAGTGCCGGTTAAAGATTCCCTCCCTCCCCTCCCCTCCCTCCCCCTCCCTAACCTTTTAAAATAACCGGCTAAAAATTTTATCAGGGGCCTCTTAGTACGTCTCCACTCGAGGCCCCTAGTTAAGCCCAGCCCCTAGTTAAGCTCGTTATTAACAACGGACCTGGCATTCAAGTACACTAACCGGAGCTCAGGTGGCTGCACATCCTCGCTCCTGGGACCTCACGGTAGAAGCAGAGGGTCGGAGCGCCTCACCGCTTGTAAACAGTGAAGAGGCCCTTTCGGATATTGATACGGCCCTCTGTTCGTACACCTGCTGCCATTCCCTAACGTCGTGGGAATAGGTAATCCCACGACCCGCTCTGGAGCTCCAGGGGCATCCGACCCCTGTTCCCCCTCCACGCGATCAATCCTGGACCTGGCCTGAACAACGGTTGCTGGACTACCCCCCATTGCCAAACAACCATAAGAAATTCCCATCCCCCTCCCTAACCCCACAAAAAAATTAATTAAGAAACTAACCAGGGGCCTCTTATTGAATTTATATCGGAGGCCCCTACTGCTGCCCGGCCATCTCTCATGGTCCCAACAATCGGGCCCTTCATCGAGATTATAGTTGGCTAGAAAGGCGGGTCACACCCAGGAAGGGGGGAGAACCCCTGAGGGCGAACAAGTCTGTGCTAGTATAGCAAAGATGAGGCATAAGGAGCAAATCCAGGGGAAGGCAGTCCCATATTAATTAGTTGATTAGGAGGGTCTAAGCAGAGGTAAGTGGGTGTCCAGACCATCAGCCCAGCTTCACTGCCACTCAAGCTGGGTGAACCCTGAGAACAGGTCAACCACTATCCTCTCACGAAGGTCGCGACTCTGTTCCCGGGGGTGGTCTGGAACACACATGCTGGGTAGGGCATACCCCATAGAGCTCTCACATCTAGGGGCAGCAGGTGTACGTTTAAGCCACCCTCTCACCATGGCTTATACCCAGGTCCCTCTGAGTCCTTTGGGGATGATATGCAGGAGAATTAGGCAAATGTTCATGCAAGGCAGATGTGTAATAGGGCGTAGTAGTCCTGTCTGCTAATGGTCGGCCGCTCAAGACGCCACCACAGTTCCTCCACTGCTCCACCATTCCAGACGTTAGTCCTAGCCGCAACTCCATGGGCCCCCAACTATCCACTAGTTGGGGCCTTCCAGAGCACGGCTGTCTAAGATGTAACTCAGATCTTCTGGGCTCCTCCAGTCCGACCAAACTCGGCCGGGCTCCACCGGGCTTCATCGGACTTAACCGGCTAACCCGAGCCCCTTCGAAAGCCGCCGAGGTCGATAAGGACGCCAGGCCATCCGGAACAAATGGGGCAGCCGAGGGACCGTAGCGAATCGAGGGCCAAGCTGCCGTCGGAACCACTGCTGCCACCGGGAAAATGCCGCCGCCATCACCACCGCCGCCATCACCGAAAACGCTGCTGCCGCAAACGGCCCAAAAACGGCCCAAAGACGCCGTGGACACCGCCAGAAACGGCCGAAAGTGGCCCGGGAACGCCGCCACCACCATCGCCGCCACCGCCGAAAACGCCACCGCCGAAAACGGGCCAAAAGCGCCGCCGCCGTCGTCAGAAACGGACCGAGACAGCCATCCATCAAGAACGGCCTGAAACGGCCCAAAAAATGCCGCCGCCGCCGACACCAACGGTCCGAGAGCGGCTCAAAGATGACAAGGCCGCCGCCGCTGAAGAACGGCCCGAGAGCGGCTCGGAGGCACCGCCGAGAACAGCAAGAACGGCGAGAACAGCGAACCAGGCAACAAGCAGGATGGTAAATCAGCAGCCAACAGCCTCGTTGCCTGATTTGTTGCCAACTGTTACCCCCCAACACAGAGGCACAAATGCACCCCTGAGGGGCTCCTGGGGACGCCTAACTGCTGGAGCTTGCAGAGCTCAGCCCAGCACGTCCACCATCTTGGGCATGCTCAAGATTGAGTTGACCTTGGTTCCCACAAGAAAGTTATTGTTATGATTGAACTAGAATAATTTATTTTCCCTCCTCCCATAGCTGTAGCAAGCCAAAAAATGAAGAAAGATGGCTCTAACCAAAGTAGTTTTATAGGTTTGACATCAACATTTAACATGCTAACTGAGGCCTGAAAAGTCTGAGATGTAATTCTTGAATTTTTTGCCATTTCTCTGAGAATTGCATGGTCTGGTCTTGGGGTGAGTTTGCTGGCTAGGATGACTAGGAAGATGGAAAATTGTTTTGAATGTTATCTGCTTATGAATATTTTTTCTCACTGTAGAATGATAGACTCTAAATTGTTTGGAAATGATCTTATAACACTTCCCAGATTGATGGGCAGTGACAATTGCTTCTCAAAGATCATTGCTGATATCTTTCCTCTTTGGCATTGTGACATATCTCAATGCTGCAGACCAATAGATCCTAGATAGATCGTAAATATACTGTCACTATAGAGAAAGTGACACTTGCTGATAATCAATTGATCAAGGGCACCTGATTAGCAGCATTTAGGCTTTTCATACCTATAGAAGTACTTACTTTTTCATAGCTGGCTTCTCCATTTTGGCTTTTTTCTTTTGTAAAATAAATGATGACATGGTGTAATATGGAACATTCTGATAAAGCTACTACAAGCTTATATCCCTATGTATCAATTTGTCTACTAAAGATCCTATCCATGTGGAAACTGATTTTCCTACATCACTGTTCTCTGCCATCCATCTTGTCTTTCTCCTAAAAATCATTTTACTCTTAAATTAACATTTGTTAATGCCCATTCTCAGCATTGTTGTACACCCTGTTTACTTTAATTTTAATTTAATTTAATAATTTAATAATTTAATTTGTATACCGCCCTTCTCCCGAGGGACTCAGGGCGGTGAACAGGGCAATACATAGTAAAAAACCGAATACAAAAATTAAAAGCGATTAAACCATTATGCCCATAATAATTAATACATCTTAAAATTAGAGCTATTTATAAAAACCCAACCCCATCCCATCAGACCAGGCCAGCTTGTTCAAAAAAGAAGGTTTTAAGATCGCGCCGGAAGGAGCGAAAGTCGGGGGCCATCCGGAGCTCAACCGGTAAGTGGTTCCAAAGGTCTGGTGCGCCCACAGAGAACGCTCTCCCCCTGGGGGCCACCAATCGGCATTCTTTGATCGGCGGCACCCTAAGGAGGCCCTCTCTGTGTGAGCGCACTGGACGGAGGGAAGTTGACGCCGGCCGCAGGTGTTGCCGTAGGTAATCCGGACCCATGCCATGAAGGGCTTTGTAAGTCATCACTAAGACCTTGAACCTCACCCGGAGAGCAACCGGTAGCCAATGCAGCTCGCGGAGCAAAGGTGTAACATGGGAGTATCGGGAAACCCCCAAGACAACTCGCGCGGCTGCATTCTGCACCAGCTGAAGTCTCCGGGTGGACCTCAAGGGCAGCCCCATGTAGAGAGCCTGAATTATTAAGGCAAAATCTACCCCTCTTTGAAAGTCTGATATATCATTTTGTTTTTATTAGCTATACATTCCAAAATACTAGCTGAACACATTTATATGGTTGTCATTTGGATAAAGGGATATTTACATTCATTTTAGTTTTATGGCAAATCTAGACAGCACACTAAAAAGCAGAGACATCACCCTGTCAACAAAAGTGTGTATAGTCAAGGCTATGGTCTTCCCAGTTGCAATGTATGGCAGTGAAAGTTGGACCATAAGAAAGGCTGAGCGCCAAAGAATTGAGGCCTTTGAACTCTGGTGCTGGAGAAGACTCCTGCGAGTCCCTTGGACTGCAAGGCGATCAAACCGGTCAGTCCTAGAGGAGATCAATCCTGACTGCTCTTTAGAAGGCCAGATCCTGAAGCTAAAACTCAAATACTTTGGCCATCTAATGAGAAGGAAGGACTCACTGGAGAAGAGCCTAATGCTGGGAAAGATCGAGGGCAATAGAAGAAGGGGACGACAGAGAATGAGGTGGCTGGATGGAGTCACTGAAGCAGTAGGCGTGAGCTTAAATGGACTCCAGAAGATGGTAGACGACAGAAAGGCCTGGAGGAATGTTGTCCATAGGGTCGCGATGGGTCGGACACGACTTCGCAGCTAACAACAACAACAAGTTTTTACCTGCCATGACTGTTGACTTAGACTCCTGAGTTCCCAAGGAGTTCCTCTCTTTCTGCATTTAGATGAAAGCATGGCTTGCAGAGCATGGGCTATTGCATAGACAGCATGGTAAATGCTATAACTTTGTCCACTTATACTAGTTTCAAACAGACATTTGGGGAGGGTCTCCAGTGACTCCTCACCAGTACATTTATTGCCACGGTCCTCATCTAACTCAGCATTTGGGAAAGTACATTCAAACGCATGCTCCCAAAACACTCTTGTCAAGCTGTCTTCTTCTTCAGAAGAAGGCTTTTTCATCTGAATAAATTTCTTAAACCCTAATATTTCCTTTGAGGAAACTGCCAAAGTTAGTGCACCGTGAATGAAGTCCATGCCTCTGGTTCTTTGAAAGGGGATTGATGTGAATTCCATCTGTGCTGGCATTATCCAAACTTTATCTTTTCTCTTCATGGGCATGTCCACATATTCTGAAATATATGGCAGCATTCTAAAGAAGGGCATGTCCTCATTTTCACAATATATGATCACAACAGTGGCAGTAGTTCTCATAATAATCGTGTATATCATAGAGTAGCCATTCAGCTGATCCTCAATGTCATTGGTATCAGGTTCTTTTGGCATTTCTTTTATGAAGTCAAAACAGATGCCTTTCTGAGAAAACATACCAAGCCTATTCTGTATAAAACTCTTTCCTCTTTCAGGGTTTTGAGTAATGAGCCCAATCCATTTCCAGTCGAATTGAAGCAACAATTGGATGATCCCCATAATTTGAAGATCTTCATTTGGAAATAATTGATGGAAGAAGGCAGCTTGCATGTTCTCATCCATCTCTGCTGCTGCACCATATATGAGCTAAGAAAAATGAAGAAACTGGAGGATATAATTCCAATTCCAAATAATTCTATCTATTTTAACAAAGTGTATTGATGCAAATATTAATATTGTTCTCCAAAGAACAGCAGAGTTTGCACATTCTGATATAATTTTTATGTAAATTGTTTATTTTTCTTTTAATATGGTGCTGTTTAAAACTTTCAGGAATATAGGAACTTAAGGATGCATATGTACCACTGCATTATGCTACATTTAAAACTTATGATTCAATCTGGGTCATTCACCAGGGCCAGAGGTTTAATCTTCCAGGTTTTCAGATTCATGCTGGAGCCCGTCTTCAGGGAACCTCTCTCTATCAGAATATGTGCTTTGGGCTATTCTATGCATAGTATATAAAACACATTCTTTAATAAAGATAGGATAGGAATATTCAGCTTTCTATCATTTCAAATAATTCCAGCCTTCCCATCCCTTGGTGATAGAAGATAAAATTGTACTCTGCAAATAAAAATCTGAATCTGTTTTATATTTTTCTGAATAAATATTTTCCTTCATGAAGTTAAATTTAAGTAGAATGAGAAATTCAAGATTGTCTAGGATATGCTCCATTTTATAACCATGTGTTCTCACATTAAAAAAAGAAATAGCTGTAGATTGTATTTGGGGTAAATCTACTGTACATTTTATTATACATAGAGTGAGTTCCCAGATGAATTTATGCATAGTCTTATTTTTTGTTTCATTTATCACTATGCACAAACCACAAATGATCACATTACTATGTGAATAGGTTGTTCAGTTTCACTTCTTTCTTTTTGAAATAATTCTTACCTGTGGAACCTTGTAAATGCTCAGAACATTTGACATGAATCGACCAACGTAAGCATTATGTCCTGCAATCACAGATATTATATTATCCTTGAGGTCACACTTGTAGTTCGGGATGAACTTTCCTTTTGTAGACAGAAGCTCCATGGAAGCCAGATAGATCCATCTTGCCAGGACATAGCTATTGGAGATATGGATACCGAGGGTCATATTAGGCAGGATCTTGGAATTCTCATTGATTTCTTTGACTGCAAATTCCAAAGCCAAATTGTGCTGGTAGTTTTGCATATACAACCTGAAATGAGTATCAGAGCAACTCTAGTCAAATTCAGAATTTGGTGTATTCTATTCTATGTTTTCTAATTTTGTAGCACACAAGATTACATAGCCCATGAGCATTGAAAGGAGAAGGTACATTAACATTCAAGCAAGGCATCTTTTTGATTGTCTAAGACAGTTTCAAGACAGCGATCAAAGTTATATAACAATAGATTTAAAAATCTTCCTTGGATATTGGTATTGTAACACTCCATTTGTTTTGGTCCATTGGAGATGGTCCTAATTAGTTGGATACATTCAGAAGGATGAATTGCAAAATGGAATAATCATAAATAATTACAGGGATCCTGGTTTAATTCTGCCTCCTACCCAAATATTCTACTCCCCCATTTCCAGCTTCTGTTCCTTGCTCTTAATCCCTACAAACATGCTTCTTGGATTATTGAAAAAGGAAATTCAATTATCATTATATTGTACTTTAAAACAATGTAAATTTATGAGAGTATTTGATACAATATCTGTCATGCACATCTTCAGATGATCACTATGAAGCAATGAGATATCTCTGCAAACATTTATTTCTTTTATACTTCACCTGGTTATTGTCACATGAAAAAGAAATGTACTAAAATTAAACTAATATTCACCCCAAAGTTATCTAGGAGGGTATTGAAAGCTATTGAAATAGAAATAAATCGGAATATGAGTTTGAGGAATTACATAATTGATGTAATAATATTATTAAAAGAGAGAAAAATAGTAGAGCATAGGCAATCTAGAATTCATCACTCACTCTAATTCAATCACGCCCCAAATTTTAACTATTTCTGGTTTTGACTTGCTTAAAACTAAGAATTACATACACGAAATCATCAACTAGTTCATTTGATGGATTTCTTGTGAATGTTACTTTTTCAGACATCATGTAAATTAGAAAAGAAATGCCAGCAATGACCAAATCTTCTGAATGGTATTGTTTATGTTTAATAAGAGGCTGGTTTCCTACAGAACATTTAGCCAGAGCTGTATCAGCTTCTACACACAAGGATAATATTGCTACAGATGCAAAGAATAATATCATCTTGCCGACCAATTTATCTCTCAGTCATCTGTTCACTCCATGATAATTAGGCATTTAAAATAGAACAACCTGATATACAGTATTCCATGAGTCTGCTTTAAAGCAGAGGTGTCATTTAAAAAAAAATCAGACTGAAAAGACTTTGTCTTCTAGAGAAAAAAGAATATTATATTTTATTTCTGGTGAAATATATTAGTTTTAATATTTTCTGTAACTCCTTAGAGAGTGAAAATAATAATGCATAATTGATAATGATTGTACAGATCTAGACATGCTCAAGTGTGTAAACCAACTTGTGATACATGGGGAACTGTAACTTAGAATTAAGGACAAAATAATGGTAGCCAGGGAATAGAAAGAACAAAGTGAGAAAAGTTTTAAAAAAATCTTCTTCAGTATCTGAAGTTGGTTTTCCAAATGAGAAAACAATTGAATTCAAATGGAAATTTCAATCAGGATTAATTAAACAGTAAAGCAAATCAAATTAAATTGTATTAAATAAAATTTAATCTCACTGTTCATTATGTTTTTCTCTTCAGATATTCTAAAACTGGGGTCTTCAAACTCGGCCCTTTTATGACTCATGGACTTCAACTCCCAGAATTCCTCACCCAGCATGCCTGGCTGAGGAATTCTGGGAGTTGAAGTCCATGAGTCATAAAAGGGCCAAGTTTGAAGACCCCTGTTCTAAAATAAATTAATCAATCAAAGTACTGCTATTGCTTGAATTTTGTTTGATGTGCCTATTTATTTTTATTTAAGATAACTTACATGGCTACCCAGTGATGCCAGGTGGCTTAAAAGGTAAAAACCCAACATAAAAACAATGAAAAACAATAACCTCCATCCCAACCCAATTAAATAAGCCACTTGATGGATGGATTCTGTTCCACTCTGGGTTCCTCAGGCCCTTTGGCAAATCAGATCTGCAGGAACTTGTGAATGAATATAAAATTGCAGACCAATCTTATTTCCAAAAGGATTATGTTCTACAAGGAGGAGCCACCACAGGTCCCTTTAGGAGAGGGAGCCTGTAGCATTGCCTTCCTCTCAATTATTCTGTGCAGAGTTAAATAACTGGGTCCCAAGCCATGGCTTTAAAGGTCACTACAAGCAGATTGAATTGGGCCCAGAAGCAAACTGGCAGTTAATGCAGCTCCTGCAGGAGAGATCATATATGTGCATATCTAGGCTTGCACAAAACCAGGTAGGCTGCTGAATTTAGAATCAATTGATGCTTCTGGACACTTCTCAAGGGTAGCCACATGTATTACAAGGGTAGCCACATGTATTACAATAATAATGATGGAAGATGACTAGGGTGTGAGTGATTGTGAACAGAGATTGCAAAGGGTATACAACTTTCAGTTGTGCAAAGGCCCTCATGGCAATGACTGCCACTTGCTCCTTAAACAGGAGTTGTGAGTCAAGGAGAACTGCCAGACTACACACTGGGACAGTGCCACCCCATCTAAGACCAGAGATGGCAATTATCTATGGATCAAAAAAACCTCATACCCAGAGCCACTTGATCTTGCCAGGGTTCAGTTTCTGCTCATTGCTCCCCATCCAGCACTTAACGGCATCCAACCACTGCAAGAGGGAGGTCACAGTATCAGTCAACTCACTATTGGCTGAGGCATATAGCTGTATTATCAACATATTAATGATATCTCAGCCCATGGCAGATTATCTCAACCAGCAGCTTCATGTAGATGTTAAACAAAAGCGGCGAATGTACCAAGCCCTACAGAAACCATAAAATAGGGGATGAGGGCTGGATCACTATCTTCCTATGAATGTTCACTGAGAGTGACCACAGAGGTAGGAAGTAAACCAGGACTCCACAGAGCCCCCCCCCATTTCCAACACCTGAAACCAGAAGAATACCATGGTCAATGGAATTGAAAGTCACTGAGAAGTCAAGTAGATCAGGGTTGGACACACCATTTCATCCAGATTTTTGATGCCAGGTTTTTAGCAATAGCAATAGCACTTAGATTTATATACCTCTTCACAGTGCTTTACATCCCATTCTAAGCAGTTTACAGAGGTCAGCAGAGGACGGCTGAGGCTTCCCTTTTGATTGCCATCTCAGGTGAGAGCTGAGATGGTCTTGTGGATTGAGAGGCATGCCTACTGGACTTCTTTCCTCTTTTTCATCTATAAAAATACCATCGAACTACCCTTTGGACATATCTGTAACATCTGCCCTATGTGATCATTCTAGTGCTGCATGGTTTGCTTCCATTACTCCGAAGCTGATCTGTATGCCCTCAGGGGGGTTTCTCCCTCCTGGGCGCGACCTACCGCCTGTTTCCACACTCCCCTTAATGATGAGCCCAAGTGTTGGGACTCCGAGAGGTGGCTGGGCCTAGATAGGGGCCTCGAGTTGAGACGTGCTAAGAGGCCCCTGATAAAAATTTTAGCCGGTTATTTTAAAAGGTTAGGGAGGGGGAGGGGTTGGAGGGTGGGGAGGGAATCCTTAACCGGCACTCAGTCTGGGCCTGTTAGGGGTCCTGACGGGACGGGGTTGGGGGAGGTGGCTGCTGGTTCTGTGAATGTTGGGGTGGGGCTTCAAATCCCCACGACGATAGGGAATGGCAGCAGGTGGTTGCACGGAGGGCCATATCAACACCCGGGATCGTGCCCCCGCTATCTTCGAGCGGTGGCGCGCTCCGACCCTCCGGTTAGCACCCTCTTACCCGGGGATGAGGGTGATCAGGTCCCTGAGCTCAAGCTGGTCTATTTTAACGCCAGATCCGTCGTTAACAAAGCTCCCCTCATTCATGATCTGATCGAGGAGGAATGTGCGGATCTGGTGGGCATTACGGAAACTTGGTTGGGCTCGGAGGGAGGGGTGCCTCTGACCGACTTATGCCCTCCAGGTTTCCGGGTGCTACACCAGCCACGGGCTCAGGGCAGGGGTGGTGGGGTGGCAGTGGTTGTTCGGGAGACTCTGTGCCCGCGGGAGGCCACCATTGTCCAGATGGCTGGGAGTGAATCCCTCCTCTTGAGATGTGGTCCTTGGGCTCAGTTGGGCTTGTTGCTCACATACCTGGCACCCGGCTGTGTGGCAAAAGCCCTGCCCGAGCTGCTCGACACTCTCTCAGGGCTGGCGGTGGAGTTCCCCAGGCTTATAGTCCTGGGTGACTTCAACCTGCCATCACTGGGAGGGTCATCTGAGTTAGCTCGGGAGTTCATGGCCTCCATGACGGCCATGGGCCTGACCCAAGTTATTGAGGGCCCGACTCATGTGGGGGATCATACTCTCGACCTGGTGTTCCTATCTGGACAGTGGTTGGATGATCTGGGAGGGGGTTCACCAACCATCACCCCCCTGTCATGGTCAGATCATTAACTCCTGCGGCTGGTTTTCCGTTATGCCACCCCCTGCCGCTGGGCTGCGGAACCGACCAGGTGGTTCTGCCCCAGGCGCCTAATGGACCCGGAACGGTTCCAGAGGGCGCTTGGGCCTATACCTATCACCCTTACCCACAGCCCAGTCGATGCTCTGGTGGATGCCTGGGAAAGGGCGGCCGCCAGGGCACTTGACTGCATTGTACCCTTGTGACCTCTGACCCGGCGCAGATCCCGCTGGGCTCCATGGTTCTCTGTGGAGCTCCGGGAGATGAAGCGTCGGAGATGAGTTCTGGAGAGCGGTTGGAGATCCAGCCGATCCAAATCTGACTGATTGCAGTTAAGAACCTTTATAAGGTCTTATCTTGCGGCGATAAGGACGGCGAAGTCTAACTACTTTGCCGCCCTTATTGCGTCCGCAGATAATCGCCCGGCCGCCCTGTTTAGGGTAACTCGCTCCCTCCTTAATCAGGAGGTGAGGGAGGATCCCTTGCAGGGACGAGCCGAGGAGTTTAGTCATCATCTGGCAGACAAAATCGCTCAGATCCGGACCGGTCTGGACTCTGACTGGGCAGAGTCTGATGTGGAGGAATCGGACGGTCTTGAGCATGTTATCTGGACTGAGTTTGACCCTGTTTCCCCTGATGATGTGGACAGGATCATGGGGAGGCTGAGCACCACCACCTGTTTATTGGATCCGTGCCCCTCCTGGCTAGCTTATGCGGCCCAGGAGGGGACACGAGGCTGGTTCCATGCAGTAATAACTGCTTCTTTGAAGGAGGGTGAATTCCCTGCCGCCTTGAAGGAGGCGGTGGTGAGACCCCTCCTCAAGAAGCCTGCCTTGGACCCGGCTGTTTTAAATAACTATCGTCCAGTCTCCAACCTTCGCTTTTTGGCGAAGGTTGTTGAGAGTGTGGTGGCAAATCAACTTCCTCTGTTCCTGGAGGAAACTGATTATCTGGACCCGTACCAGTTGGGTTTCAGACCCGGATACAGCACGGAGACGGCATTGGTCGCGCTGGTGAATGATCTCTGGAGGGCTAGGGACAGGGGTTGCTCCTCTGTCCTGGTCCTATTAGATCTCTCAGCGGCTTTCGATACCATCGACCATGGTATCCTGCTGCGGCATCTCAGGGGATTGGGAGTGGGAGGCACCGTTTTACGGTGGTTCTCCTCCTATCTCCTGGGCCGCTCGCAGTCGGTGTTGACGGGAGGGAAGAGATCCGCCCCGAGGCCTCTCATTTGTGGAGTTCCTCAGGGGTCGGTTCTCTCGCCCCTCCTGTTCAACATCTATATGAAGCCGCTGGGTGAGATCATTCGTGGCTTCGGGGTGGGGTATCATCAGTACGCTGATGATACCCAACTTTTTCTTTCCACCCCGAACCAACCCAGCGATGCCCTCGCCGTGATGTCCCGGTGCCTGGAGGCGGTCCAGGTCTGGATGGGGAGAAACAGGCTTCATCTCAATCCCGCCAAGACTGAGTGGCTGTGCATATCGGCATCTCGGGTCAACCAGACTATTCCATCTCTAATGATGGGGGGTGAGGTGTTACCCCCCGTTGATAGGGCTCGCAACTTGGGTGTCCTCCTGGATTCACGACTCAATTTTGAAGACCATATAGAAGCCGTGACCAGGGGGGCTTTTGCCCAGGTTTGCCTGGTGCGCCAGTTGCGACCCTATCTGGACCGAGATGCCCTACGCACAGTCACTCATGCACTTGTGACCTCCCGTTTGGACTACTGCAACGCTCTCTACATGGGGCTGCCCTTGAGGACCACTCGGAGGCTTCAACTGGTGCAGAATGTGGCCGCGCGAGTTGTGATGAGGGTCTCCCGATACTCCCATGTAACACCTCTACTCCGCGAGCTGCATTGGCTTCCAGTTGTCCTCCAGGTGAAATTCAAGGTGCTGGTTATCACCTATAAAGCCCTACATGGCTTGGGTCCGGGATATCTGAGGGAACACCTGCTGCCGGCATCAAGTTCCCTTCGTCCAGTGCGCTCCCACAGGGCGGGTCTTCTCAGGGTGCCACCGGTAAGAGATTGCCTCCGGGTAACACCCAGGGATAGGGCCTTCTCAGTGGGGGCGCCTGCCCTTTGGAACCAGCTGCCAGTGGAGCTGAGGACTGCCCCCGACCTCCGTTCATTCCGCCGGGGCCTGAAGACCTGGCTCTTCAAGCTCTCGGGCCCAGGCTGAGGATCAATTTATTTTAATTGGGGTTTTATTGATACAGGGATAAATTTAATCTTTTTTAAATTTGGTTTTTAACTTTTGTATTTTTGGTTTTTAATTACCCTGTAAACCGCCCTGAGTCCTCCGGGAAAGGGCGGTATAGAAATGTAATAAAATAAATAAATAAATAAATATTGCCCCCAATAATCTGGGTCCTCATTTTTACCGACTCCAGAAGGATGGAAGGCTGAGTCAATCTTGAGCTGTTAAAATGCCAGGTTTTTGAGATGCAAAAAATAAAATAAAAAATCACACCAAATAAATAATTTCAGAATTCTTTCCATCTTTAATATAACATATAAGCTGTATAATTCAATTGAAAAACAAAAACAAAATTGAATTACAAATCAAAGTTCAAGGCTAGTCTGATTGAAACATTCATTCATTCAAATTCACACACTGCAGATCATTTAATTGCTAGAAACCAAATCAAAATTTTATTACAGTCATTCATCAGAAATACAATACATTAAAAAAGTAATACAAAAAAGCCAATTTGAGCTTATTTGGTATAGTGGTAAGACACTAGACTAGAAACCAGGAGCCAGTGAATTCCACCTTAAGCAGAAAGCCAGTTTCACTTTTCCCAGCCCAAAGAAAAAGGCAATGGCAAGCCACTTCTGGAAAACCTCGCCATATACATAACACACACACACACACACACACACACACAAACACACACACACACACACACTTATACAAACACAATAATGGCACAATAATTTTGAGATATAAGCAGGGATACTGCAGTATGTAATCATTCTCTCCCATGGTGATGGCTTTCCAGTAGTGCTTAAACAAATGTGAAACATTTTGAATTTTCAATATTCCTGTGTAAATATGATCTAAAACATGATCTCTTTTCAACGCAAGTCCTAAAAGTAGGTAAAGAGAACCTAATTAAACACGAGTCAGAAATGTTATACTTTTTTAATTGATATAAGAAAATGCAAACAGGGTTTAAAGAAAGGATTTAAGGAAAGATAAAGTATTTAAGTAAAGACAAATACAGCTAAAAGATCAACATGCTGTAAACAGCATACAGTGTTTAACTTCGTTCAAAATGCTTAGTAAATATTTTAATTAATGTTACTTCTGTAGTAGTCGTTCCTTTTTATTAAAGTCAGGCCTCATAATAATGATGTAACATTTTGGGAAAAAGATGCAGGCCAGTAATCCAGCTGCTGAAGCCAAAATGGAGAAAATCTCCACTGCCACCATGTACTTCCCCTTAGTGCTCAGATAGGTAGGAACAAATGATATCCAGACACTACAAAAAACTATCATGCTGAAAGTGATAAATTTGGCTTCATTAAAGCTATCAGGTAAATTTCTAGCAAGAAAAGCCACTGTGAAACTAGTAGCCATCAATAACCCCATAAAACCAAGGACAATATAAAACATAGTGGTCAAACCTTCATTACATTCCAGAATAATGTCTTCAACCACTGAATGCATATCAGAATCTGGGAATGGGGGAGAAATTGCCAACCATACTACACAAATGGTAAATTGTGCCAGGGAGCAAGAAAGGACAATCATGTTAGCTAGCCCTTTCCCCACCCATTTTCTCATTTTGGAGCCTGGCTTTGTGGCCATGAACGCAAGAACCACTATGGTTGTTTTCCCCAATATACATGAAAGAGCTATAGAGAAGATGATGCCAAAAGCAGTTTGTCGCATGAGACATTTCACTTGTCCAGGTTGCCCAATGAAGAGAAAAGTGCAAAGGAAAGAGAGAAGGAGAGCAATGAGAAGGGTATAAGTGAGATTCCTGTTGTTGGCTTTGACAATGGGAGTATCCCACTGTTTAATGAAGATCCCCAGGACTAAAGCTGAAATGAAAGACAAGGAGACTGCAATAATCACCAAAGATATTCCCAAAGGCTCTTGATAATTTAAGTATTGCATGCTTTTTTGAAGGCAACTATCCAGGTTTTTGCTTGGATATTGGTCCTCTGGACATGAGAAACAATCATCTGAGTCTAAAAATAAAGCAAAGTTTGTTCATAGAAACATTATTAATTTTAAGAATAAAATGTAACTATAGAGTTAATCCATTAAAATCCTGGAACTCATTTCATCTATAAATCTGGACAAATAAAATAAATCCCTTCTCCTTTTGCCTTCAATCTTTCCTAATATCAGGGTCTTTCACAATGTGTTTTCTCTTCTCATTTGGTGGTCAAAGTATTTGAGTTTCAGCTTCGGTATTTGTACTTCCAAAGAACAGTCAGGATTGATTTCCTTTAGGATTGACTGATTTGATCTCCTTTCCGTCCAAGGGAGTTTCAAAAGTCTTCTCCAACACTACAATTTGAAAGCATCAATTCTTTCTTATGATCCAACTCTAACTGACATACATTACTACTGGGAAAGCCATTGCCTTTACAGTTTAAGAAACTGAGATGTTTGCCATGTTCCCATTGCTTTTGTGAGTTCAACTACCACTTATCTGACCATTGCATAGTCTGTGATTATTTGGTCTATCTTCAGAGTTCTTCTCAAATACAATTTCTTTCTACTCTTCTTCTAAAGATTATTTTAGAAGAAAATACAATTTATAATATGTTGCCTTCTTAATTTCAAAAAGCCCTGAGTTATATAGAAACTGCAAAGAAATGGTACGGATTAAAATAACTAGGAATCAAGTTTGATGTAAAACTGTACCTCTGAAAAGAAGATACAAAAAAAGCATTCTGAATATTCCACTAACAAATATTGCTTTCCTACAACACTTTATTTCCTAGGAAAACATAAGAAAGAACAATCTGAATCTAATGATCCTTCAGAAAGGTAACATTCTTTAGGGTGAACGTATTGGCTTTGTCAAGTACTGTTTCTAGCACTTAACTAGGAACAATATGATCTTTTTTTAAGTAATACTGAACTATATAGCATGATGCAAAATTTAAGATTGCAATTACTACAATATTTATTAAATAATCCATATTTTTCTTCTCTTACCCATTTGGTCAGCAATTTTCCCTTCTGGACACTGCACACAGTCATAGCAGCAAGATAATTTCCCTTCTATTTTTGCTTTGTAATAGCCTAAGTGACATTTGTCATTACATATGGAAAGAGGCAATGCCTGTTAATAAAAAAAAAACCCCTATTTATAATTCTTTCACATAAATATTTGGGAATTGTTCTTTTCTTTACCTATATAAATAAAACATTTTGCATGCAAATCAAACACTGAAAACACATTTTCCAGTTTTCTTTCTTTTTAAAGATTTGCTACAGAATCCTTTAACTGTTATCTCACAGATGTAAATACTAAGATGTTTCATCTATGAATAGGACACAGCCAGATTTAATTTGATTTCCATACAAGGAATATCAAGTATAGGTTGGTAATATATTTAAAATAAACTTGTCACTGGGTTTTACTCTTACTAATACTCCTTCTAGATATGGTGCATTGTAATGAAGTTCACACAGAATCAGTAAATGTGCTGCTTAGGAGGTTCAATGTTTTGTGCAGTTTAGGTCATCCTGGTTAGGTTTATCATCTGTGAGTATGTCCTACATGGGGCCTGCTATAAAAAGATAAAGGTTTCTCCTCTCCAGTAGGGTATGACTCTAGGGGGCAGTGCTGATCTCCATTTCCTAGCCAAAACAACCAAGACATTTCAGTAGTCATGTGGCCAGTGGTAACTATATGCCAAGGTGCATGGATGAGGTATGCTATACTTAAAACAAATCTGGACAGCCCTTTGTCTGAAATGGTATAGGGTTTCCTGCCTGAGCAGGGGGTTGGACTAGATGACCTCCAAGGTCCCTTCCACCACCACCACCACCACCACCACCACCACCACCACCACCATCATCATCATCATCATCATCATCATCATCATCATCATCATTATTATTATTATTATTATTATTATTATAAAACTTTTATTCATAAAACATGAAACTCAGTCAACTGAACACTCAAACTGACTGGCACTAATGGTTGACAGGGGTTGCTGCCAGCATCCTAGGTATCAACCAGGTATCTCCTTAAATTATAAGATGTTCCCAGTAGTGCAGTTTTTTGTAGCTTTGCAGGAGTTATTGCAGGAAGCTGCAATTATTATTATTATTATTATTATTATTATTATTATTATTATTATTATTATTATTATTATTATTATTATTATTATTATTATTATTATTTATTTTATTTATTTTATTGCATTTATATACCGCCCTTTCCCTGAAGACTCAGGGCGGTTTACAGGGAGTTAAAAATCAACCGTACAAAAGTTAAAAACCAATTTAAAAAAAAATATTAAATCAACCCTGTACTATTAAAAACCCCAATTAAAATAAATTTCTCCTCAGCCTGGGCCCGAGAGCTCAAACAGCCAGGTCTTCAGGCCCCGGCGGAATGATCGGAGGTCGGGGGCAGTCCTCAGCTCCACCGGCAGCTGGTTCCAGAGGGCAGGCGCTCCCACTGAGAAGGCCCTATCCCTGGGTGTCACCCGCCGGCAATCTCTTACCGGCGGGACCCTGAGCAGACCCTCCCTGTGGGAGCGCACTGGGAGAAGGGCGTTTGATGCCGGCAGCAGGTGTTCCCTCAAATACCCCGGACCCAGGCCATGTAGGGCTTTATAGGTGATAACCAGCACCTTGAATTTCACCTGGAGGGCAACCGGAAGCCAATGCAGCTCACGGAGTAGAGGTGTTACATGGGAGTATCGGGAGACCCCCATTACAACTCGCGCGGCCGCATTCTGCACCAGTTGAAGCCTCCGAGTGGTCTTCAAGGGCAGCCCCATGTAGAGAGCGTTACAGTAGTCCAAACGGGAGGTCACAAGCGCATGAGTAACTGTGCGTAGGGCGTCTCGGTCCAGATAGGGACGCAACTGGCGCACCAGGCGAACCTGTGCAAAAGCCCCCCTGGTCACGGCTCCTATGTGATCTTCAAAATTGAGCCGTGAATCCAGGAGGACGCCCAAGTTGCGAGCCCTATCAACGGGGGGTAACATCTCACCCCCCATCGTTAGAGGTGGAATAACTTGGTTAACCCGAGATGCCGATATGCACAGCCACTCAGTCTTGGCGGGATTGAGACGAAGCCTGTTTCTCCCCATCCAGACCTGAACCGCCTCCAGGCACCGGGACATCACGGAGAGGGCATCACTGGGTTGGTTCGGGGTGGAAAGAAAAAGTTGGGTATCATCAGCGTACTGGTGATACCCCACCCTGAAGCCACGAATGATCTCGCCCAGCGGCTTCATATAGATGTTGAACAGGAGAGGCGAGAGAACCGACCCCTGAGGGACTCCACAAATGAGAGGCCTCGGGGCGGATCTCTGCCCTCCCGTCAACACCGACTGCGAGCGGCCCTGGAGGTAGGAGGAGAACCACCGTAGAACGGTGCCTCCCACTCCCAACCGCCTGAGACGCCGCAGCAGGATACCATGGTCGATGGTATCGAAAGCCGCTGAGAGATCTAATAGGACCAGGACAGAGGAGCAACCCCTGTCCCTAGCCCTCCAGAGATCATTCACCAGCGCGACCAATGCCGTCTCCGTGCTGTATCCGGGTCTGAAACCCAACTGGTACGGGTCCAGATAATCAGTTTCCTCCAGGAGGGGCACGGATCCAACAAACAGGTGGTGGTGCTCAGTCTCCCCATGATCCTGTCCACATCATCAGGGGAAACAGGGTCGAACTCAGTCCAGATAACGTGCTCAAGACCGCCTGATTCCTCCACATCAGACTCTGCCCAGTCAGAGTCCAGGCCGGTCCGGATCCGAGCGATTTTGTCCGCCAGATGATGACTAAACTCCTCGGCTCGTCCCTGCAAGGGATCCTCTATTATTATTATTATTATTATTATTATTATTATTATTATTATTATTATTATTATTATTATTATTATTATTATTATTATTAATAATAATAATAATAATAATAATAATAATAATCTGAAGCTATACTCTGTAGTCTCCTCAGTATCATATGCAGTTAGTGTGAGTGTGAACATAGCACCTCTTTGCTATTTAGTAAAGGAACCTGAACTTTTTCTTTTTCCAAGATCCATTTGCTTTACTTAATAATCAAAATAACTATACTGAATGGATTCCCAAAGACAAATATATCAGAATACCTGATCTTTGGTCCAGTCTAACATCTGTATTGGTTTTCATGCATTTAAAAATGCCCAATGCCACATACTATTTTGAGAAGTAATTTTCCTCAGGTAATTTTATCCTACTCTCTTGCCACGTTAATAATAACAACTTGTGTGAAATGTTGGCTCTATGTGTCCATATAAACATTTAAATATATTAATTTTAGAGCTCTAAAGTGCTGTTTTCTGCATATTTTTTATTTTTAAAAATAGTTTTATACAATAGCAGTTATCAAATATAGTAACATGAAATCACCAAATTAAATACAGATTAAATAACAAGAAAAATGCTTAAGGTGAAATTTATCTTCATTAAAATATATATTTATTAATAAAATGTACACATTTTATTAATTTATTAACACATTGATGTTAAAAAGGTAAAGGTAAAGGTTCCCCCGCACATGCGTGCTAGTCGTTTCCAACTCTAGTGGCCGGTGCTCATCTCTGTTTCAAAGCCGAAGAGCCAGCGCTTGTCCGAGGACGTCTACATGGTCATGTGGCCGGCATGACTAGATGCCAAAGGCGCACGGAACGCTGTTACCTTCCCACCATAGTGGTCCCTATTTTTCTACTTGCATTTTTACGTGCTTTGCTAGGTTGGCAGAAGCTGGGACGAGTAAAAGGCGCTCACTCTGTTATGCGGCACTCAGGATTCGACCCACCAAACTGCCGATCTTCTGATCGACAGGCTCAGCCTCCTAACCCACTGAGCCACCGCATCCTTTACACTTTGATGTTACTGATAAATAATTGTTGGACTGATGAATCTTTTAATACTTTATATTTCCTATGTATTTTTTTCTAGAAATTACATAGGAAATTATACAGTACAGAAATTATATGCTATATTTTATTTGAAATTTTGTGAAATGATGACATTCTTCTGATTTTCCAAAGTGAGCTATCCAACTGTCTGCTAATAGCAGGCTAACTATTAGCAAGATTATATTATATTGTACAAAGCCCAGAACCTCTTTTTGAAGGAGATGGGAAGTTTAAAAAGGAAATGGGAAGTTTATCTATATCTATATCTATATCTATATCTATATCTATATCTATATCTATATCTATATCTATATCTATATCTATATCTATATCTATATCTATATCTATCTATCTATCTATCTATCTATCTATCTATCTATCTATCTATCTATCTATCTATCTATCTATATCAACCAAAAATAAAAATGGGGAATGGGAGAGGATATGATATATGACTCTGGTATGATTATTAAGCTGAAATAAATGTATAAATAAAATTAGAGAGTTCTCCCTTACAAACATAGGGAAAGTTCAAAAAACATATCATCGTGCCATAATCTTTCCCACAATTATAGGTTTATGTTATTTTTTTTAAAGTCTGCTTCATAGTTTTAACAGTTTTTATTGATAATATGTTGTCATGTTAAGAATAGTATTTATTTTTAAAAAACTGCACCACTTGGATCACTTAAATGAGAGAGAGATTATAAAAATAAACATTTTCTAATGATACTTTCCTTTTTTAAAATATATTTCTATACATCCAAATGTACATATTCTGTTTCAATAGAAGGATTGTTTAATGTAGAAATATCTTAAAATATTATAAATGTTGAGACTATTCTTTTACTGCTAGAAACACAACCCACAGATTGGCAGAGCTTTTCAGTGGACTTAAAAACAGTTGGTTCTGTTTCTATCTCATTCCAAAGAAAGATTAGCCTGAGATTGTTGAACAACTAATCTAACTCCTTTTTTAATCTCATTTACAACATCAAAGGTTTAAAGATTTCACAAAAAGTAAACTATGTAACAGACCTGATTATATATGTGGGGCCAAATAATCTCCTTTCCAGAAATGTTGAGGAACTTGTCTGGGGGAGCCATGGGGTCAATTTTTCCAACCTGGACTCTCAGAAATGACTTATTTGGGAAAGTGACCCAATTGAGAATATCAAATCCAGTTAGTAATTCTCCATTAGGACCAAAAGAAACCTGTTCTCCTGCACTGTTGTTGAAGGAGACTTGTCGCAAAAAATGGTGAAGCTGAATGAAGAAGAAATTTGTCCTTGAATGATACAGATAAATCTCAAAGTGTTTTTTTCTCAGTTTGGTCTATGCTCACTGAAAAACAACCAGTTGAATCTACACTACTTAAATCTGAATGCAAGATATGTTCTCTATCCCTTGCAATTTCTATTGTAACCAATGCATTTCTATTGTAACCAATGCAATAAATAAAATAAAAATAAAAAATAAAAATTTCACTTGACAATTTTTCTGATGAGAATTCCATCATAAAAAGGAGAAATCCTACAGAACATATTGCTAGCTCAATAGAGCGATCCAGGAATTGTGAACTGAAATACAGTCCAAATTTCTTCACAATTGACAATGTTCCTTCCTTCCCAGCAGGGGACTGACTGTAACAAACACTGAAAATACCATTTGAAAATATAGAAAATTTCACCTTGCCAGTTTATTAGCAAACGTGTTCCTTTCTTGAATGAATCCTATTCAGATATTCACAAAATTGTTTTGTCATTTAAAACTTACTGCATCCAATGTTGAAAATTAGGAGATACATATATTAAATAATGATGATGATGATGATGATGATGATGATGATGATGATGATGATGGAGGAGGAGGAGGAGGAGGAGGAGGAGGAGGAGAAGAAGAAGAAGAAGAAGAAGAAGAAGAAGAAGAAGAAGAAGAAGAAGAAGAAGAAGAAGAAGAAGAAGAAGAAGAAGAAGAAGAAGAAGAAGAAGAAGAAGAAGAAGAAGTAGAAGTAGTAGTTGGAAGGGACCATCTAGTTCAACCCCTTGCTCAGGCAGCAAACCCTATACCATTTCAGACAAATGTCTGTCCAGTCTCTTCTTAAAAACTTCCAGTGTTGGAGCATTCACAGCTTCTGGAGACAAATTGTTCCACTGATTAATTGTTGTAATTGTCAGGAAGTTTTTCCTTAGTTCTAGGTTGCTTCTCTCCTTGATTAGTTTCCATCTGTTGCTTCTTGTCCTGCCTTCAGCTGCTTTGGAGAATAGCTTGACTCCCTCTTCTTTGTGGGAACCCCTAAGATATTGGAACACTGCTATCATGTCACCCCTCATCCTTCTCTTCATTAAACTAGACATACCCAATTCCAGCAACCGTTCCTCATATGTTCTAGCCTCCAGACCTCTTATTTTTGTTGCTCTTCTCTGCACTATTTCTAGACTATCAACACCTTTTTTACATCGTGGTGACCAAAACTGGATGCAGTATTCCAAGTGTGGCCTTACCAAGGCATTGTAAAGTGGTATTAATCCAATAGTTTTAATGATATTCTTTTTACATTTCTTCTGAGATGAGGAATAATTTAGCAGCTAAAATTTTGTATAATGACTCAGGAAGGCCCTAGACTGAATCCTAATATTGGATCTATTTACTTTTTCTTTTTTTAAAAAAGCATATTCCCATCAATGGGTGCTTTAAGACAATTATTTTGAGTTGAGATGCTAACAAATAATGATGCTGTTGAGTTACAAGGTTATTCCAAATGTTTTAAATGGCCAAATAAAATATTACATATTTAATATGCATGCTATTTCTATCTCATATATTCAAATATTTCCTTATGCCCAACTTTTATGTATTTTTGACTTTTTAAAAGTAATTCTTTTTCAACTTCTGTCCAACTTCTAATAGTATAGGGATAACCTGAACATGTGAAACACCATTGGAACAGTGTAACAGGGATGTATGTGCATATATGTGTATAGTTCATGTAATATTACCAAGTAGCACTCAAAATTATGTGCAAATTACATTTCATATTATATGCAAAAAATATAACTCTTTTTAAAAATTGACTATGATTTAACTGACTGGTTGAAGGTTGCAGCCTTTTCTCCCTGGTTTATACTCTGTTACAGAGAACAAGACATTAACTCTTTCCTGAATTTTGCATTAGCGAACATTACCTGCCATGGTGATTGAAGGAAAAGCTTCCATCTTCTCTCATCCATTATTCGACCCTCTATGAGTTTGGAGGAGTGCATGGCCTTCAGAGCATGTGCCACAGTATAGACTGCATTGTAGATGCTGTAACTATGTCCATTCATGGTGGTCTCAAAGACAGAATTAGGAAGAGTCTCCAGCTTCTCTTCTCCAGTGCAGATCCTTTCAGCATTCCTATCTGTAACATCATTGGAGAATGAGCATTCAAATGCATCTTTCCAGAAATCCCTAATAAACCCATCTTCTTTTTCAAAATTTGGGTTTCTGTTCTGAATAAATTGTTGGAATCCTGTCAATTCCTTTGAGTGAATTGCAAAGGAAAAAGCACCATGGAGAAAATCAATGGGCAACTGTCTTTGCATCAGAATAGAGGTGAATTCCATCTGGGCTGTCATGATCCAAATTTTGTTTTTTCTCTTTTTGGGAATATCCTCAGAATCTAATAAATTGATCATTATTCTCAAAGTCATTATGGTCCAGATTTCACCATTCAAGACCACTGTTCTGGCAGTACTCCTCATTATCACTTGATATAATTTATCTGTCTCTTCAATCATTTCAGCAGCTTCATTACCATGCATCATTTTATTGAAGGATTCTATAAAGTCAAAGCAGATTCCTCTCTCAGAAAACATGGAAAGACTATTTTGAATGAACTTCTGCTTATTGTCTTCATCCATAGAAACTATTCCTACCCATGTCCAATCAAAATTTAACAATAAGTATAGTATTCCTTTAAACTGATAGATCTCATTTGGGAACATCCAATTGAAGAAAACTGTATCTGCTTTGTTATTCATTGATGGGACTGCTCCATATGTGATCTAAATTAAAAAATAAATCAGGCAAACAGGGATTCATCAAAGAAATAATTTGAATATCTGCATGCTTGTTAGGACTGTGGCTTAATATGTGGAATTTCTATATAACCCAATTTTCTCATTTCAATGGGATTGGTACCAAACTGCTCCTTACCAGCTTTACAATAGAGATCTGGAAGGACTGGATGTGGAGTATTAAAATGGTAGGGTATTTCCTGACCATCTCATAAATTGATCAGCTTCCTACCTACAGGAGTTCATGCATTTGGGATACTTCTGGAAAAAAAAGATATCATGAGGACCATTGGTAGTTGTAAATGAGCAGAATGGTGTGGGAAGAGAGAATGTTGGAAGAAGAATGTGAAAAAGGCAGAAAAGAACCAAACACTGAAAACCTAATGAAAGATGTAGGAGGCATATTCTGTCTCAAAAGGAATGTATTATATTAATGAAACATTCCAAGAATCTTCAGAAGAACAAAGAAATTGCAATACTTCATTTCTACCATGCTACTTTCTGAAATGACATCTGAAATAATTGTATGAAATGATACATGAAATGAAAGGGTCAACTTGTTTCCCAAAGCACCAAAAGGCAGGAAAAGAAGCAATGGATGGCAACAAATTACAAAGAGAAGCAACCTAGAACTAAGGAGAAATTTTCTGACAGTGAGAACAATTAACCAGTGGAATGAAATACTCCAGACATTGTGGGTGCTCCATTGCTGGAGATTTTTAAGATTAGGCAACCATTTGTCCAGAATGGTATAGGGTCTCCTGCTTTTGTAGGGGGCTGGACCTCTACAAGACCTCCAAGGTCTTTCCAACTCTGTTTTTAAGGTATTCTGTTATTACATCAAGAATAAATTAAAGACTAAGTAGCGTCTCCAGATTTTATTTTCCTGGGCTCCAAGATCACTGCAGATGGGGACTGTAGCCAAGAAATTAAAAGACGCTTGCTCCTTGGGAGGAAAGCCATGGCAAATCTAGACAGCACACTAAAAAGCAGAGACATCACCCCGTCAACAAAAGTGCATATAGTCAAGGCTCAGGTCTTCACAGTTGCAATGTATGGCAGTGAAAGTTGGACCATAAAAAAGGCTGAGCGTCAAAGAATTGAGGCCTTTGAACTCTGGTGCTGAAGAAGACTCCTGCGAGTCCCTTGGACTGCAAGGCGATCAAACTGGTCAGTCCTAGAGGAGATCAACCCTGACTGCTCTTTAGAAGGCCAGATCCTGAAGCTAAAACTTAAATACTTTGGCCACCTAATGAGAAGGAAGGACTCACTGGAGAAGAGCCTAATGCTGGGAAAGATTGAGGGCAATAGAAGAAGGGGACGACAGAGAATGAGGTGGCTGGATGGAGTCACTGAAGCAGTAGGTGTGAGCTTAAATGGACTCCAGAAGATGGTAGAGGACAGGAAGGCCTGGAGGAATGTTGTCCATAGGGTTGCAATGGGTCGGACACGACTTCTCAACTAACAACAACAAAGGGTCTCCTGTTTTGTTCCATATTTTTTTTCTCACCTGTGGAAATTTATAGTTGTATAGCATAATTGCCATGTTGAGACATGTCTTTCTCTGTGGTCCTCCTATCACAGCTATTGCACTGTTCTGGATATCACATTTATAGTTAGGGATAAATCTGCCTTTTGTAGAGAGAAGTTCCATTGCTAGAAGATACGTTGAGCTTTCCTCAAAGTTGTCAGTAGCGATGTGGAAACCCAGGGTAACATTGGGTAAAATTCTAGTATGTTCATTGATTTCTTTTATAGCAAATGCCAGAGCCAATGTGTGTTGATAATTATGAGTCAGGAACCTTCAGCGAGAATAATAAAACATTATATGCTTTCTTTAGAATCCAATAGCAGTTCCATTTTCTTGTTTTGCATAGCTGCACCAACATGTCAATGGAGATTCTCAATCATACAGATCATAATTGTCCCAATGGTGTTTTTCAAAAGGCAACTGAACTTTCTTGGTTTTTTTCCTTGAAAACATTTCACTTCTCATCCAAGAAGCTCCATTTTACCTGAAAACACTGGAAGAGTCTTCAATTCAGAAGCATCTAAGTAGGCAATTGCTAATAGCAGTAGCACAACGTATTGAACACAAAATGTGACTAAAGAATATCACCTAGAACAGGGGTGTCAAAGTGCCGGCCTGTGAGATCGAAGCATCACAGTAAAACCGTGCCCACCCCATTGCTGGCAATGGCAAAAAAAGTTGTGATACATTGCGACACATTACATGACGTTGTGAGTGTGACACCCCTGACCTAGAAAATAATGACAATGAAAATGATGAAGGAGGTGATGATGAAAATACTTACAGATACTGATCGAGCAATTCATGAGCAGGAAGACTTTGAAAAGTGTTCTCAGGTGAAAGGAAAAAGAGCTGATAAATAATGGCAGCAATGATGAAATCGCCAGACTGATAATACTTGTGAACAATTGGAAGAGGACCACTGATATTGCAAATGGGAAAAGTAAAAATGCACATCACCTTAGGAAGAAGCACTAAAACTACTGCAATGAATATCAACATCTCAATATAAAATATAATGTTATATTTAAGGCACCCAACATTATTTCCTATCCTAAACAGTTTTTGAGCAATAAAGTCTGAATTAACCAGCAACCCATAAATACAACATAAAATAAAGATGAGTTCATGTAGCTAAATCCATCTTTTTGTCTTTACCTCCATCTCTATTTCTGAGCAAGTATCTATGTAAAATTTAATCTAGCTATTGAATTCCCTTGAATGATGAAGAATGATTATACTTAATTTAGTAATTATAGGGGTGATAATGACATACTTAAAGTCATGTCTTATTTATAGAATATCAAAAGAAAACATGTTTAACCACTCTCAGAACATACACTTGAATATCAGAACTTTGGAAGTATAATTCAGAACTGTCCAATACTTACTTGCAATAGTAATTTCTCTGCAAAACATTAAATGTAACATGTGCATCATGTCTCTGCAGGACTATTGCATTGCAGTGAATTTTTAAAACTTAGACATGAATCAGAAAATGGGGGACCACCATGTCCACAAAAGAAGAAAACTTTGTGACCTTTTTTCCAAAAATACTTTGTTGGGTAGATACACATCTATAATCTAGAATTGAAGTTCATTTTCTGACATCATTTTGTCGCTCCTCTGCTTAATGCAGAATCTGCAGTCTCTCTATTTACAACTCGTGTTACTTTCCAATTTCTTTTACTTTGTCATTAATTTGTTTTCTATCTCATTATTTGTTCTACAGATTCTTTCATCTTCTTAACTTCTTTCATTTCCTCTTTACAAATCTTTCTTCCATTCTCTCTTCAAAAGCTGTCATATTAGAATTAGCTGATTCAAATAATTTCTTGCTGAAGTCCTCCACCATTTTCTGCAGCATCTCTGATATAATTTCTCTTTCTGTAGCCTGCTCTAATGAGCCTATTCTTCTTTCTCCTGTTTTTGATGCTTTTCTGGTGCCATTCTAATATTTTAATTGGTTTTCACATAGAAGTTTCTTTTTGAATCATTACTGTGATTAAGGCTCAAAATATTACCTAACATTTCAAATAAAAGATGAGTAGCAGTTGCTAGTACCGAAATGACTGTGGAAGAGATTGTCAAAGCTACCGCCTTGTATGTCACCTTGATGTGCCAAAATGACTGAAGAATGCACAATCCCAAACTTCCCCCCCCCCAAAATTAAGTCTTAAAAACAAAATCTCTTGGCCTCTTTTAGAAACACCTGGCGAAAACATTGGTTTCTTTAAATAAACTTTTCTGAAATTGTTTATGTTCATTAATGGGCAGAAATGATAAGAATATTTTAGTAATTTCTTTATTTCACAAACAGCATGTAATTAGTTTGTATTTCCTTACTTATGAACACTTTAGACCACGTGTATTCCAATCTGAAACAGGCATACAGAGCTTTCCCTCTCCCCCACCTGTGTACATCTGACCATCTTTCACTCCTGTTGTGCCCAAAGTATGTCCCTCTCAGGAAAAGAACTCAAGCAGTCACAAAAAGGGTCAAAACCTGGCCAGTGGGTGCTCTCAGCCAGTTGCAGGACTGCTTTGAAACCACTGACTGGAGTGTATTCGAAGAACAAGATCTAAATGCATATACAGATGCCGTACTCTCTTATATTAGAACATGCACTGATAGTGTAACAACAGATAAGTGCATTAGAGTTTACGGGAACTGTAAACCCTGGATGACTGCAGAGATACGAACACTCCTGAGAGCCCGGGATTCTGCCTTTAAGGCAGGGGACAGGGACACATACAGAGAGGACAAGGCAAATCTCAGAAGAGGCATTAGGATGGTGAAACAACAATATAAACACAAGGTTGAGAACCATTTAGCAGACAACGATCCGAGGCAAGTAGGGCAGGGACCGCAGAACTTAACCAACTACAAGGGCAGTACGAGGAGCATGGTTAACACCAACGCCTCATTGGCTGAGGAGCTGAATATCTTCTTTGCTCGCTACAAGGTAAAAAGACCAGATCCCATAGCCTCTGCTGGCCGGTCTTCTGATTCTCAGCCACTTACCCTGTGTGAACACCAAGTGAGAGCTGTATTGAAGGCTGTGAATCCCAGCAAAGCCACAGGCCCAGATGGAGTGCTGAGGATAGTGGTTAGGAATTGTGCTGACCAATTAGCAGGGGTCCTGACAAGGATTTTTAACATCTCCTTGCAAACGGCATGTGTACCATTGTGCTTGAAAGCAGCTACCATTGTCCCGGTCCCCAAGAAAACCGCAGTTGAGTGCCTGAACGACTACAGACCTATTGCATTAACGTCTGTAGTCATGAAATGCTTTGAAAGATTGGTTCTCCAACATCTCAGGACATGCCTCCCACTGGATTTTGATAAACATCAATTTGCCTATAGGGAAAATAGGTCGACAGACGATGCCATAGCTACTGCTTTACACTCTGTAGCAAGTCATCTTGAGAAACCTGGAAGTTATGTCAGGATGCTTTTTTGTTGACTATAGCTCGGCTTTTAACACCATTTTGCCAAGCATTCTCATTGAGAAGCTGTCTGACTTGAAATTCTCCCCCACCATCTGCGATTGGATTCAAGACTTTCTCAGGGATTGGTTACAAACAGTGAGGGTTGGGTCTGCTTTGTCCACCCCCATGAAGCTTTGCACTGGCTCGCCACAGGGCTGTGTGCTTAGCCCCTACCTGTACTCTTTATACACATATGATTGTGTATCATCTGACCCATCCACTGCGATAATTAAGTTCACAGATGATACAACTGTGGTGGGTCTCATTATAGGTGGGGATGAGACAGCAAACAGGGTGGAGGTACAAAAACTATTCATATGGTGTAGTAACAACAACTTGCACCTGAACATTGGCAAGACGAAAGAGATGGTGCTAGACTTCTGGACAAAAAAGGAGCAACCTGCCCCACTTTACATCGGGGAGGACTGTGTGGAGAGAGTTTCCTCCTTTAAATTTCTGGGAGTCTACCTCTGTGAAGATCTGACCTGGAAAGTTAATACAACCCAGGTGGCTAGAAAGGCCCAACAGAGGCTTCACTTTTTCAGGGTCTTGCGGAAGAACAGGGTAGAACAATGGCTAATGACCCTCTTTTACTGGTCTACTATAGAGAGCATCCTCTCGTATGGTATTGTGGTTTGGTATGCTGGTCTGACAGCCATGGATAGGAAAGTATTACAGAGGGTGGTGAGTACAGCACAAGACATTGTGGGCTGTCCCCTGACACCACTGGATGACATTGCCAGGGCTCGTTGCCTTGGAAGAGTGAGGAAAATTCTCAGGGATGACTCACACCCTGGATGGTATTTCTTTACTCTCCTACCATCGGGTAGGAGATATAGGAGTATAGCCAGCCGCACCAACAGGCTGAAAAACAGCTTCTGTCCGTAGGTTGTTAGGCTTTTGAATGAGAAATAACTTTTGTGAACTTTTGTGAATTTTATGCAGAATTGACTTGGGAGGCCGGTGTGTGGCGTAGTTGGTTCACATGGTGTAGTAAGGTGGAGGGTTTGTTGTCACTGTGTGTTGGGGGGGGTGGGAGCACAAAGGGAGGCTCAGCTAATCTCAATGTACACATAGTTGTACTTTGACAATAAAGGTTCATTTCATTTCATTTCATTAAAATATAAATTCCTGTACATAGTCCTTTCCCAGCTATATGGAAGGACCCACCTTTAATGTATCCTATTAAATGCATTAAGAGAATTGGTGTCTGCCTCTTTGTCCACACCAGACCTGACCTGGAGAGTACACACAACAATATAGCATTTGAATGCCTTTCTGCCTGTCTGCAGTTGATTTTGCAAATTGCAGACAAAAATACTGACTTCACCTCCTCATAGAGCTATGGAGCTCATGTGCTGGAATATACCAGTGACATAATTTTCACATCACAACACATTTTAACACTACAGAGAAATTATACATTTCCCCTTTGATTTTCTTGTATTCATATTACTGTTCATTACTGGTCAGCAATGTTATTTAATCTTTAAAAGAAAAGATTCAGAGAAGCTCTCTAGGTTCAGGACATGACCCAGAAGACATTTCATATTTACCAATATGCATATTAACTTGGTGTTCCAATATGATACAATACAAGAGACCCAAACACTGCCAAAATATGAAAGGATGGAAGTCACAAACCAGACCTCATTCACATTGTTAGCTAAAAATTCAATTTTATTTCTTTGTTAGTTGCTCCTTTGTATTCAAATCAGGCCTCAGAATAATGATATAGCATTTTGGGGAAAAGATGCAGACCAGTAATCCAGCTGCTGAAGCCAAAATGGAGAAGATCTCCACAGCCACCATATATTTCCCCTTGGTGCTCAGATAGGTAGGAACAAATAATATCCAGACACTGCAAAAAACCAACATGCTAAAGGTAATAAATTTGGCTTCATTGAAGCTGTCAGGTAAATTCCTAGCTAGGAAGGCCACCGTAAAGCTGACAGCAGTCAAGAATCCCATAAAGCCGAGAACAGTATAAAATGTAGTGGTTGAACCTTCATTACATTGCAGGACAATTTCTTCAGCCATTGAGTGCATGTCTGAATCTGGAAATGGGGGAAAGGTTGCCAACCACACTACACAAATGGAAAATTGTGTCAGGGAGCAAGATAGCACAATAGAGAAAGCCAGTCCTTTCCCCACCCATTTCCTCATTTTGGAGGCTGGCTTGGTGGCCATGAAAGCAAGAACAACAATGGTAGTTTTTCCCCAATATACAAGAAAGAGCTATAGAGAAGATGAGGCCAAAAGCTGTTTGCCTCATGGGACATTTCACTTGGTCAGGTTGCCCAATGAAGAGCAAAGTGCAAAGGAAGGAGAGGATGAGAGAAATGAGAAGAATGTAGGTGAGGTTTCTATTGTTGGCTTTGACAATGGGAGTTTCCTGATTTTTAATGAAGATCCCGAGCACCAAAGCTGCCATCACAGAAAAGAAGATTGCAATAATTACCAAAGAACTGCCCATAGGCTCTTGGTAGGACAAATAAATTACAATTTTTTGAAGGCAACTATCCTGAGCTTGGTTTGGATATTGATCTTCTGGACATGCCAAACAATCAACTAAGTCTAAGAAAAAAGAAAGAAACATAAATCAGGTCATAACCATGTCTATGGAGATTCTCAGTCATCCAGGTCATAGTTATCCCAAAAATGCTTTTTCACGAGGCAACTGGACTTTTTTGTTTTTCTTTGAAGATGTTTCACTTCTTGGATGAGAAGAGAAATGTCTTCAAAGAAAGAGAAGAAATTCTGGTTGCCCCATGAAAAAGCATCTTTGGGAAAGGTCATAAAAACATTGTTTTTAAGCATGAATATCACACATGAGATACATCAAGGTATAATGACTTACATGGGGATTTCGATATTTTTTTCTTAAAGTAATTTATAATACAATCTATAACCTGCTGCAGTGCTCATTTTCAATAAGCCCTGAGGTTTACAGATTCCTCTGCTCTTATTCACTTCATGTAATGGACAGAAAGATTGATCTCAAGGGGCAGAAGGAAGAGCCACTACCATATCAAAGAAAGTTGAATCTGGGATCATGGTATAAGCATCTTAGATAAGGCCCTCCCTAGTTCTCATGAAAATAAATGGAAGGAGGAGAGAAGCACATTTAGATTTGCAGGATTCCATTACTATAACCTTATTCTGAAAGTAGTATGGCCTGCATGAGTTTGGTTTCCTAATATGGTCTATCTTGAAAGACTGACCAAAATCTAGCACTCTATCTTGGACACAGCATTCTTTTATCTGATCATTGCCTTGGCAGATCTCTTCCCTCTCTCTCTCAAGATTTACCCAACTTCTCATCATACCTCCTAATTGAATTGTAGAAATGAGACTGCCCTTAAAGACTATCTGGAATATGCAACTAATCCAGAATGCAGATGCAGAGCACTTCGGGGTACTGTATCATTCACCTCAGTTACCTTACTGCTGTGTGAGCTGCTGTGGCCCCAGATGCTTTCTGGGTACACTTTAAGGTGACAATTGTCACTTTAAAGTCTTGCATTGAAGCCAAGGTACTTATGGAACTTGGCTCTTCTCCAACCATTGGTATCTATAGGATGAAGATTGGTCTGGTGCCTAATAGGGAGGATGCTATTTTTATTCTGATTTCATTGGTAGATGTCATTCATCTAAAATCATTATATGAAAATGGTAATGGTATAAGTTCTATAAGTTTGTCGATCAAATAAAGCATTATATATCTGGATTGAATAGGATGTAAAACCAACTAGATACTTGTGGAAAAAGAATTATCACTGTCAATTTACCTTTACTATCAAAAGAAGATACAAAGGAAGAATCCTGGATAGTCTATCAACAAGTATTTCTTTCTTCAATACTGTTCATAATTTTTTCAAGGAGACTTAGGAAGGCACAATTGAAATTTGAGAAACTTATTGATGCTTAAGAAAGATTATGCTATTTATGCTTATTATGCTGATTTTGTTATCAATATTTCACTGAACCATGAACAATTAATTCCGATTTTCCTTTTTTATATTAATTTAGTTAAGAATTATTATTGCAACCATAGAAACCAATACAGTGGGTTTGGTGGAGCAGTGGGCTAATGCCTCCTTAAGTAACACCAGCTGCCTGCAATTATTGCAGTTTCGCATCCCACCAGGCTCAAGGTTGACTCAGCCTTCCATCCTTCTGAGGTAGGTAAAATGAGGACCCAGATTGTTGGGGGCAATAAGCTGACTTTGTAATAATACCACTTGGGGGGGGGCGAAAGCCCTAATAAGCAGGCATATACATAGAATGAAGGCTATTGCTAAGCACATTGATTGTGCTTAGATTGTAAGCACAATCAATGTGAGTCTTCAGAGAAGGGCGGGATATAAATGGGATTAAAATAAAAAATAAATAAATAAAATTAATAGAACATAAATGAATAAAAGTAAAAGTAAAAAGTGCTGTTGTATGTCCAGTTTGCCATCATTTTCCATCTCATTCTTGTAGCCTGTCACTTTTAAATGCACTTTCAACTCAATCTGTGTTGTTTGAAATAGAAGTTGGCCTTCTTCCATAAAATCTTTTAGATGTAATCTATATAGAGAGGCAGATGCTTTTAAAATTAGCATCAGGGTCCACCATTCAAAAATATCCTTTAACTTACTCAATGCTATAAAACCTGTCAATCAAAAAAAAAAATATAATAGCCAAAAAGCAGTTAACAAGAAATTTCCAAAAATGATTAGAAAGGAATTTTGCAAATTTAGTGTCCCTTCTAAAGTGCCAACCAGTATCTGAGCAAGTGTTTTCTCTTGTCTACCAGAGCACTAAACCTTTTGGAGACCAGTGTTTGGTGGTCTCCTCACAAGGAGAAGCTGTCTGGAGACCTTCTGTGGGAGATCTCAAGTCCTCTCCTTGTCTGAAGAGGAGTTATTGAAGAGCCACTCTGTTTGCTGGCTTTCATTCTACCACAGTAATTTCTCTTTTCATGGAGCCATCTTCAGTTCACAATTACTTCCCTGGAAGCCCCAACAATAAGTTTAAAATTTTCATGAGTAAACTATGCAACCAGTGGTGGGATTCAGCCAGTTCGCACCACTTCAGCAGAACTGGTAACTACGGTAATTGTTTGTTGCCCAGGCCCAGAATGGACTTCCAGAAGTGGCATCCATACAGAAAACCAGTTGTTCACATATTTGAATCCCACCACATATACAACCTGAGGTAAAGTTTAAGATTTCCAGGCACTACAATATTATTACAAATCAATTCCCATTTACACTTACTGTACCTATTTGGTTAGCTATCTTCCCTTCTGGACACAGTTTACAGTCATAGCAGCAAGATAATTTCCCTTCCACTTTTATCTTGCTATGGCCAAGGGGACATTTCTCATTACAGACGGAAAGAGGTAATGTCTGTTGATAAATAAAATCAAAATTATTTCACATAAAGAAGTTATGTTTCATGATTTATAACTTTTTGTTATATATCATAACTTTTGATCAGTTACAAATGCCCAAAACCTTTACATCAAATCTGAAACTTGCTGTTCCAATTTTCAGATTTATTTCCGGTTTAAATTCCCCACCAAATCCCTCAACTTCTCTTTATCTCTCATCTATTTCTAATGGTGTGATTGTGGCAAACATTGTATTGTAAAAATCTGTTCTGAGTAAACCAGTACCAGAAGCTGCTCAGGGCAGTTTTTTTTTTAATTCTGGAGCCCTTAAAAGACACTTTCCTTAAGATTCCAATCTTGTTTTCTGTTCCTACTCATCATAGAGCAATTTGTGTACTTGGTACAATGAGGTGAAGTTCATATAGTATCTATAATAAGTAAGATCACTTTATACAGTTAGTGGAGCTTATTATCATTCAGCATAGCCTATCAGTATATGGCTAATATGGAGCATGCTACACTTAATGCCAATCTGGAAATATCAGAGGCTAAGGACTGTGCTCTATTTAGTATAATATGCAGTTATTGTGAGTATTGCTACACCATCTTTTGGCTACATTCTGATTTATTTCACTAAAATGCAGTTTCCTTAATATTATGTTCATTATTTTATATGGATCTGTGACAACATACACATGAAAAATGTATTCTTGATATGCTTTCAATGTCTGCATAGATTCCCCTGCATCAGTATGACATGCATTTTGAGAAGTAATCTGTCTCAGATAAATTAACATAAGATTATTAATTCTGTCATTCTAAAATTAAAAACATGCCTGAAATGTAGGCTTCAATCAGTCACATAAGCATTGAAGCTGATTAGTTTTAAAAAATTTGAAGCCCTAGTATTAAAATTCTTTTTTATTCCACAGAATTTAATTTATTTTATATATATATATATATATATATATATATATATATATATATATATATATATATATATATATATATATATATATATATATATATATATATATATATATATATATAAACTGAATCAATTAAAAATCATTTTAAAACAGTATAACAATTTATTAGCAATTTATTATATGATTAGAATATTAAATAATTGTGAGTAATCTTAGCTTTATTAATAAATTATATAGTTACTGTATACCAGTTATGTCATATTCTTTAATATGCTGAATGTGTTAACTTTTTCATGGGCTATATTTTAGTTTAACAACTGTGGCATATGATGGCAGGAATCAGAATTCAAAACTGAGTTACTTTCAGTCTGGCTGATATTACCAGCTATGTGAAGGTTGCATTTTTGTTCAAAGCTTGGATTTTTTTAAATGGATTTTTTTTCTTCTCTAAAAGTGCCTTGCATATAATATTGATCATAGCCTCATTCTCCTTTTCAAAAGATTTTTACTTTGGATACATCTACCAATGATTTTTTAAAAAGTTCTCTTTTGTTCACATCATCATTAATTTGGGGGATATGATTCTCTGATTAAGATAAATAAGCATATGATGTCATTTATAAATCAAATTCAGCATTCTCTCTAACAAATGTAGGGAAAAAAATCACAGACCAGTTAGTTTCCATCATATTCCTTCTCTAATTGATTAGTGTATGTTATTATTTTTTAAAAATGCCCTCTCCTTTTTAAAATGACTTTTATCAATAGTATGCAATCCTACTAGCATACTTGAATTAGAATGGCTGGCTGGCTGGAATTTATTTTTAACATATAATTTCTTCTGGCTGTTTGATCAGTTTTAAGGGAGGTAATTCAAAATTTAATTTTAATGAGATGAAATCATAAACAATGTATGGCCCAATTTTTAAAATATTCTCTTTCAATAAGTGGTTCATACTCAATCTCTGAACCTATATAGATTTCTAGATTTCTAGAATTTCTAGATTTCCATTCTTTTACTAGTATACATCTTGTATACTGGGATAGAATTGCCTTGGAACTCCACTTGTAATTCAGGTTCCACAAATTGTTCAACCAACAGTCTCAATAAATTTTATGATAACTTAGTTCATAGACCTTTATATTCCTTTATATAGCATGGGTCCAGAGACCCAATGAGATTAAGCCTTTACACTTGTTCCAATGGAAAGAGCTGCTTCAAATTCTTTTGGTCAATGAATTTTAGCTGGTGAGATTCAGGAGAAGAATCTTTTCTGCTGTGGACTTGCCCTATGGAATATTCTCCCATCAGAGGTGAAGTCTGCCCCACATTCCTGACCTTCTGGAAGAGCCTAAAAATTTAGGTCTGCTGCTTGACCTGGGCCCCTAACAGGAGACTGCTACATTGGAGGGTGGCTGATAATATAAAAAAAATTCTCACTCCTAGGAAAATACTCACTCCATCATATTGCTTCTTAAATTTTAATATTTTTACTCTATTTATTTTTTAGTATTTTCTAACTTTTTATTATATTGTAGGGTGTCTAGAGTCAGTGTATTAGTGAGATGGGTGATACAGAAAATCAATACATTGACACATATCACACCCAAAAGGGGAAAAAATAATCTGATATATGCATTTGTTGTTAGCTGCGAAGTCGTGTCCGACCCATCGCGACCCTATGGACAACATTCCTCCAGGCCTTCCTGTCTTCTACCATCTTCTGGAGTCCATTTAAGCTCACGCCTACTGCTTCAGTGACTCCATCCAGCCACCTCATTCTCTGTCGTCCACTTCTTCTATTGCCCTCGATCTTTCCCAGCATTAGGCTCTTCTCCAGTGAGTCCTTCCTTCTCATTAGGTGGCCAAAGTATTTGAGTTTTAGCTTCAGGATCTGGCCTTCTAAAGAGCAGTCAGGATTGATCTCCTCTAGGACTGACCGGTTTGATCGCCTTGCAGTCCAAGGGACTCGCAGGAGTCTTCTCCAGCACCATAGTTCAAAGGCCTCAATTCTTTGGCGCTCAGCCTTTCTTATGGTCCAACTTTCACTGCCATACATTGCAACTGGGAAGACCATAGCCTTGACTATACGCACTTTTGTTGACAGGGTGATGTCTCTGCTTTTTAGTGTGCTGTCTAGATTTGCCATGGCTTTCCTCCCCAGGAGCAAGCGTCTTTTAATTTCTTGGCTACAGTCCCCATCTGCAGTGATCTTGGAGCCCAGGAAAACAAAATCTGTCACTACCTCCATTTCTTCCCCATCTATTTGCCAGGAATTGAGAGGGCCACTTGCCATGATCTTGGTTTTCTTAATGTTAAGTTTCAACCCAAGTTTTGCACTCTCCTTCTTCACCCGCAACAAGAGGCTCTTTAGTTCTTCTTCACTTTCTGCCATTAGAGTGGTATCATCTGCGTATCTTAGGTTGTTGATATTTCTTCCGGCAATCTTAATTCCAACTTTTGATTCATCTAGCCCTGCCTTTCTCATGATGTGCTCTGCATATAAGTTAAATAGGCAGGGCGACAGTATACAGCCTTGCCGGACTCCTTTCCCAATTTTGAACCAATCAGTGGTTCCGTGTCCAGTTCTCACTGTTGCTTCTTGACCCGCATATAGGTTTCTCAAGAGACAAATAAGATGGTCTGGTACTCCCATCTCTTTAAGAACTTGCCACAGTTTGTTATGATCCACACAATCAAAGGCTTTAGCATAGTCAATGAAGCAGAAGTAGATGTTTTTCTGGAACTCCCTAGCTTTCTCCATGATCCAGCGTATGTTGGCAATTTGATCTCTAGTTCCTCTGCCTCTTCGAAATCCTGCCTGTACTTCTGGTAGTTCTCGATCCACATACTGCTGAAGTCTAGCTTGTAGGATTTTAAGCATGACTTTACTAGCATGAGAAATGAGTGCAATGGTGCGGTAGTTTGAACATTCTTTGGCACTGCCTTTCTTTGGAATTGGAATGTAAACTGATCTTTTCCAATCCTGTGGCCACTGTTGAGTTTTCCAAATTTGCTGGCAAATTGAGTGTAGCACTTTTACTGCACTGTCTTTTAAGATTTTGAATAGCTCAGCTGGAATACTGTCACCTCCACTAGCTTTGTTGTTGCTCAGCTTTTCTAAGGCCCACTTCACCTCACATTCTAGGATGTCTGGCTCGAGGTCAGTGACCACATCATTGTGATTATCTGGGACGTTAAGCTCATTCTTGTATAGTTCTTCTGTGTAATTTTGCCACCTCTTCTTAATCTCTTCTGCCTCTGTTAGGTCCCTGCCATTTTGGTCCTTTATCATGCCCATTTTTGGATTAAACGTTCCCTTCATCTCTCCAATTTTCTTGAAAAGATCTCTGGTCCTCCCTATTCTATTGTTTTCTTCTATTTCTTTGCACTGTTCATTTAAGAAGGCATTCTTATCTCTTCTAGCTATTCTCTGGAATTCTGCATTCAATTGGGCATATCTATGTTTTTCTCCCTTGCCTTTCGCTTCCCTCCTTTCCTCAGCTATTTGCAAAGCTTCCTCAGACAGCCATTTTGCTTTCTTGCATTTCTTTTTCTTTGGGATAGTTTTGGTTGCTACCTGTTGTACAATGTCGCGAACCTCTGTCCATAGTTCTTCAGGCACTCTGTCTATCAGATCTAATTCCTTAAATCTATTTGTCACCTCTACTGTATATTCAACAGGGATATGATTTAATTCATACCTGACTGGCCTAGGGCTTTTCCCTACTTTCTTCAGTTTAAGCCTAAACTTTGCAAGGAGAAGCTCATGGTCTGAGCCACAGTCAGCTCCTGGTCTTGTTTTTACCGACTGTATAGAGCTTCTCCATCTTTGGCTGCAGAGCATATAGTCAATCTGATTTCTGTGTTGACCGTCTGGTGATGTCCATGTGTAGAGCCGTCTCTTGGGTTGTTGGAAAAGAGTGTTTGCTATGACCATCGTATTCTCTTGACAAAATTCTATCAGCCTGTGCCCTGCTTCATTTTGTACTCCAAGGCCAAACTTGCCTGTTATTCCAGTTATCTTTTGGCTTCCTACTTTAGCATTCCAATCCCCCATGATGATAAGGACATCATTTTTTGGTGTTACTTCTATAAGGTGCTGTAGGGCTTCATAGAACCGGTCAATTTCATCCTCTTCAGCACTGGTGGTTGGGGCATAGACTTGGACTACTGTGATATTGAATGGTTTGCCTTGGATTCGAACTGAGATCATTCTGTCATTTTGAGGATTGTATCCCAGTATTGATTTTCCTACTCTTTTATTGACTATGAAGGCTACTCCATTTCTTCTGAGGGATTCTTGCCCGCAGTAGTATACCTGATGGTCATCTGAATTAAATTCACCCATTCCTGTCCATTTTAGTTCGCTGATACCTAAGATGTCGATGTTCAGTCTTGTCATCTCTTGTTTGACCACGTCCAGCTTTCCTTGATTCATGGATCTTACATTCCAGGTTCCTATGGAGAAAAAATCTTTACAGCATCGGACTTTCCTTTCACCACCAGACATATCCACAGCTGAGCGTCCTTTCGGCTTTGGCCCAGTCGCTTCATTCTTTCTGGCGCTACTAGTACTAGCCCTCTGCTCTTCCCCAGTAGCATATTGGACGCCTTCCGACCTGAGGGGCTCATCTTCCAGCGTCATATCGTTTTGCCTTTTGGTACTGTCCATAGGGTTTTCATGGCAAAGATACTGGAGTGGGTTGCCATTTCCTTCTCCAGTGGATCACGTTTTGTCAGAACTCTCAGCTATGACCTGTCCGTCTTGGGTGGCCCTGCACGGCATAGCTCATAGCTTCATTGAATTACGCAAGCCCCTTCGCCACGACAAGGCAGTAATCCATGAAGGGGGATATATGCATACACTTATACATACATATGTCAGTAGCTGATTGATTTCATAATAATGAAAATTGAGACACACCTGATTAAATCTGTGGGGCCAAATAATGTCATTGGTAGAAATGGTGAGAAGATTGCCTGGGGTACCCATAGGCTCAATTTTTCCAACTTTAACTCTTAGAAATGACTTATTTGGGAATATCAACCAATTGGAAACATCAAATCCATTTACTAATTCTCCATTGGAGCCAAAAGAAATATGTTCTCCTGCAGTGTTATTAAAGGAGACCTGTTGCAAAAAATGGTGGAGCTAAAGGGTTAGGACGCTGAGCTTGTCGATCGGAAGGTCGGCAGTTTGGCGGGTCGAATCCCGAGTGCCGCGTAACAGAGTGAGCGCCTGTTACTCGTCCCAGCTTCTGCCAACCTAGCAGTTCGAAAGCACGTAAAAATGCAAGTAGAAAAATAGGGACCACTACGGTGGGAAGGTAACAGCGTTCCGTGCGCCTTTGGCGTCTAGTCATGCCGGCCACATGACCACGGAGACGTCCTCGGACAAGCGCTGGCTCTTCGGCTTTGAAACGGAGATGAGCACCGGCCCCTAGAGTCAGAAACGACTAGCACGCATGTGCGGGGGAACCTTTACCTTTACCTAAAGAAAAGAAAAAAAAGAAAGAAAAGAGAGAGAGAGAGAGGAAGGAAGGAAGGAAGGAAGGAAGGAAGGAAGGAAGGAAGGAAGGAAGGAAGGAAGGAAAAGAAAGAAAGAAAGAAAGAAGAAAGAAAGAAAGAAAGAAAGAAAGAAAGAAAGAAAGAAAGAAAAGAAAATTAACAGAATTCTTTGAAGAGAATAAACAAATGTCAGTTTCTTTCAGTTACAATGAAATCTTCATGGAAAGGAAGGGAGGGAGGGAGGGAGGGATTATTCTTTGAAGGGGATAGCCAATTTCTTCCTTTCAGTTTGGTCTCGGCTTAGTGGAAAATTGAATTATGATCACTCTACACCACCTCTAAAACTAGAAGAGAAATGTGTTCTCCATTGCATACTTTTTCTATCTTATTCTCTAATGTTATTTTCATTATAAAAAAATCAGATGAGCATTCCATCAAGAAAGAGGAATTTGATAGATCATTTAATTGAATAATCCAGGAATAATGAATTCACACTGTTTTTTTTTAAAAATGTACATAAGATAATCTCTACCATAGAAAATTCTAAGACTTTTCTTCCAAATAAAGATGCCCCTTAAAAAATTGAAAAAGATTATTTTAAAAAAACTTTATACAGTTCATTGGCAAATGCACTATTACCATAATTAATATTATTCTCATTTCCACAAAATATGTCCTTCCTCTCTTTTCATCTTGCCTTAGGATGAGAATTTTATGATGAGAGAATGGAAGTAGGAAATAGTATTAAAATTTACATGGAGACCTGGAAAATCATACTAGCTAAGAGATGGTACTGTACCAAAATTCAGGAAAACTGTCCAATGGATCCAGACATGTAATTTACATTTTTCTAGGAATAAAAATGCATGTGCCCATCAATAATTGCTTATAAAAGTTTTTCCCTTTAAATCTTAATCTCACCAAAATTAAGACAAGTGAAATGCTATTGCTACTCAAGTAGCTGCCAAGGTTTAACACATCAATATGTCAAATGTGCATTAAATACACACACACACACACAGATATATATATATGTGTGTGTGTGTGTGTGTGTGTGTGTGTGTGTAAGTGTACTTTTTTTTGGCTTGCTAACAAAGAATAAAGGGAGACAGATATGATCATTTCAAACTTATTTGTTCTCATCAGTCAGCCAACTTCTCCCTGATTGGTCTTCTGGTATTAAAAAAAACACAACCCAAAAACTTGTAACCTTCCTGAATTTTGCATTAGCCAAAATTACCTGCCATAGTGACTGAAGAAAGAGCTTCCGTCTCCTGTCATCAACCCCTTGACCATCTTTGAATTTGGAGGAATACAATTGCCTTAGAGCATGTGCCACAGCATAGACTGCATTATAGATGCTGTAGCTGTGGCCAGTCATGCTCATTTCAAATATAGATTGAGAAAGAGTCTCCAGCTTCTCCTCCCCAGTGCAGGTCCTGTCACTGTTCCTACCAGTAATATCACCGGAGAATGAACATTCAAATGCATCTTTCCAAAAATCTCTAATAAAGCCATCTTCATTTTCTGTGTTTGGGTTTCTCTTCTTCATAAACTGTCGGAACCCTGTCATTTCCTTTGACTGAATTGCAAATGAAAGAGCACCATGGAGAAAATCAATGGGCAATTCTCTTTGCACAAGAAGGGAGGTGAATTCCATCTGGGCTGTCATGATCCAGACTTTGGTACTTCTTTCCTCTGGAATATTGTCAGAATCTAAAGCATAGATCATTAGTCTCAAAGCCACCAGCCCTGTAATTTCAGCATTCAAGATCACTGCAATGACTGTACTCCTCATGATGACTTTGTATAATTTATCTGCCTCCTCCACCATCTCACCTACTTCATTACCATACATTATTTGAGGGATACTTTCTATAAAGTCAAAGCAGATTCCTCTCTCTGTAAACATGGAAAGACTATTCTGAATGAACCTCTCTTTATCTTCCTCAACAAAGCAAACCTTCCCAACCCAGGTCCATCCAAAATGCAACAGTAAGTGTAGTATTCCATTAAACTGGTGCATCTCAATTGGAAACATCCATTTGACAAACAATGCTGCTATTTCATCATTCATCAATGGAGCTGATCCATATGTAATCTAAATGGGAATAAGAAAATAAAAGCAGAGATGAATTATTCTAAAGAACAATGTGCAGTGCACATGTGTTTCTTTAATCAAAATTTCTGTGCTTGAGTGCACTACAGGAAAAAAAAAACTTTAATGCTCCATTTTTGCAGCTTAACATCTGGAAGTATAGGGCAATTCATTGAGCAAAATAGTGTAGCAATTTTGGTGATTTCCTTTTCATAAATTTGACCCCCTCTTACCTCAAATGTTTCAGGCTTCTGGGATACTTGTAAAGAGTATCTGAAGATCTGATACTTGAAGTCACTAAAGAGGAAGTTAACTTACCATCTTGCTCCATATTTATATCTCACCTGGGGAAATTTGTAGTTGCACAGAGTTGTTGCCATGTTGAGACAGGTCTTAGAACGGGGTCCTCCAATGACAGCTACTGTGTTGGTCTGGTCATTACATTTGTAGTTGGGAATAAATTTATCCTTTGTAGATAGAAATTCCATTGCTAAAAGATAAGTTGTAATTTCCTCATGATTGTCAGTCGCAATTTGGAAGCCAAGGGTAATGTTGGGTAAAATTCCAGTATGTTCATTGATCTCTTTTACAGCAAATGCCAGAGCCAAAGTGTGTTGGTAATTATGAGTCAGGTACCTTTAGTAAGATTAATAAATTATGTCAATATATTTTTATTCAAATTCAGGCAGAGGCTACATTTGAATAGTTTTATATATTCATAATCATCTAAAATGCTTATTGTTGCCACAACATATAGAATATGGTCTTTAGCAAACTGTAGCCCTGGTTTTTGTGGATTGGGATGCATTGATGTGAGGAGGAGTATCTAATATTGAGCTGAGACATTTGTAGACCAATCCCTTCTCTTCTTAAGTGTCTTCTTAAAAATTTGTCAAAATTATTCTGCAGTATTATTGGAAGCTAGGTTTCTCTGAGCTCTAGAACAAGGGTCCCCAACCCCTGGTCTGTGAACCGACACAGGTCCATGGCTTGCCAGCAACCAGTCCATGAAAACAAGTGAAGCCACATCCGTAGGATGCAGGCAGCATGCAAAATCATGCTCCCTCCAGTCTGCAGAAAAACCTATTTCCATGGAACAGATCCCTGATGCCCAAAAGGTTGGAGGCTGCTGCTCTAGAATATATACATTTATGAAGATTAGTGCAATATGGTAACCATTTTACATTTGAGTAGAAAAGTGAAAAAAATAAAGAAAAGAAGTAAAACAAAGTATTTAAGTGATGATGAGTCTGAGGGTGAGGGAAACATACTACTCATATATTTCTTGCGTACCTACAGGTACTGATCAAGTACATCATGAGAAGGAACACTTTGAAAAGTGATCTCATTTGAAAGAAAGAAGAGCTGATATATGATAGCAGCAATGATTAAGTCTCCAGACTGATAATACTTGTGAACAATTGGAAGAGGACCTCTGAGGTTGCAGCTGTGAATAGGAGAATTCCACATTGTCTTAGGAAACAAGAATAAAACCAGTATTCTAAACAGAAACAACTCAATATAAAATACAGTCATTATAAATATCAAAGTGTTGCTCCAATTTTACAATTCAGTGGCTGGGCTGTGTCATAATCCACCACCCTCTTAGGAACTTTATCTAAAATGAATTATCACAAATTAATTGTGCATCTTTATTATTCTCCCTACTAGTAATTCTGTATTTCTGAGCTGATATTAATACAATGCATTTTTTTAACCTGTACTCATAGTTTTTTCATGTTTACTGGGATTCCCTTGAGACACGATAACAATATTTAGTTTGGCAATTACTTAGAACATAATAACTTGCAATAGTACTTTCTTTGAAAAAGTCAAAAGGAAATATGTGATTTTATATTTGCAGGACTGTTGTAATATTTTGAACTTTTAAAACTTAATCATGAAGCAGAAAAAGGGGGTAGCATCATATACACTAAAGAAAAAAACTTTTGAGACATTTTTTTAAAGATGCTACCATGTTGGGCAGATACATATCTATAACCAGATTCCAAACTTTCTTGATTTAAAACATAGTTTATTTATTTATTTATTTATTAAATTTTTATACCGCCCTTCTCCCGAAGGACTCAGGGCGGTGTACAGGGCAATAAATATCAGAATATAAATACAAAAGTTAAAAGAAGTTAAAAGAATTAAATAATCATGCCCAATATAATACAATGATTAAAACTATGTTAAAATTAGATCCAACCCTTAACCCATCAAACCAGGCCAGATTGTTCAAATAAATAAGTTTTTAAATCACGCCGGAAGGAGCGAAGGTCAGGGGCCATCCGGAGCTCAGCCGGCAAGCAGTTCCATAGGTCTGGCGCGCCCACAGAGAACGCCCTCCCCCTGGGGGCCACCAATCGACATTCTCTGATCGGAGGCACCCTGAGGAGGCCCACTCTGTGGGAGCACACTGGACGGAGGGAGGTTGATGCCGGCAGCAGGTGCTGCCATAGGTAATCCGGACCCATGCCATGTAGGGCTTTATAGGTCATTACCAGCACCTTGAATCTCACCCAGAGGGTGAGTTTAAGAAGAACAGGAATTTTGCAGTCATTTTATCACTTCTTTGCTTAATGCAGTTTCTGCTCTGAAGAATGGCCAAATAATATGAGTGTTGAGATCATAAATGGTTTGAAAGTGGGAAATAGTGGTGAAGTCATTGTATGACTCAATGTGTTAAGATGTGCATACCACAAAAATAGCTTTCTCACCATGGTAAAGAAGATCTATCTTCTTGAGCATGCTACATGTAGTTACCAGAAAGACAGGGCATGTAGTATGTCTTTCTTGTAGGGTCTGATGGGACATAGAATAGAATAGAATAGAATAGAATAGAATAGAATAGAATAGGATAGGATAGGATAGGATAGGATAGGATAGGATAGGATAGGATAGGATAGGATAGGATAGGATAGGATAGGATAGGACAGGACAGGACAGGACAGGACAGGACAGGACAGGACAGGACAGAACAGAATAGAATAGAATAGAATAGTCAGCATCCTTACCAACCACTGGATTGGTAAGCAAGTGGTAGACGACAAGGTGGCTGGCAAAACAGGAATGGTCTGACCAGCATTCATTCATGGCAAACAAAGTTAGTGCTGGGAGTGATTTTCTCCCAGTGCCTTACATATAATCCTTTTCCCCCAGCTTCACCCCCACATCCAGCTAGCTAGCATCTGATTCTCAGCTTGAAAAGCAGCAATGCAAGCCCCAGGCTCTCCTCCCCTCTCAGTTCTTGCTGCCAGCTGTCATTTCTGCGCTGATCAGCTGTTTGTCAGAGGCGTAGCTGCTCAGCTGATTGGCGGCTTCGTGGAGCAGGTAGGATGATCCCCAGCGTCTCCCCGGTTGTCATCCTTTCCACTTGGCCATTCAGCAACTTAGGAGCATCCCCAGCTACTTCCCGGGCAACATCCCAGCTGTTGGCCTCCATCGGTGTTTCCTGCACTGAAGACTGACTGGGGCTGAGCCGGGGAATCCCTCAGCTGTTCGGCAACATTGCTGGCCTCCTCCTGTGTATTGATGTCCCCCTCTCCCCTCCCTTTATTGCCGAGCCCATGGGGCTTGACAGGCAGCCCCCTCTATCAGGGCTCCACCTGGAAGGCAAGGAGAAACATGTGATCAATCACACACTGTGGCAGACATTCAGCTGACCCCCCCCCTCCTGGCTTACTGGGATACTGCCGGTAGAACCTCCTCAACAATCGGGGAGCTTGGATGTCCACTTCCCCCACCCAGGACACCTCCATAACAGGGTATCCCTTCATCATACCAGGTACTGTAGCCAACCCCGTCGGACTCAGGAGTCCAGGATCTCCTGAATCTCATAATAGTTGCCTGTGACAGGGCTCAGTACCCTTTTCATGGACCTAAAGGAGGTCCCCTCCACTGGTTTCAGTAGGCTACAATGGAAGACTGGGTGTACCTTCCCCAGGAGCTGGGGTAGCTGTAGTCATATGGCTACTGGATTGATAATCTGCGTGATCCAGAACAGGCCAAGATATTTTGGTCTTAGCTTTTTGCAGGACACCTGCAGGCGTAAGTACTTAGTTGACAAGTATACCATGTCCCCCACCCGAAAAGGCTTTTGGGGCTCTCTTTTCTTGTCTGCCTATGCCTTTGAAGCCTCCTCTGCTCTTACTAAGGCTTTTTTCATGTTTCCTCAACCCCCCCATGTGAGCTATCTAATCATGAGGTTGACAGGGGGAGGGGCCCCCTGAGAACACTTGGGGATTGGGACAAAATCTAGGCCATGTACCACCAAGAGGGGGCTGAAACTGATGCTGCTGTGCACCACATTGTTATATGCTACTTCTGTGAACAGTAGTAGTTCAACCCACTCTGTCTGTTGGTAAGAGACATAGCACCACAGATATCGCTCCACCATTGCATTGGCCCATTCTGCCACCCCGTTGGTACTGGGATGATAAGCTGAGCTGAGTCCTTGGGATGACCCGATGGAATGGACGAACTCACGCCAGAAGTGGGCCATGAACTGCATCCCCGAGATGATCTGTTGGGGCACCCCGTGCAGGCAGTACTCCTTCATGATGAATAGTTTGGCCAGCTTATGAGCAGACAGCAACCCCTTGCATGGAATAAAATGGGCCTGCTTGGAAAAGAGGTTGATTATTGTCCAGATCACTGTATATCCACGGCTCTCTGGCAGCTCCACGATGAAGTCCATCACTATATCCTCCCATGGCCGGGTTGGGTCTGCCACTTTTTGCAGCAGCCCTGATGGTTTTCTGGTAGGGGACTTTGTGGTGGCACACACAGGACAGCCCTGCATGTAGGCCTCTATATCTGCCTTCATCCGTGGCAACCAGATCGTCTTGGGTTGCTTTATGCAGCTCCTGCACCAGGCCAATCGCCGGTTTGCATGGAACCACCTGCGCTGCCACTTGCCTGAAGGGAGGCATAATGGCTTGTATTACCTTCTCCCACTTGCTGTTATATTGGGGCATTTGTGATAGCACATCTGCCAAAAAGTTCTTACCCCCTAGCACATATTTCAACTAAAAATGAAAGCATTGAAATTACTGTGCCCATCGTACATGTTTTGGGGACAGGTGCTGTGGTGTCTGCAAAGCCTCAAGATTCTTATGGTCCATCCAAACCTTGAACAGCTCTTTTGCTCCCTCCAGGAATGTCACCAAGTTAACAATACCCACCACACTGCAAATGACTCCTTCACCCATATTACCCATGCTCATTCTGGGTCTGTCAGCTTATGGGAGGTGTAACCACAGGGCTGTAATGTCCCTTGCCCATTCCTCTGGTGCAAAACGTCCCCCACAGTGATGTTGCTGGCATCAGCTTGTACGACAAATGGCAGGCCAGGGTTAGGATGTAGTAAAATCGGCTACCTTGGGAAAACGGCCTTCGTGTCCTCAAAAGCCTTCTGACAGGCCAAAGTCCATGCTAGTGGTTGCCTGGACCATGGCTTGACCACTGTCTGTTGTGTGCAGAGCAGGTCCATTAGGGGTAGGGCCACCATAGCAAATGAAGGGATGAACTGCTGGTAGAAATTGGCAAATCCCAGTAAATTCTGCAACTGATGGCAGGTTTGTTGTGCCTGCCACTCCAGCACAGCCTTGATCTTAGCAGGGTCCATCTCCACCCCTTCCCCCAATATCCAGTACCCTAAATAGTCCAACCAGGTTTTGTGGAACTCGCACTTAGATAGTTTCACATATAGATGTTCTCTTGATAATTTCTCTGGTACCTGCCTTACCAGTCGGATGTGTTCCATCATGTTGTAAGTATAGATCAATATATCACCAAATACATGAGCACCCCATGGTAGAGGTGTTCATGCAACACCTCATTGATGAGCTGCATGAACACTGCAGGGTTCCCTGCAAACCAAATAGCATCACCGAGAACTGGTAACTTCTGAGTGGGCAGTTGAATGCCGTCTTCCACTCATCCCCCTGTTTGATTCAGACCTTGTAATACACTTCCCGGAGGTCAGGTTTAGTGAATACCTTACCCGTTGCCAGATGGGCCAAAATATCTGTCATTAGGGTAGGGGGTACATATTCTCAATGAAGTTGAATAAATGTCAGAAAGTATTGCGGACCCAGTTGACAAAAGTAAGCTCAGGATTGTATTGGTTAGATATATATGGAAGAGGTCTTCATTGGATAGACAATAGTTAAAATGATGATGATGATACACCTACACATATAAATACACATACACACATATACACATATATGTACACACACACACACACACACACACACACACACACACTTAAGATGTTTTTATATGTAGTCCAGCAGGAGAGGCATGTCACTGGTCCCATTGCATAGGGGATTTCGTCACAGGAACCTAAGACCTGGGTTGGGGTTTCCAGAAATTCGTTAAAAAGTGGTTTTGACAATAGGCCTGGTAATCATATGGTAGTGTGAGGCCTACTAGATAGTTATATCATAGTTAAGCGGAATGCACTCTCTTGTATCCTTTTTCGCCATTTTCTCTCTTTTTTAACCTTTTTAGCTGTTAAATTTGGTTGCAATTTTTTTAAAATATATATATATTTATGGACTTCTCCTTTTATGTACAGCTGTCCAAAATAATTACATGAGGTGGGGAGGGATACAAAAATTTGATAAATGATGGCTCACCAAAGCAAACAAGCTGACAAAGTAGGGCAGTTTTCATCATGAATAAGATAATTTATATCAGGGTAGCTGAGAAGCAATTTGCCAATACCATCTTTTTCCAACATCTCTCCCCAGCCCCACAACAAAAAAGGTAGAACACCAAAGTACAAAAAAATGGTAACAGTGATTGATTCTTCTTCATACAAAGCTTCAGGCATGAAAAATAGTTTATGTCTTTTTTAGTTGCTTTTTCTTATTAAGATCTGGTTTCAATATAATGATATAGCATTTTGGAGAAAAGATGCAACCCAGTAATCCAGCAGCTGAAGCCAAAATGGAGAAGATCTCCACAGCCACCATGTATTTCCCCTTGGTGCTCAGATAAGTTGGAACAAATGATACCCAGACACTGCAAAAGACCAACATGCTGAAAGTGATGAATTTGGCTTCATTGAAGGTGTCAGGTAAATTCCTAGCTAGGAAGGCCACCGTGAAACTGACAGCAGTCAGGAACCCCATGAAGCCAAGGACAATATAAAACATTGTGGTTGAACCTTCATTACATTGCAGGACAATTTCTTTAGCCATAGAGTGTGTGTCTGAATCTGGATATGGGGGAAAAATTACCAGCCACCCTATACAAATGGTTAATTGTACCAGGGAGCAAGGTAGGACAATGGAAAGACCCATTCTTTTCCCCATCCATTTCCTCATTTTGGAGCCTGGCTTAGTAGCCATGAAAGCGAGAATAACAATGGTTGTTTTCCCCAATATACAAGAGAGAGCCACAGAAAAAATTATGCCAAAAGCAGTTTGTTGCATGAGACATTTAACTTGGTTAGGTTTTCCGATGAAGAGAAAAGTGCAAAGGAAGGAGAGGAGAAGAGCAATGAGAAGAGTATAAGTGAGGTTCTGGTTGTTGGCTTTGACAATGGGAGTGTCCTGATGTTTAATGAAGATCCCCAGTACTAAAACTGAGATGAAAGACAAGGAGACTGCTATGGCTACCAAAAAAATCCCCAAAGGTTCTTGATAAGTTAAGTAAGTCATGTTTTTTTGAAGACAACAATCCTGAATTTTGTTTGGATATTGATCTTCTGGACATGGGAAACAATAATCTAAGTCTGGGGGAAAAAAGAAACAAAAAAGCATTCATGAAAACACTGCAGTCTTTTTCACATCATTTATTTATTACACACTAGATCCAGTAAGATTCTGGGACTTATATAGAGGTTTTGTTTGTTTTTTTCTTAAAATAATTCATAATAGAATTTACAATGTGCTGCAATGGAAACAGCCAACACGCAGATAAGCATGGATTTAAAAAGACAAATAATCAGGCAGAAAAATATGCTAATCAAGGAACCACCAAGGAGAAAATCATATACCCACTAAAAGTGGCAGGGAAACCACTGTATATGGACAGGGAGAAATTAATTCTGAGTTTCTAATAGATACTGCTATCAATTCAGTAGTGAAACATCTGCAAACAAAACAATCAGGCTAAGATTTCAGCAAGGACTCCACAGATGAAACCTGAGATACCTCTTCTATTTTTTTACAGCACTTCAAATTCACCACACCTTGATGTTTCAGCATTCTCTAGCTTTTTTTTTAAATTCCATTTATATCCTGCCCTTCACCGAAGACTCAGGGTGGCTTACAAGCTTAGCAGTAGCCTTCATTCTATGTATATGCCTGCTTATTAGGGCTTTCACACACACACCCCAAGTGGCATTATTACAAAGTCAGCTTAATTGCCCCCAACAATCTGGGTCCTCATTTTACCTACCTCGGAAGGATGGAAGGCTGAGTCAACCTTGAGCCTGGTGGGATGCGAACCTGCACTAATTGCAGGCAGCTGGTGTTACTTAAGGAGGCATTAGCCCACTGCTCCACCAAGGCTCTTTTGAAACATCCCATTTCAATTGCTAAAATCTCCTCTACCTGAAAGCCATCTGGAAACAGCAACTGGCCCACAAAGTAGTGGCACTTGCAGGTCTGATTGCCAATGTTTCATGGCACACCTGAGCTACACTACTGCTGCATGAAGTGTACTGACTCCTAGTTGCTTTCCAAGTGCAATTCAACTTTCTGGTTCTCCCCTTTAAAGGCCTTCATGTTACTGAGACAAGTTATGGGTGGATTATCTGCCATCAGAGAAGTGGGCACCCCCAGATTGCCTCTGTTAAATGCTATTATCTAATGAGTTTGGAGGAACACTTTCTGTGTAGGTGCCCCAGTTTTTTGCACCACTCTCTCATTTGAGTTTTGAGGAATCCCTGCACTTTTACTCTTGCAGTAAGCTAGGGAGATGGCTTCTCCCCAAAGTGTTGATCTAGGATGAAAGTTGAGTCAAGAGGCTGATTTGTCTGGCACTCGTGGCAAGGATGGTTTTGTTTTTATGAATTTCTTATGGTTTGTTTCAAGCCATCTAGGCAGCCATATGTACTGTATTGCATAAGAAAATCAATGGCAAAATTTGTACGATTGGTTAGAGATAAGGAGGATCACTGAGATGACTATTGTTTGATTAGTTGATAATGTAAGGCAGGGGTCTTCAAACTCGGCCCTTTTATGACTCATGGACTTCAACTCCCAGAATTCCTCAGCCAGTGTGCCTGGCTGAGGAATTCTGGGAGTTGAAATCCATGAGTCATAAAAGGGCCGAGTTTGAAGACCCTTGATGTAAGGACTTCTTATTAGCACCTGTACCAGGACACAACTGAAAGATATGTAAATATAACGTTGACGACTGAAAGACAGTTTACCAAAAAATTTACAGATGTTATGTGTACAGTTTGTTATACTTTGTCCTGTTATAGAATGTATTTTAAGTTTCTGTTTTTTTTTCTTTCTGTAACATAAGGACCCAGATTGTTGGGGGCAATAAGCTGACATTGTAAAAATGCTGCTGGGGGGGGGTGAAAGCCCTAATAAGCAGACATATACATAGAATGAAGGCTATTGCTAAGCACATTGATTTGTGCTTCTTAGATTGTAAGCCACCCTGAGTCTTTGGAGAAGGGCGGGATATAAATGGGATTTTTTTTTAAAAAAGGTAATATTAATAGTAGTGCTGTAGCCAGGGAACTTGAATTATGTTCACTTTTGTTTTTAAATGTACATTTAATAAAATTTTCTATTAAAAAAAAGAAAATCAATGAATGAATATATCTGCATGGACTAGGAAATAAAAAATAAAAATAAACCTAGAGAAAGACATCACTGTTGCATTAAAGGCAAATGCTATTATCACCATTTCAGATAGTCTACCAATAAACTTTGGTATCCTGAAAATATTTAGAATATATTCAAGGAACCTGAAGAAGGGACAATTCAAATCTAGGAAATCCATTGATCCAGCTTGTTAGAATGCACTAATTAGTTATCATCAAATATCTTGTTGAACTATGAAAATTCAGTTCAATTACTTCATTGCTGAATCATACAATAATAATGTGAAGCTGAAGGTTTTCAGTACTATAATATTAAAAATTTAGATCCCATTTATTTTTATAAAGTCACTGATATATTCAATACATTCCTTTGCTTACCCATTTCGTCAGCTATCTTCTCTTCTGGACACCGTTGACAGTCATAGCAACAAGATAACTTCCCTTCCACTTTTATCTTGCTATGGCCAAGAGGACACTTCTCATTGCAGATGGAAAGAGGCAATGTCTGTTCATTAATAAAATGATATGTCTTTCAACTCAAGAATTTATATTTCAGGATTGTTCTTTTCATCAGTTAAACATACCCAAAATCTTCATAGCTAATTCAAAACTTTTCTTTCTTTTTTTAACCTTCAGTTGCACATTCTTTCACAGCTATTGCACTAATAAACTGATCATTCCCAAGAATAGTATTCTGAACATATCTTCTGAGGAAATCAGAATCAAAAGCTGGTGTGGGAGAGTTTTCAAATTTGAACCTCTTGGAAAACACGTTCATTGAGGTCCAGTTTTAAACTCAGGGTCCTACGTTTACTATATCCCTTTCAAAACTTGGTTCACTGTTTCATTGATGCTATGGACCATCTTTTATTGAAACTGTTGTGAATGTTTCATAGAATAAAAATGTGATTTTCAAAATTGAGCTATAGACAATTTTGCAGAATAATGTAGTTTTGAGAAGCCTTCTTGATTTATTTGTCTGAAAATTGGAGCAATTTGAAACAAATGGAACTTGATCTTCTATTTAAGGATTTGCCAATAATCCTAACCATTTGCTCACACTAATTTCCAAAAGATATTTACTTTGAGATATACCAACTAAAGTTTAAAATGGTTCTCTTTATTCTATAAATTAAACTATTGGGGAGGTAATTCTCTGAAATTATTAGACTGAACTGATCTATCATATTTCTAAATCAGCTTTAGATTTTTTTTTACAAACATAGAAAGAGGTAAAAAAATGTTTATTGTGTCATATTCCTTCACTCATAGATGTTTATGTTACACTTTTAGAAAAAGAAGGCCTTCCTTCATCACTTTAATGAATCTTAAAGACACTGTGTAATTATGTTTTGAATGGATGGAGATAAAATCTCCAGCATAAATTCTTCATTTTTGAATCATAGGTTTCAATACAATGAATTTTGATATTGTCAAGATGAAACTTTGTTAGTTATGTGCCTCTGAATTTCAACTTGCCTGTAGATTAAGGGGAGGAGGTGTTACTTTCAAATGGGTATATAGAGAAATGAAACTTATTTGATTCAGCTGAAGACTGTGAGAGTTTGAAGCTTTGTCAAGGAGACCAGAACAGGTATGGATTTGAAGCAGATGGTTCCCATAACAAAGTGAACTTGGGGAGCCAAACTTGGGGGTTTGGCTGAGAAAATTATTGTTTAAGTCTATGAATTGGTATTAGAACCTCAGAGTTAGTTTTGCTTTGATATAACCAAACAATGTATTCAATAAACAATAAGATTTTCAGAAACAAAATGAACCTGGAGTTTTATTTGGATTCTCAAGTTGGATGTTGATAGATATATATGCAATATATTTAAAATATATTTCAAAAACAGAGTTTCTTTAGGCTATTTCTTTCAATTGAGGGTGATAAAAATTTAACCCAAGTATTATTGCTGCATTTAAATCATTCATTGATGTGGGGCAGTGACTAAATGATTTTTCCCAAAGAGGAAAATGTAACACACCTGGTTAAATATGAGAGGCCAAACAGCATTGTTGGCAGAAATGGTGAGAAACGTATCTAGGGGAACCATTGGGTCAATCTTTCCAATCTGGACTCTCTGAAAGGACTTGTTTGGGAATGTGACCCAATTTAGAATATCGAATCCAGTTACTAATTCTCCATTGGGGCCAAATGAAATCTCTTCCCCAGCATTGTTATTAAAGGAGATCTGCTGCAAAAAATGATGGAGCTAAAAGAAGAAAAAGGAAATCAACAAGAAAGAAACAAACCAGAAAGTTAACAAGATTCCATAAAGGGTATGTTTCTTCATTTCAATTTGGTCTATGCTAAGTGAAAGGAAAGCTGTTAAATCTATACTTTTTAGAACTGGAATAAAATTATGTTTTCTATCATGTGCATTATCTATCCCTTTTCTAACTAAGATATAATTGAATATTTTTAAAATGAGATTTCCAACAAATAATTGAGAAAGTTAGAAACCCAACAGATAAATTTGGTCTGATCAAATTCAGTACATTTTACATGACCTGATGACATTCCTGAATGTCATATTGGCTAACATTACCTGCCATGGTGATTGAAAGAAGAGATTCCATCTGTTTTCATCAATTCTACTATTTTTGAAGTTGGAGGCACACATGGCTGTGAAAGCATGTGCCACAGCATACACTGCATTATAGATGCTGTAGCTGTGTCCAGTCATACTCATGTGAAACACAGATTGAGAAAGAGACTCCAGCTTCTCTTCTCCAGTGCAGATCCTATCAGCATTCACATCTTTAATATCACTGGGGAATGAGCATTCAAATGCATCTTTCCAGAAATCCCTAATAAAGCCATCTTCATTTTCTATGTTTGGGCTTTGCTTCTGCATAAACGGTTGGAAACCTATCAGTTCCTTTGAGTGAATTGCAAAGGAAAGTGCACCATGGAGAAAACCAAGCGGTAACTTTCTTTGCATAAGAATGGAGGTGAACTCCACCTGGGCTGTCATAATCCAAACTTTGGCTTTTCTCTCTTTTGGAATATCATCAGAATCTAAACCATAGATAATAACTCTCAAAGTCACCACACTTGTAATTTCAGCATTTAAGATCACTGCAATGGCTGTACTCCCCATGATGACTTTGTATAATTTATCTGCCTTCTCCACCATCTCAACAGCTTCATTACCATACATTACTTGGGGAATATTTTCTATAAAGTCAAAGCATATTCCTCTCTCTGAAAACATAGAAAGCCTGTTTTGAATGAACCTCTCTTTATCTTCTTCATACAGAGAAATCAAGCCAACCCAGGTCCATCTAAAATGCAGCAGTAAGTGCAGTATTCCTTTAAACTGGTGCATTTCATCTGGGAACATCCATTTGATAAAAAGTCCTGCTATTTCCTTATTCATCAGTGGAGCAGATCCATATGTGATCTAAATAGAAGAAAACAACACAGGCAAAAAGAATTATGCAATATGTATGTTCCTTGGCATCCTTGCTTAATTTTTTAGGACAGTCCTCAAGCCTTAGTGTATGACAATCTTCTGGTTTCAGTAGAAAGCGCATAAGAGTCTTACTTATATACTTCAACAAGTTGGCATCAGGAAGTTTCATACTATATTAAAGAACAAGAGTGGGTCTGATTTCCATTATAGATCATGAGCTGCATGACTTATTCTTTATTCTTGCCTGATGCGTTGGTATATTTCTAGGAAAAAATAAACTACCGTAAGGCTCAATATCTGAAAATGATAAATAACTACCGGACCTTCCAATCTTGCTCCATTTCTGTTCTCACCTGAGGAAATTTGTAGTTGCACAGAGTGATTGCCATATTGAGACAGGTTTTAGTACGGGGTCCTCCAATGACAGCTATAATATTGGTCTGGTCATTACATTTGTAGTTGGGGGTAAATTTATCTTTTGTAGATAGAAATTCCATTGCTAAATGATAAGTTGTAATTTCCTCAAGATAGTCAGTAGCAATGTGGAAACCAAGGGTAACATTGGGTAAGATTGAGGAGTGTTCATTGATCTCCTTTACAGCAAATGCCAGAGCCAAAGTGTGTTGGTAATTATGAGTGAGGAACCTTCAGTGAGAGTTATAAACTATGTCAGTATATTTCTAGCTCAGAATCAGACAGTTCCTATGTTTAATTATTAAGCATATTCTTATGCACACAAAATGTAATGCTTATTATTTGCTCATGACACCTGGAATGTGGTCTTTAACAAACAACAACCCTATATTTTATGGTTGGGAAAGAACTGATATGGGGGAAGAATAAACGAACATTCAGTTTTGATTACATTTGTAGCCTGATTTATTCTCTCTTTAAGATTTGTCTTCTATAAAATTGTCAAATTCATGGTGAGATATCTTTTCTAGGATTAATTGGGATACTTACAATAACATTCCAATTCAAAGTGAATGGTAAGGGAGAGGATTCATATGTTTTTATTCTAATGGACACACGTAACATTCTAGAATTAACTTGTCATTTGGGATTTGTATTCTGTAAAAAAGACCATCCTGTTCCATTGTTCCAACACTTTTCATTCTTTGGTTGGATGCAAGGGGGAAAAAAAATTAGAGAGTACTAGTATACATGTAGTCTATTTTCCATGACATCCTCACAGCCTAAAGTAGTCATGTTCTTTCCCCTCAAGAAGCAGAGGAATGTGAATATTCCTGAGAAAAAAATTACCCATATCATATTGTGATTAAAGGCAATAATACTTGCTTCATTTGAAACTGCAGTATTAGGAGAGATAAAGTTTCTCTGAAGTATAGAATTTCAGCATGGATAAGGGCAAATACAATTAGCAATATGGTAACCATTTTATATTTGAGGAAAGATTGACAAAGAGGGAGAAGGAGGATGAGAGAGAGAGAGAAAGATGGAAAGGAAGGAAGGAAGGAAGGAAGGAAGGAAGGAAGGAAGGAAGGAAGGAAGGAAAGGAAGGAAAGGAAAGGAAAGGAAAGAAAGAAAGAAATCATTTAAGTGGTGCTGGGGATGAATCTGAGAATGTGGGTGAGAATACTTACAGGTACTGATCAAGCACATCATGAGAAGGAACACTTTGAAAAGTGATTTCATTTGAAAGAAAGAACACTTGATAAATAATTGCAGCAATGATTAAGTCCCCAGACTGATAATACTTGTGAACAATTGGAAGAGGACTTCTGAGTTTGCAGACAGGAAAAATGCACATTGTCTCAGAAAAAAGGAATAAAACCAGTGTTCTGAATAGAAGTAACTCAGTATATAATATACTCATTGTACAAATCAAAGTTTAACTTCAATGTTACCATTCCACTGATGAGCCTCTAATGAATGTTATATAAAATGAAGTATCACAGATTTAATGTGCGTCTTTCTTGTGTTCCTTACTTTTAATTCTGTATTTCTGAGCTGATATTAATGTAATTCATTTTTTTAACCTGGGTTCATAGTTTTCTCATGTTTATTAGAATTCCCTTGATACATGGAGAAAAGAACAATACATTACTTCTTAATTTGATAATTATCTGGGAGATAATAGCTTATTTGCAGTTCTACCTTCTTCCATCTTTGTAAACTGCCAAAAGGAAATATGATTTTATCTTACAGTAAAATAGCTCTATTGGTGCAAACTTTTAAAACTTAGACAAGAAGCAGAAAATTGGGAAAGAAAATTTGGGGACATTCTCTTCTAAAGATGGTATCATGTTGGGCAGATACATATATTTAATCAGGTCTCAAATTTTGTCCATTTACATGTACTTTGAAAAGAAGGTAAATTTATTTACTGGTCATTTTGTCAATCTTTTGCTCAATACAGGATCTGCTATAAAGAGTGGGGATGTAACAAGATTATTCAGTTCAAGGATGGTTTGAAAGAAGGGGATAATGCTGAACTGAGTCAATGAATTAAGATGTAATTTTTTATTTATCAAATTTAGATGGCTGCCTGTCTCACAAGAGATAACTCTGGGTGGAGTATCATAAAACTGTAAAAACAATAAACAGAACAGATAACAGAACAGAAATAACAGAATAATAGAGTTGAAAGGAACCATGGAAGTCATTCATTTCATTCATTTATTTGATTTCTATACCACCCTTCTCCCTAGGGACTCAGGGCGGTTCACAGGGCATATATAAATAGCTATACAAAAATTAAAAGTGAATTAAACCATGCCCAATTAAAATACTACAATAATAAAATAATAAAAACCAATTAAAAACCCATATTCCCCATCAGGCCAGACCAGCTAACTCAAACAAGTGGGTCTTCAACCCGCGACGGAAGGATCGGAGGTCCGATGCCATCCGGAGCTCAACCGGCAGTTGGTTCCATAATGCCGGAGCACCCACAGAGAAGGCCCTCCCCCTGGGGGCCACCAGTCGACATTCCCTGACCGGAGGCACCCTGAGGAGGCCCTCTCTGTGGGCACGCACAGGGCGGAGGGGAGTTGACGCCGGCAACAGGTGGTCCTCGAGGTATCCCGGACCCATGCCATGTAAGGCCTTAAAGATCATAACCAAGACCTTGAACCTCACCCGGAGTCTTCTAGTCCAACCCCCTAGTCAGACAGAACAGCTTTTTCAGCCTTCTCTTGCAGCTCCTAGTTTGCAGAGAGAGAGAGAGAGAGAGAGAGAGAGAGACAGAGAGAGAGAGAGAGAGAGACAGAGACAGAGACAGAGACAGAGACAGAGAGAGACAGAGAGACAGAGAGACAGAGAGAGAGATAATCAGCTTCCTCCAGGAAGACAAAAAAGTCTGGGTAGTGGACGTGGCAGTGCCTGGAGATAGCAAAAGAGAAGAGAAAGAACTGGAGAAGATAATAACATGAAAAGACCTACAAATAGAAATAGAACAACTGTGGCAAAGGCAAGCAAGGGTAGTACCAATAGTAATAGGCACCATGTAAAGTTTTGTCTTACCATGCCTCCATTCTGTTCTTCATTTGGTCTTTCTTGTAGATCAGTTTAGTTTGTTCAGTAGGCAGTAAAACTTCCTGATATAGTAACTTCAGTGCATCTTTCATAATTATCCTTCAGATATTTTTCAAAAGCCATTTTTACTTCTGCAAACATCTGTTGTACTTGTAACTTTCCATGCCCATCTATTTGCCTTCATCACTGTGTGGATGAAGGGCATTATGCATTGTCATTATTTTTCTGGTCTTCCTATCCATTGCTTTTACTTATGATTGAATCCAGTCCACTATTCCAATGACTGGAATTGTCCAGGTGTTGATTGTCCTAAAGCTGCTTTTTTCAAGAGGAAATTGGACTTCCTTTGTTTTTCTTTGAAGATGTTTTACTTCTCATCCAAGAAGCTTCTTCACTTCTTCAAGGAAAAACAAAGAAACTCCAGTTGTCTCTTGAAAAAAGCTCCTTTGAGACAATTATCTTCTTTATTACCATAGCTATTCTCATTTATTCTTATTGGGGCTCAAAATAATAATCTAATAAGTCAAATAAAAGATGCAGGGAAGCTCTCTAGGTTCGTAAGTGAGCTTGGAAAAGATAATTACAGCAATCATTTGTAAATCATTTTTCTGTGCCTCTACATCTCTATCTATCTACACATCCTGAAAATTACAAAGGAGTGGTTATGAAAGAGAAATAATTCTGTACATTAAAATGAGAGGTTGCAGTCATATGGGTTCTTTGTATGTTTATTTTCCTAGTATTGTCTAACTTCCTCGTTTGTTTCATTTTCAAGGGAGCCTTTATGTAGAACACATACTACATTATCTTTCATAGCTTTGTAGAGTGAGTGTAGGTTTTAAACATATATACATATACATATACATATACATATACATATACACATACATATACATATACATATATGTGTGCATGTGTGTGTGCATGTGTGTGTGTGTGTGTGTGTGTGTGTGTGTGTGTCCCTATATATCAAGGTACTACCTTTTATATACATTGATGTGCTGATATGAGGAAATAGCACAGAACCCCAAACTTTACACACACACACACACTCACACAAACACACACAAATGCCTTTATATTCTGAAAGTAACCAATTTGTCTTTATTGAAGCAGTTTGGTTTAAACATCACTTTCATTTCTTTATTAGTTGCTCCTTCTTATTCAAATCCGGTCTCAGAATAATGATGTAGCATTTTGGGGAAAAGATGCAGCCCAGTAATCCAGCTGCAGAAGCCAAAATAGAGAAGATCTCCACAACAACCACATATTTCCCCTTTGTACTCAAATAAGTGGGAACAAATGACACCCAAACACTGCAAAAGACTAACATGCTGTAGGTGATGAATTTGGCTTCATTGAAGCTGTTAGGTAAATTCCTACCTAAGAAGGCCACTGTGAAGCTGATAGCACTCAAGAACCCCAAAAAGCCAAGGACAGTATAAAACATTGTGGTTGAAGCTTCATTACATTCCAGGACAATTTCTTCAGCCATAGAATGCATGTCTGAATTTGGAAATGGGGGAGAAATTGCCAACCACACTACACAAATTGTGAACTGAGCAATGAAGACAGATAGGACAATTGTGCTGGCTATCCTTCTCCCCACCTATTTCCTCATTTTGGAACCTGGCTTGGTGGCCATGAAAGCAAGAACTACTATGGTTGTTTTACCCAAAATGCAAGAAACGGCTATAGAGAACATGATGCTGAAAGCAGTTTGCCTCATGAGACATTTCACTTGGCTAGGTTGCCCAATGAAGAGTAAAGTGCAAAGGAAGGAGAGCAGGAGAGCAATGAGAAGTGTGTAGCTGAGATTCTGGTTGTTGGCTTTGACAATAGGAGTGCCCTGGTGTAGTATGCAGATTCCTAGCACTATAGTTGCGATGACAGAAGAAGATTGCAATAATTACCAAAGAAGTACCCAAAGGCTCTCGGAAAGTCAAATAAGTTGTAGTTTTTTTGAAGGCAATTATCTTGACCCTTGTTTGGATATTGATCCTCCTGACATGGGAAACAATCATCTATGTCTGGAAGAAATCCCAATTAAAACTGTTTCACAGAACCACTTTTGTTTTAAAAAAACTTTAAAAGGTGTATTATCTGCCATGATGTCATAGACAGAGTGCAATATATATATATGCATCTCTATATATCTGATTATGCAAAAATGAAAAAAAGCCCTATTGGGCAAAAGTAACCAAGTGTTTCATTCAAAGGATCAGAAAAAAGTATCAGCTTCATTTCTTTATCAGTTGCTCCTTCTTATTCAAATCAGGCCTCAGAATAATGATATAACACTTGGGGGAAAAGATACAGCCCAGTAATCCAGCTGCTGAAGCCAAAATAGAGAAGATCTCTACAGCAACCACATATTTCCCCTTTGTACTCAAATATGTGGGAACAAATGACACCCAGACGCTACAAAAGACCAACATGCTGAAGGTGATAAATTTGGCTTCGTTGAAGCTATCAGGTAAATTCCTGGCTAGGAAGGCGACCGTGAAAGTGACAGCAGTCAACAGCCCCATAAAGCCCAGGACAGTATAAAACATTGTGGTTGAACCTTCATTACATTCCAGGACAATTTCTTCAGCTATGGAATGCATGTCTGAATCTGGAAATGGGGGAGAAACTCCCAGCCACAGTACACAAATGCTGAACTGAGCGATGAAAACAGAGAGGACAACAGTGTTGGCCATCCTTCTCCCCACCCATTTCCTCATTTTGGAGCCTGGCTTGGTGGCCATGAAAGCAAGAACTACTATGGTTGTTTTACCCAAAATACAAGAAAGGGCTACAGAGAAAGTGATGCCAAAAGCAGTCTGTCTCATGAGACATTTCACTTTATCAGGTTGCCCAATGAAGAGCAAAGTACAAAGGAAGGAAAGCAGAAGAGCAATGAGAAGTGTGTAGGTGAGGTTCCTGTTGTTGGCTTTGACAATGGGAGTGTCCTGGTGTTTTATGAAGATTCCTAGCACCACAGCTGAGATGATAGAAAAGGAGATTGCAATCATTACCAAAGAAATCCCCAAAGGCTCTTGGAAAGTCAAATAAGTTACAGTTTTTTGAAGGCAATTATCTTGACCCTTGTTTGGATATTGATCCTCTTGACATGGGAAACAATCATCTAAGTCTGGGGGAAGAAACAAAACTATTACACAAAACTACTTTACTTTTAATCATGAAGAATTAATAACATACACGATTTATTTAGATCCTATGACTTCACATTATTTTTTCTCAAAATGATTGACAATGAAATGCATTAAATATTGTTCAGTTTCAATATCCCTTAAGTTATACAACTACACCAAAATCTGTATGTGATACTTTTACTCTTCAGGTAGAATAGGAAGTAAAAAGGGTTGAAATAGTAGGAACAAATGCTGCATGGGTTGAATTTGATGGAACATTACCTTTCAGTCAAAAAGCATATACTAAAAAGCCTTCTGGATTGGTTAATAACAAGCATTGGTTATCTGCCAAAATGTTTATACTTCTACAAGCAATAAGGAGAATAATCCAAATCTGAAAAACCTATTGTCGAGGATGAAGGTAAAGATTTAAGGGTATAGGAATGCGAGTAAAGGTTTGTTCTCCAAGCATGTGGGATTGGTTTCCAACATTTCATTACCTGGCTAGATAATATCTTCAGTGGAGTTTAGGGAATGTCAGCTGAAGATGTTACTCCACTGAAGTTGTTCCTCGCGTGGTACACAAAATATTCAGAAACCAACCCACAGGCTTGGAGAACAAACTTTTACCCTTGTTCTACACCCTAGCTATAGATATTTACCACTATTGCAAATCTTAAGGAACATTATGCCTTTTAAATTAAACTGATGGATTATACCATTAAATATTTCCAAAAATTGCGTTTTTAAAAGGCAAATGAACTTTGTTTTTCCTTGAAGACATTTTATTTCTCATTCAGAAGCTTGTTCAATTCTGACTGAAGCCAGACCTACAGTCAGAGTTGAAGAAGCTTCTTGGATGAGAAGCAAAATGTTTTCATGGAAAAACAAAGAAAGTCCAGCTGCCATTTGAAAAATGCCCTTGGTACAAAAAGCACCTTTGGATGACTCAGAATCTGTATAAATATTAAATATCTCACTGAACTATAAACAACCAGTTCACATTTTTCATTGCTCATCTATAGACTCTATCAGATAGCTCAAAATTTTTCATTACCATAAAACTGATTAAAAATTTAAAACCATTTATATTTATTAAATCATTGATATATTTAGTAGATTCCTTTGCTTACCCATTTGGTCAGCTATCTTCCCTTCTGGACACTGCCTACAGTCATAGCAGCAGGATAATTTCCCTTCCACTTTGATCTTGCTGTAGCCAAAGGGACATTTCTCATTACAGATGGAAAGAGGCAATGTCTGTTCATAAATAAAATGAGATTGCTTTCATATGAAAAATTTATGTGTTGGGAGTGTCCATTTCATCAATTAATTATGCTGAAACTCTTCACAGACTTATCAATCCTTAGTGTCCCATTTCACCATTTTTTCTTGTTTTAAATTCATCAAAAGATTCTTTAATTCATTTCTTCCTCAATCCTCAGCATCTACAGTACTATGGAATAAGTGTGAATGTCAACTGCCAAAGTTAACCAGCGATCATGTTGAAGTTCACACTTCATAAACTTCCTGAGTTTGAGAAATACTGCTTAACTCTTCCTCCCCCTCCCCCACCTTTCTTCCATTGAATCATACAGAATTCTGAGAGACTTCCTGGAGAAGTTCTTGCAGTTTTCTTGAAAAGCTTTTGAGATGTGATTTACTGTGTCCTCATTTCTAGAGTGAGAATTTCTAGAGTTTTTTTACTTGAGGGAGGGAGGACTAGAAAATTATCTTCTCTTTAATAATTTATAAAGAATATGATCATTACCACACTCAACTGTTCCCACAAGATATTTATTAACTTAATGTAAAGCCTAATCCTAAACCTGTGAATTTACTAAACTGAACTGGGTGTGGTGTAATGTATAAATGAGGTTCCCTCTTAGAAATTAGAAGTCTCATCACAAAGCAGTGTTCTGTATCATACTGCATCCTTCTTTATTGGTGTATGTTATGATATAGATATATACAGTATATGTGTGTCTCTGTGTGTGTGTGTATGTGTGTTTGTGATTTTTATGCTCAGTATGCAATCACTTGGATTAACTAATCAGCTGGTTAGGCAAATAAATATTATCTCCAGCAGAAGACTTTGTTTTAACAAAGAGTTTCTGTTCCTCATTTCATCTCTTTCAGGGGACTTGACTAGATTGGAATAGAATAGAATAGAATAGAATAGAATAGAATAGAATAGAATAGAATAGAATAGAATAGAATAGAATAGAATAGAATAGAATAGAATAGAATAGAATAGAATAGAGCTGGAAAGGACCTTGGCGGTCTTCTAGTCCAGCCCTCTGTTCAAGCAAGAGGACCTATACCACCTCAGACAGGTGATTGTCCAGTCTCTTTTTAAAAAAATTCCAGCGATGGAGCACCCACAATTTCTGGGGTAACCTGTTCCACTGATTGATTGTCCTGATTGTTAGGAAGTTTCTCCTTAATACCAGGTTACTTCTCTATTTCGTCAGCTTCAAATCATTGTTTCTCATCCTTCCCTCTGGTGCTCTGGTGAACAAACTGACTCCCTCTTCTTTGTGGCAGCCCCACAAATATAAATTTAAATCCAATGATATGAAATTAAAAAAAAAAGCCTGGCTATGCCATTTTTAAAATATTTTTACTGTTTGGGAATAAATTGTTTCTTTCCATTAAGCTACACACTTTCCTAAGCTGTCATCATTCTACTTAAGTGAGTAAAGAAATACTAATTACTTGAAATGTCTTATTCCATTTTCCAGTATTTGATTCAGCAAGGGCTCAGAAGTAGAGTTATCACTTTACAAATCCATACAGTGGGAGACATTTTTTAAAAAATATTTTCGTTAGGGACCAAATATACAAGTAATCAACTGATATGTTTATTTTCAGGCTTCTCCAACAAAGGATGTTTTATACAATATATTCCATGTAAAAGTAATTCACTTAAGGATCTATTGTTTTTGATCTGTAGTATTCATATTATTTTATATCTTTACATTCTATTTTATCATATCCCAATTTATCATACTTTTTTATCTTAGCTTATCTCGTTTCCTTCCACTGAAATTAATTAATAAAGGTTACTACTACAATGACTATTTTGGGATAATTTTGGGCTGGACCCAAATAAATGTTAAATGTTGTAGGCATTTATTTACACTATAATAGTTTATGTTCATATCATTTACAAAAAATATTGAGGCTGCTAAATAAGTGTTGATGAGGTGGTAGTGTTTGTTAAATTATTTCTGTGAAAAATGAGATGCACCTGGTTAAATACAAGAGGCCAAACAGCATCCTTGGCAGAAATGGTGAGGAGCTTATCTGGGGGAGCCATGGGGTCGATCCTTCCGATTTGGGCCCTTAGAAAGGAGTTGTTTGGAAATGTGACCCAGTTGAAAATATCAAATCCAGTTTCTAATTCCCCATTGAGACCAAAATAAATCAGTTCTCCAGCACTGTTGTTAAAAGAAACTTGTTGCAAAAAATGGTGGAGCTGAATGAAAGATCAAAGAAATATAAACATTAACTGGTTTCCTTGAATTATATGTAGGAATCTCAGTTCCCTCCATATGGTTGATGGTCAATGGAATGCTATTTTTTCACCAATCTACACTGTTTATAATTGAAAAAGAAATGCTTTCTCTATCACATAGATTTTCCACTCTATTGAATATTTTCATCTCTAAATTTTTAATATAAAAATTCCAACACAACGCTGAAAAAGAAAGAAAAATGACACCATTAATTTGCTTTGATCAACCGAATATTTTATGGATTATGAATTAATTGGTAGAATAATATATATATATTACAATGGTAACCCCTGTGTTTATAACATATAATATTTGGCAAAGGTAAAAGTTTTTCATTTCTGTCTTCTTGCATATGACAATACCAATAACATTCAAAAGTATCTGTAAAGGAAAGAAGGATGGAGGGAGGTAGTTAAGAAGTATGAAAACCAACAAACAAATAAATAAATACTTTAATATTTAACTGCCAAAATAAAAGAAGAAAAAACATTGTTTTATATGATCTGAAGATTTTCCTGAATTTGCATCAGTTGACACTACCTTCCATGGTGATTGAAGGAAATACTTGTGCCTCCTCTTATCAATTTTTTGATCTGCTTTGAGATTTGAGGTAAGCAAGGCCCTCAGAGCATGTGCCACGGCATAGACTGCATTATAGATGCTGTAACTAAGTCCACCCATGGTGGTCTCAAAGACAGAATTAGGAAGATTCTCCAAATTCTCTTCTCCAGTACAGATCCTTTCAGCATTCCCTTCACTTACATCGCTGGAGAATGAGCATTCAAATGCATCTTTCCAGAAATCCCTAATAAAGCCATCTTCTTTCTCAAAGTTTGGGTTTCGCTTCTTCATAAATTGTTGGAATACAGTCAACTCCTTTGAGTGAAGTGCAAAGTCAATTGCACCATGGAGAAAATTAATAGGCAAATGTCTTTGTATCGCAATAGAGGTGAATTCCATCTGAGCTGTCATGATCCAAATTTTGGCTTTTCTCTCCTTTGGAATATCATCAGAATCTAAAACAGAGAGCATCATTCCCAAAGCCACTATGCTTGCAATTTCACCATTAAAGATCACTGCAATGACTGTACTCCACATAATCACTTTATATATTTTATCTGTCTTATCCATCATTTCAGCAGCTTCACTACCATACATCATTTGGGGTAGACATTCTATAAAGTCAAAGCATATTCCTCTCTCTGAAAACATGGAAAGACTATTTTGAACAAATCTCTCCCTGTCTTCCTCATACAGAGAAATCAATCCAACCCAGGTCCATTCAAAATGCAATAGTAAGTGTAGTATTCCTTTAAGCTGGTGAATTTCATCAGGGAACATCCACTTGACAAAAATACCTGCTTGGTCATTATTCATCAAAGGAGCTGATCCATACGTAATCTAATTGAGGAAACATGGGAGAACAGAGGAAAAAAGGAAGAAAACTTTTTTAAAAATAAAGGAAGAATTATTTTCTTTTCTTTTTTTACTTAATACAATTCTTGGGTTTGAGTGGGATACTGAAAGAGGCTTTGTAAAAAATACAGTTAGGGTTAAGGACATCTATAAGTTTAATACTGTTCATGAAGCAAAAAGGGGACTATCCTTTGGTGATATTCTTGTCATTATATGACAAATATTTGTTGCCTCTGGAATCTTTCTCACAAGAGTTATCATGTGGGCCCAACATCTGAAAATCATAACTAGGTCATGGACTTTTCCTCTTGCTCCATCTTTTTTCTCACCTGAGGAAATTTGTAATTGCATAAAGTGGTTGCCATGTTGACGCAGGTCTTAGTACGGGGTCCTCCAATGATGGCTACCGTGTTGGTCTGGTCATTACATTTGTAGTTGGGGATAAAATTATCTTTTGTAGATAAAAATTCCATTGCTAAATGATAAGTTGTATATTCCTCAAGATAATTGGTAGCAATGTGGAAACCGAGGCTAATATTGGGTAAAATTCCAAAATGTTCATTGATCTCCTTTACAGCAAATGCCAGAGCCAAAGTATGTTGATAATTATGAGTGAGGAACCTTCAGTGAGAGTTACAAACAACATCAAATATTTCTGCTTCATATTCAGACAGTTGATATTTTTAATGTTCTAGATCTAGTGCTTATTGTTTATTCTGGATGTTTGGAGCCTTGTCCTTAATGAACAATAGCACTAGATTGTCAAATTCATAGTAAGCTATTTCTTCCAGGATCACTTTAGATATTACAGTAACTAAAAACTGGGGTTTTTAGTGTACAGGGTGAATTTAATGCTTTTTAACTGGTTTTAACTTTTGTATGTTTTGATTTTTAATTCCCTGTAAACCGCCCTGAGTCCTCAGGGAAAGGGCGGTATACAAATGCAACTAAATAAATAAACATTTAATTTCAGTTCTATCTGTATTTTGTCTATAATATTCTAAGATTGAGAAGAAAGTTCCATTTTAAAAGGTTGAAAAAAAAATCTCAAATGCACTTGTGGATTTCCGGCTTCATTACTGAGTAAGATGAAACAGGGAAAAAAAAATCAGGATTAACCTGAGGGGATCTACAACCTCTACATTTTTACTTTCAGTGGAGGACTTTGGTGAAGGAAGGAAGTTTCCTGAAGAAAAAGTAATTCATATAATTTATGAGTCAAATCGATTTGTCTCAATTTGAACTTCTGTGTTAAGACAGGAGGTATTTCTGTGAGTTTTGTAATTAAAAATGGCTATATATGGACATTGGATTACTGATTAACTAGCAACTGATATGGTTCAGCAGAAAAAATATTGCAAGTGGTAACACAGGAAAGAGAAGTAGGAGTAGCAGCAGAAGGAGATACTTACAGATACTGATCAAGTACTTTATGAGAGGGAAGTCTTTGAAATGTGATTTCATTGGAAAGAAAGAAGATCTGATAAATAATTGCAGCAATGATTAAGTCTCCAGGCTGATAATACTTGTGAGCAATTGGAAGCGGACTGCTGAGTTTGCAGTTGGAACCAAGAGAAATTAATATTATGTTAGGGGGAAAAAATAAAATCAGAGTTCTGTATATAAACAACTCACTATAATATATGGCCATAGTAGATATCAAACAGTAGCTCCTATTTTATTATTCAAATGAGGAGTTGGGGTGGCCACCCCTTAATGTTACCTTAAGTTTAGACCATGAACATTATCTGAAATTAAGCCAAGAAAATATCAGTTCAAACACAAATCCTTCTTTTTCTCCTTACATGCAGTTCTGTATTTCTGAGCAGACGTTAAGACAATGCAATGTCTAATTCTTGGCCCCTAGTTTTGTCAGTGTGCTGGAATGCCCTTGTGACATGGAGAAGAAGGGACAATTCTATACTTAATTAGAAATGAATACTATTACTTGCAATGTAATATCAGAGAGAAACCTGTTTATTATGTCTCAGTAGACACTACTGCACTGTTATGAACTTTTGGAACTAAGATATTATGTAGAATTTGGGAGAGTGAAAAGTCATATGTACAGAAGAAGGAAAAACATACAATTAGAGAAAAGAATAATGTACATAATGTACTCCAAAGCACCTGAAAGCAGGACAAGAAGCAATGGATGGAAACTAGTCATGTTTTTTCAGTGTGCTGGAATGCCCTTGTGACATGGAGAAGAAGGGACAATTCTATACTTAATTAGAAATGAATACTATTACTTGCAATGTAATATCAGAGAGAAACATGTTTATTATGTCTCAGTAGACACTACTGCACTGTTATGAACTTTTGGAACTAAGATATTATGTAGAATTTGGGAGAGTGAAAAGTCATATGTACAGAAGAAGGAAAAACATACAATTAGAGAAAAGAATAATGTACATAATGTACTCCAAAGCACCTGAAAGCAGGACAAGAAGCAATGGATGGAAACTAATCAAGGAGAGAAGCAACCTAGAACTAAGGCGAAACTTCCTGACAGTTAGAACAATTAACCAGTGGAACAACCTGCCTCTAGAAGTGGTAAATGCTCCAACACTGGAAGTTTTTAAGAAGAGACTGGAGACCATTTGCCTGAAATGGTATAGGGTTTCCTGCCTGAGCAGGGGGTTGGACTAGATGACCTCCAAGGTCCCTTCCAACGTAATTATTATTGTTATTGTTATTTATTGAGCTCATTTTGCTTACCCTTTGCTTAATATAAGATATATCATGATAATATTACCAATATTTGATCTGTCATGATACTTTTTTTTACCCATTACTTGCCCCATCTTCTCCCCATATAGCATGTTCCAAATTATGCAAATGTGAGCAGTTTAATAGGTATCTTTTTGGTGGAAGGTAACAGTGTTCCCTGTGCAACAACATACTTTATCTCAAACATTGATATATCGGGGAGTGGATATTCATGTGCATTTTCCTCTATATGTTGAAAAAAAAGTGGTTGTGAAGAATATTTGAAGGGTTGGTTGTTTTTGTTTTTTGGCAAGAGTCTAGTGAAGCTTATGGGCTACAGCACACAAAGTCAAAGATTTTGAGAAGAGTGCACCTTATAATATTAAAAATCCATTTTCAGTCAGAATTCTATCCTGGATTAGCTTTTTTCATTTAATCACAAAATTTTGAATTTACATTGTTCACAGTAGTGGCGTCTGCCTGCAAAAGATGCTCCCAGACTGGAGTGAAACGCAGAACAGACTGCTTTATATTTGGTAGACCAGGTGCTCCTCCCAACACATATATGTCATCGTAGACCAGGTGCTCCTCCCAACACATATATGTCATCGCTGTCCTCTACTGACTGGAGTGAGGGGGAGCCTGTGGCCAAAAGGTTAATACAGCTGCCTAACTGGCAAGCTGCCCAGGTTCGAATCCCAGAGGGGTAAGACTAGCTGATGAGAGCTAAAGAGCTTGAAATAGCTATACTAGTCTCACTTTAACTCTTTGTTAGTCACAAAATTTTGAATATATTTATTTTATTTTATTTTATTTATTTATTTAATTGAATTTCTATACCGCCCTTCTCCCGAAGAACTCAGGGCGGTGAACAGGGCATATAAATAGAAGTACAAAAGTTAAAAAGGATTAAATTATTGCCCAAATTAAAACAATCAAAATATACAAAAAAACATTAAAACCCTAACATTCCCCCATCAGGCCAGGCCAGCTTGTTCGAATAAATGGGTCTTTAACCCGCGCCGGAAGGAGCGAAGATCCGGTGCCATCCGGAGCTCAACCGGCAGTTGATTCCATAAGGCCGGGGCGCCCACAGAGAAGGCCCTCCCCCTGGGGGCCACCAGCCGGCATTCTCTGACCGGAGGCACCCTGAGGAGGCCCTCTCTGTGGGAACGCACAGGGCGGAGGGGAGTCAACGCCGGCAGCAGGTGGTCCCCGAGGTATTCTGGACCCATGCCATGTAAGGACTTAAAAACCATCACCAAGACCTTGAACCTCACCCGGAAGACAACTGGTAACCAATGCAGCTCGCGGAGGAAAGGTGTAACATGGGAGTACCGGGAAACTCCCAAGACAACTCTCGCGGCCACATTCTGTACCAGTTGGAGCCTCCAAGTGGTCTTCAAGGGAAGCCCCATGTAAAGAGCATTGCAATAGTCAAGACGAGAGGTCACGAGCGCATGAGTGACCGTACACAAGGCATCCCGGTCCAGATAGGGCTGCAACTGACGCACCAGGCGAACCTGAGCGAAAGCCCCCCTAGTCACGGCTACTATGTGGTCTTCTAGGGTAAGCCGTGAATCTAGGAGGACTCCCAAGTTGCGAGCCCTATCCAGGATGCAGAATAGATTGACAGCTGCAATCTGGAAGGATGATACCATACATCAATGGGGTATCGGAGGCGACGGGATGAATATTGGCACCACACCAAGGAGCCACTACCTGAAGAAGAAAAGTCATTGGTGGTTTACAGAGTAAGATGCAAGGACTGCCAGTGTAATTATATTGGAGAGATGGCCAAATGGCTCAAGACTAGAGTCCATGAGCATAAGTTGGCTGTCAAAAGGCATGAGCAATGCTCACAGATATTTTATTTTATTTTATTTTAATTTTAATTCCATTTATATCCCGCCCTTCTCCGAAGACTCAGGGTGGCTTACAAGCTTAGCAGTAGCCTTCATTCTATGTATATGCCTGCTTATTAGGGCTTTCACACACATCCCAAGCGGCATTATTACAAAGTCAGCTTAATTGCCCCCAACAATTTGGGTCCTCATTTTACCTACCTCGGAAGGATAGAAGGCTGAGTCAACCTTGAGCCTGGTGGGATGTGAACCTGCACTAATTGCAGGCAGCTGGTGTTACTTAAGGAGGCATTAGCCCACTGCTCCACCACGGCTCTTGGCAACACATAGTCAACAATAACCACTCTTTTGACTTTATGAGGGCGGAGGCCATCCCCTAGCACATGTCTAAAGGAGGCTGCTTGCTTAAGGAAGCCTGGTGGTCAGATACACATTCAATTAATTGCCATATAGAGGTGCTACCAGCTTATCAAGCATTAAGAGTGCATGAACAACAACAAAAAAATACTGCCCACACTCAGAAAGAAAGGAGTCGAAAAAGATAAAAGCCGTATGACTCATGCGATGGAGAAAAATGTCGTACACAGTGTTCTACCAAGGTTGGAGGATGGGAGCAAGTGAGGAGCGATCCAGTGGCAACTCCCGATGATCGTATGTGGACGGGACAAGAAGATAGAGGGTGGCATCCCAGGCACACAGAAATGGACGGAGGACGTCTGGCAAGGATGAGATTGACTGGGATGGTTGGTGAGGAGCAGGAGGAGCATTTGGCTGCAACAAATGCACCGAGGCACCCAACCTGAAGACCAGAGGAGAACCGGGAGACCTAGAAGGGTAGAACAATGTGTACACCACCAGGGGAAGGGCGATGGATGGATGAGGGCAGCACGACTCATGAGATAGAGAAGAGGTCAGACACACAGCAGCCAACCGAGGTCGGGAGATGGGAAAAATTGGAGAGTGATCCAACAGCAACTCCAGACGATCGGATGCAGACAAGGTGAAGACAGAGAGTGCTGTGTCTCGCATGCACAGTAATGCATGGATAATGGCCAGTGAAGATGGGATTGACTGGGATAGGCAGTGGTGGGCAGGAGTGGCATGCAGATGCAGTGAATGCACTGAAGTGGCCAGTCCATGGATCAGAGGAAGATCAGCAGATTTGCAATGGTGGAATAGCATGCATATTATTAGACCAGGGCACATGGCTATTTGCAAGAGCTATGGGGGGGATCAGAGGAAAGTCCAACAATAGCCTCAAATAGCCAAGTGCAAGCAAGGCAGGTGGAGAAGATAGAGAAGGGAGAAGGAGCCCCAGATCAGCATGTATAGCAGCGGATGGAGCACAGGAAAAGAAAAGAAGATTGACTGAGATGGGCAAAATAAAAGAGGCAGGAAAGGGAGCAATGAGATGGGAAAGGATGGTAAGACCACAGTGTGAACAAGGGGTGTGAGCAGTCAGAGCAGTTATGGTTCACTAGAGCAGTCAATAGATAGTTGCTTTTATCAATGGTTGTTTTTATTGTTTTATTGTTTGGTTTCTAGGCATTCTGCCAATTTCTGAGTCCTTATTGGCCGGGAAAGGCCAGGGGCTCTCGATATAAACCTAATAAGAGGCCCCTGGTTAATTTTTTAGCTAAATTTTTTAGGGGGTTGGGGAGGGGGGTGGGGGGTAGTGGTTGTCTGGCGGTGGGGGGTAGCCAAACAACTTTGTTGCAGGCCAGGCCTGGGTCTGACGGCGTTCGGGGGGAGCGGGTTGTGGTTACATCTGGGGCTCTTGAGCGGGTCGTGGGACTACCAATTCCCACGACGGGGAAAGGCAGCAGGCGGATAGACAGGGGGCCATATCGTTACCGGGAGGGCCGTCTCCGCTGTCTTCAAGCGGTGAGGCGCTCCGACCCTCTGGTTCTTCCCCGAGGTCCCGGGAGCGGGGATGTGCAGCCTCCTGAGCTCCGGCTGGTGTACCTGAATGCCAGGTCCGTGGTTAATAAAGCTCCCCTCGTTAGGGATTTAGTTGAGGGTGAGCATGCGGACCTGGCTTGCATCACGGAGACTTGGTTGGGCCCAGAGGGTGGGGTCCCTTTGGTTGACCTCTGCCCACCAGGTTTCCGGGTGCTACACCGGCCACGAGCTCAAGGTAGGGGTGGGGAGTGGCGGTTACCATTAGGGAGACCTTATGTCCGCGGGAGGCCACCGTTTCTCAGATAGTCGGGTGTGAGTCTCTCTTCATGAGATTTGGTCCTGGGGCGCAGTTGGGCTTGCTGCTGGTGTACATTTCGCCTAGTTTCACAGCGGCAGCCCTGCCCGAGCTGCTCGATATCCTCTCGGGTTTGGTGGTTGAGTTTCCCAAACTTATAGTTTTGGGAGACTTCAATCTACCATCCCTGGGAGGTTCATCTGAGCTAGCTCGGGAGTTCATGGCTTCCATGGCGGCCATGGACCTGACGCAAGTAATTTCAGAGCCAACTCATGAGGGAGGCCACACCCTTGACCTGATTTTTTTATCTAGACGGTGGTTGGATGATCTAGGTGGGGGCTCTCCATTTATTATGCCCCTGTCATGGACCGATCATCATCTCCTGCGGCTGGTCTTCCGCTTTGCCACCCCCCGCCGTGGGGGTACGGAGCCAATTAGATGGTACCGCCCCAGACGCTTAATGGATCCTGATAGATTCCAAGCGGCGCTGGGGTCCCCACCTGCCTCCACTGCTCACAGCTCGGCTGATGCCTTAGTGGAAGCCTGGGGAAGGGCAGCCACTGAGGCACTTGACCGGGTTGTACCCTTGCGGCCCCTGACCCGGCGCAGATCCCAGCGAGCTCCATGGTTTTCCGCGGAGCTCCGGGAGATGAAGCGCCGGAAACGGGGCCTAGAGAGCTGCTGGAGGTCTAGCCGATCCGAACCCGACCGGTTGCGGTTAAGAACCTATATTAGGTCTTATCTCGCAGCGATGAGGGTGGCGAGGTGTAATTACTTCTCCACCCTCATCGCGTCCGCAGATAATCGCCCGGCCGCCTTGTTTAGGGTGACTCGCTCACTTCTCAATCAGGAGGTGAGGGAGGATCCCTTGCAAGGTCGTGCCGAGGAATTTAGTCATCATCTGTCGGATGAAATCGCTCGGATTCGGACCGGTTTGGACTCCAGCTGGGCAGAGTCAGGCGATCAGGACACGGGCGGTCTTGTCAATGTTATCTGGGAAGAGTTTGATTCTGTGACCCCTGATGAAGTGGACAGGATTATGGGGAGGCTGAGCTCCTCCACATGTTTGTTGGACCCGTGCCCTTCCTGGCTGGTTTATGCAGCTAGGGAGAGGACACGAGGCTGGCTCCAGGCGGTTATATCTGCTTCTTTGAGTGAGGGTTATTTCCCCACCGTCTTGAAGGAGGCGGTGGTGAGACCTCTCCTCAAGAAGCCTGCCCTGGACCCAGCCGTTTTGAACAACTTTCGTCCAGTCTCCAACCTTCGCTTTCTTGCGAAGGTTGTTGAGAGTGTGGTGGCGCATCAGCTCCCTCTGGTCCTGGATGAAGCGGATTATCTGGACCCCTACCAATCGGGTTTCAGGCCCGGGTACAGCACGGAGACGGCATTGGTCGCTCTGGTGAATGATCTCTGGAGGGCGCGGGATAGGGGACATTCCTCTGTCCTAGTCCTATTAGACCTCTCAGCGGCTTTCGATACCATCGACCATGGTATCTTGCTGCGGCGTCTCAGGGGATTGGGAGTGGGAGGCACAGTTCTTCAGTGGTTCTCCTCCTATCTCCTGGGACGCTCGGAGTCGGTGTTGGCAGGGGGGCAGAGATCGGCCCCTAGGTCTCTCGTTTGTGGAGTTCCTCAGGGGTCGGTTCTCTCGCCTCTCCTGTTCAACATCTATATGAAACCGCTGGGTGAGATCATTCGTGGTTTTGGAGTTGGGTATCATCAGTATGCCGATGATACCCAACTTTTCTTTTCGACCCCAAACCACCCCAGTGATGCCCTCGCCGTGATGTCCCGTTGCCTGGAGGCGGTTCGGGTCTGGATGGGGAGGAACAGACTTCAGCTCAACCCTGACAAGACTGAGTGGCTGTGCATTCCGGCATCCCGGGACATTCCAAATGTTCCATCTCTTTCTATGGGGGGTGAGCTCTTACCCCCCGTGGATAGGGCTCGCAACTTGGGAGTCCTTCTAGATTCACGGCTTACTTTGGAAGAGCATATAGTGGCCGTGACTAGGGGGGCTTTCGCCCAGGTTCGCCTGGTGCGCCAGTTGCGGCCCTATCTGAACCGGGATGCCCTGTGTACAGTCACTCATGCGCTCGTGACCTCTCGCCTTGACTACTGTAATGCTCTCTACATGGGGCTTCCCTTGAAGACCACTCGGAGGCTCCAACTGGTACAGAATGCGGCCGCGAGAGTTGTCTTGGGAGTTTCCCGGTACTCCCATGTTACACCTTTGCTCCGCGAGCTGCATTGGTTACCAGTTGTCTTTCGGGTGAGGTTCAAGGTGTTGGTCACGATCTTTAAGGCCCTACATGGCATGGGTCCGGGTTACCTCAGGGACCACCTGCTGCCGGCATCGACTCCCCTCCGCCCTGTGCGTTCCCACAGAGAGGGCCTCCTCAGGGTGCCGCCAGTCAGGGAATGTCGACTGGTGGCCCCCAGGGGGAGGGCCTTCTCTGTGGGGGCTCCGGCTTTATGGAATCAATTGCCGGTGGAGCTCCGGATGGCACCAGACCTTCGAACTTTCCGTCGGGGCCTGAAGACCCATCTGTTCGAATTAGCTGGTCTGGCCTGATGGGGGATTATGGGCTTTTAATTGTTTTTAATCTGTACTTCTGTTTTAATTGGGCATGGATTTAATTCTTTTTAATTTTTGTATAGTGTTTCTTATGTATGCCCTGTGAACCGCCCTGAGTCCCACCAAGGAGAAGGGCGGTATATAAATCAAATAAACTATAACTATAACTATAACTATTGTTAGTGTTCTAGTCTCTGATTCTCCACTAGATGTCAGCAGTTATTTCTGTTTTCAAAGGGTTTTTTTTCCAATCAAAAAGTTATTTTTGTTATATATATTTTTTATAATTCCATCAAAAATTCTTTAGGATATAATCTTGACAGTTTTTTAGTTCCTAGATTGGACCAGACTGTAGTATTTTAAATGAAATTTTAGTATATCTCTTTCCTCCTTCAATATTAATTCACCACTTCCATCTGTAAGGGAATGGGGATATAGTCCCCTCCTTCACTTTTGGAGGTTTTATTGCTTTGGGGATCTTTTCAAGGATTAAATTAGTAAATAGAAGAAAGAAGATCAGTATTCTCCCCAATTCCAAGAACGCTGTTCACTGATGTTCAGGTTCTTGCTCTGGGACTTTGGTTGCAAGTAGCTTGGGATAGACACTTTTTTATTATCCTTGATTTCTGTTGCAAGTTTTCATTTATTCTGAGCCTTTGTTTTCCTGCCTTAATTTTTGCATGTTCTGGCTGTCTATTGGTAATCAGCCTTAGTTATATGTCCCTTTTTTCCATTTTTTGCACTTGTCCTTTTTGTCTTTCAGTTTCACAGAGAGAGCTTTGTGAAGCCATGCTGGTTTGTTCTTGAATTTCTTGTCTTTCTTTTTCAGTGATATTAAAAGGTAAAGGTTCCCCTGCACACGCGTGCTAGTCATGTCCGACTCTAGGGGCCGGTGCTCATCTCCGTTTCAAAGCCGAAGAGCCAGCGCTTGTCCGAGGACATCTCAGTGATATTGGATTGTGCTTTTTTGAACATATTTTACAGTTTTCCATGCTTCTTGCATTGTTTTCCTTTTTAGGATTTTCATCCATGGAATCTTGCCAAGATTCTCTCTGTGTTTATTAAAATCAGCTCTCTTGAAGTTTAAGACATTTGTTGTATAATTTTCTATTGTGTTAGCATTATATTGAATTCCGTTATGATATAATCACTTTCCCCCAAGATTCTGGCAACTTCAATTCCCTCTATCATTTGGTGTTGTTTCTTTGCTAGATCTCTGCTTGTTTTCTTTGAGGGGAGGTTGTGGGTCTGTCAATTTCTAGGGGGACAAATCAGTTGCTCAGTTTTAATGTGGCTGCTTCTGGTTGGGTTAGATTGGGCAGTAGGGGTTTGTTAGATGTATGCTGCTGCTTCCTTTGTTGTGTTTCCTTCTATGTGTGACATACCTCCATTTGTCTTCCTCCAAGATTTATCAATAGAGTCAAATCGTCTGGGAGCTATTTGTCCATTGTTTGGTTCTGTTTGGTTGTAGCTTTCTTGTGTAGGTTGCAGTTTGGTGAGAGTTGCTTCTAGATCCCTTACTTATTCCACTAGTAGTTCACATAGTTTACATTTAATACATGTATAATTTGGGTGTTCTTTGGGCATAAGCACATACATGGAACATGTATTGCATACCACAATAGTGTCCATCGCCTGTTCCATTAATGTGTTGTTTGAAAATCCCTCTTTTATGGTTTCTGGATGTGCTTTGCTGTTAGCCCTGGTTCTACTTTCTCTGTTCTAGATAATTATGCCTATTTTTTTCTATGTTATGTACTGGAAATCAAAATAGCACTGGTTTCTTTTTCTAAAAGTCTGCTGTGTGGTTGCCATTCACAGTCCCCAGCCTACTGGTCTGCTGCATTTCACAGTCCCTGGTCTAGCGGTCTGCTGCCATTCGCAGTCCCCAATCTGCTGGTCTACTGCTCTCCTCAGGCCCTGGTCTACTGCCATCTGAAGCACCTGGTCTACTGCTTTCCACAGGCCTTGGTCTACTGTCATCTGCAGCATCCAGTCTACTGCCGTCCGCAGGCCCTGGTTTGTTGCCATCTGCAGTCCCCATATCTGAAGGCCCTCGTCTGTTGTCGTTCACAACACCTGGTCTTCTGTGCTGCAGTGTTCCACTACCACACCAATAGCTCCACAGTCACACGACTCCTGTTTAGTGATCCATCGTGCTGGTGTTCTGCTTCCTTCAGCAAACAGGGCTGCCTGGATGGTTCACAGGAAGGTCTCCTCTTCTCTCCCTGGCTGGCTCTCCTTCCTGCTCCACTGATGTTTCAAAGAAAAGATGCAGAAAAACTCTCTAGATTCTGAAATAACCTTGGAAAAGATTGTCACAGCTGCTGCTTAGTAGACCTATCTGCAGTCTCCGGGCCTGTTGTGAACTTGGCTGTGCAAGTAGCAGAAATGAGAGTTTCATCTGCATATGTGTGGAATGCAAGTCATGAAAACAAAACCAGACTCTGGTCAATGGAACATATTTTCCCCCAAAAATCAGCCTGTAGATCCAGAATGTTGGGACTGCTATTTTAGATGCAACTATCTATGTCCTGCTAATTATAAATGAATGCTTATGGATGAAAGAAAAACATCCTGTATTTTCTCTTTTGGTTTTTATGATGCAGCATACGGGGGCAGGAAGATTGGGCTCCATCTTTTGTATTTTGATTTCACCCTGCTGGGGATCCTGGACAGGGTCGAAAGTCGCCCCATAGAGGCGACAAGCAAGAAGGGGACCCTCATTGATTGCAGGAGGGTGATGGCCATTCTGTTTCATCTGAGGAAGTCCTCCAAACCATCAGGGGAAAGACTGGCTACATTTGTAATTAATTAATTTAAATAATTAAAAAAAATACTAGAACGCACAGAGATGGATAGAGTGACTATGAGACTGAAAGAAAAAGAAGAAACAGATTATTGGACCCTGGAGGCACCCAACCCAGGCGCCATCCCACCACGGTCTGACCCAAGCCTGGACTGAACAGCGGTTGGTGGACACCCCCCAAAATCCGACCAAAACTGCAATCCCTCCCCCGTCCCTAACCTTTTAAAATGTTAAGATAAAAAACAAACCAGGAGCCTCTTATTAGATTTATACCAGAGGCTCCTATCCCTGCCCAACCAATACACAATACACAATAACAGAGGGTCGAACTCTTCCCAGATAACATCACCAAGACAGCTCATGCCATCTCCATCAGACTCTGCCCAGTCGGAGTCCAGACCGGCCCGAATCTGAGTGATTTTGTCCGACAGATGTTGACTAAACTCCTCAGCACGACCCTGCAAGGGCTCCTCCCTCACCTCCTGATTAAGGAGGGAGCAGGTCACCCTAAACAGGGTGGCCGGGCGATTATCTGCAGACGCGATGAGGGCAGCAAAGTAATTAGACTTTGCCGCCCTCATCGCAGCGAGATAAGACCTTGTAGAGGACCTTAGTCACAATCGGTCGGATTCAGACCGGCTGGATCTCCAACAGCTCTCTAGGCTCCGTCTCCAACGCTTCATCTCCCGGAGCTCAATGGAAAACCATGGAGCCCACTGGGATCTGTGGCGGGTCAGGGACCGCATGGGTATAACGTGGTCAAGTGCCTCCATGGCTGCCCTTTCCCAGGCTTCCACCAAGGCATCGGCCGGGCTGTGAGCGAAGGCGGCAGGCGGGGACCCAAGCGCCACCTGAAACCGCTCAGGGTCCATTAGGCGCCTGGGGCAGAACCATCTTGTCGGTTCTGTGGCCCAGTGACGGGGGGTGGCGAAACGGAAGGCCAGCCACAGGAGATGATGATCGGTCCATGACAGGGGCATAATAATTGGAGAACCCCCACCCAGATCATCTAACCACTGTCCAAATATAAAAACAAAATTGAGCGTGTGACCCCCCATGAGTCAGGCCCTGAATTACTTGCATCAGGTCTATGGCCGTCATCGAAGCCATGAACTCCCGAGCCAACTCTGATGATCCCCCCAGGGATGGTAGATTAAAGTTCCCCAAAATCTTAAGTTTGGGGAACTCAATCACCAAACCCGAGAGGATATCAAGAAGTTCAGGCAGGGCTGCTGCTACGCGACTAGGTGAAAGGTACACCAGCAGCAAGCCCAACTGAGCCCTAGGGCCACATCTCAGGAGGAGTGACTCACACCTGGATATCTGGACAAAGGTGGCCTTCTGTGGACATAAGGTCTCCCTCACAAACACCGCCACACCCCCGCCCCTACCCTGAGCCCGAGGCCGGTGGAGCACCTGGAAAACTGGAGGGCAAAGTTCAGTCAGAGGGACACCACCCTCTGGGCCCAACCAGGTCTCCGTAATGCAAGCCAGGTCTGCATGCTCCTCCTCAACCAAGTCTCAGATGAGAGGAGCCTTATTAACTACGGACCTGGCATTGAAATACACAAGCCTAAGCTCAGGTGGCTGCTCACCCTCGTTCCCGGAACCACGGGTCAAAACCAAAGAGTCGGAGCACATCACAGCTTGGAGACAGCAGGGACGCACTCCCAGATGTCAATACAGCCCTCTGTACAATCGCCTGCTGCCATTCCCAAACGTCGTGGGGATAGAAAATCCCACACCCCACTCCGGGACCCCGGAGGCGCCCAACCCAGACCCCATCCCACTGCGGTCTGACCCGAGCCTGGACTGAACAGCGGTTGGTGGACACCCCCCAAAATCCGACCAAAACTGCAATCCCTCCCCCCTCCCTAACCTTTTAAAATGTTTAGATAAAAAACAAACCAGGAGCCTCTTATTAGATTTATACCGGAGGCTCCTATCTCTGCCCAACCAATACACAATACACAATAACAGAGGAAAAAATACTTGATGATTCAAATGCATTGACTTAGAAAGTTGTTGGCATAGGAAGAAAGCTAGAATAAGACTGAAGAAAATAGAGGTTTTGATCCATTGGATGGGATATTACATTATGAACTAGATGTTTGAATATGGTGGAGAATAGATAATTGCTAGAAATAGAAGTTCTATCATAACTAGAAAGATAAGATTTGTAATTAGAATATTAGATTTTGATTTGAGAAGGGAAACAGGAAAATGCTAAGAAGTTTGAATAAGGAAAGCTTTTGGTTAACCAGATATAATTTTCATTGAAACTATAAACAATAGAGACATTTTGAACACTGATGGGAAATTGTTATTTTTTAAAAAAGGAAGCGAAAACAGGATACTAATTGAACATGGATATTAAGTGCAAAAGCAATTAAGATATGATTTGGTTATAAATTTATATAAAACTGACATTGATATTATGGGAAACATATAACAAAGATGTTGATATTTAATTGTATATTTATTATAATAATTGTATTTGCCTAGTGTGGGAAAACAGGTACTATCAGAAGAAGAGAGGAAATATTTGATGGTGTAATATTGGATCTAGATTGAAAAAAGTTAATATATGCCACTGAATTACTAATGGACGCAGATAACATGCTGTCTGTTAAGTATCTGATTGTAAAATGAGAAAATTAATAAAATATTTATATGAAAAACAACACTTCCTGTATTTTGAACAAGAGATTATAATCCTGTGGATTCTCTTTGTATTTAATTTCCAGGTACTCTCTAACTTCCTAGGCTCTCCTCCTTTCATATCAGCTTCATGCAGAGCAAGACAAATATTTATTTCTTAATTTTCATATTTCTTAACTATTCATCTCCTTCAGAGAGTAACTCATAGTGGTTTACAATATAATCAATAAACTAAAATTAAAATCTGAATAATTTAAGATGAAAATTTTAAAAAATGCTTCATTGTCTGTCATGGTGTCATAGGCTGAGTGCAATATATATCTGCATCTCTATATATCAGGTTACTGCTCCAAACTGCAAAAATAACTTTAAAAAAAAGCCCTATTGGGTGAAAGTAACCAAGTTGCTTCATTGAAGAGATCTGGTATAATTATCAGCTTCATTTCTTTATTAGTTGCTCCTTCTTATTCCAGTCAAGTCTCAGAATAATAAGAGTTGTCGTGAGGGCCCAACAACTGAAAATAATAACTAGCTCATTGACTTTCCCTCTGGCTCCATACTGTATTTCTTCTCACCTGGGGAAATTTGAAGTTGCACAAAGTAGTTCCCATGTTGACACAGGTCTTAGTACGGGTCCTCCCATGACGTCTATTGTGTTGGTCTGGTCATTACATTTGTAGCTGGGGATATATCAGCTCCAACACAAATCCTTCTTTTTCTCCCTACCTGCAATTCTGTATTTCTGAGCAGAGGTTAATATAATGCAATGACTTAATCCAAGGTCCTAGTTTTGTCAGTGTCTGCTGAAATGCCCTTGGGACATGGAGACGAAGGGACAATGTCTATACATTAAGTAATGAGTTACTTGCAAGGGAACTTTGAAAAATATCAGAGTGAAACATGTGGATTATTTCTCACTAGACACAAATGCTGTGTTATGAACCTTTGGAACTAAGATATTAAGTAAAAAATGGTAGAATGAAAGCTCATATGTACAGAAGAAGAAAAAACATACAATTAGAGAAAAAGAATAATGGATATACATTTATTGAACTCATTTTGCTTACCTTTTGCTTAATCTAAGATCTATCATGAATAATTTAAGACTAAAAACTTTAAAAGGTGTATTATCTGCCATGATGTCATAGACAGAGTGCAATATATATATATGCATCTCTATATATCTGATTATGCAAAAATGAAAAAAGCCCTATTGGGCAAAAGTAACCAAGTGTTTCATTCAAGGGATAAAAAAAATTATCAGCTTCATTTCTTTATCAGTTGCTCCTTCTTATTTAAATCAGGCCTCAGAATAATGATATAGCACTTGGGGGAAAAGATACAGCCCAGTAATCCAGCTGCTGAAGCCAAAATAGAGAAGATCTCTACAGCAACCACATATTTCCCCTTTGTACTCAAATATGTGGGAACAAATGACACCCAGACGCTACAAAAGACCAACATGCTGAAGGTGATAAATTTGGCTTCGTTGAAGCTATCAGGTAAATTCCTGGCTAGGAAGGCAACCGTGAAAGTGACAGCAGTCAACAGCCCCATAAAGCCCAGGACAGTATAAAACATTGTGGTTGAACCTTCATTACATTCCAGGACAATTTCTTCAGCTATGGAATGCATGTCTGAATCTGGAAATGGGGGAGAAACTCCCAGCCACAGTACACAAATGCTGAACTGAGCCATGAAAACAGAGAGGACAACAGTGTTGGCCATCCTTCTCCCCACCCATTTCCTCATGTTGGAGCCTGGCTTGGTGGCCATGAAAGCAAGAACTACGATGGTTGTTTTACCCAAAATACAAGAAAGGGCTACAGAGAAAGTGATGCCAAAAGCAGTCTGTCTCATGAGACATTTCACTTTATCAGGTTGCCCAATGAAGAGCAAAGTACAAAGGAAGGAAAGCAGAAGAGCAATGAGAAGTGTGTAGGTAAGGTTCCTGTTGTTGGCTTTGACAATGGGAGTGTCCTGGTGTTTTATGAAGATTCCTAGCACCACAGCTGAGATGATAGAAAAGGAGATTGCAATCATTACCAAAGAAATCCCCAAAGGCTCTTGGAAAGTCAAATAAGTCACAGTTTTTTGAAGGCAATTATCTTGACCCTTGTTTGGATATTGATCCTCTTGACATGGGAAGCAATCATCTAAGTCTGGGGGAAGAAACAAAACTATTTCACAAAACTACTTTACTTTTAATCATGAAGAATTAATAACATACATGATTTATTTAGATCCTATAACTTCATAATATTTTTTCTCAAAATGATTGACAATGAAATGCATTAAATACTGTAGTGTTCAGTTTCAATATCCCTTAAGTTATACAGCTACACCAAAATCTGTATGTGATACTTCTACTGTATTCTTCAGGTAGAAGAGGAAGTAAAAAGGGTTGAAATAATAGGAAAAAATGTTGCATGGGTTGAATTTGATGGAACGTTACCTTTCAGTCAAAAAGCATATACTAAAAAGCCTTCTGGATAGGTTAATAACAAGCATTGGTTATCTGCCAAAATGTTTATACTTCTGCAAGCAATAAGGAGAATAATCCAAAAATGAGAAACCTATTGATGAGGATGAAGGTAAAGATTTGAGGGTAAAGGAATGAGAGTAAAGGTAAAAAGGAATTTTGGGAAATATTTAATGCTATAATCCATCAGTTTAATTTGAAAGGCATAAAGTTCCTTAAGATTTACAATAGTGGTAAATATCTATAGCTCGTGTGTAGAATGAGGATAAAGGCTTGTTCTCCAAGCCTGTGGGCTTGGCTTCCAAAGTTTCATTACCAGGCTAGATAATACCTACAGTGGAGTTTAGGGAATGTCAGCTAAAGACATTATTCCACTGAAGATGTTCCTAGCCTGGTAACAAAATGTTCAGAAACCAACCCACAGGCTTGGAGAACAAACCTTTACCCTCATTCTACACCCAAGTTATAGATATTTACCACTATTGCAAATCTTAAGGAACATTATGCCTTTTAAATTAAACAGATGGATTATAGCATTAAATTTTACCCAAAATTGCTTTTTTAAAAGGCAAATGAACTTTGTTTTTCCTTGAAGACATTTTGTTTCTCATGCCAGAAGCTTGTTCAATTCTGACTGAAGCCAGACCTACTGAAGAAGCTTCTTGGATGAGAAGCATAATGTTTTCATGGAAAACAAAGAATGTCCAGCTGCCATTTGAAAAATGTCCTTGGTACAAAAAGCACCTTTGGATGACTCTGAATCTACATAAACATTAAATATCTCACTGAACTATAAACAACCAGTTCACATTTTTCATTGCTCATCTGTAGAATCTATCAGATAGCTCAAAATTTTTAGTTACCATAAAAAATATATATATATGTATGTATATATATATATATATATATATATATATATATATATATATATATATATATATATATATATATATATATATATATATATATATATATATATATATATATATATATATATATATATATATATATATATATATATAAACTAAATAAATAAATAAAATAAATAAAAAAAATATATTTAGTATATTTCTTTGCTTACCCATTTGGTCAGCTATCTTCCCTTCTGGACACTGTCTACAGTCATAGCAGCAGGATAATTTCCCTTCCACTTTGACCTTGCTGTAGCCAAAGGGACATTTCTCATTACAGATGGAAAGAGGCAATGTCTGTTCATAAATAAAATGAGATTGCTTTCATATGAAGAATGTATGTGTTGGGAGTGTCCATTTCATCAATTATCTATGCCCAAACTCTTCACATACTTATCAATCCTTAGTGTCCCATTTCACCATTTTTCTTGTTTTAAATTCATCAAAAGATTCTTTATTTCATTTCTTCCTCAATCCTCAGCATCTACAGTACTATAGAATAAGTGTGAATGTCAACTGCCAAAGTTAACCAGCGATCATGTTGAAGTTCACACTTCAAAAACTTCCTGAGTTTGAGAAACACTGCTTAACTCTTCCTCCGCCCCGCCCCCCACTTTCTTCCATTGATACATACACAATTCTGAGAGACTGCCTGGAGAGGTTCTTGCAGTTTTCTTGAAAAGATTTTGAGATGTGATTTACTGTGTCCTCATTTCTAGCGTGAGAAGATGACTAGCTGAGAATCACTCAGTTGGCTTTTTACTTGAGGAAGGGAGGACTAGAAAATTATCTTCTCTTTAATGATTTATAAACAATATGATCATTGAATCATATCCGGGAACCAGTAGTCCCCAAGCCGCAAGAGAAAGCCGGGCCGGCCGACATTTGACAGCTGACAGCTGTCAAATGGCCGCCCGAAGCAACGGCGCACGCGCACCGCCCAGCCGGCCGCCATTCCCGTTGACAGCTGTCAAAAGGGCTGCCGGGGGCCAACGCGCACGCGCCAGATTTGACAGTTCTCGGAACTGTCAAATCCAGGAGTCTTCAACCCGGTCCTCCAAGCTGAGCTAAGCGCTCAGCTGAAGGGAATTCCCTGACAGCCGCAGAGCTGTCAGAATACTGATAGTGGATTGGCTGCTTCCCGAACGGCGGGGAAATTACCGCTACCTGATTGGCTACACTGTTTGACAGTTCCCTATATAAGCCCGGATTGTTTTGACAGTCAGCTGCCGGGAGCTGAAGCAAATAAACGTGTTAACCTTGCCTATGGTCTCTCGCCTGTCTTTGTAAAGACAATTTACCTGGCGACGAGGATGGGATACCGGTGCCCCAGAGCTGCCTGCTGAGTTAGCCTCAGCGAAGGAGTTCCGATCCCTCTCGCTGAAAGTCACTGCTGAAGCCACAACGAGGGTAAAGGAACCCTTCGGCAGTTTGAACAGCACCGTGGATCCCGACCATGGCAAATTTAGGCCACGTCAGAGAATTCGACGTCCGCCATCCCGAGGGATGGGAATCGCACTGGGGGCAAGTTGAAGGCTACCTCGTCGTTAACAAGATAACGGAAGATCGCCACAAGGCTGCCGCCCTCCTGTGCCTCAGCGGGCCTGCCGTCTATGACATCGCTGTAGGGCTCTGCAGCCCAGACCCCATCGCGACCGTCCCTTACGCCGTACTAACCGACCGCCTCAGCAAGCATTTTATGCCCCGGCGGTCCGAGCTGTACTGGCGCCTCCATTTCGCCCGCCGCCGACAGCAACCGGGCGAAACGACCACAGCCTTCATCGCGGGGGTACGTCACGCTGCCCGCAGGTGCCAATTTCCCGACCTGGAAGACCGAATCAGAGATCAGGTCATCGTCGGTCTTTCCAACGAGCGGCTCCAGCGGAAATTGGTAGCCCGACCCACGTTAGACCTCGCCCAACTCACATTAGAGATCATGGCATACGAGGATAGCCACCGTGAAGGCTCCCCGACGTTCAGAAACAGCCCGGCCGGGTCAGTCCACTACGCTGGGGAACCAGACGACGAACAGCCCGAATCCTTCACCGGCGTCGACGACATCATGTCCCGATTCAGCAAAATGGGCACCGACCCCGGGAAGAACCGCAGACCATTCAGACAAGCCACCCTCGGGCCAAGACCCACCTCCGCAGGCCAAAAACCTAAGTGTGCCAGCTGCGGCGGGGCGCACGCCAGATCCACATGTCGTTTCAGAAATGCCAGGTGTCACGGATGCGGGAAGACCGGGCACATTCGCTCCGCGTGTCGCAGCTCGAACCGGGAAACCCTCCACGAGCTTGAGGAGATTCCGGCAGGTAGGACCAGGGTTCCCCTTTTTGCCAGGGAAAATCCCCAGCCCTCAGTATTGTCAATACGGGCCCAACAAAAAATTTCGCCCATCCACCATTTACAGCCCAAAATTAAGATCTGGGTCAAAATTCAAGGAGTGCCCTGCGAAATGGAGGTTGACTCCGGCTCCTCTGTTTCAATAATGTCCTGGGACACTCTCAAAAAGATTGGGTTTAAAATCAGACGCCGTATCTCCCTGCAGCCCTCCAAAATACTCCTCGCAGACTTCCAAGGGGCCGCAATCCACTTAAAGGGACAGGCACAAGTAAGGGTAGAATACAAAAAATTCCAGGGGCAATTAACAATCCAAATCACTGAGGCTCCCAGGACCACCCTCATCGGGTTAGACTGGTTCGAGGCTCTAGGCATCCACCTAGAGGGCACCAACCGCATTCAATCCCGAACATTAGAGCAGGTCTGCCAGGCGTTCGCGGACGTTTTCGACGGAACGCTTGGCAAATATACAGGTTCCCCCATAGACCTCAAATTAAAACCGGAGGTAGGACCCATCCGCATCAAGGCAAGAAGGGTCCCCTTTGCGTTAAAACAAAAAATTGAAGCAGAATTAGACCGCCTAGTCAGCCTAGGAGTCCTAGAACCAACAGACGGTGGAACCTGGGAAACCCCCATAGTGACACCAGTTAAACCAAACGGTGACGTGAGAATATGCGCGGACTATAAAGCAACAGTCAACCGCGCGTTAAATCCCCACGCATACCCAGTGCCTGCTGTCAGGGACGTGCTGTCAGAAATAGGGTCCGGCTCAATATTCGCCAAACTCGACCTAGCGCATGCCTTTCTTCAGCTACCGGTCACCCGGGAAACAGCCGAAGCACAAACCATCGTCACTCACCGTGGCGCTTTCAAAGTAAACCGCCTCCAATTCGGCATCTCTGTAGCCCCTGGCATTTTCCAGGAGGTGATGGAAAAAACCTTAAAAGGAATCCCAGGTGTCTGCCCCTATTTCGATGACATACTCATCGCTGGGGAATCAGAAAACAACTTAGCAGACAGACTACAGGAAGTTCTATTAAGATTTAGAAAAGCAGGGCTCAAACTAAAACGTGAAAAATGTTCTATAGGCGTCCCGTCAGCAGATTTCTTAGGCTACAAGATCGACTCGCAGGGAATTCATCCCACAAACGCAAAAATCCTTGCTATCAAGGCCGCCCCTACCCCAAAAAATAAAAACGAGCTCCAAGCCTTCCTTGGACTTTTAAATTTTTATCACGCCTTCCTACCAGGGAAGGCAACTATCGCAGAACCCCTCCACAGACTGCTCGATAAAGGGGCAGCCTGGCAATGGACTACAGTCCACGAAAACAGTTTCAGGTCACTTAAACAAATGCTTTCCAGCAACGCAACTATTTCCCACTACCAGGAGGACAAACCCTTATGCATAGCCTGCGATGCATCCCCATATGGGATTGGAGCAGTTTTAAGCCATTTAGACAACGATGGCAACCAGTCCCCGGTGGCATATTACTCCAGAACTCTTTCCAAAACGGAAAGAAACTATGCCCAAATAGATAAAGAAGCCCTGGCAATTGTAGCGGGAATTAAAAAATTTCATGATTACCTTTATGGTCGCCCTTTCGTGATCTACACTGATCACAAACCATTGTTAGGACTTTTCACTTGGGACCGTCAGACCCCCCAAATCTTATCTCCCAGGATGTTGCGCTGGACAACATTCCTCACAGCATACTCCTACCAACTAATATATAAGCCAGGACATCAAATGTGTCACGCTGACGGCCTCAGCAGATTACCCCTACCCCACACAGAGCCTGACCCAGCCCCAGCAGGCAACATCTTAGCTATTCAAGAGCTCCCAGAATGCCCACTGACAGCAAAAGATATCGCCACTGCAACCTCGTCAGACAAAACACTTAGCAGAGTACTAGCATGGGTACATACAGGCTGGCAAACCTCTTGCCCAGGCACAGAGTTTCAGCCATATTTCTCCAGGCGAAATGAACTGACGTCACACTTAGGATGTTTACTCTGGGGGTGCAGGGTAATCGTGCCCACCAAACATAGGCCAAAAGTACTGGACACCTTACATGAGGGCCACCCTGGCATCGTAAAGACAAAATCCTTGGCACGCAGCTACGTCTGGTGGCCAGGAATAGACCAAGACATAGAAAAATACATTGCTGGCTGCTACCTATGCCAAGAATCCCGCCCACTTCAACCCAGAGCCCCAATTCATAAATGGGAACTCACAAAAAACCCCTGGTCCCGCATCCATATTGATTATGCCGGGCCCTTCCAAGGACAGGTCTTCCTCATAGTTGTAGATAGTTATTCTAAATGGCTGGAGGTTCTCCCGGTTCACAGTACAACGTCTGCCGCAACCATTCAAGCCCTCAGGGGACTCTTCGCAACACACGGTCTCCCCGACGTCATCATTTCAGACAATGGCCCTCAATTTACTTCTCATGACTTTCAGATCTTCACGAGGAGAAATTGTATTAGGCATTCAACATCGGCTCCCTTCCACCCGTCGTCCAACGGCCTTGCAGAGGTTATGGTGAGGACCACCAAAGACGCCCTCAAAAGAATCATCTCAGGAAACTGGCACCGACGCTTGTCACAATTTCTCTTAGCCCACCATTCTACTCCCTGCACAACCACCGGCAAAAGCCCGGCCGAACTTCGATGGGGCCGCCGCCTGGTGACACGACTCGACAGACTCCACCCCGACAGACTAGCAGCCGAAATGACACCAAGCTCCCAGCCAAAAACATTCTCCAAAGGACAAAACGTTTGGTCCCGAGATTATGGGGGAAGGGATAAGTGGGTTCAGGGGGTTATCATGGACCAAACTGGACCATTATCTTACACAGTGGACACTGGAACAGGACTCATACATCGTAGACACACGGATCAGCTCCGTCCCAGGTCACTGCCCAACCCCTCCCCGCAACCAACTCTGGATGAGCCTTCGACAGCCGACTTCCCCGGTCCCGATGAATTCCTCCCCCAGGACCCACAACCATCTACAGAGCCCCACCTAGAAACAACCCCGCCAGCCACGCAATCCGAAAGGAGCACCCCCTGTCCCCGACGGTCCGGCCGAGCCAGGAAACCCCCCGCATACCTCACGGACTTCGAGTGGAAGGGAAACCCACCATCTGTTAAAGAACCTGTTAACCATACTGTTTTAAAATGTTCAAATGTTGTTATACATAACATACCTGTTCTGGGGGGGGGGAAAGGGGGTGAATCATATCCGGGAACCAGTAGTCCCCAAGCCGCAAGAGAAAGCCGGGCCGGCCGACATTTGACAGCTGACAGCTGTCAAATGGCCGCCCGAAGCAACGGCGCACGCGCACCGCCCAGCCGGCCGCCATTCCCGTTGACAGCTGTCAAAAGGGCTGCCGGGGGCCAACGCGCACGCGCCAGATTTGACAGTTCTCGGAACTGTCAAATCCAGGAGTCTTCAACCCGGTCCTCCAAGCTGAGCTAAGCGCTCAGCTGAAGGGAATTCCCTGACAGCCGCAGAGCTGTCAGAATACTGATAGTGGATTGGCTGCTTCCCGAACGGCGGGGAAATTACCGCTACCTGATTGGCTACACTGTTTGACAGTTCCCTATATAAGCCCGGATTGTTTTGACAGTCAGCTGCCGGGAGCTGAAGCAAATAAACGTGTTAACCTTGCCTATGGTCTCTCGCCTGTCTTTGTAAAGACAATTTAATCATTACCACACTCAATTGTTTCCACAAGATATTTATTAATGTAAAGCCTAATCCTAAACCTGTGAATTTACTAAGATGAACAGCGTAAGGTGTAATGTATAAATCAGGTTCCCTCTTAGAAATTAGAAGTCTCATTACAAAGCAGTGTTCCGTATCATACTGCATTCCTCTTTATTGGTGTATGTTATGATATAGATATGTATGTGTGTGTGTCTCTCTCTCTGTCGCTGTCTCTGTCTCTGTCTTTATCTCTCTCTCTCTCTCTCTCTCTCTCAATCTCTCTCTCTCTGTGTGTGTGTTTGTATGTGTGTTTGTGATTTTTATGCTCAGTATGCAATCACTTGGATTAACTAATCAGCTGGTTAGGCAAATAAATATTATCTCCAGCAGAAGACTTTGTTTTAACAAAGAGTTTCTGTTCCTCATTTCATCTCTTTCAGGGGACTTGACTAGATTGGAATAGAATAGAATAGAATAGAATAGAATAGAATAGAATAGAATAGAATAGAATAGAATAGAATAGAATAGAATAGAATAGAATAGAATAGAATAGAATAGAATAGAATAGAATAGAATAGAATAGAATAGAATAGAATAGAATAGAATAGAATAGATCTGGAAAGGACCTTGGAGGTCTTCTAGTCCAGCCCTCTGCTCAAGAAGGAGGACCTATACCACCTCAGACGGGTGATTGTCCAGTCTCTTTCTAAAAACCTCCAGCAGTGGAGCACCCACAATTTCTGGGGTAACCTGTTCCACTGATTGATTGCCCTCATTGTTAGGAAGTTTCTCCTTAATTCCAGGTTACTTCTCTCTTTCATCAGCTTCCAATCACTGTTTCTCATCCTTCCCTCTGGTGCTCTGGTGAACAACCTGACTCCCTCTTCTTTGTGGCAGCCCCACAAATATACATTTAAATCCAATGATATGAAATTTTTTTAAAAAGGCTGGCTATGCCATTTTTAAAATATTTTTACTGTTTGGGAATAAATTGTTTCTTTCCATTAAGCTACACACTTTCCTAGACTGTCATTATTCTACTTAAGTGAGTAAAGGCATCCTAACTCCTTCAAAATTCTTATTCAATTTTCCTTTATTTGGCTCAGCAAGGGCTCAGAAGTAGAGTTACCACTTTACAAAACCATATAGTGGGAGACAATTTTTTTTTTAAAAAATATTTTTTTCAAGGACCAAATATACAAGTAATCAACTGATATGTTTATTTTCAGGCTTCTCCAACAAAGGATGTTTTGTACAATATTAAAAGGTAAAGGTAAAAGTTCCCCCACACATGCGTGCTAGTCGTGTCCGACTCTAGGGGCTGGTGCTCATCTCCGTTTCAAAGCCGAAGAGCCAGCGCTTGTCCGAGGACATGTCCGTGGTCATGTGGCCAGCATGACTAGACGCCAAAGGCGCATGGAACGCTGCTCCCTTCCCACCGTAGTGGTCCCTATTTTTCTACTTGCATTTTTACGTCCTTTCGAACTGCTAGGTTGGCAGAAGCTGGAATGAGTAACAGGCACTCACTCTGTTACGCAGCACTCAGGATTCGACCCACCAAACTGCCAACCATCTGATCGACAAGCTCACTAACCCACTGAGCCACCGCGTCCCTTATACAATATATTGCATGTAAAAGTAATTCACTTAAGGACCTATTGTTTTTGATCTGTAGTATTCATATTATTATATATCTTTACATTTTATTTTATCATATCCCAATTTATCTTACTTTCTTATCTTAGCTTATCTCATTTCCTTCCACCGAAACTAACTAATAAAGATTACTACTACAATGACTATTTAGGGATAATTTTGGGCTGGACCCAAATAAATGTTAAATGTTGTAGGCATTTATTTACACTATAATAGTTTATGTTCATATCATTTACAAAAAATATTGAGGCTGCTAAATAAGTGTTGTTGAGGTGCTAGTGGTTGTTAAATTATTTCTGTGAAAAATGAGATGCACCTGGTTAAACACAAGAGGCCAAACAGCATCCTCGGCAGAAATGGTGAGGAGCTTATCTGGGGGAGCCATGGGGTCGATCCTTCCGATTTGGGCCCTTAGAAAGGAGTTATTTGGAAATGTGACCCAGTTGAAAATATCAAATCCAGTTTCCAATTCCCCATTGAGACCAAAAGAAATCAGTTCTCCAGCACTGTTGTTAAAAGAAACTTGCTTCAAAAAATGGTGGAGCTAAATGAAAGATCAAAGAAATATAAACATTAACTGGTTTCCTTGAATCATATGTAGGAATCTCAGTTCCCCCCGTATGGTTTATGGTCAATGGAATGCTATTTTTTCACCAATCTACACTGTTTATAATTGAAAAAGAAATGCTTTCTCTATCACATAGATTTTCCACTCTATTGAATATTTTCATCTCTAAATGTTTAATATAAAAATTCCAAGACAACGCTGAAAAAGAAAGAAAGTTGACACGATTAATTTGCTTTGATCAACTGAACATTTTATGGATTATGAATTAACTTGGTAGAATAATATATGTATATTACAATGGTAACCCCTGTGTTTATAACACATAATATTTGACAAAGATTAAAGGTTTTTCTATTTCTGTTTTCTTGCATATAACAATACCAATAACATTCAAAAGTATCTGTAAAGCAAAGAAGGATGGAGGGAGGTAGTTAGGAAGTATGAAAACAAACAAACAAATAAATACTTTAATTTTAACTGCCAAAATAAAAGAAGAATAAACATTGTTTTATATGATCTGATGATTTTCCTGAATTTGGATCAGTGGACACTACCTGCCATGGTGATTGAAGGAAATACTTGTGCCTCCTCTTATCAATTTTTTGATCTGCTTTGAGATTTGAGGTAAGCAAGGCCCTCAGAGCATGTGCCACAGCATAGACTGCATTATAGATGCTGTAACTAAGTCCACCCATGGTGGTCTCAAAGACAGAATTAGGAAGATTCTCCAAATTCTCTTCTCCAGTACAGATCCTTTCAGCATTCCCTTCACTTACATCGCTGGAAAATGAGCATTCAAATGCATCTTTCCAGAAATCCCTAATAAAGCCATCTTCTTTTTCAAAGTTTGGGTTTCTCTTCTTCATAAATTGTTGGAATACAGTCAACTCCTTTGAGTGAAGTGCAAAGTCAATTGCACCATGGAGAAAATTAATAGGCATATGTCTTTGTATCACAATAGAGGTGAATTCCATCTGAGCTGTCATGATCCAAATTTTGGCTTTTCTCTCCTTTGGAATATCATCAGAATCTAAAACAGAGAACATCATTCTCAAAGCCACTATGCTTGTAATTTCACCATTAAAGATCACTGCAATGACTGTACTCCACATAATCACTTTATATATTTTATCTGTCTTATCCATCATTTCAGCAGCTTCCCTGAAATACATCATTTGGGGTAGACATTCTATAAAGTCAAAGCATATTCCTCTCTCTGAAAACATGGAAAGACTATTTTGAACAAATCTCTCCCTATCTTCCTCATACAGAGAAATCAACCCAACCCAGGTCCATTCAAAATGCAATAGTAAGTGTAGTATTCCTTTAAGCTGGTGAATTTCATCAGGGAACATCCACTTGACAAAAATACCTGCTTGGTCATTATTCATCAAAGGAGCTGATCCATACGTAATCTAATTGAGGAAACATGGGAGAACAGAGGAAAAAAGGAAGAAAACTTTTTTAAAAATAAAGGAAGAATTCTTTTCTTTTTTTTACTTAATACAATTCTTGGGTTTCAGTGGGATACTGAAAGAGGCTTTGTAAAAAATACAGTTAGGGTTAAGGACGTCTATAAGTTTAATACTGTTCATGAAGCAAAAAGGGGACTATCCTTTGGTGATATTTTTGTCATTATATGACAAATATTTGTTGCCTCTGGAATCTTTCTCATAAGAGTTATCATGTGGGCCCAACATATGAAAATAATAACTAGCTCATGGACTTTTCCTCTTGCTCCATCTTTCTTCTCACCTGGGGAAATTTGTAGTTGCATAAATTGGTTGCCATGTTGACGCAGGTCTTAGTACGGGGTCCTCCAATGATGGCTACCGTGTTCGTCTGGTCATTACATTTGTAGTTTGGGATAAAATTATCTTTTGTAGATAAAAATTCCATTGCTAAATGATAAGTTGTATATTCCTCAAGATAATTGGTAGCCATGTGGAAACCGAGGCTAATATTGGGTAAAATTCCAAAATGTTCATTGATCTCCTTTACAGCAAATGCCAGAGCCAAAGTATGTTGATAATTATGAGTGAGGAACCTTCAGTGAGAGTTACAAACAACATCAAATATTTCTGCTTTATATTCAGACAGTTGATATTTTTAATGTTCTAGATCTAGTGCTTATTGTTTATTCTGGATATTTGGAGCCTTGTCCTTAATGAACAATAGCACTAGATTGTCAAATTCATAGTAAGCTATTTCTTCCAGGATCACTTTAGATATTACAGTAACATTTAATTTCAGTTCTATCTGTATTTTCTCTATAATATTCTAAGATTGAGAAGAAAGTTCCATTTTAAAAGGCTGAAAAAAAATCTCAAATGCACTTGTGGATTTTCTGCTTCATTACTGCGTAAGATGAAACAGGAAAAAAAAATCAGGATTAACCTGAGGGGATCTACAACCTCTACATTTGTACTTTCAGTGTTGGACTTTGGTGAAGGAAGGAAGTTTCCTGAAGAAAAAGTTATTTATATAATTTATGAGTCAAATCGATTTGTCTCAATTTGAACTTCTGTGTTAAGACAGGAGGTATTTCTGTGAGTTTTGTAATTAAAAATGGCTATATATGGACATTGGATTACTGATTAACGAGCAACTGATATGGTTCAGCAGAAAAAATACTGCAAGTGGTAACACAGGAAAGAGAAGTAGGAGGAGTAGCACCAGCAGGAGATACTTACAGATACTCATCAAGCAGTTCACAAGAGGGAAGTCTTTGAAATGTGATTTCATTGGAAAGAAAGAAGATCTGATAAATAATTGCAGCAATGATTAAGTCTCCAGGCTGATAATACTTGTGAGCAATTGGAAGCGGACTGCTGAGTTTGCAGTTGGAACCAGGAGAAATTAATATTATGTTAGGGGAAAAAAATAAAATCAGAATTCTGTATATAAACAACTCACTATAATATATGGCCATAGTAGATATCAAACAGTAGCTCCTATTTTATTATTCAAATGAGGAGTTGGGTTGGCCACCCTTAATGTTACCTTAAGTTTAGACCATGAACATTGTCTGAAATTAAGCCAAGAAAATATCAGTTCAAACACAAATCCTTCTTTTTCTCGTTACATGCAGTTCTGTATTTCTGAGCAGACGTTAAGACAATGCAATGTCTAATTCTTGGGCCCTAGTTTTGTCAGTGTGCTGGAATGCCCTTGTGACATGGAGAAGAAGGGACAATTCTATACTTAATTAGAAATGAATACTATTACTTGCAATGTAATATCAGAGAGAAACCTGTTTATTATGTCTCAGTAGACACTACTGCACTGTTATGAACTTTTGGAACTAAGATATTATGTAGAATTTGGGAGAGTGAAAAGTCATATGTACAGAAGAAGGAAAAACATACAATTAGAGAAAAGAATAATGTACATAATGTACTCCAAAGCACCTGAAAGCAGGACAAGAAGCAATGGATGGAAACTACTCAAGTTTTTTCAGTGTGCTGGAATGCCCTTGTGACATGGAGAAGAAGGGACAATTCTATACTTAATTAGAAATGAATACTATTACTTGCAATGTAATATCAGAGAGAAACATGTTTATTATGTCTCAGTAGACACTACTGCACTGTTATGAACTTTTGGAACTAAGATATTATGTAGAATTTGGGAGAGTGAAAAGTCATATGTACAGAAGAAGGAAAAACATACAATTAGAGAAAAGAATAATGTACATAATGTACTCCAAAGCACCTGAAAGCAGGACAAGAAGCAATGGATGGAAACTAATCAAGGAGAGAAGCAACCTAGAACTAAGGAGAAACTTCCTGACAGTTAGAACAATTAACCAGTGGAACAACCTGCCTCCAGAAGTGGTGAATGCTCCAACACTGGAAGTTTTTAAGAAGGGACTGGACAGCCATTTGCCTGAAATGGTATAGGGTTTCCTGCCTGAGCAGGGAGTTGGACTAGATGACCTCCAAGGTCCCTTCCAACATTATTATTGTTATTTATTGAGCTCATTTTGCTTACCCTTTGCTTAATATAAGATATATCATGATAATATTACCAATATTTGATCTGTCATGATACATTTTTTTACCCATTACTTGCCCCATCTTCTCCCCATATAGCATGTTCCAAATTATGCAAATGTGAGCAGTTTAATAGGTATCTTTTTGGTGGAAGGTAACAGTGTTCCCTGTGCAACAACATACTGCATCTCAAACATTGATATACCGGGGAGTGGATATTCATGTGCATTTTCCTCTATATGTTGAAAAAAAAGTGGTTGTGAAGAATATTTGAAGTGTTGGTTGTTTTTGTTTTTTGGCAAGAGTCTAGTGAAGCTTGTAGGCTACAGCACACAAAGTCAAAGATTTTGAGAAGAGTGCACCTTATAATATTAAAAATCCATTTTCAGACAGAATTCTATCCTTGATTAGCTTTTTTCATTTAATCACAAGATTTTGAATTTACATTGTTCACAGTAGTGGCGTCTGCCTGCAAAAGATGTTCCCAGACTGGAGTGAAACGCAGAACAGACTGCTTTATATTTGGTAGACCAGGTGCTCCTCCCAACACATATATGTCATCGTAGACCAGGTGCTCCTCCCAACACATATATGTCATCGCTGTCCTCTACTGACTGGAGTGAGGGGGAGCCTGTGGCCAAAAGGTTAATACAGCTGCCTAACTGGCAAGCTGCCCAGGTTTGAATCCCAGAGGGGTAAGACTAGCTGATGAGAGCTAAAGAGCTTGAAATAGCTATACTAGTCTCACTTTAACTCTTTGTTAGTCACAAAATTTTGAATATATACATTAAAAAGCCCTGCAGGATGCAGAATAGATTGACAGCTGCAATCTGGAAGGATGATACCATACATCAATGGGGTATCGGAGGTGACGGGATGAATATTGGCACCACACAATATTAGTGTGGCACACCAGCTAAATCAGACACACCGTGCTAAGGTGATGTGCTCCAAGGAGCCACTACCTGAAGAAGAAAAGTCATTGGTGGTTTACAGAGTAAGATGCAAGGACTGCCAGTGTAATTATATTGGAGAGACGGCCAAATGGCTCAAGACTAGAGTCCATGAGCATAAGTTGGCTGTCAAAAGGCATGAGCAATGCTCACAGATATGTCAACACATAGTCAACAATAACCACTCTTTTGACTTTATGAGGGTGGAGGCCATCCCCTAGGACATGTCTAAAGGAGGCTGCTTGCTTAAGGAAGCCTGGTGGTCAGATACACATTCAATTAATTGCCATATATTATTATTATTATTATTATTATTATTATTATTATTATTATTATTATTATTATTATTATTATTATTATTATTATTATTATTATTATTATTATTATTATTAATAATAATAATAATAATAATAATAATAATAATAATAATAATAATAATAATAATAATAATAATAATAATAATAATAATAATAATTTTATTTGTATACCGCCCTTCTCCCGAAGGACTCAGGGCAGTGAACAGGGCAATACATGTTAAAAAGACAGAATACAAAAATTAAAAAAAGATTAAACAAGTGCCCAGAACTCTTAGATAGTTTAAAACACATTTAAAAGTAATAAAAACCCAACCCCCTCCCATCAGGCCAGGCCAGCTTGTTCAAAAAGATACGTCTTTAGATCGCGCCGGAAGGAACGAAAGTCGGGTGCCATCCGGAGCTCAACCGGAAGACGGTTCCATAAATCCAGCGCACCCACAGAGAACGCCCTCCCCCTGGGGGCCACCAGTCGGCATTCTTTGACCGGTGGCACCCTGAGGAGACCCTCTCTGTGGGAGCGTATTGGGCGGAGGGAAGTTGATGCCGGCCACAGGTGCTCCCCAAGGTATTCCGGACCCATGCCATGTAGGGCTTTGTAGGTCAATACCAGCACCTTGAACCTCACCCGGAAGACAACTGGGAGCCAATGCAGCTCGCGGAGCAGGGGTGTAACATGGGAGTATTGGGAGACTCCCAACACAACTCTCGCGGCTGCATTCTGTACCAGTTGGAGCCTCCGAGTGGTCTTCAAGGGCAGCCCCATGTAGAAAGTGTTGCAGTAGTCTAAACGAGAGGTCACGAGCGCATGAGTGACCGTACGCAGGGCATCCCGGTCTAGATAGGGCCGTAACAGGCCCCCCTAGTCACAGCCACTATGTGATCTTCCAAAGTAAGCCGTGAATCTAGGAGGACTCCCAAGTTGCGAGCCCTATCTACGGGGGGTAATAGCTCACCCCCCATAGAAAGAGACAGGATATTCTGAATATCCCGGTATGCCGGTATGCACAGCCACTCAGTCTTGTCGGGGTTGAGTTGAAGTCTGTTCCTCCCCATCCAGACCCGAACCGCTTCCAGGCAATGGGAAATCACGTTGAGGGCATCACTGGGGTGGTTTGGGATTGAAATAAAAAGCTGGGTATCATCAGCGTACTGATGATACCCAACTCCAAAACCACGAATGATCTGACCCAGTGGTTTCATATAGATGTTGAACAGGAGAGGCGAGAGAACCGACCCCTGAGGGACTCCACAAGCGATAGGCCTCGAGGTCGACCTCTGCCCCCCTGCCAACACCGACTGCGAACGTCCCAGGAGATAGGAGGAGAACCACTGAAAGACTGTGCCTCCCACTCCCAATCCCCTGAGACACCGCAGCAGGATACCATGGTCGATGGTATCGAACGCCGCTGAGAGGTCTAATAGGACTAGGACAGAGGAATGTCCCCTGTCCCGGGCCCTCCAGAGATCATTCACCAGAGCGACCAATGCCGTCTCCGTGCTGTGCCCGGGCCTGAAACCCGATTGGTACGGGTCTAGATAATCCGCATCATCCAGGACCAGAGGGAGTTGATGCGCCACCACACTCTCAACAACTTTCGCAAGAAAGCGAAGGTTGGAGACCGGACGAAAGTTATTTAACACAGCTGGGTCCAAGGCAGGCTTCTTGAGGAGAGGTCTCACCACCGCCTCCTTCAAGATGGTGGGGAAACTGCCCTCACTCAAAGAGGCAGATATGATCGCCTGGAACCAGCCTCGTGTCCCCTCCTGAGCCGCATAAACCAGCCAGGAAGGGCACGGGTCCAATAAACATGTGGTGGAGCTCAACCTCCCCATAATCCTGTCCACTTCCTCTGGAGTCACAGAATCAAACTCCTCCCAGATAATATCGACAAGACCGCCCGTGTCCTGATCGTCAGACTCTGCCCAGTCGGAGTCCAGACCAGTCCAAATCCGAGCGATTTTGTCCGACAGATTTTGACTAAACTCCTCGGCACGACCCTGCAAGGGTTCCTCCCTCACCTCCTCATTAAGGAGGGAGCGGGTCACCCTAAACAGGGCGGCTGGGCAGTTATCTGCAGACGCGATAAGGGTAGCGAAGTGGTTAGACCTCGCCGCCCTTATCACTGCGAGATAAGACCTCATATAGGTTCTTAGTCGCAATCGGTCGGATTCGGATCGGCTGGACCTCCAATAGAGCTGCTACCAGCTTATCAAGCATTAAGAGTGCATGAACAACAACAAAAAAATACTGCCCACACTCAGAAAGAAAGGAGTCGAAAAAGATAGAAGCCGTATGACTCATGCAATGGAGAAAAATGCCGTACACAGTGTTCTACCAAGGTTGGAGGATGGGAGCAAGTGAGGAGGATCCAGTGGCAACTCCCGATGATCGTATGTGGACGGGACAAGAAGATAGAGGGTGGCAGCCCACGCACACAGAAATGGACGGAGGACGTCTGGCAAGGATGAGATTGACTGGGATGGTTGGTGAGGAGCAGGAGGAGCATTTGGCCGCAACAAATGCACCGAGGCACCCAACCTGAAGAGCAGAGGAGAACCGGGAGACCTAGAAGGGTAGAACAATGTGTACACCACCAGGGGAAGGGCGATGGATGGATGAGGGCAGCACGACTCATGAGATAGAGAAGAGGTCAGACACACAGCAGCCAACCGAGGTCGGGAGATGGGAAAAATTGGAGAGTGATCCAACAGCAACTCCAGACGATCGGATGCAGACAAGGTGAAGAGAGAGAGTGCTGTGTCTCGCATGCACAGTAATGCATGGATAATGGCCAGTGAAGATGGGATTGACTGGGATAGGCAGTGGTGGGCAGGAGTGGCATGCAGATGCAGTGAATGCACTGAAGTGGCCAGTCCAGGGATCAGAGGAAGATCAGCAGATTTGCAATGGTGGAATAGCATGCATATCATTAGACCAGGGCACATGGCTATTTGCAAGAGCTATGGGGGGGATCAGAGGAAAGTCCAACAATAGCCTCAAATAGCCAAGTGCAAGCAAGGCAGGTGGAGAAGATAGAGAAGGGAGAAGGAGAAGGATATTAAGTGCAAAAGCAATTAAGATATGATTTGGTTATAAATTTATATAAAACTGACATTGATATTATGATAAACATATAACAAAGATGTTGATATTTAATTGTATATTTATTATAATAATTGTATTTGCCTAGTGTGGGAAAACAGGTACTATCAGAGGAAGAGGAAATATTTGATGGTGTAATATTGGATCTAGATTGAAAAAAGTTAATATATGCCACTGAATTACTAATGGACGCAGATAACATGCTGTCTGTTAAGTATCTGATTGTAAAATGAGAAAATTAATAAAATTTTTATATAAAAAACAACACTTCCTGTATTTTGAACAAGAGATTATAATCATGTGGATTCTCTTTGTATTTAATTTCCAGGTACTCTCTAACTTCCTAGGTTCTCCTCCTTTCATATCAGCTTCATGCAGAGCAAGACAAATATTTATTTCTTAATTTTCATATTTCTTAACTATTCATCTCCTTCAGAGAGTAACTCAAAGTGGGTTTTTTTTTGCCCAAGATGGCGGCGACCACGGGTGGCGTTTGCTGAGCTCTGCGGTGAGCCGACACAATGGGGGACTGGGAGGCTCACGAAAGCCCAGCCGAGGGGCATATTCGGAGGGGGGGTGTAGGAACAACAGGCTAGCACTGTTTCACGGTGTGGAGCCTTTCCCCCCCCAGAGAAGTAGCAGCGGCAGCGGCAGTGGCCGGGCGGCCTGTAACCTGCCGCCGATCAGCTGGTGCTCTGGATCAGCTGTCGGGTGCTGTGCTGGCTAGAATTGATCGCTTGCTTCCACTTACCTCGGGCGCTGGGGAGCTTCGTCAGACTGAAATGACTTCGTCAGCCTAGGATCCTGCTGTGGACCCCTGGATGGATTATCAGGCGCCTGAACTCAATTGGAGGGCGCCGTTTGCAGCCGCATGGATCTCTCTACTCCTGACTGTTACTCCTGGTCTTTCCGCTTATAAAATGGCTGCGGATTCCCGTTTCGGCGTGGAGGCTATGGGGGAGACTTTTCTGTCTCCTTCTTTTTCTCAGAGAATGCTGGAGATTTGGCTGCTTGAATCTGAGCACTTGACATTTATGACTGAGCTCCCTGCTGCCCTAGGAATGGATTTAGCGTGTTTGGATGGTCTTTGCTTGTTACTTTCCAAGATGGATTGGAGGCTGGAACAGGATTTGGGACATTTTTTCTCCTGTTCCCGTGACCTCCCTATGATGTTCCGGAAGGAGTCTAGGACAGGCCGTGGTGAGAGGGCGGCCCTGGACTGGCTATCAATCCCCTGCTGGTGTGAGAGACTAGCAGGGGGGATTTCTACTCCCCCAGCAATGCTGCCCTTATCAATCCCAGGCTGGATCTCATGGCTAGGTGAAAGGACAGTCATGGGCTCTTGTCTGGACCGGCTCAGGTGAGAGCAGAGCCGGATTGGCGGATTGCTGGATGAAGACATGTTCCGGACTTAATGTTTTTACATCTTAACTAACATCTTATCATCTTAATAACATCTGACCCCATTTGTGAACAATGGCTCATATGGACAGTTCTATCTCATGGCTCGAGTACAATACTCTAGATCGGACTTGTACGCCCTCAGGGGGGTTTCTCCCTCCTGGATACGACCAGCCTCCCTTTCTAACATTTCCCTTGATGACGGGCCCAATTGCTGGGACCCCGAGAGGTGGCTGGGCTTAACTAGGGGCCTCTGGTGGAGACGCATTAAGAGGCCCCTGATATATTTTTAGCTAGGTATTTTAAAGGGTTAGGGATGGGGAGGGACAGTAGGGTGGGGAGGGACTTTTTAATTGGTACCCAGTCTGGGCCTATGAAGGGTTCCGGCGAGATAGGGTTGGGGCGGAGACTGCTGGTTCTGTGTGTGCTGGGGTGGGGCTGCAAATCCCCACGACGATAGGGAATGGTGGCAGGTGTTTGCACGGAGGGCCATATCAACATCTGGGATCACGCCCCCGCTGTCTTCGAGCAGTGGCGCGCTCCGACCCTCCGGTTGGCACCCACTTGCCCGGGGGTGAGGGTGATCAGGTCCCTGAGCTTAGGCTGGTTTATTTTAACGCCAGATCCGTTGTTAACAAGGCTCCCCTCGTTCGTGACTTGATTGAGGAGGAATGCGCGGATCTGGCGTGCATTACGGAAACTTGGGTGGGCTCGGAGGGAGGGGTCCCTCTGACTGAATTATGTCCCCCAAGTTTCCGTGTGCTACACCGGCTGCAGGCTCAGGGCAGGGGTGGAGGGGTGGCGGTGGTTATCAGGGAGACTTTATGTCCGCAGGAGACCACCATTGTCCAGACTGGCGGGAGTGAGACCCTCCTCCTGAGATGTGGCCCTCGGGTTCAGATGGGCTTGTTGCTCACATACCTGGCACCCAGCTGTGTGGCAACAGCCCTGCCCGAGCTGCTCGACACCCTCTCAGGGTTGGCGGTGGAGTTCCCCAGGCTTATGGTACTGGGTGATTTCAACCTGCCTTCACTGGGAGGGTCATCTGAGTTGGCTTGGGAGTTCATGGCTTCCATGACAGCCATTGGCCTGACCCAAGTAATTCAGGGCCCGACTCATGCAGGGGGTCACACTCTCGACCTGGTGTTCCTGTCCGGACAGTGGTTGGATGTTCTAGGAGGGGGTTCACCGGTCATTGTTCCCCTGTCATGGTCCGACCATTATATCCTGTGGCTGGTCTTCCGTTATGCTACCCCCCACTGCTGGGCGGCGGGACCAACCAGGTGGTTCCACCCCAGGCGCCTAATGGACCCGGAACAGTTCCAGATGGCGCTTGGGTCTATACCCATCGCCCTCACCCACAGCCCAGTGGAGGCCTTGGTTGATGCCTGGGATAAGGCAGCCGCTGAGGCACTCGACTGTGTTGTACCCTTGCGACCCCTGACCCAGCACAGATCCCGTTGGGCTCCATGGTTTTCTGTGGAGCTCCGGGAGATGAAGCGTCGGAGACGGGGTCTAGAGAGCTGTTGGAGATCCACCTGATCCGAATCTGACCGATTGCAGTTAAGAACCTTTATAAGGTCTTATCTTGCGGCGATGAGGACGGCGAAGGCTAATTACTTCTCTGCCCTTATCGCGTCCGCAGATAATCGCCCGGCCACCCTCTTTAGGGTGACTCGCTCCCTTCTTAACCAGGAGGTGAGGGAGGATCCCTTGCAGGGGCGGGCCGAGGAGTTTAGTCATCATCTGACGGACAAAATCGCTCAGATCCGGGCCGGTTTGGACTCTGACTGGGCAGAGTCTGACGTGGAGGAATCGGATGGTCTTGAGCATGTTATCTGGACTGAGTTCGATCCTTTTTCCCCTGATGAAGTGGACAGGATGATGAGGAGGCTGAGCTCCACCACCTGTTTGTTGGACCCGTGCCCCTCCTGGCTGGTTTATGCGGCTCGGGAGGAGACACGAGGCTGGTTCCAGGCAGTAATAACTGCTTCCTTGAAGGAGGGTGTCTTCCCCGCCTCCCTGAAGGAGGCGGTGGTGAGACCCCTCCTCAAGAAGCCTGCCCTGGACCCAGCTGTTTTAAATAACTATCGTCCGGTCTCCAACCTCCGCTTTCTGGCGAAGGTTGTTGAGAGTGTGGTGGCCCATTAGCTTCCTCTGTTCCTGGATGAAACTGATTATCTGGACCCGTACCAATCGGGTTTCAGGCCTGGGCACAGCACGGAGACGGCATTGGTCGCGCTGGTGAATGATCTCTGGCGGGCTCGGGACAGGGGTTGTTCCTCTGTCCTAGTCCTATTAGACCTCTCAGCGGCTTTCGATATCATCGACCATGGTATCCTACTGCAGCGTCTCAGGGAGTTGGGAGTGGGAGGCACTGTTTTGCAGTGGTTCTCCTCCTATCTCCTGGGCCACTCGCAGTCGGTGTTGACGGGAGGGCAGAAGTCCGCCCCGAGGCCTCTCGTTTGTGGAGTTCCTCAGGGGTCAGTTCTCTCACCCCTCCTGTTCAACATCTATATGAAGCCGCTGGGCGAGATCATTCGTGGTTTTGGGGTGTGGTATCATCAGTACGCTGATGATACCCAACTTTTTTTTCTCCACCCCAAACCAACCCAGCGATGCCCTCGCCGTGATGTCCCATTGCCTGGAAGCGGTCCGGGTCTGGATGGGGAGAAACAGGCTTCGTCTCAATCCTGCCAAGACTGAGTGGCTGTGCATACCGGCATATCGGGTCAACCAGACTATTCCATCTCTAACGATGGGGGGGTGAGGTGTTAACCCCCGTTGATAGGGCTCGCAACTTGGGCGTCCTCCTGGATTCGCAGCTCACTTTTGAAGACCATATAGGAGCTGTGACAAGGGGGGCTTTTGCCCAGGTTCGCCTGGTGCACCAGTTGCGACCCTACCTGGACCGAGATGCCCTACGCACAGTCACTCATGTGCTTGTGACCTCCCGTTTAGACTACTGCAACGCTCTCTACATGGGGCTGTCCTTGAGGACCACCCGGAGGCTTCAACTGGTGCAGAATGCGGCCGCGCAGGTCGTGATGGGGGTCTCCCGATATTCCCATGTAACACCTCTACTCCGCGAGCTGCATTGGCTTCCAGTTGCCCTTCGGGTGAGATTCAAGGTGCTGGTGATGACCTATAAAGCCCTAAATGGCGAGGGTCCAGGATATTTGAGGGAACACCTGCTGCCAGCATCAAGTTCCCTTCATCCAGTGCGCTCCCACAGGGAGGGTCTCCTCAGGGTGCCGCCGGTTAAAGACTACCGGCGTTTAACACCCAGGGGTAGGGCCTTCTCAGTGGGTGCGCCTGCCGTGTGGAACCAGCTGCCTGCGGAGCTTAGGACTGCCCCCAACTTCCGTTCATTCCGCCGGGACCTGAAGACCTGGCTCTTCGAGCTCTCTGGCCCAGGCTGAGAATATTTTTAATTTTAATTTTAACTGGGTTTTAATTTTCTCAGGGTTCTATTTAATCTCTTTTAATTTGTTTTAACGTTTGTATTGACTGTTTTTTAAATGCCCTGTAAACCGCCCTGAGTCCTTCGAGAAAGGGCGGTATATAAATCTAAATAAAATAAAAATAAATAATTAATCAATAAACTAAAATTAAAATCTGAATAATTTAAGATTAAAATTTTTAAAAAATGCTTCATTGTCTGTCATGGTGTCATAGGCTGAGTGCAATATATATCTGCATCTCTATATATCAGGTTACTGCTCCAAACTACAAAAATAACTTTTAAAAAAAAGCCCTATTGGGTGAAAGTAACCAAGTTGCTTCATTGAAGAGATCTGGTATAATTATCAGCTTCATTTCTTTATTAGTTGCTCCTTCTTATTCCAGTCAGGTCTCAGAATAATAAGAGTTGTCGTGAGGGCCCAACAACTGAAAATAATAACTAGCTCATTGACTTTCCCTCTGGCTCCATACTGTATTTCTTCTCACCTGGGGAAATTTGAAGTTGCACAAAGTAGTTCCCATGTTGACACAGGTCTTAGTACGGGCTCCTCCCATGACGTCTATTGTGTTGGTCTGGTCATTACATTTGTAGCTGGGGATATATCAGCTCCAACACAAATCCTTCTTTTTCTCCCTACCTGCAATTCTGTATTTCTGAGCAGAGGTTAATATAATGCAATGTCTTAATCCAAGGTCCTAGTTTTGTCAGTGTCTGCTGAAATGCCCTTGGGACATGGAGAAGAAGGGACGATGTCTATACATTAAGTACTGAGTTACTCGCAAGGGAACTTTGAAAAATATCAGAGTGAAACATGTTGATTATTTCTCACTAGACACAAATGCCGTGTTATGAACCTTTGGAACTAAGATATTAAGTAAAAAATGGTAGAATGAAAGCTCATATGTACAGAAGAAGAAAAAACATACAATTAGAGAAAACAATAATGGACATACATTTATTGAACTCATTTTGCTTACCTTTTGCTTAATCTAAGATCTATCATGAATAATTTAAGACTAAAAACTTTAAAAGGTGTATTATCTGCCACGATGTCATAGACAGAGTGCAATATATATATGCATCTCTATGTATCTGATTACACAAAAATGAAAAAAAAGCCCTATTGGGCAAAAGTAACCAGGTTGTTTCATTCAAGGGATAAAAAAATTATCAGCTTCATTTCTTTATCAGTTGCTCCTTCTTATTCAAATCAGGCCTCAGAATAATGATATAGCACTTGGGGGAAAAGATACAGCCCAGTAATCCAGCTGCTGAAGCCAAAATAGAGAAGATCTCTACAGCAACCACATATTTCCCCTTTGTACTCAAATATGTGGGAACAAATGACACCCAGACGCTACAAAAGACCAACATGCTGAAGGTGATAAATTTGGCTTCGTTGAAGCTATCAGGTAAATTCCTGGCTAGGAAGGCGACCGTGAAAGTGACAGCAGTCAACAGCCCCATAAAGCCTAGGACAGTATAAAACATTGTGGTTGAACCTTCATTACATTCCAGGACAATTTCTTCAGCTATGGAATGCATGTCTGAATCTGGAAATGGGGGAGAAACTCCCAGCCACAGTACACAAATGCTGAACTGAGCCATGAAAACAGAGAGGACAACAGTGTTGGCCATCCTTCTCCCCACCCATTTCCTCATGTTGGAGCCTGGCTTGGTGGCCATGAAAGCAAGAACTACTATGGTTGTTTTACCCAAAATACAAGAAAGGGCTACAGAGAAAGTGATGCCAAAAGCAGTCTGTCTCATGAGACATTTCACTTTATCAGGTTGCCCAATGAAGAGCAAAGTACAAAGGAAGGAAAGCAGAAGAGCAATGAGAAGTGTGTAGGTAAGGTTCCTGTTGTTGGCTTTGACAATGGGAGTGTCCTGGTGTTTTATGAAGATTCCTAGCACCACAGCTGAGATGATAGAAAAGGAGATTGCAATCATTACCAAAGAAATCCCCAAAGGCTCTTGGAAATTCAAATAAGTTACAGTTTTTTGAAGGCAATCATCTTGACCCTTGTTTGGATATTGATCCTCTTGACATGGGAAACAGTCATCTAAGTCTGGGGGAAGAAACAAAACTATTTCACAAAACTACTTTACTTTTAATCATGAAGAATTAATAACATACTTGATTTATTTAGATCCTATGACTTCATAATATTTTTTCTCAAAATGATTGACAATGAAATGCATTAAATACTGTAGTGTTCAGTTTCAATATCCCTTAAGTTATACAGCTACACCAAAATCTGTATGTGATACTTCTATTCTTCAGGTAGAATAGGAAGTAAAAAGGGTTGAAATAGTAGGAAAAAATGTTGCATGGATTGAATTTGATGGAATGTTAACCTTACAGTCAAAAAGCATATACAAAAAAGCCTTCTGGATTGGTTAATAACAAGCATTGGTTACCTGCCAAAATGTTTATACTTCTAGAAGCAATAAGGAGAATAATCCAACTGTGAGAAACCTATTGATGAAGATGAAGGTAAAGATTTGAGGGTAAAGGAATGAGAGTAAAGGTTTGTTCTCCAAGCCAGTGGGCTTGGTTTCCCACGTTTCATTACAAGGCTAGATAACATCTTCAGTGGAGTTTAGGGAATGTCAGCTGAAGATGTTACTCCACTGCAGCTGTTCCTAGCCTGGTAACAAAATGTTCAGAAACCAACCCACAGGCTTGGAGAACAAACTTTTACCCTTGTTCTACACCCTAGCTATAGATATTTACCACTATTGCAAATCTTAAGGAACATTATGCCTTTTAAATTAAACTGATGGATTATACCATTAAATATTTCCAAAAATTGCTTTTTTAAAAGGCAAATGAACTTTGTTTTTCCTTGAAGACATTTTATTTCTCATTCAGAAGCTTGTTCAATTCTGACTGAAGCCAGAACTACAGTCAGAGCTGAAGAAGCTTCTTGGATGAGAAGCAAAACGTTTTCATGGAAAAACAAAGAAAGTCCAGCTGCCATTTGAAAAATGCCCTTGGTACAAAAAGCACCTTTGGATGACTTAGAATTTACATAAATATTAAATAGCTCACTGAACTATAAACAAGCAGTTCACATTTTTCATTGCTTATCTATAGAATCTATAAGATAGCTCAAAATTTTTCATTACCATAAAACTGATTAAAAATTCAAAACCATTTATATTTATTAAATCATTGATATATTTAGTAGATTCCTTTGCTTACCCATTTGGTCAGCTATCTTCCCTTCTGGACACTGCCTACAGTCATAGCAGCAGGATAATTTCCCTTCCACTTTGACCTTGCTGTTGCCAAAGGGACATTTCTCATTACAGATGGAAAGAGGCAATGTCTGTTCATAAATAAAATGAGATTGCTTTCATATGAAAAATTTATGTGTTGGGAGTGTCCATTTCATCAATTAACTATGCTGAAACTCTTCACAGACTTATCAATCCTTAGTGTCCCATTTCACCATTTTTTCTTGTTTTAAATTTATCAAAAGATTCTTTAATTCATTTCTTCCTCAATCCTAAGCAACTACCATAGAATAGGTTTGAACATCAACTGCCAAAGTTAACCAGCGATCATGTTGAAGTTCACACCTCATAAACCTCCTGAGTTTGAGAAACACTGTTTAACTCTTCCTCTCCCCCCCCCCCCACCTTTCTTCCATTGAATCATACACAATTCTGAGAGACTGCCTGGAGAAGTTCTTGCAGTTTTCTTGAAAAGATTTTGAGATGTGCTTTACTATGCCCTCATTTCTAAAGTGAGAAGATGACTAGCTGAGAATCACTCAGTTGGTTTTTAACTTGAGGAAGGGAGGAGTAAAAACTTACCTTCTCTTTAATTATTTATAAAGAATATGTTCATTACCACACTCAACTGTTTCCACAAGATGTTTATTAACTTAACGTAAAGCCTAATCCTAAACCTGAGAATTTACTAAACTGAACTGGGTGTGGTGTAATGTATAAATGAGGTTCCCTCTTAGAAATTAGAAGTCTCATCACAAAGCAGTGTTCTGTATCATACTGCATTCCTTTTTATTGGTGTATGTTATGATATAGATATGTATGTCTCTCTCTGTGTGTGTCTGTTTGTGTGTTTGTGATTTTTATGCTCAGTATGCAATCATTTGGATTAACTAATCAGCTGGTTAGGCAAATAAATAGTATCTCCAGCAGAAGACTTTGTTTTAACAAAGAGTTTCTGTTCCTCATTTCATCTCTTTCAGGGGACTAGACTAGACTGGAATAGAATAGAATAGAATAGAATAGAATAGAATAGAATAGAATAGAATAGAATAGAATAGAATAGAATAGAATAGAATAGAATAGAATAGAATAGAATAGAATAGAATAGAATAGAATAGATCTGTAAAGGACCTTGGAGGTCTTCTAGTCCAGCCCTCTGCTCAAGAAGGAGGACCTATACCACCTCAGACGAGTGATTGTCCAGTCTCTTTCTAAAAACTTCCAGCAGTGGAGCACCCACAATTTCTGGGGTAACCTGTTCCACTGATTGATTGTCCTCATTGTTAGGAAGTTTCTCCTTAATTCCAGTTTACTTCTCTATTTCATCAGCTTCCAATCATTGTTTCTCATCCTTCCCTCTGGTGCTCTGGTGAACAAACTGATTCCCTCTTCTTTGTGGCAGCCCCTCAAATATAAATTTAAATCCAAGGAGATGATTTTTTTAAAAAAAAAAGCCTGGCTATGCTATTTTTAAAATATTTTTACTGTTTGGGAATAAATTGTTTCTTTCCATTAAGCTACACACTTTCCTAGACTGTCATTATTCTACTTAAGTGAGTAAAGACATCCTAACTCCTTCAAATGTCTTATTCAATTTTCCCTTATTTGGCTCAGCAAGGGCTCAGAAGTAGAGTTACCACTTTACAAAACCATATAGAGGGAGACATTTTAAAAAACAAAAAACAAAATATATTTTCCTCACGGACCAAATATACAAGTAATCAACTGATATGTTTATTTTCAGGCTTCTCCAACAAAGAACATGATTTATATAATATATTGCATGTAAAAGTAATTCACTTAAGGACCTATAGTTTTTGATCTGTAGTATTCATATTATTATATACTGTATCTTTGCATTCTATTTTATCATATCCCAATTTATCTTACTTTTTTATCTTAGCTTATTTCATTCCACTGAAATTAACTAATAAAGATTACTACTATAATGACCATTGTGATAATTTTGCGCTGGACCCAAATAAATGTTAAATGTTGTAGGCATTTATTTACACTATAATAGTTTATGTTCGTATCATTTACAAAAAATATTGAGGCTGCTAAATAAGTGTTGTTGAGGTGTTAGTGGTTGTTAAATTATTTCTGTGAAAAATGAGATGCACCTGGTTAAATACAAGAGGCCAAACAGCATCCTTGGCAGAAATGGTGAGGAGCTTATCTGGGGGAGCCATGCGGTCGATCCTTCCGATTTGGGCCCTTAGAAAGGAGTTGTTTGGAAATGTGACCCAGTTGAAAATATCAAATCCAGTTTCCAATTCCCCATTGAGACCAAAAGAAATCAGTTCTCCAGCACTGTTGTTAAAAGAAACTTGCTTCAAAAAATGGTGGAGCTAAATGAAAGATCAAAGAAATATAAACATTAACTAGTTTCCTTGAATCATATGTAGGAATCTCAGTTCCCTCCGTATGGTTTATGGTCAATGGAATGCTATTTTTTCACCAATCTACACTGTTTATAATTGAAAAAGAAATGCTTTCTCTATCACATAGATTTTCCACTCTATTGAATATTTTCATCTCTAAATGTTTAATATAAAAATTCCAAGACAACGCTGAAAAAGAAAGAAAGTTGACACCATTAATTTGCTTTGATCAACTGAACATTTTATGGATTATGAATTAACTTGGTAGAATAAAAGATATATTACAATGGTAACCCCTGTGTTTATAACACATAATATTTGACAAAGATAAAAGGTTTTTCTATTTCTGTTTTCTTGCATATAACAATACCAATAACATTCAAAAGTATCTGTAAAGCAAAGAAGGATGGAGTAGGTAGTTAGGAAGTATGAAAACAAACAAACAAATAAATACTTTAATTTTAACTGCCAAAATAAAAGAAGAATAAACATTGTTTTATATAATCTGATGATTTTCCTGAATTTGGATCAGTGGACACTACCTGCCATGGTGATTGAAGGAAATACTTGTGCCTCCTCTTATCATTTTTTTCATCTGCTTTGAGATTTGAGGTAAGCAAGGCCCTCAGAGCATGTGCCACAGCATAGACTGCATTATAGATGCTGTAACTAAGTCCACCCATGGTGGTTTCAAAGACAGAATTAGGAAGATTCTCCAAATTCTCTTCTCCAGTACAGATCCTTTCAGCATTCCCTTCACTTACATCGCTGGAGAATGAGCATTCAAATGCATCTTTCCAGAAATCCCTAATAAAGCCATCTTCTTTTTCAAAGTTTAGGTTTCTCTTTTGCATAAATTGTTGGAATACAGTCAACTCCTTTGAGTGAAGTGCAAAATCAATTGCACCATGGAGAAAATCAATAGGCAAATGTCTTTGTATCAGAATGGAGGTGAATTCCATCTGAGCTGTCATGATCCAAATTTTGGCTTTCCTCTCCTTTGGAATATCATCAGAATCTAAAACAGAGAGCATCATTCTCAAAGTCACTATGCTTGTAATTTCAGCACTAAAGATCACTGCAATGACTGTACTCCACATAATCACTTTATATATTTTATCTGCCTTATCCACCATTTCAGCAGCTTCACTACCATACATCATTTGAGGTAGACATTCTATAAAGTCAAAGCATATTCCTCTCTCTGAAAACATGGAAAGACTATTTTGAACAAATCTCTCCCTGTCTTCCTCATACAGAGAAATCAACCCAACCCAGGTCCATCCAAAATGCAATAGTAAGTGTAGTATTCCTTTAAGCTGGTGAATTTCATCAGGGAACATCCATTTGACAAAAATTCCTGCTTGGTCATTATTCATCAAAGGAGCTGATCCATACGTAATCTAGTTGACGAAACATGGGAGAACAGAGGAAAAAAGGAAGCAAACTTTTTTAAAAATAAAGGAAGATACTTTATTGTACTTAATTCAATTCTTGGGTTTGAGTGGGATAGTGAAAGAGGCTTTGTAAAAAATACAGTTAGGGTTAAGGACATCTGTATGTTTAATACTGGTCATGAAGCAAAAAGGGACTATCCTTTGGTGATATTGTCATTATATGACAAATATTTGTTGCCTCTGGAATCTTTCTCATAAGAGTTATCATGTGGGCCCAACATCTGAAAATAATAACTAGCTCATGAACTTTTCCTCTTGCTCCATCTTTCTTCTCACCTGGGGAAATTTGTAGTTGCATAAAGTGGTTGCCATGTTGACACAGGTCTTAGTACGGGGTCCTCCAATGATGGCTACCGTGTTGGTCTGGTCATTACATTTGTAGTTGGGGATAAAATTATCTTTTGTAGATAAAAATTCCATTGCTAAAAGATAAGTTGTATATTCCTCAAGATAATTAGTAGCGATGTGGAAACCGAGGCTAATATTGGGTAAAATTCCAAAATGTTCATTGATCTCCTTTACAGCAAATGCCAGAGCCAAAGTATGTTGATAATTATGAGTGAGGAACCTTCAGTGAGAGTTACAAACATCGTCAAATATTTCTGCTTCATGTTCAGACAGTTGATATTTTTAATGTTCTAGATCTAGTGCTTATTGTTTATTCTGGATGTTTGGATCTTTGTCCTTAATGAACAATAGCACTAGATTGTATAAGGAATCACTGATGGGCAGGGGCGATAAGTTAACATTGAACTGAGAAAGCATTTGAAGCCTGCTTTCTTCTGTATTTTATATTCTTCTTCTGGCAAACTGTCAAATTCATAGTAAGCTATTTCTTCCAGGATCAACTTAGATATTACAGTAACATTTAACTTCAGTTCTATCTGTATTTTGTCTATAATATTCTAAGATTGAGAAGAAAGTTCCATTTTTCAACACTAGACTTTAAAAGTCTGACAGAAAATCTCAAATGCACTTGAGGAATATCCTGTTTCATTTCTGGGTGAGATGAAACAGGGGAAAAAAATCAGGATTAACCCAAGGAGATCTACAACCTCCAGATTTTTACATTCAATGGATGACTTTGTTGAAGGAAAGACATTTCCTGAGGAAAAAGTAACTAATATAATTTATGAGTCAAATTGATTTGTCTCAATTTGAACTTCTGTGTTAAGACAGGAGGTATTTCTGTGAGTTTTGCAATTAAAAATTGCTATATACGGACATTGGAAGTTGATTACTGATTAACTAGTAGCTGATATGGTTCAGCACAAAAATACTGCAGGTGGTAATGCAAGAAAGAGAAGTAGGAGGAGTAGCACCAGCAGGAGATACTTACAGATACTGATCAAGCACTTCACGAGAGGGAAGTCTTTGAAATGTGATCTCATTGGAAAGAAAGAAGACCTGATAAATAATTGCAGCAATGATTAAGTCTCCAGACTGATAATACTTGTGAACAATTGGAAGAGGACTGCTGAGTTTGCAGTTGGAACCAAGAGAAATTAATATTATGCTGGGGAAAAAAAATAAAATCCATGTTCTGAATATAACCAACTCACTATAATACATGGCCATAGTAGATATGAAACAGTAGCTCCTATTTTATTATTCAAATGAGGAGTTGGGTTGGCCACCCCTTAATGTTACCTAAAGTTTAGACCATAAACGTTATCTGAAATTAAGCCAAGAAAATATCAATTCAGACACAAATCCTTCTTTTTTCTCCCTACATGCAGTTCTGCATTTCTGAGCAGAGATTAATAGAGAGCAGTATCTTAATCTAGGATCCTACTTTTACAGTGTCTGCTGGAATGCCCTTGTGACATGGAGAAGAAGGGACAATGTCTATACTTAATGAGTAATGAATACTATTACTTGCAATGGTACTTTGAAAAATATCAGAGAGAGATGTCTATTATGTCTCAGTAAACACTACTGCACTCTTACGAACTTTTGGAACTAAGATATTAAGTAGAAATTGGGAAAGTGAAAGGTCATATGTACAGAAGAAAAAAAACATACAATTAGTGAAAAGAATGATGGAAATACATTTATTGAGCTCACTTTGCTTACCCTTTGCTTAATATAAGATCTATCATGATATTACTTAATATATGATCTATCATGATACTATTAGTATTATCCATTATTTGCCCCATCTCCTGCCCATCTAGCATGTTCCAAAGCATGCAAATGCAAGCAGATTAATAGGTACCATTTTGGTTGAAGGTAACTCTTCCATGTCCCTTTGGTGTATAGCCATGCTGGTCACATGACCACAGAAAATATCTTTGGACAATGCTGGCTCTTTTTGCCAAGAAAAGGAGATGAGCACCATGCCCTGGAGTTGGACATGACTGACAGGGAAACCTTTACCTTTATATTATATGATAAGTAGTGCTATAAATATCATTTAAGTTTTAAAAGGAAGTATAGGAAATGGAGCTTAGGAATGGGAATTGAACCTGTTAGGGCTGGCATTTCAAACCCGCGACATCATGTGACGTCGCGTGACGTATCGGAACTTTTTCCCATTGTCGAAAATGGGATGGGCGCGGTTTCTCCATGACGCTCCAGCCTGCAGGCCGGCAGTTTGACACCCCTGTGTTAGGGTGTACCTAGGCTCTCCGAAAAACCAGCTGAGCATTTTCAAAGTGCTCCTTCTGCTTCCTCTCATTTTCTAAGTCCTGCAGTAATGAGATCCTTTGTGGTACCACACCTGACATGCCAACTATGACCACTCCATTGGCAAGCTAATTTGGCCACATTAATCATTTCCCTTGTCTTTCCCTCACTCATCAGCTTACTATGCTTCTGGACTCTCTGAAAAATATAATGGTGCTTAAATACTGTATTTATGAACATATTTGAATTTTTCCATATTTCTTTATAATTATGATGTAAAATATGACCTGTTCTCCACATAGGTCCTAAACTATGTGAAAGGAACACTGTTAAATAAATGAGTTGAAAACATTATAAAGGTAAAGGTAAAGTTTCCCCCGCATATGCGTGCTAGTTGTTTCCAACTCTAGGGGCCGGTGCTCATCTCCGTTTCAAAGCCGAAGAGCCAGCGCTTGTCCGAGGATGTCTCCGTGGTCATGTGGCCAGCATGACTAGACGCCAAAGGCGCACAGAACGCTGTTACCTTCCCACCGGAGCGGTCCCTATTTTTCTACTTGCATTTTTACGTGCTTTCAAACTGCTAGGTTGGCAGAAGCTGGGACGAGTAACAGGCGCTCACTCTGCTATGCGGCACTCGGGATTAGACCCACCAAACTGCTGACCTTCTGATCGACAAGCTCAGCATCCTAACCCACTGAGCCACCGCGTCCCTTGAAAACATTATACGTGTCCATTTATTTATTGAGAAAAATGTTCCAAAGATACAATTCATACTTTTCTGTGGCATATGTATGTGAAACTTTGCTTTCAATAAGTGCAGTGCTTCCTCTTGGGCAGCAGTAACTCAATGGTTGACAATAAATTTGAGTAGTTGTTCTAGATTTCCATGAAATTTAGTTCATATTATTTGGTCATTGCACTGCATTGCATTGCATTGCAGCCATGAACTGTTCTGCTATATCCTTATTAGCTATAAACAAAACACTGTTTCTTCTTTTTTTTCATATCCTCAGTATGAAATAGATTTTCTGATTGAAAGTGTCTGGTGCAAGTTCATCTCAATTCACCAATGCCTAAGATTTCAATTTATGGTTGTTTCACTGTGTTGGGCTTTCCCACATTTATGCTTCTTCTTCTGTTCCACAGGAGCTGTAATTCTCTGTTTGCTACTTCATATTTTCATTTTCTGCATGGCAACATCAGTACCTACAAATTCTGAATTCTTTAATCTAATTATAAAAACCATGAATACTCTGAAAGATCTTTAGCTCTTCCTCAGTAGCATATTGAGTCCCATCTGACCGGAGGGGCCCATAATCTACATTATACCATCAATGATTTTATATATTTTTCCATGTGGCTTACTTGATAAAAATATAGGAGTGTTTCATTATTGGCTTTGCCCTTACTGTCTTAACTGCCACTGTTCATATAGTGATATATGGATAAACCATGCTCCGTATTTAAGGATGGCATGATGGCTCACATGGTTAGGTTGCTTGGTAGAAGGTTAGCGAGCTCATGTTTGAGACTCAAGTGCTGCCATGGGGTAGGTTGAGTTCCCATCCTTTACTCCAGCTCCTGCTAGGGACATGAAAGGAGCTGACAACTGGGCATCTTGTGGGCAAAGGTGATGTCTCTGGCTAATCCTTTCAACCTAGAAGCACACAGTGCTTCTGACATGAGTGCAATGCTATCTGTTTCTGGGATCTTTCTCCATAGCTCTCCTCCGTATAGGTGCCTGTTTGCTTTAGCTGGGCAGCTGCAATGACCTTCACTGCTTGAGTGATCTTGCTGGTGATATACTGTATACTCATGGCATACACTCACAATATTTTTGTTCACCCCCTCCAAGAAACAGTGGTTACTATGACAATGAGGCAGCATAGTAGAACCTGGGGAGGGAAAATTATTTTAATACATTTGCTATGTGATCTGCATTGCTTACCAGTGTCTCAACTATTAAGCCATGTTCCCTTTATAAGAATCATTCTTCTGCATTACAGAGTGCCCCTTGGATAGAATCAACCCAGAGACTTATTGTCCTCCACTGCTGCAAGTCTTTAGATGGTCTTAAAAAAACATTTTCCCCCTCAAGCTGCATGATAGATCGATGATGCGTTCATGTGTTTAGTACTGTTTGGTTTGGTTCAAAATGTTTTTTTCCTTCTGTCACATGAGGTGCCATTTAGGTTGTTGTGGTTTAGATATTCTACTAGGTTTAATGGTATGCTGCCAAAAGTAAGCTTTGAATTTGCCTAATTAATCCAAGGAAAGAAGGAAGGAAGGAAGGAAGGAAGGAAGGAAGGAAGGAAGGAAGGAAGGAAGGAAGGAGGGAGGGAGGGAAGGAAGGAAGGAAGGAAGGAAGGAAGGCTTTTCAATCTCAGTATTTTTTTTAAGAAATTTTGTAAAGGAATTGGTTACTGAATGAAGTGGAACCAATTCTAATAGAGGAGAGAGATTGGTAAAAGAGATTGAGCACAACAGTGAGAAAGACCAGGGTAGAGTCTGCAGAATAAGAGCAGAAAAAAAAGTTCAGACCTATTTTCCCAATGGTTCTCTTATGGGGAGATATCTGTGTAATGCCTTGTAATATTGGTGACTAAATAATTCTAAGCACCCTTTCTACTCCTTCCTTATCACATTATCCAGAACAGAAGAATCTGTTGTGCAGATATACACACAAACAAACATTGATTCAACAAAGTATTTATTTAACAGATAATTACCATGGCCACTGGTGGTAAAGTTGGAAAGAGTTCAAGAAATGATGTCTGTATGCTTTCCTATTGTACTTTGATAGCAGGAAAATATATCAAGTGCAGCATATAATTATATTACTTAGAAACAGAGAGGTTCTTATCACCTATAGGGAAATGTATTCTAGGGAATGAACAAATATAAAAGACTAGAAAACCCATGATTCATTGTGTCATTGTTTCAGAGATATTTCCTTATCTTAAAAAAGATATAGAATTACCATAGGTGGGCAAAAAAAAAATTATGAGCATGGAAGCAACTTCTGAATTCCTTCCTTCCTTCCTTCCTTCCTTCCTTCCTTCCTTCCTTCCTTCCTTCCTTCCTTCCTTCCTTCCTTCCTTCCTCCCTCCCATTTCTGATGGCTTCCATATTTGCTTTTCTTGTTGGAAGATTGCTGGGAAAAAAATCAGTGGGAAAGCTAGCAGGAAATTGCAAGTCCAAGACCAGCAGGCAGAATGTGATTACTGAAAGGTAGGAGAGGGAGATGTGAGGGAGGGGAAAGCATAAGATGTGAGCATTGAAAATAGCTCAGAGGCATGTTGCATAGGTCAGGAATGGTGCTCGTTGTTGTTGTTGTTAGTTGCGAAGTCGTGTCCGACCCATCGTGACCCTATGGACAATGTTCCTCCAGGCCTTCCTGTCCTCTACCATCTTCTGTAGTCCATCTAAGCTCACGCCTACTGCTTCAATGACTCCATCCAGCCACCTCATTCTCTGTCGTCCCCTTCTTCTATTGCCCTCAATCTTTCCCAGCATTAGGCTCTTCTCCAGTGAGTCCTTCCTTCTCATTAGGTGGCCAAAGTATTTGAGTTTTAGCTTCAGGATCTGGCCTTCTAAAGAGCAGTCAGGGTTGATCTCCTCTAGGACTGACCGGTTTGATCACCTTGCAGTCCAAGGAACTCGCAGGAGTCTTCTCCAGCACCATAGTTCAAAGGCTTCAATTCTTTGGCGCTCAGCCTTTCTTATGGTCCAGCTTTCACTGCCATACATTGCAACTGGGAAGACCATAGCCTTGACTATACGCACTTTTGTTGACAGGGTGATGTCTCTGCTTTTTAGTGTGCTGTCTAGATTTGCCATGGCTTTCGTCCCAAGGAGCAAGCGTCTTTTAATTTCTTGGCTACAGTCCCCATCTGCAGTGATCTTGGAGCCCAGGAAAATAAAATCTGTCACTACCTCCATTTCTTCCCCATCTATTTGCCAGGAATTGAGAGGGCCAGATGCCATGATCTTGGTTTTCTTAATGTTTAGTTTCAACCCAGGTTTTGCACTCTCCTTCTTCACCCGCAACATGAGGCTCTTTAGTTCTTCTTCACTTTCTGCCATTAGAGTGGTATCATCTGCATATCTTAGGTTGTTGATGTTTCTTCCGGCAATCTTAATTCCAACTTTTGATTCATCTAGCCCTGCCTTTCTCATGATGTGCTCTGCATATAAGTTAAATAGGCAAGGCGACAGTATACAGCCTTGCCAGACTCCTTTCCCAATTTTGAACCAATCAGTGGTTCCGTGTCCAGTTCTCACTGTTGCTTCTTGGCCCGCATATAGATTTCTCAAGAGACAAATAAGATGGTCTGGTATGCCCATCTCTTTAAGGACTTGCCAGAGTTTGTTATGATCCACACAATCAAAGGGTTTAGCATAGTCAATGAAGCAGAATGGTGCTCAGGGGTACATAAAAGTTGCCACATGGTTCAGGGAGGGCACAGTCAAGAAGACTGTGTGGGGTTACACAGGAGTGCATGAGATGTGCCAAATGGGTTCAAGGAGGGCATGGTGGACCAGTGCAAGTTGTGAAGGATATGTGGGAGATATGGTGCAAGTCAGGAAAATAGTGTGAGGGACATTAGAGGTTTTGCATGAGTTGGAGAGTCTCTAAAGGGATGTGGCATGGGGTAGGAAGACTGTGCAAGGTATGCAGGATGTGCAAGACGTCAGGGAGGGTGTAGAGGGGGAAGCACAGGTCAGAAAGTGTTCATAGGGTGTTAGAATGGCTGGCACATTGCAAGCATGAAGATCTGGGGAGATTGTGTCAGTTGGGGAGACTTACTCAATCAACTTGTTGGTTTTCCTGCCAGCTTCTCCACTAGTATCAGGGAACAATGAAAATTTGACTTCAGCTGATTGTGGCAACACAGTGGTGCTGAATCAGCAGCAATGCAGTAATGTTGAAGCAGCTACAATTTCCTCAAGTTTCATTCCCATGGGAGTAATTGTGTAGCATTGTGTAGATTAGCCCATTTGAAGTGCCTTCTTAACAATAATTGTTGCCCTATGATGAACCATTTCTCCCAAATATAAACAAACAGACATGAGAATTTTAGTAGTATATAGATAGCCATACACGAATGAACAAATACAGATTAGAAAAATTATATTCTTTGACTGTTGGAAGAGAAAGTGGGTTTCTAAAATAGGCAGAGGGTCATATAGTAGTGTCACTTGGCACTGTAATTAAATAATAGAATAAATATCTTCTGAAAAAAAGAAGGCATTGGCTCAGTAATAAAGCAGCAATCGAGTAGATGCAGATCTAACTTCTGGAGGCAGTGCATTTCATAGTTGAGATTAAAATTTCAATGCCCTAATCAAATAGGTTTCCACACAGTTGCAACTCAAAAGTCTTCAGAGTAGAGAAGGTAGAAGCTATATGAGAATTAAATAGGTAGTCTGGATAGTAGTCTGGTAATAGAAAAGGTCATCTACTAGGCAGATAGTCTAGTATGAGAGAACATCATCCTTATATATTATGGGTGTAGGGTATGCTTTAAATTTATACAACTCTATTGCATAAAAATTGTGTAGACAAGATGAAATTGGTCATGACTGATACAAACTCAGTTGCTTCTACTTGGGAAAAAGCATTTAATTTGGCTAAAAAGAATTTTATGGTTTTAAAATCTGCTTCTTTTCCTAGTTAGGTGTGCCTTATTGTTCAGCTCAGGTAATACTAAAATAACAAAGCATTTGGGGAAGAAGATACAGCTCAGTAAACCACTACTGGAAGCTAAGATGGAGAAGATCTCCACAGCCACCATATATTTTCCTTTGGTGCTAAGGTAAGTTGGAACAAAAGATATCCAAACACTGCAAAATAGCAACATGCTGAAGGTGATGAACTTGGCTTCATTAAAACTGTCTGGTAGATTTCTACTTAGGAAAGCCACAGTGAAACTGACAATTGCCAGGAAGCCCATAAATCCTAAGACACAATAGAACATGATAGCAGAACCTTCATTACATTCTAGTACAACCTCTTCTGCTATGGAGTCCATACTAAAATCTGGGAAAGGTGGATAAATTGCAACCCATACACTACAGATAGTTATTTGAATAAAGGAGCATAAAACAACAATGGAGAGGCTCAGGCTACCCCCTACCCATTTCATCATTCTAGATCCTGGCTTGGTAACCAGGAAGGCAAGTACTACAATGATTGTTTTGGCTAGTATGCAAGAAACTGCCACGGAAAAGATTATGCCAAAAGCAATTTGTCGAAAAAGACATACCCACTTGTCTGGTTGGCCAATGAAAAGAAAAGAACATAGAAAGGAGAAAAACAGTGCTATTAACAGGGTATAAGTAAGGTTTTGGTTGTTGGCTTTAACAATAGGAGTGTCTCTATACTTAAGGAAAATTCCAAGAATCAAAGCTGTTAAAGAAGAAAATAAAATGGCAACAGTGGTCAAACTGACTCCCAATGGTTCTTTATAAGACAAAAAGCTTATACTTTTTGGAATGCAGAAATCCTGTTTATTGCTTGGATAATGATCTTCTGGACAATTAAAACACTCCTCCATGTCTGGAGAGGGGAAAAAGAAATAAAGTATGTTCAGTGCAGGATTCAATAATTACTCTCAAATGAATGTTGTTTCACCCACATATGTACTAGATTTAGAATAGTTTTGGCTGATGGGAGAGCTCTCTCCATTTGCAAAATGTCCCTTTGTCCATTGAACACAGTGTGTTCCTGCAAGGAACAAAGTAACTCATTCCAGTGCTTCACTGGGTGGAAGTTATAATTAGAATGTTTTTTAAAAATCAAATGTATGCTGAAATTTCCCACATCTGAGTATGCTGAAATTTCCCACATCTCTCTTGAAGTGTCTTACTAATTATAGTGAAGTCATTCTTCTTCTCACCAAATCACACATTCTTATTTTTCCAGTAATTGCTTTTACATCAATTATTTATAAAAATGGTTAGCAAATCAATATTTTCTGGTACACCAATAGCCTGCCCTTCCTTCCTTCCTTCCTTCCTTCCTTCCTTCCTTCCTTCCTTCCTTCCTTCCTTCCTTCCTTCCTTCCTTCCCTCATTTACCTTTTTGCCATTCCTTTTTGTTTTCCAAATTTCATGTTTATATATTGCATTTATATCCTGCCTTTTCAGGGAGAGCTCAACAAATACTTAAATGTTCCACCCATACCATGTCATTTTATTTCTGCATCATCTTAGAAGGCAAACTAAATTTTGAGTGATTCAGAGCCAAACAATGAGTGAAAAGAGATTCAACTTGAGATCTTGGTCCTAGCCACCTCACCAAAATATGGTGGTATACCCAAGAGCAAACAAGCACATATTTCATTACTTTAGCAATGGATATTTCATTATTTAGCAAAAAGAGAGAGGGGGATTATTTTATTACCACTCTTGTTTGAAATCGTCCCTTTAGAACATGGAAGGCATTCATAACAACAAAATGGCTTCTCTTCCATTTTCATCTTTCTATAACCTGAAGGACAATTGCTGTTGCATAGAGAAAGAGGATGTGTCTGTTGGTAAATGAAGCCAGGCATTATATTAAAAATAATTGCATTTCACCTGCAATATGACATTCTGATATAAAATACTATTTATCAGTAAATAGGGCATTTTTGGAAATTATTAGGAGATTGTCTACTGAATGATTTAGAAATTAATATATTTCTAAATGGTGTGCTATCTATTTAGGATAACAATACAATGTACAATCCAAACAGGTAATCATACATAGACAATCTTGACTGATCAGGGAAACTACATTTGTGCATCCCTGTCATTGCAAGAGATGTGACTGACAGATGGGAGTGTCAAGGATGAAACTTTAACAGCTACATCCTGCTGCATTTCATCTTGCCTTTAGATTAAGGGGGGAATAACTGTTACTTTCAAGTGGGTTAAATGGAGAAATAAAATCTTTCCAATTCAGCTGAACACTGTGAGAGCCTGAAGCCTTGTCAAATCCACATAAATATTGTTTAAGTCTATGAAGTAACATTGGGACCTCAGAAGTAGTTTTGCTTCATCAAAACCATGCAGTTATTCAATAAACAATAAGGTTTTTTTGGGGGGGAATTCTCGAGCTGTATTCGAATAATTGAGGTTATCTGAATTCCCTTGTATTAGGTATTAAGAGAAATAAAAATTATCATATTTCCTGAAATATAACCTACCTGATTAAACATGGTGGGCCAGATGATGTCATCTGCAGAAATAGTGAAAACTGCTTCTGGTTGAGCCAAAAGATCTATCTTTCCAACTTTGACTCTAATAAAGGACTGATTTGGGAATGTGACCCAGTTAATAACATCAAATGCAGCAATTAATTTCCCATTTTTATCAAAGGAGACCTTTTCCCCAGCACTGTTGTTAAATGAAACACTTCTCAAATAGTAGTGCAGCTAAACACAATCAAGAATTATTATATAAGATTATGCAACCACTCAAAAGAAAAGTACATAAAAGATATTTAGTGATCATCTTATTAACCTTTTATAATGGTGATGACATACAAAGCCCTACATGGCATGGGTCCGGATTACCTACGGGAGCACCTACTGCCGGCGTCAACGTCCCTCCGTCCTGTACGTTCCCACAGAGAGGGCCTCCTCAGGGTACCACCGGTCAGAGAATGTCGGCTGGTGACCCCCAGGGGGAGAGCATTCTCGGTGGGTGCACCAATCCTTTGGAACCGCTTACCAGCTGAACTCCGGATGGCCCCCGACCTTCGCTCCTTCCGGCGTGATCTAAAAACTTATCTATTCGAACAAGCCGGCCTGGCCTGATGGATTTGGGTTTTAAAATTATTTAACTAATGTATTCTTATTTTATTGCCCTGTATACCGCCCTGAGTCCTTCAGGAGAAGGGCGGTATATAAATCAAATAAATAAATAAATAAATAAATAAATAAATAAATAAATAAATAAATAATCTCTAAGAATTTCAACAGTAAAAACAATTAACCAGTGGAACAACCTGCCTCCAGAAGCGGTGAATGCTCCAACATTGGAAGTTTTTAAGAAAAGACTGGACAGCCATTTGTCGAAAATACTACAGGGTTTCCTGCCTGAGCAGGGAGTTGGGCTAGATGACCTTCAAGGTTCTTCCAACATTATTTTATTATTATTATTATTATTATTATTATTATTATTATTATTATTATTATTATTATTATTATTATTATTATTATCTTGTATATAATTGTATATAATTCATAATTCATTCAAAGATCTATATACTATATTCTATAGACTTTAATACTAACAAACAATATTGTATGTAGACCTTTTATTGTACTGTTTTGTTGTCAACCACCAGGAAAACATTCTGAATCATGGGGATAAATTGCAATGTTAATAAATACAATAAATTGCAATAAAGATTGTCAATATTGCTAAGTTTCCAAATAGAATGAACAAACTAATGAACATAAAACATAAATTAGTTGGAAAAGAGGAAAAATAGATATAGCTGCTAAGATGTAGCTGTATACTGGAATTCATATTATGACTAGTAGGTGTCAAAGATTTAATTTTTCTAATATTTTTTCTATTTTTTTAACTACACTGCAGTGATGGTATCACTGAACTGTGACAGTGAAGGTATCCACCAAATTTCTCTTTGTATTATTCAACTATACCTGTTGCTTTTGTTTTCTTTTGTTTTCATTCTATTAGTTTTGCTAAGTTTTTAATATAAGCAGCCTTGATTCTTTCCAATTTCGCTGCCATTAACTTGGATCATAATGATACAATTTTGAGGACCAGTAAAGCTATGGAGGTAGGCAATAAGATTCTTCCATGTTTACTGTTATCTTCTTTAGATAATAAAATAACAAGCAAAGATCATTTATGATACAACTAGATGAGATACAATTGGGCATCATCTCCAAATGTTGCTAGTTCCTCCATTCCTGGCACCCCATAATACCTCCTGGTCACATGATCTAAATTAGTGGGTATGCAGGCCACTCTTTGCAGATATATGGACTGTGGAATAACATTGCTGCAGATCTAGATGTTGGGTGGAACAGTATCCCTCTTTAGATTCAGATGGCCCTGATCATGCTAACATTTAACTTAGACCTGGCAGTTCTTTTATTTGGGCAAATAAGCTGCTGTTAGATTGGTGACTAGATTTATTGTTGCTCTTTCTTTGTTTGAAATTGGACATTTTTTTTTACTTCTGATATTGTTAGTTTAATTTTATTGTTACAGTTTGAATTTTTGTACACCCACCAGAGTCATTGCTATGAGATGTCCAGTTGTAAATAATAAACACAGAGAAGTCAAACATACCCAGAGATGCAATTTGTATCAATTCTTCCTAATTAGACATCCCACACACGAGCACCATATACAGAGGCAATATATACCATATATATGCCACACATACAAAAGGGATGCACACAATAAGTCACCACACAGAAGAAAACACCAGGGCCTCTTGTTGACATTAGTGGTGAAAATTGAAAAGACTTTTAGAAGTCATGCTTTGCTTTATGTTCCTATCTTGCTTTTAAAAGAGACATCAGAAACATTTCTAATGACAGAAAAAAATCTATTTAGGTTGCTACAATAGTTCTTTTCTTTTGGATATGTATTTTGTGGGTAAGTTCTCTGAGCTTCCTGATTGCCTACTGTATGTTATAATACATCCATTCCAACAGAATAACACAGAATGATGATTGCACACATTTTATAATGATGGGATTGATTATTATTTTTAAAAAAACAACCTCTGGAATATCAGCCATGCTATCTAAATCATTGAGAAAAAACTTCTGAATGAAATTGAGAAGTAGATATTTTATATTCCAGCTATGTTAATCCTCCTGCATTAGTGAGCTGAATCCCTTACCTGCCCTGGTTGATTCTGAAGAAACTTTCTCCCATGGCTGATCCTTGTTCTTTGTCTGAATTTGTATGAATACATGGCTTGCAGAGCATATGCTACATTATAAACAGCATTGTAAACATTATAGCTCTGGCCAGTCATACCTATTTCGAAAACAGATGCAGGAAGATCTTCCATCTTCTCATTCCCAGTGCATCTGTCTCTGGTCTTTTCATCTATGAAGGCCTTAGGTAAAGAGCAATCAAATGCCTGTTCCCAGAAGACATTTATGAAGCTGTCCTGGCTTTTGGAAGTTGGGCTTCTAGTTCGAACAAATTCCTCAAATCCTAAAACTTTTTTTGAGGAAACTGTAAATGAAAGAGAACCATGGATAAAATCTAGTCCCCACATTTTTTGAAAAGGAAGGGATGTGAATTCCATCTGGGCTGTCATAATCCATACTTTACCTTTGGTTTTCAAAGGTATGTCTTCAAACATTGAAACATAAGGAATCATTCTCAGAAATATCATGATCTGATTTTCCCCATATATGATGACAACATTGGCAGTGCTCTGCATGATATTTCTGTATGTTTCAAGCCAGTCATTGACCATTATACCTATATCAGTGGAAAAAGATTCTTTGGGCAGTTCTTCAATGAAATCGAAGCAGATACCTTTCTGGGAAAATGAGATATATGCACTCTGTACAAACCTTTCACCACTGTGACTTTCAAAAAAAACTAATCCAATCCATATCCATTTGAAATGCAATAGCAACTGGAGAATCCCCATAGTTTGATTGTCATCATCTGGAAACATTTGGTGAAAAAAATCAGCCCTGTCATAGTTATTCATCAATGGAGCAGAGCCGTAGGTGATCTGAAGGACATTTAAAAACAAATAAGACCCTTAAAGGATGGACCCTCAAAATCTTGATACTTGTTTTTCATTCTCTGTAAAACTTAATTGCAAATGCTTATTCAGATCTAATTTAACACATTTTTCTAGCTTATGAAAACATCACTTTTCTTATTTTCTCTGAATATGATTGCATTGCAAAGTGCAGATATTGTAAATTGATTAATTCAGGAAATGTTACCTACAGATGGACAACTCTCAGTATGGCTGAGAAGGATTATTGAACTTGAGTGCAATGAACAACATTTCTTCAAACTTAAGTGTCATATAAAGATACTATTTCATATTTGAGATCTCTTTTATGACATACTCAGCCAGTTTCCTGATATCATAACACTATGTCTCACAGACCTGAAGATCAATTTCATAGAATGAAATATCTAATTCTATTTAAAAAAATAAAATAAAATCCAATATTGGCAATATCATATTGTTTTATTCCTTTGCTCAGCTAAAATATTAGCAACCATATCAAAGAATTAAACAAATCATTTGTCATATTAAGCATGTAAGTAATCTTGGCTTCCTTTAAGAAGTACCATAAATCATGACAATTTAATACACTTATGCTCACTTTCTGTATTATTTTGCAATGAAACCTTTTTTAGGAAATGTCCTGAATGGATTAACCTTAACATTTAGAAAAATCTTAATGCAATAAATAGAATGAATAGTATGGCAATAGTGAGTTTCATAATACAAGTGGGGAAAGATGATGTTGGCCAAGGTCAGCTGTCACTGTTGTCTGCAACTCTTTAAAGAAACATGTCTTTTCCAGGAAAAGAAGCATTTAAGGAGGTATTGCCAAGTGTTGTCTAACTAACACCCTTTCCAAATAAGCTTTTTTCCCCACTTCAAAAACAGATTTTTGCACACCCCTAAGAAATAGCATTTTTTTTCCAGCTGTGGATTGTGTGACTGCTTATGTATCTATGGAAAATTTAACTCTCCCCCTATAACCCCCCCAAATATATATATATATATATATATATATATATATATATATATATATATATATATATATATATATATATATATATATATATATATATATATATATATATATATATATATATATATATATGATGGAAATGATTTCATTATAGGGGTCATACGATATGATAAGAAAGGAAGCTTTGCTTTCTTAAGGTTTCTTATTTAGGCAGGATTATCTCCCATGTCATGCTTTATGCAAGTCACCCTCTCATATTCATTATTAAATAATATAATGTTGGACATCACCTTGAACAGGGTATAGTCAGATCAATGGAGGAAAAGACTTACTATCCATGGTGACTGTAGTGAATATCCTATAAAGAAAATAATGCAAGTGATGATGGTGATTTGGCTTGGTAGATAGAATGAGCATTGTCCAATAAACAGAGATGTTGTAATATCTGAGTCTCAGCTAGAGCATAATATCTTTATTTAAAATGCTACTGTGCTAGGAGATGGAGTTTGCTACCAACCATCTGCACAAAAACTTTTGTGTTGCTAATGTTGGTTTCTAAAGCCATATGATGTAGCATTTATGAAACTTGTTATAAAGAACAACAAAAGTATGTAAAGCTTATAGGATACCCAATTTTTCTTGAGCAGTTCTTGCCCGGGGACCTTATAAATGTGCACATTTGTTTAATGAATCGAAAGGATACTTTCCATATGAGAAAATCTTACCTGTGGGACTTTATAAAGCCTCAAAATGTTGCCTATGTGTTGACAGATGTGAGAGTTTGGTCCTGCAATTACAGCAATTGTATTGTCCTGGCTGTCACATTTATAATTAGGGATGAATTTGTCCTTATTGGAGAGAAGCTCCATTGAAGCAAAATAAGTCCATCTTGGCATGAAATAGCTATTGAAAATTTGGATTCCTAGGGTGATGTTAGGTAAGAGAGAAGACCTTTCATTGATTTCATTGACAGTGAAAGCCAAGGACAGGATATGTTGGTAGTTCTGCAAGAATACCCTAGAAGAAGAATTAGACCTTTAGCCATAGTATATCTGATTTTTTTTTAAAAAAATGAAAATGTCTGTATTTAAACATTTATGCTAGCAACATTTATTTATTTTATTTATTTATATCCTGCCATTATTATTTTTACAAATAAGGTGGTGAACATATCCAACACACCTTCTTCCTCCTATTTTCCTTACAATATCAAACCTATGAAGTGAAGTCTGAGTGAGAGTGACTCAGCTGGCTTTCATGGCTAAGGCAGGAGAAAACTCACTAGAACATTGCAAAAGCATTAGATATTTTGCATCCCAATGCAAAAATTTGCAAAATGGCACTCATAAGAACCATGTGCAAAATTCTTATTGAAAACTAATGAAATACTCTCAGTGAAACAAACATGAATAAAAAAGTATTTTTGCTCCCAATCACACAGATTGCAGTGCTGTGAACTGTTAATGTAGAGATCATTTCAATATGTTTTTAAAAAGGAAAAAATATTAAAATAGGTAACAGAATATACAATACTGAAAACATTTATAGCTATAGAAGAATAACAAAATGGCATAGGGAATATTTTTTGCGGCTAGACTTAATTTAATTTTAATTTTATATTGTATTGTTTTTAAATTTTGCCTTGTAAACCACCCTGCATCCTTTGGGAGTAGGGCGGTATACATGTATAAACCGAATAAATAAATAAATAAATAAATATTCCAATAGCTTGGATGCAGATAGAACAAAATGTTTATGATCAACTCTAAGAATTCTTTCACACTAGCAAGTTCAGCCTCAAGGGAGTAGGGGAAAAATACAAAATTGATTATTGTGCTGGCAATCATACTACAGATTATGCAGCCTTTTCTCTTAGCATTTGCAATGTTTAAATGCCAGCTGATATATTCGTCAGAAAGAGGCACATTACATTAGAGGGGAAAAAAATAAATGGAACTATTTAACTTTTTTTTTAAAAAAAATAGTGCAACAATGAGGTTAGCTGCTTTCACTGAGATATAATTAAATCTCTCTCTCCCACTCTGCGTAAGCATTCTAGACTGCCATATAATAGAATGACAATTATCAACTTCATACATGAGATCCCCAACTGGATCCTCAGACATATGTCTTCTGAATGTTGTCAGATCAGAAATCATGTAGATTTGAGAAATAATTCCCCCAATGATGAGATCTCCTGATTGATAATATTTATATTGAATAGGAAGAGGTTTGCTAATAATACATTTAGTTTCAGGGGTACAGGATACCCATTGCGATAATAACAACAACATTAGCATTGTGAACGATGCCATGACAGGCCAACATCTACTGGGTGTTGTTCAAACACTGACACTGAAGCACCTTTGAGGACCACTTTGCTGCCCAATTACCATCTGACTTCAAGCCATAATTGGATAATGCAGTTCTTCAGATTCCTAGGACTGTATGGGTCTTTTGCTGCAGCTATGAAGGAAAGAAGGAACACTGAGATTCAAATCTTATTTCATTGTTTTTTACAGCACATGATATTGAGGATTTAAGAAGAAGTCAATTTAATCATAGTTATTTTACTAATTACAGGGGAGGTACAACTACATGCAGTAGTTAAAGCTTCTTTGTAATGCTGCAGAAAATAAATGAACTATATTTAGATTTAAAAATATTTATGTGTGAATTAAATTAATAGCATATCCGTTTCAATGGGACTCTTCCTAGAATAATAGATACATATCCATTCGCAACATTGTACAACAGGTAGCAACCAAAACCATCCCAAAGAAAAAGAAATGCAAGAAAGCAAAATGGCTGTCTGAGGAAGCTTTGCAAATAGCTGAGGAAAGGAGGGAAGCGAAAGGCAAGGGAGAAAAAGAAAGATATGCCCAATTAAATGCAGAATTCCAGAGAATAGCTAGAAGAGATAAGAATGCCTTCTTAAAAGAACAATGCAAAGAAATAGAAGAAAACAATAGAATAGGGAGGACCAGAGATCTTTTCAAGAAAATTGGAGAGATGAAAGGAACGTTTCATGCAAAAATGGGCATGATAAAGGACCAAAATGGCAGGGACCTAACAGAGGCAGAAGAGATTAAGAAGAGGTGGCAAAATTACACAGAAGAACTATACAAGAATGAGCTTAACGTCCCTGATAATCACAATGAGGTGGTCACTGACCTCGAGCCAGACATCCTAGAATGTGAAGTGAAGTGGGCCTTAGAAAAGCTGAGCAACAACAAAGCTAGTGGAGGTGACAGTATTCCAGCTGAGCTATTCAAAATCTTAAAAGACGATGCAGTAAAAGTGCTACACTCAATTTGCCAGCAAATTTGGAAAACTCAACAGTGGCCACAGGATTGGAAAAGATCAGTTTACATTCCAATTCCAAAGAAAGGCAGTGCTCAAGAATGTTCAAACTATCGCACCATTGCTCTCATTTCTCATGCTAGTAAAGTTATGCTTAAAATTCTACAAGCTAGACTCCAGCAGTATGTGGATCGAGAACTACCAGAAGTACAGGCAGGATTTTGAAGAGGCAGAGGAACTAGAGATCAAATTGCTAACATACGCTGGATCATGGAGAAAGCTAGAGAGTTCCAGAAAAACATCTACTTCTGCTTCATTGACTATGCTAAAGCCTTTGATTGTGTGGATCATAACAAACTCTGGCAAGTCCTTAAAGAGATGGGCATACCAGACCATCTTATTTGTCTCTTGAGAGATCTATATGCGGGCCAAGAAGCAACAGTGAGAACTGGACACGGAACCACTGATTGGTTCAAAATTGGGAAAGGAGTCCGGCAAGGCTGTATACTGTCGCCTTGCCTATTTAACTTATATGCAGAGCACATCATGAGAAAGGCAGGGCTAGATGAATCAAAAGTTGGAATTAAGATTGCCGGAAGAAACATCAACAACCTAAGATATGCAGATGATACCACTCTAATGGCAGAAAGTAAAGAAGAACTAAAGAGCCTCTTGTTGCGGGTGAAGAAGGAGAGTGCAAAACTTGGGTTGAAACTAAACATTAAGAAAACCAAGATCATGGCATCTGGCCCTCTCAATTCCTGGCAAATAGATGGGGAAGAAATGGAGGTAGTGACAGTTTTTATTTTCCTGGGCTCCAAGTTCACTGCAGATGGGGACTGTAGCCAAGAAATTAAAAGACGCTTGCTCCTGGGGAGGAAAGCCATGGCAAATCTAGACAGCACACTAAAAAGCAGAGACATCACCCTGTCAACAAAAGTGCGTATAGTCAAGGCTATGGTCTTCCCAGTTGCAATGTATGGCAGTGAAAGCTGGACCATAAGAAAGGCTGAGCGCCAAAGAATTGAAGCCTTTGAACTATGGTGCTGGAGAAGACTCCTGCGAGTTCCTTGGACTGCAAGGCGATCAAACCGGTCAGTCCTAGAGGAGATCAACCCTGACTGCTCTTTAGAAGGCCAGATCCTGAAGCTAAAACTCAAATACTTTGGCCACCTAATGAGAAGGAAGGACTCATTGGAGAAGAGCCTAATGCTGGGAAAGATTGAGGGCAATAGAAGAAGGGGACGACAGAGAATGAGGTGGCTGGATGGAGTCATTGAAGCAGTAGGTGTGAGCTTAGATGGACTCCAGAAGATGGTAGAGGACAGGAAGGCCTGGAGGAACATTGTCCATAGGGTTGCGATGGGTCGGACACGACTTCGCAACTAACAACAACAACAACAACAACAACAACAACATCCATTATAACATTTCAGCATACACTAGAATAGAATAGAATAGAATAGAATAGAATAGAATAGAATAGAATAGAATAGAATAGAATAGAATAGAATAGAATAGAATAGAATAGAATAGAATAGAATAGAATAGAATAGAATAGAATAGAATAGAATAAAGTTGGAAGGGACCATGAAGGTCTTCTAGTCCAACCCCAGGCTCAGGCAGGAAACCCTGTACCATTTCATCAAATGATTGTCCAAACTCTTCTTAAAAACTGCCAGTGTTGGAACATTCACAACTTCTGGAGGCAAATTGTTCCATTGGTTAATTGTTCTGTCAGGAAGTTTCTCCTTAAGTCTCTTCAATTACACTATCATTGTATCACCATCACAATTAATGTTTCAGGTTGAGGGTCTGCTACACCCTGGTATCAATAAATAGAATATGACAGATGAGTTGAACTGGGAATAAAGTTTATTCAACATTTCAGCTAGGGCAAATCTGCAGCAAATACTTACCCAGACAACTACCAATTCTTACCATCCCATCCTCACTCCTATGTTATGATGGGTGCAAAACAAGACTGATAACAAAAAAAACCCCTTCTGATTATTTATTTTCACAATGAGTAACTTATGCAGCCTCAGAGTCAGAGACAATGCTTATGGAGGGGAAACTGGTGAGATGGACTACAATGAAGCAGCAGTTTTCCAGGAAGAAGAGACCACAATCCAGAAAAAAGAAGAGGGGGAGATAAGAGACAGCACAGCCGAGAGTTGGATAGGAGACAAAGAGAAAAATAGCTACTGCCTAGAAGCTCCCAGGGTATATCTGTTAAGTTGAGAGTAGTAAGGTTTTAGTCTTGCAAGATTTTTCTGTTTTTCTTTTTCTTTTTACAACCTTTAATCCCTTGCTTCAGGATGTGGTCAAAGTTCCTGAATGGAGCTGAGCATTTACTAGCTGGATGTCCTTCCTGATGCCTACATGGAGTTTGCAGCAGATATTTTCTTTTTATTCCAATAGAGAAACATCTGTCACTCCCTAGGATTGAACTCTCAACCTTCTGAGTGGGAGGTGAGCATCTTCATGCCACTCTTTACAAGATTCGACTGTTATTTGTAAGAAAGAAAGAAAAGAAAAGAATTGAACTTTGAATGAATTGCTTTGCTTCTTTCTTCGCTTAACCTGACACTCAGCTTCATTAAGTGGCTTTCCCTTGGCACCAACCCATGTCATCACTGCCAGATAGTCATCATAAGACTTGTGTTACCTTGCCAAGCTATTTTAAAATAATTTATTCAGGATACACATTCTACAACCCGCCCCCTTGCTTCAATATCACATTTAATCATTCACAGAAAGTGTAAAACCTGATTCTGTAATAACTCCAGGGAGCTATAAGACAGAAGCAGGAAGCATTAAAAGCAACTTTTCAGTGAACCTTTAAACTAGCACATGTTGTTGTTGTTGTTCTGCTGCTGTGTCATGTCTGACTCTTCACAATCCCATGGACCGATAGCATATTAGTTCCCCTGTTTTCCACTGTCTCCTGGAGTTTGCCCAAATTCATGTTCATAGTATCAATGACACTATCAAACTAACACAGAAAGTTTATTATTTGCAGGTCTTGATCATCCGCTCTGGGTTGCAAGCTGTCTAGGACAGATAAGTTACTTAGAAAATTAGGTAGGACATGAACTCTTCCCTGGGTCTAATATATCTACTGGCTTTTCTTCAGAATTCATTTAAAGAGCTATTCACTAGTCCTTCACCTGGCAGAAAGTTCTGTATTGACCTTGTTAGAAGAAAATCTTAGGTTGGAACAAGGTCTGTCATCCAGAGAACAAACAGGGAAAGTTACCTGGAGCAGAAGCATAGTTTATTCCAGAAGTTAAGTTTAGCAGTCGAAGGTTGTAACACAAGTAACAGTTGTCAAGTGTTTGTCTTTATGTTTTTCTTTTGTTCCTCCCAGGCACACAACCTACCTTCTAGGAAATATTGGATACTATATTTATTTTTTTTAATAAAGACTCAGGGCGGTTTACAATCTAAGCACAAATCAATGTACTTATCAATAGCCTTCATTCTATGTATATGCCTGGCTTTCGGGGGGGGGGGGGCAAGCGGCATTATTACAAAGTCAGCTTATTGCCCCCAACAATCTGGGTTCTCAATCTGTAGCTGAATGGCCAAAAGTGGGACCATGGTGGTTAGGTACCCTGCTGTGCTTACAAGATTTCTTCCTGCTTAATAGACATTGAGGCTGGAGATAGCAATCAGACGAAGGGAACTTTTGTTTATTCTGAAAGGAATGTTTACTACCTTTGTCCAGTCTTGGATTCTTTATCAAGTTTCTTATCTTTTCTTTTAGTGTAATTTCTCATTTTTTTTTTGCCTTGGAAATAGCTACAAGGATGGAATGTGAGGAGCAAGGAAGGATTGCTTCCCACATTACCATTGCTGATCTGTAGCCTCTCAGAGGAAGAATGCTATCAAATAGTAGTGATCTTATTATGTTATGTGCAGGCAATTAAGAAAAGGGATTCAATCTCCTCTTAAACAGCTAAACTGGTGGTTTTATCCTTCTTTCAATCTTGAAAGCTTAATCCCAGACTGGGAAAAAGGGCAGGTGAAGAAGGGGCTGGCTGCTTCAAAGCCCCCAAATCTCTGATCTGCAAGACCAACAATTTGACATTTTCAAAGAAGCCTCACCCTTCCTTAACCTCCTTCAGCCCTGGCAAGTGACTTCCAGCTGAAAGGGATAGCAAGAGAAACAAGGACTTGACTTAGAGAAATAAGAAGGAAGAGAGTGGATGATTTGTGACCTTTTAATTGCACAATATAGTGCAAAAGAGAGAAGCTCAAGTCCTATGGCACCTAACACAGCAGAGGGTAGGGAGTGACCTCTCCCACAAAACAACACTGACTGGAACTGGCCCCAAGGAAGGAAGAGAATTTTGGTAAAATTGTTGTTGTTGTTGTTAGTTGCGAAGTCGTGTCCGACCCATCGCGACCCTATGGACAATGTTCCTCCAGGCCTTCCTGTCCTCTACCATCTTCTGGAGTCCATTTAAGCTCACGCCTCCTGCTTCAGTGACTCCATCCAGCCACCTCATTCTCTGTCATCCCCTTCTTCTCCTGCCCTCAATCTTTCCCAGCATTAGGCTCTTCTCCAGTGAGTCCTTCCTTCTCATTCGGTGGCCAAAGTATTTGAGTTTTAGCTTCAGGATCTGGCCTTCTAAAGAGCAGTCAGAGTTGATCTCCTCTAGGACTGACCGTGTCCGACCCATCGCGACCCTATGGACAATGTTCCTCCAGGCCTTCCTGTCCTCTACCATCTTCTGGAGTCCATTTAAGCTCACGCCTCCTGCTTCAGTGACTCCATCCAGCCACCTCATTCTCTGTCGTCCCCTTCTTCTCCTGCCCTCAATCTTTCCCAGCATTAGGCTCTTCTCCAGTGAGTCCTTCCTTCTCATTAGGTGGCCAAAGTATTTGAGTTTTAGCTTCAGGATCTGGCCTTCTAAAGAGCAGTCAGGGTTGATCTCTTCTAGGACTGACCGACTTGATCGCCTTGCAGTCCAAGGGACTCGCAGAAGTCTTCTCCAGCACCATAGTTCAAAGGCTTCAATTCTTTGGCACTCAGCCTTTCTTATGGTCCAGCTTTCACTGCCGTACATTGCAACTGGGAAGACCATAGCCTTGACTATACACACTTTTGTTGACAGGGTGATGTCTCTGCTTTTTAGTGTGCTGTCTAGATTTGCCATGGCTTTCCTCCCAAGGAGCAAGCGTCTTTTAATTTCTTGGCTAATGGTGCTCCCCAATTCCAAAACACCAAAGCTAAGATGAAGGATACTGTGGTCAGTGGTATCAAATGACTCCTGTAACAGGCTAGAGAAATGGGCTGAAATATATAAATAAATGCTTGGAAGCTGACTTGCATCAAGTAGATTTGTTGGAATGGAAGTTATTTTTCAATAGACTAGGACTTTTATACTCGGAATTTAGCCTCAAAATAATGATCTAGTGGCCTAGAGTAGGGCTTTTCAACCCTTTCATTGATTGTACCACTTTTAGGATATGGCAATATTCAAGTACCACCTAGCAAGATGTCAAAAACTTGATAACCAAAACAACAACAACAAAACTGTTCAAAGTTCCAATTGCACTGAAATGACTTATGACCATTGCAGCATGCCCAGGGTCATGTGATTTATATTTGGATGCTTGGCAACTGATTCATATTTATGACAGTCACAGAGTCCCAGGGTCATTTAATCCCCTTTTGCAACCTTTGGACAAGCAAAATCCCTTGCAGCAAAACTTTCAGCTAACAATAGCAGAGCAATAGAAGTTAACACGAGACATCAGCCATCAGCTAAATAAAAAAGTAAAGGTAAAGGTTCCCCCGCACATGCGTGCTAGTCATTTCCGACTCTAGGGGCCAGTGCTCATCTCTGTTTCAAAGCCAAAGAGCCAGCGCTTGTCCGAGGACGTCTCCGTGGTCATGTGGCCGGCATGACTAGAAGCCAAAGGTGCATGGAACGCTGTTACCTTCCCACCGTAGTGGTCCCTATTTTTCTACTTGCATTTTTATGTGCTTTCGAACTGCTAGGTTGGCAGAAGCTGGGACGAGTAACAGGCGCTTACTCTGTTACGCGGCACTCGGGATTCGACCCGCCAAACTGTCGACTTTCTGATCGACAAGCTCAGCATCCTAACCCACTGAGCCACCGTGTCCCTTATCAGCTAAATAGAAATTGCCAAATACTCCTTAAGAACACAAAGCCCACATTGCACAAATCCCAAAACTTCAGTCACAAAAGCACATAAGAATCCTTTCACTCTCCATCTCCCTCCTTCCATGCCTCACCTCCAGCTGATGCTGCCTTTCTTCATTCCTTGTGGACGGTGACCCCTCCCCCCATTGCGTTTCTTGCCTATTGTAGATTGGCTCATGGTCAGCCTTCTTGATCTTATCTCCTCTCCCCCCATACTCCTCTTCCTTCTTCTTTCCTTTTGGTGCAGCTGGAGCTGACTCTGCCTCCTCCCAAGGCTGCCTCTTTTTTCTTTCTCCTTTCCTGCCCAAACTGCCTCCTTTTATAGCCTCTCCTGTCACCACATCCCTCCTCCTCCTTTCTCTTCTGGTTGAGCTGGAAATGAGCCTGGGTCCTTTGCCTCACCCCAGCCACTCTGCAGCTCCGGAGGACTCTCTCACCATAAGTCCTGTGCTGTGCTGGCTCATTCCCTCCCCCACTACACTTGTCTGGGCAGTGCCATGTACCACCTGCCATATGCTAATGTACCACAGGTGGTACATGTACCACCAGTTGAAAAGCCCTGTTCTAGAAGACCTCCAAGGTCCCTTCCAGCTCTATTCTGATTCTGAATCATTTTTTATAATATTATTGAACATTTTCTCAGAAAGAAAAATAAAGTAATATAGAAAATGGAATTAAAAAAGAAAAGACATGGCAGGGAAGTCGAAAATGCTTTGTATCAGTAGTTCTGGCAGCCTAAGATTGCTAGTTCATTTTGTTAATGCATGCATGTTATATAGGGCACATCCCAGTGGGTGAACTGGAACCAGGTGGCAGAGTGAGCTCCTGCCCACATAGCAGTTCAAAAGAATGTAAAAATGCAAGTAGATAAATAGATACTACTCTGGTGGGAAAAAAACTAGCAGCATTTTATGTGGAAGCAGGAGCTGGCACCGAATCTGCCCAGATACAAGATGACATTGGAGGAAGAAAGACCGTATGACCTGACATCTTTTGAACACTGCTAGCCAGCTGATGCAAGGCTAGTTCACCCCCTTGCTGTTTTGAGACTTGCTCTCATCCTTTGTAAACCCCTTTATTGCTTGGTGTCAGCCAGAGACAATTTCTTCCAAGAGATGACAAACAATATGCTCCTATCTGTTAAGAATTTCCAGGACCTACTATTCTAAATTGGTGATTATTTCATATGTAATGATAACAAATATAAAGACAGTAATAAGACTAATCATGATTGTCAGGAGACACACTTCAAGTGGATTGAGGAGTGTTAATAGCCTTTGTAAGGTTCCCATCTGCAGTTAAAGTTAGCCTAGGATTTTTATCTTAAAGTCTGACCTTTCCCTCCTTTTCACACAAGCACACAAGAACACACTCCAGATAGTTCTTTAGGTGTTTAGCTAAGAATCTAGAAGGACAAGAAAATGCAGAGAAAAGTTCAAGAATGAATTGGTTCCTTCTATGTGGTGTGCCCATAGCATTCTTATCAGTGCTTTGGCCACAAGTAATATGTAACATTTCTCATAGTAAATGCAGCATCACTGATCCTCTGCCTATTCTTCACAAGCAATATCAGTCAGGGAACATCAACATTGCTGGCATAATTTCTCAGCTCTACCTGTTTCATATGATGATGGACTTCAAGACAGCTCCTTCTAGTGACCTCTTTGAGGATAGTATGTAAGTACTCAGTCATGGCCAGAGAGATGTGTGTAAAATAAACTGAATATGAATGAGTGTTAAGAGCATTGTTTGAATGCTTATAGATGCCTAGAATAGAATGTGTCATTTGGTCCTGAGGTATCTTTGAGTAAAAAATAATAACAATTGCTGGTTATTTGTGCAATATATTCATATGTATACTGCCTTTGCATGTGCATAATGATTTTATGCCATTTACACTTTTTACATATTTGTTGCATTTACTTGATTTATTAATCTGGTGTCACCAAATACCAAATTTTTTTTTACTGAATGGATATTTATTTTTGTTCAACTGCTAGTCTCCCTGCTTTCCCTAAATGTCACCATTTTTAGATTAGGCCTGTAGAAGCCAGGTCTTTTCTTTGGAGATACTGTACCATATACTTAATTTTATTATATTATTATACAACCAAAAGTATTCAAATGGTACTTCCTCTGTACAACACAAAAGCTGTATGAAGGGAGCTGAGAACCAGGGTTTCCGGGAGGTAGTATCATTCAATTTTGGTCACCACAGTACAAAAAAATATGTTCAGACTTTGGAAAAAAAAGTTCAAAGAAGAGCAACTAAGATGATTAAAGGCCTGGAGACAAAAACATATGAAGAACGGTTGCAGAAATTGGGTATGATGCCCTAGAGAAAAGAAGGACTAGGGGTGAAATGATAGCAGTATTCCAGTATTTGAGGGGCTGCCACAAAGAAGAGAGGGTCAATTTAATTTTTGCAAAGCAGCAGAAGGTAAGACAAGAAACAATGAATGGAAACTTATTTAATTCTATTTCAAAGTGTACTTATTTGTATTGTTTTAACTCGCCATGTAAACCGCCCTGAGTCCTTCGGGAATAGGGCGGTATATAAAATCAATTAAATAAATAAATAAATAAAATAAATAAATAAACTAATCAAGGAGAGAAGCAACCTGGAATTAAGGAGAAAGTTCCTAATAGTGAAAACAATAGATCAGCTTTCCTTCAGAAGTTGTAGGTGCTTCATCACTGGAGGTTTTTAAGAGAAGACTGGACAGACACATGTCTAAACAGGGGTTGGACTAGAAGACCTCTAAGGTCCCTTCCAGTTCTTTTCTGATTGATAGTAATGTCTTTTGATGAAGATCCTAACTTAATATAGCATGGAACAGTATTTTAGTCTTGCCCTGTAAATCTTTCCAGAGAAAAGATGGAATTCAAAAAAAAAAAAAAGATGTTATGATAAAGAACTTCACTATTGATCTCATTAGTAATAACTATATAACACATGCTTCACAGCTTGCTGCTTACTCTAACCTCCATGGTCAATAGTGAAGGGATCACTGACATACTAAACCCTTCCAGTACAGTCATAGAAGGAAAAGATAGAATGCTAAGCAGTGAAAACTGATTCATATGCTAGGGGGGAAAACTGATTCATATGACTGCTGCCAGTTCTTTCTGATGAATTGCTTTGATTAGATTACCAACTAGTTTAAATAACAAGTGTGAATCAGACCTATTATATATATTTTGAGATTGAATCAACTCCACACATTATACTTGAAAGGAAGGCTGAAATAATTACCATATTCTGTGTTAAATGTATTGTAGCAGTTCACGTACCTCTCTCTTCAGAATCATGACTCAGATTTATCAACATATCCTGGCTTTAGCATTTGCAGTTGAGGAGATCAATACTAATCCCCAGATTTTACCCAATGTTACACTGGGCTTCAGAATCTATAACAGCCATTTCACTTCAAAATGGATATACCATGCGTCAATGGAACTCCTTTCATCTAAAGACAGATTAATCCCTAATTACAACTGTGACATCCAGAAATATCCAGTAGCAATAATTGGAGGACCTGACACTGATGCATGTCTTCATGTGGCTATCATTCTGCAGATCTACAAGTTTCCTCAGGTAACCTATATCTATATAGGTTACATATATATGCAGTACATACAGTATGCAATCTAGTTAAATATAATATTCCTTTTAGCTAAGACCTGGTCCCTGGGATAAAGCAAAACAACTTAGTGAAATCAAGTGGCATATTTCGCTTTCAGCTTTGTTTTGGAATCTGTGAAATGCACTTATTAATGTCAATTGGTGCACCATTTGTTGCTGGATACATTCACAAAGCATATTTAAGAACTAAAGTAGCCCCTTTTCTGAGTTCACAAAATAGACTGAATGTCTGGATTTATAAAGCATAGGAAGAGACAAAGGAATGTAAGCAGACTTAACACTAACAAAGCTTGATAATTTGTGTAAAATTATCATTGAAATCTTATAATAGAGAATGCTCAAGGTATATTACTGTCAAATAATATGAAATGAAACTAAAATTTTACTTACAGTACACACTACCAGTTTGAAAAGTATATGAATATATCTTATAAAAAAATCAAATCATATTGTCTCCTTTCTGAATCCTTCTGTATTTTCGACAGTTGACATATGGCTCTGCTCCAATGACAAATGAGGACAAACAGGCTGGTTTTTATCACCAAATGTTTCCAAATATGGATTTTCAGTATAAGGGAATTCTTCAACTACTGAAACATTTTACGTGGACATGGATTGGAGTCTTGTGTGTTAATAATGACAATGGGGAGAGGTTTGTACAAAATGTGGTTCCCATGTTTTCCAAAAATGGAATCTGCTTTGACTTCATTGAAAGATTTCCATTAATTTCTTATTCTACTGACATTCTCACTATGGTGAAAAAAGGGATGATAATGTATAGTATTGTGATGAACAGCACTGTCAATTCAGTGTTAATTCAAGGTGAAATTGATATAATGATAGTTTTGAGAATGCTTCCCAGTATGTCAAAATTTGAAGGGATAGAATTACAAGAAAGTGCTAAAATCTGGATTATGACAGCCCAAATGGATTTCACATCTCTTCCCTTCCAGAGATGGGAAGACCTAGATTTTCTCCATGGTGCTCTATCCTTTGCGGTTCATTCAAGGGAAGTCCTAGGGTTTCAGGAATTTCTTCAGATGAGAAAACCAAACTTCAGTCAAGAAGATGGCTTTATTAGGATTTTCTGGAAGGAGGCATTTGGATGTGTGTTCTCAGGCTCCATGATAGATGAGAAACAGAACTCTGTGACAGACAATCAACCAATCTGCACTGGTGAGGAGAAGCTAGAGACCCTCCCAACATCTGTTTTTGAAATGGACATGACTGGCCACAGCTATAGCATTTACAATGCAGTCTATATTGTGGGACAGGCAATACATGCTGTTCATTCAACCACCTTCAAATATAGAACAAGACTTGTTGAATTTCTCAAACTTCACCCATGGAAGGTAATGACTCAAGGACACTGACAAGTGTCGAGTATGTAGATTTGTCTCCATGTTATCTAACAACTAAATTAAATATTTAGTTTAATATCACTTTCCTTCTGGTCATAGTGTATTTCTCTTCCTATAAAACCTTAAATAAGGTTTTTATAAAGGGAGAGTGTAAAGGAAAAAAAACTGATTTTCATTCCAGATGTTTTCTACGTTTCTATTGAAGTTAACAAATCTGAGATACATGGAACACTATTGCAGTCCCACAATGCAGAAAACAGCCTGATATTTTTTATTATTATTTCTGTTTCTTTTGTTATGGATTTTGGAATACTTTTAAACTTATTTTAATTATTCAATAGTATATTTCCTAATTAGTGATTGCATTAACTCGTTCAAATATAATTGCTTTCTCCAGTGATTCCTAACAATTAGCAGATGAAAAAAATGTGTTTTCCAATCCAGTCATCAACAAAAGGGCCAAAAAAGCTCTAAGATATTGATATTTATTAACATATATAACAATCAGCATGCTCATCTCAACTCTTATCAGTAAGCAAAATCCTGTTTAAATAAAATAGTCCTGATATCTTAATGTAAACAAAATTAAAGAAAATCAAATTTACTATGACAAAATGAGATCACTTCTCCCTTAGGAAAAAAAACAAAAGAAAACAAACTAACAGAATTTTTCCCATTCCAAATGCAAACATTTCCAAATAAAACCATTCCAAACAGGAATTTATCCCATTCAAATGAACTTTCCATATCTTAACTCTCAACTATGACACATCCACATTTTGCAAATATAAAGTAATGTCAATATCCTGATACGAATAAAAAACTAAAATTTAGCATAACAAAAAGAAATAATGTTTTGTTAAATGTAAACAAATCCAATATATCATATTTTTCCAGTTAAGATATAAGCAAACCTAAAACAAACAAACAACAAACCAAAAGCTAAAACTAAACTAAAACCCAACCCTCACCTAGAATAACAACATATCTCATCTCATCTCTCAACAACGTTGTTTTCCTTTTATTTTGACACAGAAAAAAATCCCTGTAATTCATCCTGATTGTTGTTGAACCTTGTTTTGTAATTCTATTATAAATTACTCTCATTGTTATGTTGGTATGAAATACAGTTTTCTTTTCCATTTATTCTTTTAAAATAATTCAGAACCTTAATGTTTGAAATCCAATATCCCAATATTTTCTTAGTCCTTAATTTATTTAAAATTTTCTATAACCCAAACATTGTTTTGCCTATTGTTGGTTTTTTTCAGTTCTCAAAGATTATAAAAATAGATCTTCATATTCTTAAATTAAGGCTTGAAGGCACTCAACAGTATTTCCAACCTTATCATTTTAAAAATGTGTAATTTTGTTGAAACAATTAATATATCTACAGTTCTAATTTTTGAAGGTGTTTAGCAAGGGAAGTGCACAAAATCAGTGTCCTTTGAAAGGCTGTTTTTGTGGCTGGATCTATTGTGGCAAATTACCTTTTCTCCTGATTCCCTCCCACTCAAGACATTGTTACTTTTTTATATAAATGTTTTATTAATTTTCTATTTTCACAAACCAGTGCTCAATAGACAACGTGATGACTGAGTCCATTAAAAATTTGGTGATACATGAAAGTTTTTCCAACTAGGTCCAATGTTACACCTGCCAGTACATCCTCACTTCTTCTGGTAATAACAATTTTTCTGCATTAAGCAAATAGAATTCTTGTTAGTAAACATACAATTACATATCAACATTTGTTACGTTTTTCTAATAATAATATCAGTTTTTAATTTCCCATCCATGTTCAAAGTGTCCCAATCATTTATAATTTCAAAACAAGTTGTATTTGGGCAACCAAAAGAATCCCTTATTCAAAATTCTTAACATATTCTTGTTTCCCTTTTCCTACCAGGATACAATATTCTGGTTACAAATCCTAGCTATCTAGTTATAAAAATGCTTCTATTTCTAACTATTTATTCTTAGCCATATTCAAACCTCAATAGTATAGTATCCCCTCTATTAAGTCAAAGCTTCTATTTCTTTCAATCTTACTCTAGCTTTCTTTCTTTGCCAACTAACCTTCCAAGTCAGTGCATTTTGATCATCAGATAATACTTCCTCAATTTTGTATATGCTATTTGGAACAAGAAAAACAATTTGGTTAAAATGTTTTTGGAAGGGCTAGCCCATTGATATTCATCAAACCACCTCCCTCCTTCTCTGATACCCCACAGTTCTAATAACAACTTTATCTTCCATTCCATCTGCTCTCCTTCCTTGTCATCCAGTATGTTCTGAAACCTTGATTTATAAAATGTTTTTTTTTCTTTTCCATTTCCAATATTATTGTTATATCTTTTGAGTTTTATCTGGGTCTGGTCATTTATTTTCTCCTTTGGATCATCAATGTTTGTGTCAGCATTCTCTAGTGTTCCTGCTATTATCTGGGTTGCTGGTTCTTTCTCTGTAGTTGTCTTCTGAGTTTGTAGATTTGAATTAGAAAATTGTTCTTTTATCTCCTTTGTGTTATTAGTAACCTGCTCACAAGCTAGAATAATTGTTTTTTGTATTAATTTCAGCATGGAAGGAATTTCTTTCTGTATTTTATCAGTATTTTCTTGATGATGTGGCAAGTTAAGGCTGCTAAGAACAGATGTTAAAGATGATGTTTTACTATTTAATGCTGAGTATGAAACATCCATTTTATTTTATTTTATTTTATAGATTTATCCAACTGACTGTCCATTCCTGAATCTCCCCTAAGCAGATACAAGTAGAGTTCATTTTTTCTATCCAATAAAAATATATCCTTTCTGTCCAGGGAAGAGATGGTTGTTTAAAAATCAAGATTTATAATCCAAAGTGTTCTAAAAAAAATCCACCATGCAATTATGTTCAAAATTCAGACAGGCCAAATTTAAATTTTTTATCATCTCTGTGACATAGATAAGTAGCCCCTAAGCCTGTTCCTTTTTTTCCCCTCAACTGTAATTCTCAATAATAAAATAGTTCCAAGGCCAGCCAAATCTGGGCTTCAAGCCAGCCTTCTTTTAGGCATAAATAAGTTGTAGTGCTGTACTTCACCACTAGATGTCATCAACACCACTTTCCAGTTTTTAGATCCAAAACTTATATTGTTAAACTTTTCAAGTCTTTTTCTTTAGAAAAAAAATAAATAAAAAAGTCTTAAAACAACTTTTGGTCCCCAAATTTTCAAACTCAAGTATATTTTAATTCCAAATAAGTCTTAAAGGTTTCGCCAGTGTCCCCAAGAATTAAATTGTCCGCTTTTCTTTTCTGAAGGAGTGGGACAGAAATTACTTTTCCTTCTTTCATTGGGGTGGGGGGAATGCTTTAGGCAGATTTTCAGGAAGAGGTCTTAAAATCATAAAGAAAGGATCAGGTCTCACCAAGTTTCATCCACATTGCTGTAAAGTTGCTTGGTAGTGCTGGTTGGCTTCCATTGTCCGCAGCTTAGGGCTGGCTACATGAATGCAGCCAGTTTTTCTACCAGTTTGGACGGCTTCCTCAGTTCAAATGGGGGCTGCCACCCCCCCTGTGATCAATGAAAGTCCCCTCCTTGCTTGCCACCTCTACGGGGTGACTTTTGACCCTTTCTATGGTCCCCTAGAAGGTGAAACCAGACACAAAAGACGGACCCCCATCTTCCTGTGTCTACATCACCGTGAGATCCCAACCAGAAGTCCAAGACATTGTTATTTTGTTGCTTCTTTATGAAGAGCAGCTGCAAGCAGCTTGAGCCATCTCATACCCTCTCTTTGTCCAAAGAGGGTCATAAAAACCAATCTACTGTTGGATCCCTTATTTGTGGCTGCAAATATCAGCTCAAGTAAGTCTGTGGATTTTAAAAAAATTAACAGTATGGTAGACAATGTTTCTCTTCTTTATTAAGAGATAAGGTAAATATGAAAAGTTTTCCCCGCATATTTCTGAAGAGGAGTTAAATCTTCACCATTTTGTAGACCATGATGAAATGTTTAGTTCTTCTCTTCATTTACTATTTATGTTTTCTTATATGTGTAATTTTGTATTTTTGTAGCTCAATGAAATTGTAAGAAGGATCTCATTCAATAATACTGCAGGAGAAACAATATCTTTCAACCAAAATGGAGAACTAGAGATTGGACTTGATGTCATCAATTGGGTGACATTCCCAAACAAGTCCTTTTTGAAAGTCAAAATTGGTGGAATAGGATCTGTGACTTCCCAAGAGGACATATTAGTGATCCATGAAGAAGCCATCATTTGGCCAAGCAGGTTTAATCAGGTAGGGCCAAAATTCATGTTTGGATAATGTTACTTATTTTAAATTGAATAAATATGAGCTGTGGAATACTTCTAGTGATATTTCCTGTCTTCTGCCTGAAGTACTAAGAGATGGTCCAGGGAAACTAATGGAATAGGAAGGGAAGTTTAGTTGGAAATATTTCCTTCAGGTTAAATAAAGTCAGGGTGACTTAATAGCATGACCACATGAACATTCCTTCCTTCCTTCCTTCCTTCCTTCCTTCCTTCCTTCCTTCCTTCCTTCCTTCCTTCCTTCCTTCCTTCCTTCCTTCTTTCCTTCCTTCCTTCTTTCCTTTCTTTCTTTCTTTCTTTCTTTCTTTTTTCTTTTTTTTTCTTTTATTCTACCCATCTCAATGCTATGGTGACTGGGTAGCTTACCAACAGTAAAAGATAAATATAAAAAAAATACAATTAAGAAAGAATATGTAAAACTAAAACCAATATGGCAACAAGGTGAGGTGGTTTCCTCTTCCTCCTCCTCCTCCTCCTCATTCTCTTCTTCTTCTTCCTGTTAATCACCTCCGTTGAAGATTGTCCCTTTGGGGCTCCAAGTCAACTGGAAAAAAGCATGTTTTAATGCCCTTCCAGAAGGTCAAGAAGGTAAGAGTGCCTCTTATCTCTGGAGGAGACTGTTCCCCAGTTCAAGGGTCAGAGTAGAAAAAGCTTTTCTCCTTGACCCCACCAACTGGAATTCCTACACAGACAAGAACCATAGCAGGCCCTTTCTGCTGGGGCAAATTGGATGGGCTAATCCCATTGTGGCAAGAGGACTCCTCAGATACCTGCGCTGATGCCATAAGTCAGTGATGGCGAACATTTTAGAGACCGAGTGCCCAAACTGCAACCCAAAACCCACTTATGTAACATCGGGTGCCAGGTAGGTGTGGCCCATTGGGTGGGTGTGGCCCATTGACTGGGCATGGCCCATTGGCTGCGGTGGTAACAGCAGACTAGGTGGGACTAAAAAGTTTAATCAATCAATTCCAATTTTGTGAGATCTCTTTTTTCCCCACAAGAAGTTGAAATTGATTGATTGATTGAAACTTTTTTTTTTTGCACACGGCGATGGAGGCCTAAAGCGAAAAGTTTTATAAAACCCAGCTGGAAGGCCTAGGACTGGGATGATGGCACACATGCCCACAGAGAGGGCTCTGTGTGCCACCTGTGGCATGCATGCCATAGGTCCGCCACCACGGCCATGAGTTATAACCTATATAGATCCAAAAATCAGGATAACTAAATCCTTTTACACCTACCTGATTTTCTCTGATGACTTTTAAAGTACATAATCCATATCATTAATGCAATCATATATTGCTTTAAATCTCAGAAAAGGTCAGCATCTAATGACATTGGTTCATGGAGAAACAATCTACGTTTGGCTTGGTACTTAGTTACCAGAGTTCTAGAAAATCCAAAAGCATCAAGAAGTTAAAAAAAAACACTGATGATGTTATGTAGCTTGGTCATGAAACATCTGTAAGAAAATCACCAAGCTCAGAGAACACTAAGGACCCCACAGAAGCTTTGAAAAACTTCCACAAAGAAGACACTTTGGGCACCAAAAAAGCCTACATGGACATATTCTTGTATAAGCAAAAGATGAGCTTAACTCAAAGAGGTTTTTATCTTAGTTTCATTTAAAATACATGGCAACAAGTCTGAGTGGTTGCTCTCTAAATCCCATACTATTTTCCTCCTCTTGCCTCTTTTCATTGACATCACTCACAACACTTCCAACCAAACATGATACATTGTGAAGCTTTGCGGACAATAACTATTACAAAGCAATTATTGAAAAAATTAAAGCATTTTTTCATTTCTTTATGTATAGGTCCAGCCACTCTCTCTGTGTAATAACTATTGCTCTTTGGGTTATGCTAAGACCAAAATAGAAGGGAAGCCATTTTGTTGTTATGATTGTCTTCACTGTCCTGAAGGGAAAATTTCCAATCTCATAGGTGAGTGTTGAAAAAGGAGTGATGCAAACGTTTTGTAGGTATTCTTTTCTAGGAATCCATTTTTTTACACTTGATAGCTGAGTATAATGGTATCATCTGTTATGACTACAGATCTCAAAATTGATTTCTCACATTATGAAAAGATTTTTCTTTTTTCTGGGCAGCTTATATAATGACAAAGATGGAATGCTGAGATATTTGAGATTCTGGCAGTGCAGAGACTAAAACTCTAAGAACTGCTTCAGAATGCACATGAGCACCAACATAACGCCTACCTGCAAAAAAAGTTGTCATGACATCCCAGGAAAACAGAGTGTTTTAAGATGATGCAGAGAGGAGATACATTTGTGTTTCTCCACACCCAAAGACACTTGGGAACAACAAATCCTATGCTCTGCACAGATCTATTACACATTTCTAAATTGAGTTACTAAAGTGGTTGATGGTTAAAAATAATACAGTTAAAGCTATATAAAACTACTATGTCTCTTTACAACAGAATCACTTTTCATTTAAAAAAAAATGAATGGCCTTTCAGATTTATTTTTTAATGGAAACAGAAACAGGATAAAATGTCAGGCTCCATAAACCAAAATACATCTCCATAGATCATAGTTTTTCAAGCCTGAAAAATACTTGTTAAATCAATCAATGAACAAATCAATCCATTTCTCAAGGCAGAAATGGCCAGACAGAAATTATCATATTTTGGACACATTCTGCAAAAGCCTAACTCTCTGATTTAGGCTCTAATGATGGAAATGGAAGAAGTGTCATGTGTTTAATTTCAGTGCAACCATCTTTCTAACCTGAGTGTTGTTTTTTCCCCCCTAGATATGGATGACTGTTTTTCATGTCCAGAAGATCAGTATCCAAACAAGGATCAGAATTCATGTCTTCCAAAAATGCTAACCTTCCTAACATATGAAGAATCACTGGGAACCATCTTAGCAATCTGTTCTCTTTTGTTTTCTTTTATCGTATTGTTGATTCTGGGTATCTTCATTAAGTACCAGGACACTCCCATTGTCAAGGCCAACAACAGAAACCTCACCTACATCCTTCTCATTTCCCTTCTGCTTTCATTCCTTTGTGCTTTACTGTTCATTGGCAAACCTCATAAAGTGACGTGTCTCCTCCGACAAAGTACTTTTGGTATAATATTTAGTGTAGCTGTATCATGTATGTTAGCAAAAACTACCATTGTGATTTTAGCTTTCATGGCCACCAAACCAAACTCTACAGTAAGGAAATGGGTAGGGAAAAGACTGGGCATTTCCATTGTGTTTTTCTGCTCCTTCGTTCAAATAATTCTTTGTACTATCTGGCTGTTCACCTTTCCTCCATTTCCTGATTTCAACTTTCACTTAATGGCAAAAGAAATTATTCTGGAATGTAATGAAGGCTCCTTTATCATGTTCTACTGTGTCCTGGGCTTTATGGGCATCCTCGCTCTTATCAGTTTTACGTTAGCTTTCTTTGCCAGGAAATTACCAGACACTTTTAACGAAGCCAAATTTATCACCTTCAGCATGTTGATTTTTTGCAGTGTTTGGCTCTCCTTTGTTCCTAGTTATCTGACCACCAGGGGCAAACATATGGTAGCTGTGGAGATCTTCTCCATTATAACATCCAGTGGTGGCCTCCTCATATGCATCTTTTTCCCTAAATGCTATATCATCATACTGAGGCCTGAACTGAATAATAAGCAGCCAATAAAACAAAGAAAAAACTGAAAGACATAGAATTGCATTGCCTTCTTTTAATTTAGTCATGGAAAAGCAGTAAAGCCCCATACTCAAGACCTATAAGTCTTCCCCATCTACCAGTCGCAATTGCTGCCATTACATCTATAATTTTCCTTCTGATTTTAAGTATTGGAAAGATAGTTACATTTTTAATGTTTTATGATATGTCCCACCCCTATTTATATATATATGGTTGGTATAAAATAATGCTAAATAATAAATAAATAAGTGTTAAAATAGAATCAAGTGTATGATTTCTATGCAAAGGACAAACTCTTGAATAATGAGAAATGCAATATAAGGACCTTCATTTTTTTTGCTGTCACTTCATTTGATCTGGGGGCACCCCTCCAACCCAACAGGAGAAATGCAATCATGAGATCAGTGTCTAGCCCAAGCTACTTGCAGCCGAAGTCCAAGAGCACGAACCTGAACATTAGTGAACAGCATGCTTGCTATTGGTGGGAGTATTGATCTTCTTTCTTCTATCTACTAATTGAATCCTTGAGAAAGATCCCCAAAGCAAGAAAACCTCCAGAAGGGAAGGAAGGGAATTATATTCCCATTCCATTATGGACAGAAGTGGCAAATTAATATTAAGGAAGAAAGAGATATAATAATGATAATGATAATGATAATGATAATGATAATGATAATGATGATGATGATGATGATGATGATGATGATGATAATAATAATAATAATAATAATAATAATAATAATAAGTAGAAGAAGAAGAAGAAGAAGAAGAAGAAGAAGAAGAAGAAGAAGAAGAAGAAGAAGAAGAAGAAGAAGAAGAAGAAGAAGAAGAAGAAGAAGAAGAAGAAGTTGGAAGGGACTTTGGAGGTCATGTAGTCCAACCCCCTGCTCAGGCAGGAAACCCTATACCATTTCAGACAAGTGGCTGGCCAGTCTCTTCTTAAAAACCTCCAGTGTTGGAGCATTCACCACTTCTGGAGGCAGGTTGTTCCACTGGTTAATTGTTCTAACTGTCAGGAAGCTGAGGTCCTAGCCATTAGGCAGCGGGGACGGCCAGCGGAGGAGTACGTGCACGAGTTCCTCAGGGTTGCGGGCAGGTTGCGCTCGTGGCCCGAGCGCTTGCTGGTGCACCACTTTCGGACCGGCCTTGATGGAGCTCTCCGGCGGGCATGTGTGGTACGGGGGGTCCCCGCACGGCTTCAGGACTGGTTCAGGGTGGCGGTGGAGCTAGATATTGGATTGCAGGACACCCGGGGCAGGCCTGAAGTGGGCCCTGGAGCCTGGAGGGCCGCGGGAGGGCTGAAAACCGAGAGCCGGAAGCCCGGGCCGGCGGTGTCACAACCCGCCCCCCTACCGGCGCCCCGTCCAACGTTCCGCTGCTTCCGATGTGACCAACCGGGCCACCGGGCAGTGGACTGCCCGTTACCGCCGCCGCGGCCAGGGCCCAACCCTCCGGTGGCACGGGTCCCAACCCCCAGGAGAGCCGCGGAACGCTCCAGAGCAGCGTACCAGGTGGCCAACAAGACACCCCGAACGTCAACTCCGGTGCGTCCAGAGGGGCCGGCGGATGGACGGACCGACACATCCGATGGGTCTGAGGATCACGAGTACGAGGAGGACCCGATGGTAAGTGCTCCAGTGTGCCCTTTTGTGTTGCCTGTGGTGTTGATAAGCCCACGAACAGGCGAAAGGAGGGAGTGTAAGGCTTTGATCGATACAGGTAGCACGCGCTGCCTTATCAGCCTGGCAATGGCAAGGGAGGCCGGCATCCCCCTTCAGCGGCTCCCCAAACCTCTCCGGTTCCAGCAGGTAGACGGGTCCCTTCTGGGTGGGGCACCCATTACGCATGTAACGGCACCGGTGAGGAAGGAATTGGGTACACACTGGGAGACCCTCCGGTTTGTCGTGGTGCTGTCCATGATGGAGGCGGTCATCCTGGGGCTCACGTGGTTGGACAAATGGGGCCCCACGGTCTGGTGGGAGGGGGGGTGCCGACACCTTCGTCTTGGGACAGGGCCCCAGCCCCCTGCAAAGCATTCTTTCATGGGTCCGGAGAGGATCGGTGGGCCAGAGAGGGCCGCGGGTGTGGGAGCTAAGCTTGAGGTACAGGTGCCATGGGAGTACGGCGATCTAGCAGACGTCTTCGATGAGAAAGAGTGTGATGCCTTGCCGCCCCACCGCCCCACGGACTGCGCCATCGAACTGGAGCCGGGGGCAAAACTGCCGAAACCCCGCATGTACGCAATGGCACCCCGGGAGATGCAGGAGCTTCGACAATACATAGATAAGAACCTGCAGAGGGGGTTCATCCAGCCCGCCCGGTCCAAGATGGCGGCCCCTGTCCTGTTTAGGGAGAAGAAGGACAGGACCCTAAGACTGTGCATGGATTACCGGGGGGTTAACGCGGTATGTGTAGAGCACTTGTACCCCCTCCCTCCGGTGAAGGAACTTTTGGCCCATTTGGCTACGGGCCTGGTGTTCACCAAATTAGACCTCAGGGAGGCATACTACCGTGTCCGGATCAAAGCCGGCGACGAATGGAAGACGGCTTTCAATTGCCCGTTGGGGAGCTTTCAGTTCAGGGTAATGCCGTTTGGTCTGCAAGGAGCCCCCGCGGTCTTCATGCAGTTAATCAACCAAGTCCTGCATGATCATTTGTACCGGGGGGTCCTAGTCTATCTTGATGACATCCTCATATATACGTCAACGCTGGAGGAGCATGTCGCCCTAGTTCAGTGTGTACTGACCAAACTGAGGGACGCCCAATTGTATGTGAAGCTCTCTAAATGTGAGTTTCACAAGCCCCGGCTGGACTATTTGGGATATCGGGTGTCCTGAAACGGGGTGGAGATGGACCCAGGGAAGGTGGAGGCCATCCAACAGTGGCAGGCCCCACGAACCCGGAAACAGTTGCAGAGCTTCCTGGGTTTCGCTAATTTTTATCGTCAGTTTATTCCGAACTTCGCTTCCATTGCCTTGCCGCTCACAGATCTACTACGGACAAAGCAAACAGCAACACCGCCGCGGCCAGGGCAAAAGCTAGCGTGGACCACTACGTGCCAGCAGGCTTTTGAGATGCTCAAGGCACAATTTGCTAAGGAGCCCGTCCTGCGACACCCGAACCCTGACCTACCCTACGTAGTGCAGGCTGATGCGAGTGACGTGGCTGTTGGGGCTGTCCTTCTGCAACGACATGCGATGGGGGAGCTGCGGCCCTGCGCTTACACCTCCAAAAAACTGACCACCGCGGAGAGGGCTTGGGCTATCTGGAAGAAAGAGGCTTTCGCGGTCCGCTGGGCCTTGGGGACTTGGAGACACCTTCTGGAAAGGGCTAGCCAAGAGTTTGAGGTATGGACGGACCATAAAAACCTGGAGGCCCTGCAAACACCCCGCCGTCTGTCCCCGAAGCACGTGCGATGGGCCCAGTACTTTCAGCGCTTCCGGTTCCGTCTCAAGTACGTGCCCGGGGGTAGAAACTTCCTGGCAGACGCCTTGTCATGGCTACCACAATACGATTGTCGGAAAGAGGAGGTAGTACAGGTACTGGTACTGCCACCCCGCCCGGTGGAGGGGGCGGAGCACAAGGCTAACGCCTTGATGGACAACTTCCTGCGGACCTGTAAGGGAGCGTTGGCAACTGATGAATGGATGCAGGCGCACCCCGATACGCTCTCGTTGCGGGACGGCTTAGCTTGGCACGGGGTCAGGCTGTATGTGCCTGCGGTGGCACGGGATCAGGCGCTCTATCAATGCCATGACGCCAGGCAGGCAGGCCATTACGGTTTCGTAAAAACCCTACATTTGGCCCGCCGCCAGTTCTGGTGGCCAACCATGAGGCGAGACATTGAGAGCTACGTGCAGAAATGCTGCGTTTGCGCAACCACCAAGCCCTCCACCAACAAACCGGCAGGCCTTCTGCAACAGGTGGCAGACCCCGTACGACCTTGGCAGGACATTGCCATGGACTTTGTGGTCGAGCTACCGGAAAGCAGGGGGTACAACGTTTTGTGGACAGTAGTGGACTTATTCTCGAAACAGGCCCACTTTATCCCCTGCAAGGGGTTGCCTTCAGCCCGTCGGCTGGCCTGGCTGTTTGTCCAGCACATTTACCGTCTCCACGGGGTGCCACGACATATCATCTCGGACCGTGGGGTGCAATTCACGGCCCGGTTCTGGAGGGATTTCGTATGTTACATCGGAGCAACACAGGGCCTGAGCTCAGCGTACCACCCAAGCACAAACGGAGCTGTGGAATGTGCAAACGCGGCGGTGGAGCGATACCTGCGTTGTTACGTTTCATACCAGCAGTCTGAATGGGTGGACCTGCTATCCTTCGCGGAGGTTGCCTACAACAACGCAGTGCATAGCAGCACCGGGTTCTCCCCCTTTAAAGTAGTCTCTGGTTACGAGTTCGTTCCCATCGCAGGTTGTGACCAGGGGGCCCCTGCATCCTGCACACCTGGGGAGTGGATGCACCGGTTGGAGGAAGTGTGGGGGATAGCAAAGAAGGCATTAGAGCAGGCTGCAGGGTCATACAAAGAGCAGGCAGACAGGAAGAGACGGCCATTTGCACTTCCTAAAGTAGGTGATCTTGTATACCTCTCCACAAAGTACCTGCGGCTACAGGTGCCCTGTAAGAAGCTAGGGCCCAAGTATCTCGGGCCGTTCCGGGTTATACAGGTAGTAAACCCTGTCACCGTCAGGCTTCGGCTACCCCCCTCCTTGGGAAGATACACCCCGTCTTCCACAGTAGCCTGCTGAAGCCTGCTACAACCGCCTCTGTGGTGGTGGGGGAGGGCGGCCCAGGGCCTGTACACGGTGACCACTATGAGGTACAGGAGATCCTGGACTCCCAGAAACGGAGGGGGCGGGTGCAGTATTTGGTGCTCTGGAAGGGATACCCCATGGAGGAGGCCACCTGGGTGTGGGACGGGGATGTGTGCGCACCATGCCTTCTCCGCGCGTTCCACTGGAAACATCCAGGGAAGCCGGGGGGGACCCAGGGAGGGACTGCAGGTCACATAATGGAGTACTCACCCCTCTCTCCTTGCATTCCAGGTGGGCCCCTGGTAGAGGGGGAAGCATGTTGGGCCTCGGGAGCCCGACACTCGAGGGGGGGCCCCTCTACCTCCCCGGCACCCCCTGCCTGGCACCCGCCGACCTTACCTGGCTCCTCAGCGGTCCGAGAGGCTCCGGAGGCCGCGCCAGTTTTGACCGGCTCCATGGCGGCCCGAAAGGCTCCAGGGGCCGCGCCGCCGCTTCAGCTGCCTCCAGATGCGCCGCGGCTGCCGTCTTCGCCCGGTGTCGCGTCTGCGCAGGGCTCCCCGGCCCATGGCGTGACCGGTAGAGGCCCGGACCCACCCTGCGTCTCGGCGGCCTGGGAGGCTTTGGGAGCTTCGGCCGCGCTACGGAAAGCTTCAGAGACCCCATCGCTGCGGCTGTCTCCTCCGGCCGGCGCCATGCCTGCACGGGGCTCCCCAGCCGGTGGCAAGCCCAACGGACGCTCCAGGCCAGCTGAGAGTGGGACCGCCGCTTCGGGAGCCCGCAGCATGACACCGGCCTTTCCCCGGCTTCGGCTGCCGGAGCTACGTTCAGCGGAGCAGGCCGAGGCATTGGACAGCTGTGCGCAGGACTGTGTCGTTCAGGAGCTGGCGGGCCCGTTAGGGGACGGGTCCCTCCCCGCCGCGGTGCCCGGGTGGCTGGGGGCCCCGAGCGTGGATGACGACGGGAGGGTTTGGAGTTGGGCGCGGCAGGGAGGGGGTAAGGGGGAGGAGCATGGTGGCGGCAAAGCACGGGAGGGGGCTTACCTGACTGGGCGTCGGGCGAAGGGGCTTGTAGGGGAGGGGTGGGGAAGTTATAGGGAATGGGAGGGCGTGGGCGTGTTTGGGTGGAGTATGGGCGGGTGTTTCGGGTGTGTATATAGTAGCGTTGGCTGCAGGTAGCGGCCAACGCTGGCTTTGTTTCTTGTTGCGGCTGTTGCCTTGGAAAATAAAGTGCTTCCAGACCGCAGCGGAAGTCTCTCGTTCCTGTGTTCGGCACTCTGCCCTGCTTGCTGCAGGATGGGTTTTGACACAAACAAGACACGAACCAAGATATAGGAGCTTTGAAACACTATCTGAGCGGTTGCTTTCAGCAAACCAGCCCTCCCCACACATTTCCTTTATAAAGAGTTCAGGGCGTGGCCTCTCTCTGCCTCCTTCCGAGAAGCCCCACAGCCTTCCTCTGTTTACTCCTACTTGACTGCCTCCTGCGTCGGGCGTCCTTGAACAGGGCCAGCTGTGGGTCATCTTCATCCACACTGTCAGGCTCACACAGCTGGGTCTCCATGGTGACCAAGTGGGAGGGGCCTGCCTGAGGGCTATCATCAGCAAGATCTTCAACCCCCTCAGCAAGGTCTTCAACACCCCCCTCCTCGTCTGAGTCATCCGACCCAACTGCCAAACCCACAGGCTGACCCTGAATCACAACACTATCCCGCACCGCAGGGCCCTTCCCCCGGGTCTGCCGATCCGGATGTGGTCGAGATGGAAATTGTTCATGAAAAGCGGTCACCAACGCAGGGGCATGAACGGCGGTCGCGTCTTCCCAGGTGAAGTCCTCTGGTCCGTAACCTTTCCATTCAATCAGGTACTGGAAACGACCTTTCAGCCAACGGGAATCCCTAATGCTGGCGACCTCGTACTCGGGGGTGCTGCCTCCATCACGAGGTCCTGATGGGGGAGGTTCCGCTCGGCGGAGTGGACAGGCCGGTTGCTCGGGGACCAACAGAGACCGATGAAAGACTGGGTGCACGCGCAGGGAACGTGGCAGAGTTAAGCGATAGGCGACCGGATTGATGACAGCCTCGACTGGGAACGGTCCTAAATATCGGTGATCTAACTTTCTCACCGGCCGTGTTGACGGTAGGTTCCTGGTGGACAACCAGACCCGATCTCCCACCGATAGTGGAGGCATATCCCGTCTTGACCGATCAGCAAACCTTTTGTAATCGGCCTTGGCCTTCTCTAACTGACGTCGCACCAATCGATGGATCGCCTGTAACTCTGCCATGAAGTTGTTCGCTGCCAGTTCCAGTGAGTCCACGGGAGAAAGGGGAAAAAACCGGGGGTGATATCCCACATTGGCCAAGAACGGTGTCATCTGTGTGGAGGTGTGCTGCGAATTGTTAAATGCAAACTCAGCTATGGCCAGATAGTCCACCCAATTGTTTTGCTGCAGATTGACGTAGCAGCGCAGATATTGTTCCAGGATACCAATGACCTTCTCAGTTCCCCCGTCAGTTTGAGGATGATGCGCGGACGAGAGGCAAATCTTGATATCCAACGCATGCATCAACTCCTGCCAGAAGCGGGCTGTAAACTGGGCCCCCTATCAGAGACGACTCTATCAGGGAGGCCGTGCAGCCGAAACACCTGCTGAATGAACATACGACTAGTGGCGCGGGCTGACGGTAAGCCGCGACAGGGGATGAAGTGCGCCATCTTGGTCAGCATGTCCACCACCACATACACTGTCGTAAAACCAGAGGATGGGGGTAAATCCGTCAGAAAGTCCATGGACACAGCCCCCCAGGGTCTTTTGGGTGTCGGCAAAGGCTGCAGTAATTCAGGCGGGGCCCCTTTCGCTGACTTGGCCTGCCTGCATGGGATGCAGGAGGTAACATAGGACTGGACGTCGTGTCGGACTCAGGGCCACCAGAAGGTACGGGACACCAGGTTCAGGGTCTTGAACAGGCCAAAATGCCCCGCCGCCGGGTTATCGTGACACTGGCTGAGGATGAGTCCCCTGAGTGGCCCTCCCGGAACGTATAGCCGGTCACGATAATACAAGAGTCCATTCCTGACCGTCCAAGGAGAATCTGGCCCCACCTCCTCCTTCCGCTGAGCCACCCACACCTCCTGCTGCTGTGCCTCCCAGATCCGAGCCCGTATATCAACCGGCTCCCACACCGCAGCAAAAGTCTCGACGGGGATCACTGTCCTGGGCAGAAGCTTGTCTTCCACTTGGGAATATTCTGGCTTCCTGGACAGAGCATCCGCTCTTTGATTGTGCCCGCTAGGTATGTACCGAACCCGGAAGTCAAACCTCGCAAAGAAAAGAGACCACCGGATCTGGCATTGGTTCAAATTCTGAGCGGTCTGCAGGCTTTCCAAATTCTTATGGTCCGTCCGGACCTCAATTTGATGCCGCGCTCCCTCCAGATGATGCCTCCAGGCCTCGAACGCCGCTTTGATGGCCAGCAGCTCCTTCTCCCAGATTGTATAATTGCGCTCCAAAGGGTTCAGTTTTCGTGAATGGTACTCGCAAGGGAAGAGGGTACCGCTGGGCGTCGTTGCCTGGAGTAACACCGCCCCAATGGCAATGTCGGAGGCGTCCGCCTCCACAACAAACGGCCGTTGCGGGTCAGGATGCTTCAAGATGGGCTCCTTCATGAAGGCTTCCTTCAAAGTCTGGAAAGCCTGTTGTTCTGGAGCGTTCCACTGGAACCGAGTCTTCTTCTGCAGGAGCCAGGTGAGGGGGGCTGTCAAGGCAGCAAACCCAGGGATGAAAGTTCGGTAATACTTGGCGAACCCAAGAAGTCGCTGAACATCCTTCACGCGATGCGGGGGTTGCCAACTCTGCAAAGACTTTGCCTTACTCGGCTCCATGTCGATGCCCTCAGGAGAAATGCGGTGACCCAAGAAATCGATGGTCACCCGGTAGAACTGGCACTTCTCCAACTTGGCAAACAGCCGATGTTCTCGGAGTCGCTGTAGGACCTGATGGAGATGCTGATGGTGCACCTCACGCGATGGGGAGTAGATCAGGATGTCGTCCAAGTAGATCACGACAAAGTGATCCAACAAATCCCGGAAAATGTCATTCATGAAATGCTGAAACACAGCGGGGGCATTGGTCAGGCCAAACGGCATCACCGTGTACTCAAAATGTCCATAGCGAGTACCAAACGCAATCTTCCACTCATCACCCGGCCGAACCCTGACGAGGTTGTAAGCTCCACGCAGGTCCAGTTTCGTGAAGATCTTAGCCTCCCGGAGTCGGTCCAAGAGTTCGGGGATGAGGGGCAGCGGGTAACGGTTGCGCACCGTGATGGCGTTGAGTTTCCTATAATCGCAGCAAAGCCGCAATTCGTCCGACTTCTTTTTGACGAAGAGCACGGGTGCAGACACTAGCGATGACGAGGGCCGGATGAAACCGCGAGCCAAATTCTTCTCCAGAAAGTCCCGCAATGCAGCCAACTCGGGGTCTGACATGGAGTACAAACGCCCCACTGGGAGAGGCGCATCAGGGACTAAATCAATGGGGCAGTCATAGGGCCTGTGCGGGGGTAATTGATCCGCCTCTGTCTCACTGAACACATCAGCAAAGTCGGACAGTTCAGGAGGCAAGGAAACCCCTGGGAAACCCTCCACCTGGCCGGCACAGATATGGCGGGAGTGGTCCACGCACTGCAAGCTTGGGAAGGTGACCAAGTTCTGTGACCAATAGATCTGTGGGTCATGTGCCCGGAGCCACACCAGTCCCAAGACCACGGGGAAGTGCAGATCTGAGGTGATATAGAACTGGATGGCCTCCACATGGAAACTGATGGCCATACATAATGGTTGTGTGGCGGCCGTAATAGGCCCAGACAGGAGCACTCGACCATCGATAGTCTCCATTAACATGGGCGGATCCACCGGGCACTGGGGAACAGCCCATTTGGCCACAAATGCTGAGTCCATAAAATTTGTGGTGGCCCCAGAGTCAATTAAGGCATGGACTGGAATCCCCTCTGGCTTGCCAGGAAGAATCAGACATGCCTCTAAAATCAAATGCTGTGGAGGTCCACAGGCAGCATCGGAAAGACGTTGCTCAGTGTTGTTGTGGGACGCCCGATCTATCACACCGTCTAGATCGGGCTCGGGGCATTTCCCAACAGAAAAGTAGGGGACTTTCTCGGGGCAGGCTCAGTCACTGATGCCCGCTGTCGCTTCTTTGGGCAAAAAGCAGCCAAATGCCCAGGGTCCCCACAGTAAAAACACAACCCCCCCGATCGTCATCTGTTCATTTCAGTCACCGATAGACGAGACCTGGCGGCACCCAACTCCATTGGCTCCTCCCTTTGAACTGGGGGCTCACGCACAACAGGGGCTGCAGGGGTCTGTGGGGTGGCACGGCGACTCCTTCGCTGCTGCAACCGAGCATCGATCCGCAGGCAGAGATGGATCAGCCCATTCAGGTCTGAGGGAATATCCACACGGGCCAGCTCATCCAACATCTCCTCCAACAATCCATCCTGGAAGGCATCCACAAGCGCATTCTCATTCCAGGCGGAATCCTGGCTAAGCAGCCGAAAATCGCTGATATAGCCCTGTAGGGGGCGTTGATCCTGCCTCAGAGCTTTCAGGCATCGAGTAGCAGTCTGCGTCTTAATAGGGTCCTCATACATCAGACGCATATGATCACAAAACCTCACAAAGTTGTCCAACAATGGGCTAGGTTGAGCCAGCAGAGGCGCGCCCCAACGAGCTGCATCACCCGAAAGAAGGCTTAACACAAACCCCACCTTATCCCAGTCAGTGGGGAAATCAGCTGCTCTCACACTGATAAAGAGCTGGCATTGTCCCAGGAAAGCAGGAAACAGTTCTGGAGTGCCTGTAAATTTATCCGGCATTGCAACTTGGCATTTTCTCCTGGGTGGGGGTGATGGTGGGGGTTCAGCATGAACCTGAGCTTGCAGTTGAGCCACCTGAGCTGCCAGCAAAGTGAGTTGATGGGTGAGCTGGGCATTCTCAGCACGTAGCTGCTCCATAATATTAGTAAGGGGTGGGTGGCTGAAAGCAAACTGTTCTGTACCAGCCTGCTACCGGCCCTGCAGAAAAGGCAACCCCTTTACAAACGGCAAGAGGCTGGAATTACGTCTGCCAAATTTATTACTACAAAAAACAAACAAGACACGAACCAAGATACAGGAGCTTTGAAACACTATCTGAGCGGTTGCTTTCAGCAAACCAGCCCTCCCCACACATTCCCTTTATAAAGAGTTCAGGGCGTGGCCTCTCTCTGCCTCCTTCCGAGAAGCCCCACAGCCTTCCTCTGTTTATTCCTACTTGACTGCCTCCTGCGTCGGGCGTCCTTGAACAGGGCCAGCTGTGGGTCATCTTCATCCACACTGTCAGGCTCACACAGCTGGGTCTCCATGGTGACCAAGTGGGAGGGGCCTGCCTGAGGGCTATCATCAGCAAGATCTTCAACCCCCTCAGCAAGGTCTTCAACACCCCCCTCCTCCTCTGAGTCATCCGACCCAACTGCCGAACCCACAGGCTGACCCTGAATCACAACAATAAGTTAAATAGGCAGGGTAACAGTATCCTTGCCGGACTCCTTTCCCAATTTTGAACCAATCAGTGGTTCCGTGTCCAGTTCTCACTGTTGCTTCTCGACCCCCATATAGGTATTTCAAGAGACAAATAAGATGGTCTGGTACTCCCATCTCTTTAAGAACTTGTCACAGTTTGTTGTGATCCACACAATCAAAGGCTTTAACATAGTCAATGAAGCAGAAGTAGATATTTTTCTGGAACTCCCTAGCTTTCTCAATGATCCAGCTTATGTTGGCAATTTGATCTCTAGTTCCTCTGCCTCTTCGAAATCCTGCCTGTACTTCTGGTAGTTCTTGATCCACATACTGCTGGAGTCTAGCTTGTAGGATTTTAAGCATAACTTTACTAGCATGTGAAATGAGTGCAATGGTGCAACAGTTTGAACATTCTTTGGCATTCTCTTTCTTTGGAATTGGAATGTAAACTGACCTTTCCCAATCCTTTGGCCACTGTTGAGTTTTCCAAATTTGCTGGCAAATTGAGTGTAGCACTTTTACTGCATCGTCTTTTAAGATTTTGAATAGCTCAGCTGTAATACTGTCACCTCCACTAGGTTTGTTGTTGCTCCTCTTTCCTAAGGCCCATTTCACTTCATTTCTAGGATGTCTGGCTCGAGGTCAGTGACCACCTCATCATGGTTATCAGGGATGTTAAGCTCATTCTTGTATAGTTCTTCTGTGTAGTTTTGCCACCTCTTCTTAATCTCTTCTGCCTCTGTTAGGTCCCTGCCATTTTGGTCCTTTATCATGCCCATCTTTGCATGAAATGTTCCCTTTATACCTCCAGTTTTCTTAAAGAGATCTCTGGTCCTCCCTTTTCTATTGTTTTCAATTTAAAATACTACAGTCTGGATAAATTTAGGAACTAAAGAACTGTCAAGATTATACCCTAAAGTGTTTTGATGGAATTATAAAAAATATGTAACAAAAAATAACTTTTTGATTGAAAAAGAAATAATTGCTGACACCTACTGGAGAATATATATATATGTATATAGCTAGTATATATATATATATATATATATATATATATATATATATATATATATATATATATATATATATATATATATATATATATATATATATATATATATATATATATATATATATATATATATATATATATATATATATATATATATATATATATATATATATATATATATATATATATATATATATATATATATATATATATATATACTAGCTATATACATTATCAATTTGATACAATTGTAAATGGTATTATAATTCAAGTGAAGTTACTTCACTTTACAATAATAGCCTCTGCCTGCAAAATATTATGTAATCCCTAGAGCATTGATGAATGACTCATTTAAGTGACATAGATGCAAAGCATACTTGCTATAAAGATATAAATAGCAGCAGCAGGACTCCAAATAACAGTTACTACATTACTCTGGGCATCACACTTGTAATTATGTGTTAAATATTCTTCTATAGAGACTAGTGCCAATGAAGCAAATTATTCTAAAGGAAAGGATTTCCCTGTCAGTCATGTCCAATTCTAGGGTGCAGTGCTCATCTCTGTTACTTGGCTGAGGAATCCAATGTTGTCTGAAAACAATTTTCATGGTCTTGTGGCCAGCATTGTTATGTGCCAAAGGTGCATAGAATAGTGTTACCTTCCCACCAAAGTGGTACCTATTGTTGAAAGAAAAATCTTTATCAGGGTCCAGTCCAAGCTGGAGACTGCTTTAGAAAAAAAGGTTGTAGTTTATTGAAGAGCAGAGCCAGACAAAAATATGGCTTTGGAAAAGCTGACCACATAGACCTGGGAGTGTTGGGTTTTTTATACCTTTTTTGGCTTTTGAGGTTATTTCCTGTTCCTGTGGCATGAACATTGACCTGAGCTTCAGTGTGCCTTTCTGGTATTCTGATGGTGGTGAGTTAATCCTATTATGTCCCAAAGGCCATATCCTACTTCCTTGGGGCTTTGGGTGATGACTATGTCCTGTATTGGATTTTTTGGTGTGAGGGGTTGTTGATTCTAGGGATCCTTGTCTTTCTAATCCCATTAACTCCAATCTTTCTGAAAGGATTATCACATCTGCATTTCTACAGACCTGGCTTCTGCTTGGGGCAGAGAGATTGGGCTGGGGGGAAGTCCTGCCTAAGATTTTTCTTTATTCCTTTGGGGAAATATAATATTCTGCCTTTTTAATATTCCCCAAAATATTCCCACAATCCCCCCTTTGTGCCATAATAGTGTGGGTGACACACTTTTACTGACACAAGATTAAAAATTGATCTGGTCAAGGAGACTTGATAAACAACTTTTAAAATGTTAATGCAAAAATGGGAAGACACTAATAGAGGCATCAGAAAAAGATCCCTGCAGTGGGTCCAAAAAGGGAAATCCTTTCAACAATGAAGGTTTAAAAGTCAGGGTAAAAGTTCTGTTAGATGGAAGAGAAATGTCCAATATTCTGTGCCAATTCTATCATAAAACATTAAAAATGGAACTATCTTTCCAATACTAAAATCAGAAGGAAAATTATAGATGTAATGGCAGCAATTGCAACTGGTAGATGGGGAAGACTTATAGGTCTTGAGTATGGGGCCTTACTGCTTTTCCATGACTAAATTAAAAGAAGGCAATGCAATTCTCTGTCCTTCAGTTTTTTCTTTGTTTTATTGGCTGCTTATTATTCAGTTCAGGCCTCAGTATGATGATATAGCATTTAGGGAAAAAGATGCATATGAGGAGGCCACCACTGGATGTTATAATGGAGAAGATCTCCACAGCTACCATATGTTTGCCCCTGGTGGTCAGATAACTAGGAACAAAGGAGAGCCAAACACTGCAAAAAATCAACATGCTGAAGGTGATAAATTTGGCTTCGTTAAAAGTGTCTGGTAATTTCCTGGCAAAGAAAGCTAACGTAAAACTGATAAGAGCAAGGATGCCCATAAAGCCCAGGACACAGTAGAACATGATAAAGGAGCCTTCATTACATTCCAGAATAATTTCTTTTGCCATTAAGTGAAAGTTGAAATCAGGAAATGGAGGAAAGGTGAACAGCCAGATAGTACAAAGAATTATTTGAACGAAGGAGCAGAAAAACACAATGGAAATGCCTAATCTTTTCCCTACCCATTTCCTCACTGTAGAGTTTGGTTTGGTGGCCATGAAAGCTAAAATCACAATGGTAGTTTTTGCTAACATACATGATACAGCTACACTAAATATTATACCAAAAGTACTTTGTCGGAGGAGACACGTCACTTTATGAGGTTTGCCAATGAACAGTAAAGCACAAAGGAATGAAAGCAGAAGGGAAATGAGAAGGATGTAGGTGAGGTTTCTGTTGTTGGCCTTAACAATGGGAGTGTCCTGGTACTTAATGAAGACACCCAGAATCAACAATACGATAAAAGAAGACAAAAGAGAACAGATTGCTAAGATGGTTCCCAGTGATTCTTCATATGTTAGGAAGGTTAGCATTTTTGGAAGACATGAATTCTGATCCTTGTTTGGATACTGACCTTCTGGACATGAAAAACAGTTATCCATATCTAGGAAAAAAAACAACACTCAGGTTAGAAAGATGGTTGCACTGAAATTAAACACATGACACTTCTTCCATTTCCATCATTAGAGCCTTCATCAGAGAGTTAGGCTTTTGCAGAATGTGTCCAAAATATGATAATTTCTGTCTGGCCATTTCTGCCTTGAGTGAGAACTCTGGGTTGATTTGTTCACTGATTGATTTAACAAGTATTTTTTCAGGCTTGAAAAACTATGATCTATGGAGATGTATTTTGCTTTATGGAGCCTGACATTTTATCCTGTTTCTGTTTCCATTTTAAAAAAAAAATCTGAAAGGTTATTCCTTTTTTTTAAAAAAGAAAAGAAAAGTGATTCTGTTGTAAAGAGGCATAGTAGTTTTATATAGCTCTAACTGTATCATTTTTAACCATCAATCACTTTAGTAACTCAATTTAGAAATGTGTAATAGATCTGTGCAGAGCATAGGATTTGTTGTTCCCAAGTGTCTTTGGGTGTGGAGAAACACAAATGTATCTCCTCTCTGCATCATCTTAAAACACTCTGTTTTCCTGGGATGTCATGATGTTTTGCAGGCAGGCGTTATGTTGTTGCTCATGTGCATTCTGAAGCAGTTCTTAGAGTTTTAGTCTCTGCACTACTTGAGTCTATAATCCATTGACAGGTATTTTGCTTTGTTGAACCTGACATTTTTACTAGTTTTTGTTTCTTTTTTTCTTTCTCCTTCCTTCCTTCCTTCCTTCCTTCCTTCCTTCCTTCCTTCCTTCCTTCCTTCCTTCCTTCCTTCCTTCCTTCCACATAAACATAGAAGCACACAAGCACAGTTAGAGCTATATGAAATTACTGTGTTCCTTCACCATTACAGAAGCATTTTTGCTTTAAAAAGTTTGATACATATCACTCAGTTTTCCCCAGTCACCTATAAGATCGGAAATCTTTCCTTCAGGACAGTGAAGACAATCATAACAACAAAATGGCTTCCCTTCTATTTTGGTCTTAGCATAACCCAAAGAGCAGTAGTTGTTACAGACAGAAGACGGCCGGACCTGTATATAAAGGAAATGAAAAAAAATGTGTTGCTTTTTTTCAAGATTGTGTAGTAATAGTTATTGTCTACAAAACTCCAGAATGCATCAGGTTTGGTGGGAAGAGGTAAAGAAAGCAAAATTGTACGGGTTTTAGAGAGGTACCGCTCAGATTCTTTGCCATGTATTTTAAATGAAAATAAGATAAAAACCTCCTTGAGCCAAGTTCATATTCTGCTGATACACAAATACATCCATGTAGTTTTACAATGGAATTGAGGTATTTTGCCACTGTCTTATTTATGGATTTTTTTTCTTTAACACCCTTGTGATTTTCTTCTATTGTGGGAACTAATAAACCCAACCACTTGACTTACTTTGTTTCCCCTATGAATCAAGGTCTGTTAGATTGCTGGTATGTGCTGTAATTTAAGGATATATATGATTATATTAATGGAGTGGACTGTACTCTGCAAAGGTCGTCATGGAATTGGGAGGCAGGTTGAAAGAGAGGTATTTGTTCTGATTTGTAGATCCATATTGGTTACTTTGAATTTATTCCCTTTTTCAATACTATATTACTGAATACAAGCTTTATTCAAATGGTTAAGTTATTATATCACTTCTGAATTTTTTTGTAACTTGGAAGTAACATTGCTAAACATTCTTCCCTATAATATTAACCAGTACAAGATATCCCTAGAACATTTCTTAGTCCCAGCACGAGGAGACAAATATTCCACAGCTCACATCTATTCAGTTAAAAGCAAGTAATGTTATCCTGGATTATCTAAACATGAGTTTCAGCCCTACCTGGTTAAACCTGATTGGCCAAATTCCTCGTGGATCATTAACATGTCCTCTTGGGAAGTCATAGATCCTATTCCACCAACTTTAACTTTTAAAAAGGATTTGTTTGAGAAGGTGACCCAGTTGATGACATCAAATCCAGCATCTAGTTCTCCATTTTGATTGAAAGATAGTGTTTCTCCTTTAGTATTATTGAATGAGATGCTTCTTACAATTTCATTGAGCTACAAAACAAAATATAAAATAAGAAGAAACAGAAGAAACAAACGATTCATCAAGGACTATAAAATAGTGAAAGTCTAATTCATTTCAGGAAATAAATGTTTTTATATGTAGTTGATATCTTAATTGGGGAGATAAACACTCACTACCATTCTGTTAAAATTTTTCAAAGTCATACAGTTTACTTGAATTTGACAATGGGAAAGAGCTAGAAGAAAGGTGTTAAGAGTTTTTAGGAGTTTTGGAAGTTTGGGGAAGTAAGAAAGTTAAAATGATCTAAGGAGCTTATAGGAAGAGACTAGTTAAAATGGAGATGACTGTCAAACAAAGTTGACTTTAAGCAGTATCAGATGCTGAAGAAAGTTCTTCCATGAAAGATATTTAAGTCATATGTATTTATTTATGAAAATTTATATGGCTGCCTAACGCACTGTGAGTGACTCTGAGTAGCTTACAATAGCAATAGTATTTAAGCAATTTATAACATTCTCTAGGCAGTTTATAACATACATGTTATTTGCATATTACCGCCAACAATCTGGGTCCTCATTTTATCAACCTTGGAAGGATGGAAGTCAACCTTGACCCATCTCTGGATCAAAGTCTAAACTGTACTTTAACAACAAGGATAGAAGCCCAATATAAAAACAATGAAAAACCAATAACCCCTCCCAACCCGACCACCCTACAAATATGAAAACAGTTAGATATTAATTTCCAATATCTTTGACAGACAGAATGAGAAAGGAATATTTATCTTCTTTAGCTGTATGTTGTTTGCAGAGCTATTTATATGAAAAAAATAAACTTCTTCATAAATCAGTGCACTTAATTATTAAATGTTTGATATAAAAGGGAAAGTTCACCAGATATTCTTGTATGCTGTCACTTGAACAATTCTGAAAATTCCCTTTCCCCCCCCCACACACACATCCATAAGAAATCTAACAGAAAAAGTTCTTTATAGAAATAATTTTCTTATCAATAATTATGAGGATATGGTACATTACTAAAATTAAACTTATGGGAAAAATGCCACTGAATAATTAAAATCAATAAACAAACCGTTCTGAAATCCATAAAAAGAAATAAAAGATGTAAAACTTTCTGAAAATTGCCTGCATTGCAATACTGGACTAGTATTCCCAATGTATCTGATATACAGAATAGTAACAGAAAGAGCAGAAAGGAAAATATATGAGTAAAAGCATTCAGGAGGAAAGATAAATCCATGTGTCTTGTGCATCTGGAAAAGCATTTCATTTTTTTGGCCCTATCCCTTGTATAAAATCTTATTTAATTGGAGAGCAAATACACTATGATCAAAAGCAAAATGATATTGAACTAAATATGTAATTTGTCTGTTAGATAAGATAGAGATAAAGCTACACACTTAACAGCTCTCAAAGTTCTTGAGAACTTACCTTCCATGGGTGAAGTTTGAGAGAGTCAATAAGTCTTAGTTTGCCTATTCTTGTTCTATATTTGAAGACGGTTGAATGAACAACATGTATTGCATGTGCCAAAATATAGACTGCATTGTAGATACTATAGCTGTGGCCAGTCATGTCCATTTCAAAAACAGATGTTGGGAGTGTCTCTAGCTTCTCCTCCCCAGAGCAGATTGGTTGACTTTCCATCATAGAGTTGTGTTTCTCATCTAATATGGAGTCTGAGAATACACATCCAAATGCCTCCTTCCAGAAAACCCTAATAAAGCTATCTTCTTGAATGAAGTTTGGCTTTCTCATCTGAAGAAATTCCCGAAACCCTAGGGCTTCCCTTGAATGAACTGCAAAGGATAGAGCACCATGGAGAAAATCTAGGTCTTCCCATCTCTGGAAGGGAAGAGATGTGAAATCCATTTGAGCTGTCATAATCCAGATTTTACTGTTTCCTTGTAATGGTATCTCTTCATATTTTGACATAGCAGGAACCATTCTCAAAACTATCATTATATCAATTTCACCTTGAATTAACACTGAATTGACAGTGCTGTTCATCACAATACTGTACATTTTCATCCCTTCTTTCACCATAGTGAGAATGTCAGTAGAATAAGAAATTAATGGAAATCTTTCAATGAAGTCAAAACAGATTCCACTTTTGGAAAACATGGGAACCACATTTTGTACAAACTTCTCCCCATTGTCATTATTAACACACACGACTCCAATCCATGTCCACATAAAATGCTTCAGTAGTTGAAGAATTCCCTTATACTGAAAATCCATATTTGGAAACATTTGGTGATAGAAACCATCCTGTTTATGCTTATTTGTTGCTGGAGCAGACCCATACATCAACTATAAAAATACAGAAGAATTAATAAAGGAGACAATAAATTTTGATTTTTTTAAAAAAAATGTGTTGATATACTTTTTCTAATTAGTGCACAACACAAAAGTTTAGTTCCATTTCATAATAACAATTTTAGATTTGGCAGTTGAGTTCTTGAACACTTTCAAGCGTAAACTTTGAAGATCAATTGTTCACAACTACTGTACTCAATTTTTGCTAGTCTTAAATTTGCATACATTTCTTTGTCTCTTCCTATGCTTTATACATTGGTTCAGTCTGTTGTGTGGACTCAGAAAAGGGCTAATTCAGTTATTAAGTATGTTCTGTGAATGCCAGTATCCAGTAACATTTGATGCACCAGGAAATTTCTGTTGTTGTTGTTGTTGTTGTTAGCTGCAAAGTCATGTCCGACCCATCGCGACCCTGTGGACAACGTTCCTCCAGGCCTTCCTGTCCTCTACCATCTTCTGGAGTCCATTTAAGCTCACGCCTACTGCTTCAGTGACTCCATCCAGCCACCTCATTCTCTGTCGTCCCCTTTTTCTATTGCCCTCAATCTTTCCCAGCATTAGGCTCTTCTCCAGTGAGTCCTTCCTTCTCATTAGGTGGCCAAAGTATTTGAGTTTTAGTTCTAGGCTTTGTTAATATCATACGGCTCTGCAATATTATTACTCATGCAATTTAAAAAGGAACAGCCATTAACAAGTGTGTTTCAGAGATTTCAAAATAAGGTTGAAAGAAAAACATGCCACTAGATTTTAGTCATGGTTTACTTTCTTCCATGGACCAAGTCTTATCTAAAAGGAATGTTATATTTAACCAGATTGTATATGTACCCCATATAAATAGTTACCTGAGGAAACTTGTAGATGTGCAGAATGCTGGCCACATGAAGACATACATCAGTGTCAGGTCCTCCAATTATTGCTACTGGATATTTATGGATATCACAGTTGTAATTAGGGATTAATTTGTCTTTAGATGAAAGGAGTTCCATTGAGGCATGATACATCCATTTTGATATAAAATAGATTTGGAAGCCCAGTGTAACATTGGGTAAAATCTGGGGATTAGTATTGATCTCCTCAACAGCAAATACTAAAGCGAGGATGTGTTGGTAAATCTGAGTTATGACCCTGAAGAGACAATTACATGCACTACTATAATATATTTAACTCAGAATATGTTATCTATTTTGCCTATCCTTTCAGCTTTAATATGAGGTTTTGATGTATGTGTATGGAACAATGAGTTTGATTCATAATACTTCTTTTAGCTATTAAAACAATCAAGGCACTTTTTAAAAAATATTTGATGATCATCAGATTAACCAGGTTTCTAATCACTCCTGCCTGGTATTCCAATATGTTTGTTCTAGGAGAGCATTAAGTAGAGTTTAGTATGTTAGTGATGACTTCATTATTTGTCAGAATATCTAGAATGAGCATCAATCACTGGGGTATTTTTTATGGCTATTGCTAATGAGATCAATAATGGAGTACTTTGTCATTCAGCTTTTCTTCAATTCCATCTTTTCTCTGAAAAGATCTACATGGCATGAACAGAACACTGCTCAATGTTTGATTAGGTTAGGATGTTCATTAAAGGTGGTTGATGAATTAAGAGAAGACCCTACCTCCCCCAATGAACATCCTGCTCTCTACCTCCTATCTTTGTAAACAGTAATTTATTACTGTTATTAGGGATATTTAATATTCAAAGTCTTATTGGGATTTGTTTTTAAGCCACCTGGAGTTACCTTGAAGAGAGATGAGTGGCAAACAAATCCAATAGAAATAGGTAGGTAGGTAGATAGGTAGATTGATAGATTGATAGATAGATGATAGGTGATAGATAGATAGATAGATAGATAGATAGATAGATGATAGATAGATAGATAGATAGATAGATAGATAGATAGATAGATAGATAGATAGATAGATAGATATTATTAAGAAAGAAAACTTTGCTCTTAGCTCCCTTCATACAGCTTTCATATTGTGACAAACGAAGTACAATTTGGATAATTTGGCTGTAGAAAAATATAAATAAATTGGCTGTATATGGTATAATATCTCCAAAGACAAGACCCTGGCTTCTACAGATAAAATTTAACATTTGTGACCTTTTCATAATGGGAAAGGGGCATTTGAACCATTACCTTAACAAAAATAAATAATTGTTCTCTAACATTTTTTGTTTGGTGACACCAGATCAATTAAACAGATGAAGGCTATAATTGTATAGAACATATAAATACCATAAAATCATTACGTATATCCAAAGCCAGTGAATACAGTACATGCATATGTAACATACATAATAAGCAATTATTTTATACTCTACAGATGCCTCAAGGCCAAATGGCATCATTTATGCTGGATACCTACATAGATGTCAGCATGATGCATAGGTGAAGCAATGCTCTTTACTCACAAAAACATATATGTTACATGTATGCATCTTGCCATTATTGAATACTTACAAAATATCCTCAAAGAGGTCACTAGAAGGAGGTTTCTTGAAGTCCATCATCATATAAAGCAGGTAGATCTGAGAAATGATGCCAGCAATGTTGATGTTCCCTTCCTGGTATTGCTTGTGAAGAATAGGCAGAGGATCAGTGATGCTGCATTTACTGTGAGAAATGTGACACATTCCTTGTGGCCAAAGCATTGATAGGAATGTGGCAGACACACCACATAAAATGAAACAATTCATTCTGGATTCACATCAACCTTCTCCAAATTTTTTGTGCCTTTCTAGATTTTCAGTTTAAGAATCCCCAAAAATCTATTTGGTGTTGTTGTGTGCATGTGTGTATGAAAAGGATGGGAAATTTATATTTTAAGGTAAAAATCATTAGCTAAATTTAATTGCAAATAGGAATGGAACATGCTGTATTAATGGCTTTTGATCCAATTGAGGTATCTCCATGTCTCCTGACAATCATAATTATACTAATCATTAGATTTGAGGTAATCACTAACTTAGAATTCCATGTCTTGGAAACCCTGAACAAGAATTTGTCATCTCTCAGAAAAAAAAATGTCTCTGGCTACCACCAAGCAATAAAGGAATTTGTAATGGGTGATAACAAGTCTCAAAACAAAAACAAAAGACAGTAAAAATGGGGAAAAAAAAAAAATGCAGGCATGAAAGAAGGGACAGTCCTTGTGAAGTCTACAGTCAATAAATGTTTTCAATCACATAATCAATCATTTGATCCCGGCAAACTGCTTTATTCACACATCCCCCATAGTGTTACAAACTGATGTTACAATATTTGTTTTCAGATAGATAGATAGATAGATAGATAGATAGATAGATAGATAGATAGATAGATAGATAGATAGAAAGATAGATAGATAGATAGATAGATAGATAGATAGATAGATAGATAGATAGATAGATAGATAGATAGATAGATAGATAGATAGATAGATAGATAACCTTTATTGTCATATTTTAGCGTGGGCACAATGACACACATTAAAAATGAAATTTAGTTGCTTGCTCTCATTTACATATTTAGACATACTATATACAATATATACTGCTCAAAAAAATAAATAAAGGGAACACTTAAATAACACAATGTACTGTATTTAATAGTAGGATGTCTTATTTTCTGTTCCCTTTATTTTTTTGAGCAGTATATGTATAGACCTACACCCTTACATATATAAATATTAACCATTGTCCATCATGAATATATAACAGAAGGAGGAAGCTTTAGAGTTCGCAAGGTTAATAATGTATGGAACAAAACTGTGACTGGATCTGGATGTTCTGCTTCAGATACCACGTAGCCTCCTCCCAGAAAGTAACAAGGAAAACCAGTCATGAAGAGGATGTGTATTGTATCAGACAATCTTATGTTGCTACTTATGTGCTATGTCCTGGATGGAAGGGAGGGAACTGCCAATAATTTTTTCAGCCATACTCATCACTCTCTGCACCACCTTCCTGTCTAAAGCAGTGATGTTCTAAACCAGACTGTGATGCTGTATGGCCTTGTGTTTGACATGTCTGCTGGAGAGGGACAGGATGGTCATGTGGGTTCCAACTGCAGATGTTGGTCCCCCAACATGGTGTTCACATGGTGTAATAAGATGGACGGTATGTTGTCACTATGGGGAAGAAATGGAGGTAGTGACAGATTTTATTTTCCTGGGCTCCAAGATCACTGCAGATGGGGACTGTAGCCAAGAAATTAAAAGACGCTTGCTCCTCGGGAGGAAAGCCATGGCAAATCTAGACAGCATACTAAAAAGCAGAGACATCACCCTGTCAACAAAAGTGCGTATAGTCAAGGCTATGGTCTTCCCAGTTGCAATGTATGGCAGTGAAAGCTGGACCATAAAAAAGGCTGAGCACCAAAGAATTGAGGCCTTTGAACTATGGTGCTGGAGAAGACTCCTGCGAGTCCCTTGGACTGCAAGGCGATCAAACCGGTCAGTCTTAGAGGAGATCAACCCTGACTGCTCTTTAGAAGGCCAGATCCTGAAGCTAAAACTCAAATACTTTGGACACCTAATGAGAAGGAAGGACTCACTGGAGAAGAGCCTAATGCTGGGAAAGATTGAGGGCAATAGAAGAAGGGGACGACAGAGAATGAGGTGGCTGGATGGAGTCACTGAAGCAGTAGGCGTGAGCTTAAATGGACTCCAGCAGATGGTAGAGGACAGGAAGGCCTGGAGGAACGTTGTCCATAGGGTCGCGATGGGTCGGACACGACTGCGCAGCTAACAACAACAACATATTGTCACTGTGAGTTGGAGGTGGAGGCACGAAGGGAGGCTCAGCCAATCTCAATGTATACATGGTTGTACTTTGACAATAAAGGTTCATTCATTTAATGACAGCTATTGATTGTTTCTTCATATCACACTTGTAGTTAGGGATGAATCTCTCCTTGCTATAGAACAGTTCTAATGAGGCACAATAAGGCCATGCTGCATTAGAATAACTGTTAAGATATGGAAGCCCAGGGTGTAATTGGGTAAAATGTGGGGATTATCATTGATCTCCTTGACTGCAAATTGCAAAGCTAGGAATTGTTGATAGATTGGTGTCATCTCTCTGAAAGGAAGATTATATGTTCTGTCACATTGTTCAAGATATGACATTTAATAGACCAAAAGGTGTTTTTTCAGGAGGAAAGTGGATTTTCTTGTTTTTCTTGAAGACATTTCATTTCTCATCCAAGAAACTTCTTCAGCTCTGACTGGATGGTGAAGAATGGAAGGATTTATATTCTTTGCAGACAGCTGCTCATTTGCATTCTTTTATAACATTGTTGAAAAAAACATTGCAGAAAACATTGTAGAGTACAGGAACCATTTGTGCTTCAGTTTGAGAGGCAGATAATACAGATTCATTCCCAACAGCCTGTGCCTGTTTTCAACAGTGAAGGGATACAGGGCAGAAAACATACTGCAGCCAAGAAGCCTCCATACCCATTTGCACCACTCAGGTGACCCTGAGGAGACAGATAAACCTCCAAAAGGCCTCAACAACTCTCTAAAAGAAGGCAAATGAGCAATTGTTTGCAAGGAATATAAATCCTTCCATTCCCAACCATCCAGTCAGAGCTGAAGAAGCTTCTTGGATGAGAAGTAAAGTGTCTTCAAAGAAAAACAAGAAAGTCCAGTTGCCTCCTGGAAAAGGACCATTGGGTCAACCATGATCTGGATGACTGAGAATCTCCATAGACATTTAACAGAGTTTATTGCAACATATTGTAAAGTACATAAAATATGTACTTCAGCTGGATATTTCTCACTAGTTTTTACAAGGCCAGTACTCTAAATATATTATAAATATATTAATTAAAAGAATGATTTCCGTCCCTCTCCAATATATTATTATGACTTTGGAGTCTGAAATATTTGAAATCAATGATACTGAAGCACATACCTTCACAATGTTTTTTTTTCAATTTCTTAAAATATTTTTCTTTTTCATTTTTCTGCTCACTACTATGAAAACACAATTTACCTAAACTTTTTAATTTCATCTCTTCAGCTTTTAAATTTATCCTTACCATTATTACAATAAAAATATGGAAACATGTAAGTAAGATATTTAATAAAGGAGCTAGTCTTTTTAAAAACCCTATGAAAATTAGCCCAAATGTCTTTGAACATGCATGAAATATAATTTATTAACTATATTATCCCCTTTCCTTTGAAAGTCATTCTTGAACCCACAAAATGTTAATGTGAGGGAAAGTCATAGCTCAATAAATACATATTATACATAATTTTTTCATCTTATTATAGAATATTATTCATTGCCTATGAGAAAACTATTTGAGATGAGATTTGTTGTTGTTGTTGTTAGTTGCAAAGTCATGTTCGACCCATCGCAATCCCATGGACAACGTTCCTCCAGGCCTTACTGTCCTCTACCATCTTTGGGAGTCCATTTAGGCTCACACCTACTGATTCAGTGACTGCATCCAGCCACCTCATTCTCTCCCTTCTTCTCTTGCCCTCAACCTTTCCCAGCATTATGCTTTTCTCCAGTGAGTCCTTCCTTCTCATTAGGTGGCCAAAGTATTTGAGTTTCAGCTTTCTGGCCTGGACTGAGAGTATTAATTGGGGTTTTAATTGGATTTTAATTGGGGTTTTATATTTATTCAAGGTTTAAATGTAATTATTTTAACTGTTCTTAATTTTTGTAATTGTTGTACTGTTATTTTAAAAACCTTGTGAACTGCCCTGACTCCTATGGGAGAAGGGTGGTATATAAGTCTAATAATAAACTAAAATTCAAGATCTGGCCTTCTAAAGAGCAGTCAGGGTTGATCTCCTCTAGGACTGACCGGTTTGATTGCCTTCCAGTCCAAGGGACTCGCAGGAGTCTTCTCTAGCACCATAGTTCAAAGGCTTCAATACTTTGGTGCTCAGCATTTGTTATAGTCCAACTTTCACAGCCATACATTGCAACTGGGAAGACCATAGCATTGACTATATGCACTTTTGTTTGCAGGGTGATGTCTCCGCTTTTTAGTGTGCTGTCTAGATTTGCCATGGCTTTCCTCCCAAGGAGCAAGTGTCTTTTAATTTCTTGGCTACAGTCCCCATCTGCAGTGATTTTGGAGCCCAGGAAAATAAAATCTGTCACTGCCTCCATTTCTTCCCCATCTATTTGCCAGGAATTGAGAGGGCTGGATGCCATGATCTTGGTTTTCTTAATGTTTAGTTTCAACACAACTTTTGCACTCTCCTTCTTCACTCGCAACAAGAGGCTCTTTAGTTCCTCTTCACTTTCTGCCATTAGAGTGGTATCATCTGCATATCTTAGATTGTTGATATTTCTCCCAGCAATCTTAATTCCAACTTTTGATTCATCTAGCCCTGCCTTTCTCATGATGTGTTCTGCATATAAGTTAACTAGGCAGGGTGACAGTATATAGCCTTGCCAGCCTCCTTTCCCAATTTTGAACCAATCAGTGGTTCCGTGTCCAGTTCTCACTGTTGCTTCTTGACCCGCATATAGGTTTTTCAAGAGACAAATAAGATGGTCTGATATTCCCATCTCTTTAAGAACTTGCCACAGTTTGTTGTGATCCACACAATCAAATGCTTTAACATAGTCAATGAAGCAGAAGTAGATATTTTTCTGGAACTCCATAGCTTTCTCCATGATCCAGCGTATGTTGGCAATTTGATCTCTAGTTCCTCTGCCTCTTCGAAATCCTGCCTGTACTTCTGGTAGTTCTCGATCCACATACTGCTGGAGTCTAGCTTGTAGGATTTTAAGCATAACTTTACTAGCATGTGAAATGAGTGCAATGGTAGATAGTTTGAACATTCTTTGGCACTGCCTTTCTTTGAAATTGGAATGTAAACTGAAATTGGAATGTAAACTGAGTTTTCCAAATTTGCTGGCAAATTGAGTGTAGCATTTTTACTGCATCATCTTTTAAGATTTTGAATAGCTCAGCTAGAATATTGTCACCTCCACTAGCTTTGTTGTTGCTCAGCTTTTCTAAGGCCCACTTCACTTCACATTCTAAGATGTCTGGCTCGAGGTCAGTGACCACCTCATTGTGATTATCAGGGACGTTAAGATCATTCTTGTATAGTTCTTCTGTGTAATTTTGCCATCTCTTCTTAATCTCTTCTGCCTGTGTTAGGTCCCTGCCATTTTGGTCCTTTATCATGCCCATTTTTTCATGAAACGTTCCCTTCATCTCTCCAATTTTCTTGAAAAGATCTCTGGTCCTCCCTATTCTATTGTTTTCTTCTATTTCTTTGCACTGTTCATTTAAGAAGGCATACTTATCTCTTCTAGCTATTCTCTGGAATTCTGCATTCAATTGGGCATATCTTTCTTTTTTTCCCTTGCCTTTCGCTTCCCTCCTTTCCTCAGCTATTTGCAAAGCTTCCTCAGACAGCCATTTGCTTTCTTGCATTTCTTTTTCTTTGGGATGGTTTTAGTTGCTACTTCTTGTACAATGTTGTGAACCTCCATCCATAGTTCTTCAGGCACTCTGTCTATCAGACCTAATTCCTTAAATCTATTTGTCACCTCTACTGTAAATTTGTCAGGGATATGATTTAATTCATACCTGAGTGGCCTAGTGCTTTCCCCTACTTTCTTCAGGTTAAGCCTAAATTTTGCAACAAGAAGCTCATGGTCTGAGCCACAGTCAGCTCCTGGTCTTGTTTTTACTGACTGTATAGAGCTTCTCCATTTTTAGCTGCAGAGCACATAGTCAATCTGATTTCTGTGTTGACGGTCTGGTGATGTCCATGTGTAGAGCTGTCTCTTGGGTTGTTGGAAAAGAGTGTTTGCTATGACCATCATATTCTCTTAACAACATTCTATCAGCCTGTGCCTAATAATAATAATAATAATAATAATAATAATAATAATAATAATAATAATAATAATAATAATAATAATAATAATAATAATAATAATAATAATAATAATAATAATAATATAAAGTTGGAAGGGACCTTGGAGGTCATCTAGTCCAACCCCCTGCTCAGGCAGGAAACCCTATACCATTTCAGGCAAATGGCTGTCCAGTCTCTTCTTAAAAACCTCCAGTGTTGGAGCATTCACCACCTCTGGAGGCAGGTTGTTCCACTGGTTAATTGTTCTAACTGTCAGGAAGTTTCTCCTTAGTTCTAGGTTGCTTCTCTCCTTGACTAGTTTCCATCCATTGCTTCTTGTCCTGCTTTCAGGTGCTTGTGAACCTCCTTTCAGGTGCTTGTGAACCTGCTTCCTTTTGTATTTCAAGGCCAAACTTGCCTGTTATTCCAGTTATCTTTTGGCTTCCTACTTTAGCATTCCAATCCCCCATGATGATAAGGACATCATTTTTTGGTGTTAGTTCTATAAGGTGCTGTAGGGCTTCATAGAACCAGTCATCACCAGTGGTTGGGGCATAGACTTGGACTACTGTGATATTAAATGGTTTGCCTTGGATTCGAACTGAGATCATTCTGTCATTTTGGGGATTGTATCCCAGTATTGATTTTCCTACTTTTTTATTGATTTTGAAGGCTACTCCACTTCTTCTGAGGGATTCTTGCTCACAGTAGTATACCTGATGTTCATCTGAGTTAAATTCACCCATTCCTGTCCATTTTAGTTCACTGATTCCTAAGATGTCTATGTTCAGTCTTGTCATCTTTTGTTTGACCACGTCCAGCTTTCCTTGATTCATGGATCTTACATTCCAGGTTCCTATGGAGAAAAAATCTTTACAGCATCGGACTTTTCTTTCACCATCAGACATATCCACAGCTGAGCGTCCTTTCGGCTTTGGCCCAGTCGCTTCATTCTTTCTGGCGCTACTAATACTAGCCCTTTGCTCTTCCCCAGTAGCATATTGGACGCCTTCTGACCTGAGGGGCTCATCTTCCAGCATCATATCTTTTTTCCTTTTGGTACTGTCCATGTGGTTTTCATGGCAAAGATACTGGAGTGGGTTGCCATTTCCTTCTCCAGTGGATCACGTTTTGTCAGAACTCTCTGCTATGACCTTTCCGTCTTGGGCGGCCCTGGACGGCATAGCTCATAGCTTCATTGAATTACGCAAGCCCCTTCACCACGACAAGGCAGTAATCCATGAAGGGGGAGATAAGATTACAAATGAACAAATGTATCTGTGTTTCAATTAAAATTACAGGATTTCATCAAAAAGATTACCAGACGGTGCTTCACTGAAGTCCATCAATGTATAGAATATGTAGATCTTAGACAAAATGTCTATAACAATTAAGTCTCCAGTTCATAGTGCTGGTAAAAAAAGGGCAGAGGCTCACTTATGCTGCATTTAGCATTAGAAATCATGTCCACCACTTGGGGTAAAAGCACCAGGGCTTTTTTTCTCATAGAACGCTCAGAATGGAGTTCCGGCACCTTTTTTGGATAGTACCTTGTAGGGTAGGCAAGGAGGGTTGTATGACATCTGTGAGTTCCGGCACCTTCTTCTTTTACAAAAAAAGCACTGAAAAGCACTATAATTAATGCTTTAAATACCACAATCCCGAATTCTTTCAGCCAATTCATCCCACTGAGGACTGTATTTCATTAATTCTGTTATAGGTCCCTATGTAGGCACTAATGTCAAAATTCAGAATTCTAACTATCCTTAACACCAGTTTAGAATATCACCTTGTTTTTATCACCTTTTTATTTTGTTGTATTGCTTTTCTGTGTTTGTGGTTCTTGCAACTCATTTCAGGTCTATGGGGAATTCAGAAATTGTCATGTTCAAATGGATAATTGTAAGGAAGGAATCACTAGCTGGGAACCTATAGATAAAACAGAATCATGAATAGAAAAGTCCTTTGGATATTTCCCAACATATATCTTTTATTTTGTTTTTCAGAGAAGAAGTTGATAGTTGTACCTATCTGATTGGGTATAAGAATTCTCTTGGAATTAAGAGATGCCACTGAAATAAAACTAACTAAATTAGTAATTACTGTGGAAATATTACCATTGTTTAACAAAAAGCTCAAGAAAACAAGAAAGGAGCAAGAAGGTAAGAAAGAAATGAAACATTGTAACGTTTCTTCAGTATCTGTTTCTCTGAGTTACAAATTAGGTTTTCTGTGTATTGTGGGAAGAATAAGATTAAAAATTACATTGGATGTATTGGAATGCATATTTTAATGTTATAGAAATATCTGTAGATCAGACTCTTAATATTAAATTTTAAAATTAATTCTTTTATCAACTTGTTTAATGCTATTTTAATTTATAATATTAAGGCTTACCAAAGTAAGAAGTATAATTATTTTGAATGTAGATCAATAATGTTTAAATTGTCTTTCCAAAATATACTTCAACAAGGACATGGACATATGGTGATCGCTGTTAATACTGTGTTTCCACAAAAATAAGACCAGGTCTTATATTATTATTATTTTTACCAAAAGACCCAATAGGGCTTACTTTCAGCAGATGTTTGTAGCCACCCACCCATTCCTTCATATTGTCTGCTTGCCTGCAGTCACAATGGCTTACAGGGCTTCCCAGGGCAGACACTCAGAAGGTGAGGAGAGTGCCAGCAGAACACACCTTCAGGTGAGGAGGAGAGCAGTACAGACAGGCAAGGGAAGCTGAAGGACTGGGCAGCACATGCCTCCACTGCCGCCTCCCTCCACTTTATTTTTATTTATTTATTTTAATTCCATTTATATCCCGCCCTTCTCCGAAGACTCAGGGCGGCTTACAAGCTTAGCAGTAGCCTTCATTCTATGTATATGCCACTCTCTGTCATTTCTTGTCTGGGTGAAAAGTGTTTTGGTGTTTATGGGGTTCTTGGAAATGTAGCAAATTGCTCCATTTCCAAGCATTCCATAGGTGCCCAAAAACTTTTTGCCAAGAGGGAGACTGGAAGCTTTGTCTGCTTGCAAATGGGTTCTCTTGTTTCCAAGCACCATATTTGTAATCAGATGAAGCTTACAGTCTCACCCTGGGTGAAAAGTACATGAGAGAGCCAGGTGGAGGCAGAGGCATGGGGGTAGGTAGGCAGGCGATCTGGACATGCTGTACCACTGCCTGGTTTGTGGGAGGTTCATGAGGTGGCACCAGCAGCAGGTGGAGGCAAAGGCATGGGGAGGAGGCAAGCAAGCTCGGCATGCTACCTACTCCATCCCACAGTCTCTTGGCTTGCCTGCAGCCATGCCAGTGTAGGCAGCCATGCCAGGGTAGGCAGCCATGCAGTGCATCAGGAATGCCTGCTTCAAACCCATGCAACTGTCTATACTCAGACTTACCTATGCTGTGCCAAGGGTCCGGCAGGCTGTGGCTGCTATCAGACACCGTCGGCCCCCACACACTTGCTACCTTTTGTCCTGGCCACACCCACTGTCCCAGGCTTATTTCTTATGGGTGGGGCTTATATTAGGTCCACCCCAAAAAAACAGGCTAGGGATGAATTTCTGGGTAGGTCTTATTTTCAGGAAAACATGGTATTATAGGGGAGGAATGGCCCAACCAGCAGCCTTTGCTCTGATGGGTGCTGCAGGTTCAATGCTCTCTGTTCTCCTATTTAACATTTACATGAAGTTGCTCAGGAGGTTGATCAGTCTGAGTTGAGGTATCATCAGTTGTTGCCTTTTTGTTCCCAATTATATATCCCCATCCAGTGTTTTTCTTGGTGCCTGGAATTTGTGACACTCTGGATGAGGGAACAACAGACTTCAGCAAAAGTCCTAATAAGTCCAAGTGGATTTGGATTTTTAGATTCTCTGGCTCTGGGAACCTTCCATCTCTTATTCTGAATGGCTCCAGACACATCATGTGCACACTCCGGGGATCCACCTGGACTTGTGGTTCTTGCTTGATGAGCAGATGGCAGTTGTGTTATGTGTTTTGTACCAATTATGCCTATTTCTGGACTGGGAGGCCCTGCTCATGGTCATTTATGCCTTAGTCACTTTTTCAATGAATTATTGCAATGCTATCTATATCCTTGGAAAGTATAAACATTTTCAGCTCATGCCACTTGGTCAATTGGGGGACAGTTATGGGTGCAAGTCATTTAGAGCCTTGGTGGAGCAGTGGGCTAATGCCTCCTTAAGTAACACCAGCTGCCTGCAATTAGTGCAGGTTCGAGTCCCACCAGGCTCAAGGTTGACTCAGCCTTCCATCCTTCCGAGGTAGGTAAAATGAGGACCCAGATTGTGGGGGGCAATTAAGCTGACTTTGTAATAATGCCGCTTGGGGTGTGTGTGAAAGCCCTAATAAGCAGGCATATACATAGAATGAAGGCTATTGCTAAGCTTGTAAGCCGCCCTGAGTCTTCGGAGAAGGGCGGGATATAAATGGAATTAAAATAAAAAAAAATAAAATAAAATTTAGGACATGTGATATTTATGCTCCATAAGCTGATGATTAAGTGCTGCTGCTTGTCAACTGATAACATAAAAGTTATCTTTTTTTTTACAGATAGATGATTGAAAGGAATCAAATAACACTGACATAGATTGTCTTTCATGTAATTAACAAATTTTATTTGATTTCAGTTTTAGAGTAGGAGGTTATATAGTCAGAACACATAAACCAAGCTTTATAAAATATAAGAAGTTTACCTGAAAATGAAATATCTTTAATGCAATCTATTTATTTACACCTAATGTTAAATTCTTCCCCTTCTTAGCTGTTCCTTGTTATTTAAATCAGGCCTCACCACAATAATGTAACATTTTGGGAAAACAATAAAAGCCAGCAACCCCACACTGGAGCACAAAATAGAAAAAATCTCAACAACTAACATATATTTCCCCTTTGTGCTCAAGTATGTTGGAACAAATGATAGCCAGATGCTGCAAAATATCAACATGCTAAAGGTAATAAATTTGGCTTCATTAAATGTGTCAGGTAACTTCCTGACCAGAAAAGCCACTATGAAGCTGATTATTGCCAAGAAGCCCATAAAACCAAGGACACAGTAGAACATGACAGTTGAGCCTTCATTACACATCAATACAATTTCCTTTGGAATGGAATACATGTCAACATCTAGGAATGGGGGAGAGGTTGATAGCCATACAATGCAAATAATGGTTTGAATAAAAGCACAAGAAAGAACTATATAAACAGCCAGTCTCTTCCCCATCCATTTTCTAATTCCAGACTCTGGATTGGTAGCCACAAAAGCTAGAATTACAATGATAGTCTTTGCCAAAATGCTAGAAACTGCCACAGAGAAGATGATACCAAAAGTAACTTGCCGAAGAAGACATGTCCATTGATGAGTCCAACCTATAAAAAGCAAGGTACAAAGAAATGAAAGCAGGAGAGAGATGAGAAGAATGTAGGTGAGGGTCTCATTGTTGGCTTTCACAATAGGGGTGTCATTGTGTTTAATGAAGAGCCAGAGCACCAAAATAGTAATGATAGAAAAAATAATAATAAAACTGGTGAAGGTGATCCCCAAAGGTTCTTCATAGGACAAAAAAGTTACATATTTTAGAATGCAGAAATTTTGTTCCTCATTGGGATAATGATCTTGTGGACACTGAAAGCAGTTGTCCATGTCTGTGAGAAAAAAAACAAAAAAACAAAACAGGTTTCTATTCTACTAACAGCTTTCATGAAAATGATACTGAAATAATCAAATCTAATTAACTATTTAAACATGTACACAACCGCTTGATGGACAACCAGCAGGTAGAAGCTATGGTTAGGAAAGCCTTTGCATACCTATGGGTGGTATGCCAGTTGCATCCATTCCTGGATCTGGCTTGCCATCAGCCATTCCCTTGTAACTTCCTGCTTAGATTACTATAATGTGCTGTTCAATCTGCCCTTCAAGAACATTAGGAAACCTCAAAATGCAGCTGTGTTGGTAATTAATGGCACCAGCTGTATGGCCCATGTGAGACCACTACTCAATGAGTTGTACTGACTGCCAGTGTGTTTCCCAGTCCAATTTAAGGCTCTGGTTGTTATCTTTAAAGCTCTATATGGCTTGGGAAAGGGTTACCTGAGGGACTGTCTTTTTCCAAGGGTTTCTACCTGTCCAATGTGATCTGAGCATGCTACAGATCCCACCAGCCAAAGAGTGTTGACTGGCAGATAATAGAAGATTTTCTACTGTAGCCCCTGCCTTATGGAATGTTCTCCTTTCAGAGATTAGAATGGCCCGACACGGTTGGCTTCTTGCAAAGTTTTAAACACTTGACTATGTATGTGAAATTTGTTAAGGACCCTGTTAACTGCCCTGTTACTTGGGTTCACCAACAGTTGAATAATCATCACAGCTTCTCTTTGTTTTGTTTATCTTGTGGATGTTTTTATTATTTTAATGTTTTCTAAATTGTTTTATAATTTTAGAATTGTAAGCCTCCCAGAGTCACTTGGTTGAGTTGGGTGTCTATAGAAATTGAATCAATCAATCAACCTGAGTACTTCAGCAGTTGTAATCACAGATGACAAATGAACAACTATTCCTCTACAAGATCACTTACCTTTCTGATTAGAAATCTTTCCTCCTGGACAAGGAAGGCAATCATAGCAGCAAAATGGTTTCCCTTCCTTTTTGGCCTTCCTGTAACCTGGATGACAATTGTCATTGCAGAGAGAAAAGGGCTTTGTCTAAAGACAAAAGAAAGAAGAATATTTTTCATATTGCAAATGTGCATATCTATAAATAACCAGGGCTTTTTTGTCATAGAACACTCAGAACGGAGTTCCGGCACCTTTTTTGGATGGAACATTGTAGGGTAGGCAAAGCGGGTTGTATGATATGCGTGAGTTCTGGCACCTTTTTCTTTTACAAAAAAAGCACTGTAAATAACCATAGTGGTCAGTCCTTTCATAGGTGAATCATTAGAAGGACTTCATATATGATAATTTATAATGTAGAATCTTTTAGGGAAAATGATTTATCAATTGTTTCTGTCCATCCAAAAGTTCATATAGAGAGTGATAGATGGGTAGTGAATCAGAGAAAAAATAATCTGACATATGTCAGCACTAATCAAATGCCATTTAAACGTCATATTTTAATTTTTTAGCATTCCTTGGTGATATTTTGTTTAGTATTGATTTTCCTCTCACAAATTTATAATTAGAAATTCTTCAATTACAGATAATGACTCAAATGAATACAGCTTCCAATTATATCTAAATCATTATTTTGGAGACAAACCATGGTATGAATAAATGAAATCTAATAAACCTGACATTCCCTGCATGGATGTATTAAGCAAGAAGGCATGCTGGTCCTGAAATGTATGATTCCTCCATACTGATACTCTATGTAAAAGGAGATATTTGAACATTTTCTGTTTTGTTGGATTCTTTCTCCTATATCTTGTTATATGACATTTCTTTCTACATTGTCTCTGTATTTTCAGACAACTTTCTGAGATAGTTGAAGAAGAGTTAGTTCAAAAGCTTTTCAAGTTTCACAACTCTCAAGTAGGACAAAGAATTACAGGACCTACCTGATTAAACCACTTTGGCCAAATTATGGATTCCTCTGAAATAGTAAATGTTTTTTCTGTCTGGGACAAGGGCTCTATGTCTCCTACTTTGACTCTAAGGAATGAAAGGTTTGGAAATGTTACCAAGTTGATAATATCAAATCCAGTTTCCATTTCTCCATTTTGATTAAAGTAAACTGTTTCCCCAACACTGTTGTTAAATGAGGTGATTTTCACAAAATGGTTGAGCTGAAGAGAGGAGATGAGATATCAGGACATATTTAGCGACATTGCTCTTTTCCATTTAAGTTTGTTTCATATATAACAAAATAGATATAGGCAGAAAACAGGAATTAGAATAGTGTTCTAGAGAAAAAGGAGAAATTGGGATGAATAAATTCATTTTCTGAAAAGGTCTCAAGTTTTTGTTTGCTTGATACATGTTGCTATGCAATCACATGCGTATCCCTAATTGGATGTGAATTATGCCGGTATGGTTAAGTGTCAGTTCATAGGACCTCTCAGGCAAATAGCCTCTCAGAGGTACAGTAATGGATACAATGAAGCTGCATCAATGTTTTTCTATGGGTGATCAGGCAGTTTTCTCCATGGAAAACTGAAGCTGCTTGGAATCACAATTTCAATCTCTATAGAACTACTATAGAACAGTTAAATAGGAATGCATCCTATTTAGGAAAAGAATGTTATACACTGTGAGAATAGGGTTCACATGACAGTCTGTGAAACAATACTAGCTTTCATGGCTGGTATCTGTTGTGTCATGTTGGGCTTCAGGGTTTATGGTTTGGCACTAGCAAAATACCCGGGGCAGGGGAGGGAAACCAGTTGTCATCTAGAAATTTCTTCTGCTTTCAGAGTTTCCAAATGTGAGATCCTGTTTCTCAATCTGGGCTCATGGAATCAGTTGGGACTGTTGCTATTGTACCAGCCTCCCTGCTGCATAGCAATCTCTATGCCATAGCTCTTGGAGGGCAATTTGGGGTTGGTGGTGAGGTTCCCCAGGCTTATGGTTTTGGGGATGACATTGGAAGAGACTCAGGAGTGTATGGTCCCCATGGAAGCCATGAACCTATCTCAGATAAGTCATAGTGTACTCAGGATAGTGGTCATACTCTGGATATGATTTGTTGGAGTTGTGTAAGTATCCCCTTTGTCATGGTCAGACCCTAGTCCAGGGGGTCTGTATATAGGAAAAAAGGCTTCAGCTGAACCCTGGTGACTGTGGGTTCTGGGGATTTATCACCCTTTGTTTTGGGTGGAGTCGCCCTACCACATACCAATTCTTTGTGTAACCTGGGATTTCTCCTAGACCCATAACTCTTGTTCCAAAGAGTAGGTGGTAGTCATGGCTAGAAAACTCTTCCCAGGACTTCATATTATGCAACAGTTACATCATTTCCTGTAATCTGTGTTCAGTAACTCATGCGTTAGTAATCTTTCATTTGGATTACTACTATGGGGATATCTGTGAAGAGTATTCAGAAGCTATAGCTGGAGCCAGTGGTGGGATTCAGCCAGTTCACACCAGTTTGGTAGAACTGGTAGTTAAACTTTGTTGAGTTCAGAGAACTGGCTGAACCCACACTGCTTCCAAAAGTCCGTTCTAGGACTCAGAGGCCTGGAAAAGGCCTCCCAGGCCTAGAACGGCCCACTGGAAATGCATGGGCATCACTTCCAGAAGTCCATTCTAAGCCTCGGAGGCCTGGAGGAGGCCTCCCAGACCTAGAACAGCCCGACATAAATGTGTGGATGTCACTTCTGGAAGTCCATTCTAGGCCTCAGAGGCCCAGGCCTGCATCCACACAGAGAACTGGTTATTTATATCCCACCACTAGCTGGAGCCTCTAGGGTGGCAAATGCAACATGCTGTTAGGAAAGCTGCATTGGTTGTTGGTTGGTTTCCAGGTCCAATTCAAGGTGTTGATTTATCACCTTTAAACTCTTCATGGTATGAGACCATCTTGCTCTAATGGGATTTCCCATCCCACTCATGCTGGTAGAAGACTTCTTCTCTGGATCCTGTCAGTTAAAGAATTTCAGCTAGTGGGGTCAAAAGAAAAAGACTTCTCTGCCATTTCTCTGACCTTTGGAATATCATGCCTCCTGAAGTTAGGTCTGCCTTTACCCTTCTGGCCTTCCAGAAGAGCCTTAAAAACTGGCTCTGGCAGTTGGCTTCAGAGGGGTGTGCTATGGGGGTGTGCTATGCTGAAGGTGATTGATTGAATAAAAGACAAAAGTCTATTCCTCTACCATCTCTGCTCTTGGTTTTCACCTTTTATTTGGTGTTCATCTTAACATTAATGCTTTTAATGTTTACATATTTATGCTTTTATACTATTTTACACCACTGAGCATCACCTGAGATAGTGACATTGGACATATAAATTAATTAAATAAATAATAAAATTAGTGCCATGGTCTAGACAACAGTGGCAACTGTTATGAGGCAGATCACCTTGTCTCTGAAGATGCCAGCCACATTTGTGAACCAGCTTCCACTCAGCCCTCATATTTTTGAAGTTTCAAACCATTTGAGCTACTTTACAAAATAGTCTTAAGAAATGTGGAAGTTTAAGACTTTTCTAATTAGTCTAGAATCTCTTCTATGAACCAACTTGACCTAAATGAAATCAGATCATCCAAGACATTACCTTCCATAGGTGTTGAGCCAGTAAGCTTTGGGTTGTTTCATGGACACTCTCTTTCTTTTTTGATTGAAATGAAAGCATGTTGTGCAAAGCATATGCCACAGCATAGATTGCATTGTAGATGCTATAGCTATGGGAGGTCATGCTCATTTCAAAAATAGATGCTGGGAGATTCTCCAGCTTCTCCTCACCAGTGCAGGAGACCCTTCCTTGTCTGTTTATCATGGACTCAGGAAAGAAACATCCAAAAGCCTGTTCCCAAAAAGCCTGAATGAAACCATCCTCTCCTTTAAAGGTAGCATTTGTCAACTGAAGAAAGTCAGTGAATCTCAGGACCTCCTTTGAATGAATTGCTAAGGACAAGGCACCATGAAGAAAGTCTATGTCTTCATTCTTTTGAAAGGAGAATGATGTGAAATCCATCTGAGCTGTCATAATGTAAACCCTTCCTGTTGCATGTATTGTTACATCCTCATATTTCAATATAACAGGAAACAGTCTGACAAATATCATGGTCTCAATTTCACCATAAATAATGGATACATTAGTAATACTTCCAGTTACGACACCATACATGTTTAACCCCTCTGTCACCATCTTATCAATGTCACTAACTGATGTAATTACTGGGAATTTTTCAATATAATCAAAAGAGATTCCTCTCTGAGAAAATATGGGAAGAGCATCCTGGATAAATCTCTCTCCATTGTTATCATTGTCATATACTACTCCAATCCATGTCCACTGGAAATGCAACAGTAACTGAAGAATCCCATTATATTGCCTTTGTACATCTGGAAACAGCTGGTGCTGGAAAACAGCTTGAGTTTTCCTATTCATCTCAGAAGAAGAACCATAAGTGAACTATAAAAATAAGAAAAAATATTTCAGTATTTATATCTAGAGAAATATTTATTTTTATTTTTAAATGAATATGATTGAGATGCAATTTCCTTTTTACTTAAAAAAGATTATGAAATCAAGTGCACTAGTCCTATAGGTTAAACATGCAGAGATGTTTTGCTATGAGTGAATAACATTACTGAAAAAGTCCTTGAATGAATAATGGGTATTTTCCCTCCTCATAGTGTTTCTATCATTACATAAGCCATAGGAGAACATTAGGTGTTTTTATGTCTTTAGAAAACACCCTAAAAATGCTTAATTATAGTAATCTTCAATACAAATGGACTTTACCATGATTTGAAACAAGCACCCCAAAAAAATATTGATTAACCAAATCCAACTTTGAGACCATCTTATGATGAAAGATTAAATCTTAAAATGTAAGAGTTGTTCTAAAGAGCATGAATTAATATCTGAAATACATTAAATAAATACATTATTTGTCACTGAAAGTAAAAGAAAAAAAGTGAAGATGAATGACATTTTTGCCCAGTTAATAGATATGTTTGGGGAAATTAAGGCATAAATGTAATGAATGAAAGGACAAAATATATATCAGAATATATAAATTAGTGTCGTTGAGGCTATTAATGATTTATTATTATTATTATTATTATTATTATTATTATTATTATTATTATTATTATTATTATTATTATTATTATTATTATTATAACTTATATACCGCCCTTCTCCCGCAGGACTCAGGGCGGTTCACAAGGCAATTAAAACAACATCACAATACAAAAATTAATAACAATTAAAATAGATTAAATTATCCTTAATTAAAATCTAAAACCCCTATAACTCTGATTAAAAACCCAATTACAATAAGTTAAAAAATTAAAAAATCCTCAGTCCTGGCCGGAAAGCTCAAAGAGCCAGGTCTTCAGGTCCCGGCAGAACGAACGAAAATCAGGGGCAGTCCTAAGCTCTACGGGTAACTGGTTCCAGAGGGCAGGCGCGCCCACAGAGAAGTGTTGCTCTCCGGCAATCCTTTGCCAGCAGCACCCTGAGAAGGCCCTCCCTGTGGGAGCGCACAGGACGAAGGGAACTTGATGCTGGCAGCAGGTGTTCCCTCAGATATCCTGGACCCAAGCCATTTAGGGCTTTATAGGTCATCACCAGCACCTTGAATCTCACCCGGAGGGCAACCGGAAGCCAATGCAGCTTTATGCCAAAAAGCAATTCATATATCAGTGAAAATTGCATGTTACTCTCCAGTGAATGGTCACAATATAATAAGCAAACATATATTTTGTGGAAAATTGAGCAACATTTTGAATGACTGCAATTTAGGTAAAGATATTTTTCTCCATGGATGGGTTAGAGAGATTAGAGAGTTTAAGTGATTTACTCATACAGAGACTCAGGAACAATTGCATATTACAATGGTGATTGTCTGAATGTAATCAATGAGATCATACAGCAGAAATGGAAGAAAAAAGTGATAGACAGCATCATGCTAGAAAGCAGAAAATCATAAAGAGGTCCTGCCTTTAGCCATGAGGAGTTCAGTTAGTATAACATTGCATGTACTCTAAAGGAATAATGCAATATTTTTGTCTCATTTATGGCCAAACAAAAACATCTCCCAATATTTTACAGATCTGCTTATTTCTCACTAAAGGAAAATCTATGTTCTTCAGAGGTTTTCATTACCAATTTATAGTAAAGCAAAATGGAACTGCTGTATTTTATTCTATCCTATTGGTTCCAAAACTTAAAGGAAAGGCATAATGTTATACAATTTGGCTCAAAAGAAAGAAACATGTATTTTGAAAATGACTTGTCCTTAAAAACATGACACTTCTCCTTATTTCTATAAAACTATTTATTCAAATGTCATTTTTAATTTCCAGTTAACAAAACTATCTCTGTGCATATTTCAGTGTGAGATAGATATGTAGATGATAGATAACAACTAGGCATATAGACTGAATTAAAATCTGGGAGGCAACGCTTACTTGTGGAATCTTGTAAATGGACAGGATGGCTGCCATGTGGATACAGACTTCAGAATTGGGTCCTCCAATGACTGAGACTAGATTGTTCTCTGTGTCACAGTTGTAGTTAGGGATTAACTTGCCTTGTGTTGAGAAGAGTTCCATTGAGGCATGATATGTCCAGCTTGCAATAAAATTGCTGTTATAGATATGGAGGCCTAGGGTGAGATTGGACAAAATCTGGAGGTTTTCATTAACCTCCTTTACGGCAAATGTCATAGATAAAATGTGTTGGTAGAGCTGAATCACTACTCTGAAATGAAAATTACGTATTGATTTGAGTACATTGATTTCAGAAAAAGACATGTAGGACATTGTCATTTATCTCACAGCTTTTAACATGCTGTACTCATAATTTCCCTCATATGGTCGCTGATGAATGTTGTTGTATAATCTAAATCCATTTTTACCACCTAATACTGATACTACTTTAAAAAACATTGTTTAACATAAGAAAATTGCCAAGAATACTAGGATACACAATTCAATATCATTATTGCCTTTGTGCTTCATGCTGCAATTATATCTATATTCAACAGAACCTTTCTGCAAGTGTGAAAAACACTCAATTTATATCAGTGATAGATTCAGTGGTCACCTGCACCAGGCTATTGTCTCCCCTTCCTCTTAATTAAGCTCATGAATTAATATTTATCATCATCATCACCATCATAATCAAGACTGTGCCTAAACAAGATTTCTCCTATCTATAGAAGTCTTACAAAATCCAAATTACTGTAAATAAGCAGTGTATTGTCATGAATAATTAAATTTCCAGGAAATTATTAATAATACATTCAATCTGTTGATGTTCATTTTAGAAACAGTGAAATCAGTGCAACTTTATATCTGAATATAAATGACCAGATGAAAGATATTTTAAAATATTTGGGGAAATTGTTATTTGCACACATATACAGGCATTTCATTAAATTAAAATGTAATTTAGTCATGAAACTGATTTGCTCCAATAATTTTTAATGAACAGGTTGTTGTTGTTAGTTGCGAAGTCGTGTCCGACCCATCGCGACCCTATGGACAATGTTCCTCCAGGCCTTCCTGTCCTCTACCATCTTCTGGAGTCCAGTTAAGCTCACGCCTACTGCTTCAGTGACTCCATCCAGCCACCTCATTCTCTGTCGTCCCCTTCTTCTATTGCCCTCAATCTTTCCCAGCATTAGGCTCTTCTCCAGTGAGTCCTTCCTCCTCATTAGGTGGCCAAAGTATTTGAGTTTTAGCTTCAGGATCTGGCCTTCTAAAGAGCAGTCAGGGTTGATCTCCTCTAGGACTGACCGGTTTGATCGCCTTGCAGTCCAAGGGACTCGCAGGAGTCTTCTCCAGCACCAGAGTTCAAAGGCCTCAATTCTTTTGCGCTCAGCCTTTCTTATGGTCCAACTTTCACTGCCATACATTGCAACTGGGAAGACCATAGCCTTGACTATACGCACTTTTGTTGACAGGGTGATGTCTCTGCTTTTTAGTGTGCTGTCTAGATTTGCCATGGCTTTCCTCCCTAGGAGCAAGCGTCTTTTAATTTCTTGACTACAGTCCCCATCTGCAGTGATCTTGGAGCCCAGGAAAATAAAATCTGTCACTACCTCCATTTCTTCCCCATCTATTTGCCAGGAATTAAGAGGGCCGGATGCCATGATCTTAGTTTTCTTAATGTTTAGTTTCAACCCAACTTTTGCACTCTCCTTCTTCACTCGCAACAAGAGACTCTTCAGTTCCTCTTCACTTTCTGCCATTAGAGTGGTATCATCTGCATATCTTAGGTTGTTGATATTTCTTCCAGCAATCTTAATTCCAACTTTTGATTCATCTAGCCCTGCCTTTCTCATGATGTGCTCTGCATATAAGTTAAATAGGCAAGGCGACAGTATACAGCCTTGCCGGACTCCTTTCCCAATTTTGAACCAATCAGTGGTTCCGTGTCCAGTTCTCACTGTTGCTTCTTGGCCCGCATATAGGTTTCTCAAGAGACAAATAAGATGTTCTGGTACTCCCATCTCTTTAAGAACTTGCCACAGTTTGTTATGATCCACACAATCAAAGGCTTTAGCATAGTCAATGAAGCAGAAGTAGATGTTTTTCTGGAACTCTCTAGCTTTTTCCATGATCCAGCGTATGTTGGCAATTTGATCTCTAGTTCCTCTGCCTCTTCGAAATCCTGCCTGTACTTCTGGTAGTTCTCGATCCACATACTGCTGGAGTCTAGCTTGTAGGATTTTAAGCATAACTTTACTAGCATGAGAAATGAGTGCAATGGTGCGATAGTTTGAACATTCTTTGGCACTGCCTTTCTTTGGAATTGGAATGTAAACTGATCTTTTCCAATCCTGTGGCCACTGTTGAGTTTTCCAAATTTGCTGGCAAATTGAGTGTAGCACTTTTACTGCATCGTCTTTTAAGATTTTGAATAGCTCAGCTGGAATACTGTCACCTCCACTAGCTTTGTTGTTGCTCAGCTTTTCTAAGGCCCACTTCACTTCACATTCTAGGATGTCTGGCTCGAGGTCAGTGACCACCTCATTGTGATTATCAGGGACGTTAAGCTCATTCTTGTATAGTTCTTCTGTGTAATTTTGCCATCTCTTCTTAATCTCTTCTGCCTCTGTTAGGTCCCTGCCATTTTGGTCCTTTATCATGCCCATTTTTGCATTGAACGTTCCCTTCATCTCTCCAATTTTCTTGAAAAGATCTCTGGTCCTCCCTATTCTATTGTTTTCTTCTATTTCTTTGCACTGTTCATTTAAGAAGTCATTCTTATCTCTTCTAGCTATTCTCTGGAATTCTGCATTCAATTGGGCGTATCTTTCTTTTTCTCCCTTGCCTTTTGCTTCCCTCCTTTCCTCAGCTATTTGCAAAGCTTCCTCAGACAGCCATTTTGCTTTCTTGCATTTCTTTTTCTTTGGGATGGTTTTGGTTGATGCGCCACCACACTCTCAACAACCTTCGCAAGAAAGCGAAGGTTGGAGACTGGACGAAAGTTGTTCAAAACAGCTGGGTCCAGGGCAGGCTTCTTGAGGAGAGGTCTCACCACCGCCTCCTTCAAGACGGTGGGGAAATAACCCTCACTCAAAGAAGCAGATATAACCGCCTGGAGCCAGCCTCGTGTCCTCTCCCTAGCTGCATAAACCAGCCAGGAAGGGCACGGGTCCAACAAACATGTGGAGGAGCTCAGCCTCCCCATAATCCTGTCCACTTCATCAGGGGTCACAGAATCAAACTCTTCCCAGATAACATTGACAAGACCGCCCGTGTCCTGATCGCCTGACTCTGCCCAGCTGGAGTCCAAACCGGTCCGAATCCGAGCGATTTTATCCGACAGATGTTGACTAAATTCCTCGGCACGACCCTGCAAGGGATCCTCCCTCACCTCCTGATTAAGAAGTGAGCGAGTCACCCTAAACAAGGCGGCCGGGCGATTATCTGCGGACGCGATGAGGGTGGAGAAGTAATTACACCTCGCCACCCTCATCGCTGCGAGATAAGACCTAATATAGGTTCTTAACCGCAACCGGTCGGGTTCGGATCGGCTAGACCTCCAGCAGCTCTCTAGGCCCCGTTTCCGACGCTTCATCTCCCGGAGCTCCGCAGAAAACCATGGAGCTCGCTGGGATCTGCGCCGGGTCAGGGGCCGCAAGGGTACAACCCGGTCAAGTGCCTCAGTGGCTGCCCTTTCCCAGGCTTCCACTAAGGCATCAGCCGAGCTGTGAGCAGTGGAGGCAGGTGGGGACCCCAGCGCCGCTTGGAATCTATCAGGATCCATTAAGCGTCTGGGGCGGTACCATCTAATTGGCTCCGTACCCCCACGGCGGGGGGTGGCAAAACGGAAGACCAGCCGCAGGAGATGATGATCGGTCCATGACAGGGGCATAATAAATGGAGAGCCCCCACCTAGATCATCCAACCACCGTCTAGATAAAAAAATCAGGTCAAGGGTGTGGCCTCCCTCATGAGGCCACACCCTTGGGAGGGGAAGGGAAGGGAAGGGAAGGGAAGGGAAGGGAAGGGAAAGGAAAGGAAAGGAAAGGAAAGGAAAGGAAAGGAAAGGAAAGGAAAGGAAAGGAAAGGAAAGGAAAGGAAAGGAAAGGAAAGGAAAGGAAAGGAAAGGAAAGGAAAGGAAAGGAAAGAGAACATTTCATCAGTATATAATAAAGGACATTAATCTTTCACCATTTGAATTTGATCTCCCTAAAGAAGATCTATTTCATGTTAAACAGAAGAAGAAGGCAAATAACATGAATCAGAATGGTATTGCAATGAAAGTGGAAATGACTATGAAACATGAATTAAAACACTTTTGCATGAATACGTTATACATTAGGATTTTCTAGGATGATTGTCATTAACTTATATCCATATTTTTATAATGGGCAGTAGGAATATCCTGAAGGAACCAGAGGAAGAGCCAAAACCAAGACAGTGGTAGATAAAAGAAATTTGAGTTTGAGGTAAAAAAAAATAATATGAGAAAGTGTTTCAGACATGACTCTGGCTCTCTTGAAGATAAAAGGAGTGAGCATGGGAGGAAATGAATGAAGGCAAATATAAGAGATATATATTTGCAGAATCCAATCTGGGTCAGTCACCGGGACCAGAAGTTTGGTTTTCTGAGTTTTCAGACTCATGCTGGAGCCCATCTTCAGGGAATTTCTCTCTAGCAGAGTATATAATGTGAATTGTTCTGTGTGTACTATTTATATGGTGCCTGTTGTGTGTGGTTATTGATTTGGGGTGTTGATGGCTGGCTATTAAATCATTGGCGGTTGTTGGCTTGTGCTGCCAAGCACGTGTCTCCTAAGAACTTGATAAGCTGGTGGTAAATAACACTTCTGTTGACTGGGACTGATTCCCAGGCTTCAACCACCTCCCTGGCTGTTTTTGTGCCTGCTTATTGAACAATCTTAGTAGCTGCTGCTAAATTGAATGTATGGCCTTGTTCATTACAGTGTGAGGCTACCAATGAGTTTGGGTCTCCTCGTTTGACCGCTTGCTTGTGTTCTTGCAGTCTGGTGGTTAACTTCCTCCTGGTCTGTTCTACATAGTCTCAGGGACAATCTATGCAGGGAAAGATATTTGCAAGATTCTGTTACTGGAACATTAAAATAAAAGTATTATATTTATAACCCTAACCCTAATCTGATCCCTCTCAAAAGGCTGAAAGACCTGCAACCTCATAATGACATGGCGAAGGGAAAAGAGTATCTCCCTCAAGATGATTTCCCCCATATCACCTTGCATAAACTATTACCTTCCAGACAAGTTGACTGAGAAGGATCTGTCTTCCTTTATGGATCCTTGCTGTCTTCTTGACTCCCAAGGAAAGCATAGCATATAAAGCATGTGCCACAACATAGACTGAATTATAAACACTATAGCTATGGGCAGTCATGCTTGTTTCAAAAACAGATGAAAGAAGTGTCTCCATCTTCTCTAGACCAGTGCAGGTCATTATTGCTTGGCTGTCCAGTGTGGATCCAGGAAACAAACATTTGAATGCTTCCTCCCAGAAGGGCTGAATAAAACCATTTCTGTCTTCTTTTTCCAAGATAGGTTTTCTCATATGAAGAAACTTCTGGAATCCTAATATCTCCTTTGAATGGATTGCAAAGCTGAGAACACCATGAAGGAAATCTATATTCTCATGCTTTTGAAAAGGAAGAGATGTGAACTCCATCTGAGCTGACATAACCCAAACTTTATTCACTGCCATTTCAGCAACATTCTCATATTGTAATATGGTAGGAAATGTTCTTATGAATACCATGGTCTTAATGTCACCATAAATAACACAAACATTAGCAGTGCTTTTAGTTACAACATGGTATATTTGAAATCCTTCTGTCACCATCCTATCAATGTTATCAACAAAAGTAATTACTGGGAATCTTTCAATGAAATCAAAGCAGATTCCTTTCTGAGAAAAGATGGGAACAACATTCTGGAGAAACCTCTCTCCATTGTCATCATTGTCATACAATATCCCAATCCACGTCCACTGGAAATGCAAAAGTAACTGAAGAATTCCTCTATATTCTCTGTTGACATTAGAGAACATCTGGTGGTAAAAAGCAATCTGAGTTTTCCCACTTAACTCAGCAGCAGAACCATAGGTGAACTAGGAAGGAAGGAAGGAAGGAAGGAAGGAAGGAAGGAAGGAAGGAAGGAAGGAAGGAAGGAAGGAAGGAAGGAAGGAAGGAAGGAAGGAAAGATGAGGGCATGGGAAAGATATCTGAAAATTGGTTCAGTATACCATTTCATAATGAAGGTCATTATTCCATTTGCAGTGTCTATAAATTATTAGAATATTCTAGATAATCAGGCTGTAAACCAGAAGACCATCAGTTGTAGTCTTGCCTTAGATACAAAGTATCTGAATGACCCTGGGCTGGTTGTTTTCTGTCAACCCTAGAAAAAGGGTAATGATAAACTACTTCAAAAAGCTTTGCCAAGGAAGCTGTATGGAGTTGTCCAGAAAGTTGCCAGAGGTCAAGAATCACTTGAACATATGGAATCAATCAATCAATAACCAGTGTAAAGCTTACAAAAATGTCAAACTGCAGACATTTAAGCCAAAATACTCTTTTATGGATGGCAATAGTTTGAATTCTGCTGTAGATAAAAACAGATAAAAACTTGGATGCTCTGTCTCAGTCCTACATGGAGAAGTTGCAAAATATCTATCTAAATCAGGTTGAGAATTATATTTCAGCTGGTACGTTTTTTGTTAATGTTTTTGCGTCAATGAATGGACACTGATTTTGTTCCTGAATAAGCAAAGACCACTTTGTTTGGCCATAGTATAATTCAATTTACATTTACTATAAGCAAACATTACCTTTACAGCATGTTGTAATAAGAAGAAATCTTTGAATAGTGTTGTTTCATCCTGATTATAAATAATATTCCTTTTGCTGATTGTTCTTATAAATTGGTTAATTTCATCAAGCAATGGTTCCATGTACCCTTAGATACATTCCACAGGAGAGGGATATTTCTATATTTTTTTCCAAACCTTTATATATCAATTATTCAAAGATTAGAATAATTGATATATAAAGGTGTGGCAATCTTGTCTGTCTGTATCACTTAGTTCTGTCCCAAAATAATCAAATTACATGCATTTTTCCTACAGAGAAATCCTGGAGATCAAGTTAAAGTTATTTCTGGTTTTGCCATGTTAGCCAATATTAGGGACTAATCTTGCTTTGATCAGACTATGAGGTAAAACAGAAAAGCTATAGGCTGCCCCTACTAAGGGACTCTTTGGTATCATGTTTTATTCCTTCTGAACTATTTTTAATATGAAAATATTTTAATAAATACTTGCTTGTTGCTTAAAAAAATCAGTTTCATTATTTTAATTAGAGTGCTTATTTGGATGACAACTTATATTTACACCAAAAATAGGTAAGTGTGTGTTTATGAATGATGGGATATGAAAATAAAGTTTAAAAAGAGAAGAAAATATTGTACTTGTGGAACCTTGTAAATTGACAGGATAGCTGCCATGTGGATAAATATTTCTGAATTAGGTCCTCCAATGACTGATACTGGATTGTTTTTTGTATCACACTTATAGTTAGGGGTGAATTTGCCTTGGGTTGAGAAGAGTTCCATTGAGGCATGATACGTCCAGCTTGCAATAAAATGACTATTATAGATATGGAAGCCCAGAGTGAAATTGGGCAAAATCTGAGGATTTTCATTGATCTCCTTTACAGCAAATGCCAAAGACAAAATGTGTTGGTAGAGCTGAGTCACCACCCTGAAATGAAGTGCAGAGGCTGACTTGAAGTGAGTTTGTTGAAAAGATGGCATATATTACAAAGCAATAACATTGCTGACTAATAAGTATCATGTAGTCATGTTATCTAATTTAAATAGCTATGAAAGAAATATTGATTCATATAGCTTTCATTTTATTTATTTATTTGTCAAATTTATTTGCCACTGATCTCATGGTTCAAGATGACCCTGAGCGATCATTAATGTTCAGTAGCTACATACATATAAATCATTTTAAACCATACCAGAGAATGAGCAGAGAAATTCAGCATCGAAACCACAAATACCCAAAATATGAACTTAATCACACTGTATGCACATGGTGAGACTGCACATAATTTTACATCAAAATGTTTGGTTGAATCTCATAATCCAAACATTCTTAGACGTTTATGAATGGAGATTTGGATTGTCAATCTGTGCCTTTATGAGAGAGACATGGTAGAAGGAAAGATTAGCAAAAGAAGGTTCAGGCAGAACAGAGCAAAACTATCTCTAATATATATTTTTATGCCACTTACTCAATTTTATAAAAAAGGTCAGTAGAAGGTCGTTCCTGAAAGGTTACTGTGTTTGAAAATATGTAGATCTGCGACATAATTCCACCAATGATGATATCTCCTAACTGATGGTATTTATGAAGAATTGGAAGAGGATCACTGATGATGCAATTCAAGTGAGGAATTTTGCAGAGCACGCCAGGCAAAACCGTTATCATCAGGATAGAAAACTTGCATGGCATAATTCCTTTTTTTTGTATCTCTTTCTTTGACTTCACGTTATCCCTTATTGAATTTTTTGCTAAATAGGATACCCTCATTTGAAAGGCTACTCTGATGGTTTATGTGGCTTTTATAGTCAAATAAGCATTTTTAATAGAAAATGTTTCTTCCAATCCAAATCAGAATGGTACACCTTTGTCTTTGGTTACAATTTGTTTTAACATATCTCATTTGCCCGGGGACTTGTAAAAGAAGCAGAAATAATTGGGATTAATTTGATAATTACCTGAATTCATTTGTTTATAATTACAAGTTCTCTGAGATCTCATAGAAATGTTTATTGTATCAATATATCCAAGTCTAGCTGTGAATTGAACATAGTTCAGTTCTGATTTGCAGTTTTGATGGTTATGGTAGCTCTCTTGAGACATGGAGAGAACTACGTTTGATGTTAATTCAATAATGACAAGAAACTTCATGTTTATGTTTCTTATGATTAACATAAGAGATTTTGCAAAGAGGTATCATCATATTCCATTTCGGATTGTTTTTATCTAGTTTCGGTGACGGTTTGTTGCTGGAACTTTGTACTTTGATATGGCCCAAGGGCTAATCAATAAAATTTGTTGTACTGCAAAGAGGTATCAAAGAAGAAAACATGTTTATTCTACCTTAGTAAGTGCCATTTTTTGTGCATGGACTAAGGAAGAATAAAGATAAAAAGTTTGTCCCCATAGAAAACAATCCAAATAATAGATGTTAAGTGAGAAACTTACTTTCAGGTTACATATTTTTAAATGGTATTAAGTTGTATCTGGAACTCTGTGTTATTTGAGGTGGGGGGAACCAGAATATTTCAAACTCTGAAATGTGACAAACATGAGGCAATTGAAGAGACAAAATGCATTTCTATCATGGAATAAATGGTATATTTGGATGGATAAAAGATTAAAGAAATGAGGGTGGCTTGGAGGTTGGTAAAAAATGAAGTGATATAGTCTTTGTTAATGAATAAGCTTTGGAGTTGAATGGTTATAAGAGACTTAATGAGTGGAATATAATTGTTAGTTTAGAAGTAGATATAATGTGAAGTTTTTGAAATGGTTTTCAATTTTTTGATTTCTTCTTTTTTTGTATATTGTAAATGTGTTTTTTTCTTTGTTGGTGTATGGTGTGTTTTTAACATGAAATGTAAATAAAGATTCATTTATAAAAAAAGAAGAGACAAAATGATGCAATATCTATCTTCTATTTCATCCTTAGAAGTGAGGAAAGTCACCCTTCCTAGTGAAGTATCCTTAACAAGATGCTTTCAGCCTTTCTAAAAGTAAACAAGATCCCAATGATCTTCTCATTTCCATCTAGCTGAGCTGAAATACAAATAAAATAAAGAAGACTCTGGCTAAATCTGTGAATAGAGTTTCTCTTTGGTTACCACCTGCCTAAAATTTCCTCATGGTATTAAAAAATCCTTCTCAACATGACTGTGAAGTTTCAACTTCTTTTTATTTTCAGTACCTTCTTTTCATTACTAAATGCTTCTTGCTTAGTTCAGGTCAAAACACAATGATAAAGTAGGCTGAAATAAAGGAAAACCAAACACTGCAGAACAAAGACATGTTGTGGGTGATGAATTTGGCTACATTGAAACTATCAGGTAATTTCCTGGCTAGAAGACTGATAAGAAGTCAACAATGGTCAAGAAGTCCATGAAGCAAGCCCAAACACAATAAAATATGATCCCAAATCCTTCTTTTCATTCCACTATAATTTCCTGAAATATTGAGTAGATATAAAAAATGTGGGAATGGTGGGAATGTGAACAGCTATGAGGCACAAATGGTGGCTCCATTCATTTTCTCATTTTAGGATTGATAGTCAACAATCTAGAATCCCAAAGATGTTTTTTTCATGAGGCAACTGGACTTTCTTGCTTTTCTTTGAAGACGTTTTGCTTATCATCCAAGAAGCTTCTTCAGCTTTTAGTGCATAGCTAAATGTCTATGGAGATTCTCAGTCATCCAGGTCATTGTTATCCCAAAGATGCTTTGAAGATGTTTCACTTTTCATCCAATAAGCTTCTTCAGTTTCTAGCCTCATGAAAAAGCATCTTTGGGATAACTATGACATGGATAACTGAGAATCTACATAGACAACAATCTAGAGCCAAAAACGTTGGGCAAGATATCACCATAGAGAAGTTAATGTATTATTCAAAGAAAGAGAATGTGTCTATGTACAAATGAAGCAGAAGCATATTGGAGGATTATGAAAATAACAAATTTCTAGGGCTATCAATCATTTTGAAGAACCTACAGTTTTCAAATGGATTAATGATCAGCAGTATATATTGTAATAATTTCATTTGGAAAGAAATGTAGATTGGCAATAAACTGGAATTATTTATTTATTTATTTATTTATTTATTTATTTATTTATTTGTTTTTATAAACCGCCCTTCTCCCGAGGGACTCGGGGCGGTGTACAGAGTAAGATAGGCAACAAAATGAAACAGTATTGAAAACAATAATCAAAACAAAACAAACTGGGACCCCAATTAGAGCTATCAGAGCTATCAGGCCAAGCCGGACTGCTGGAATAGGTAAGTCTTTAAGTCGCGCCGGAAGGTGCGGAGGTCGGGGGCCATCCGGATTTCAGTTGGTAAGCAGTTCCAGAGGGCTGGCGCACCCACTGAGAATGCCCTCCCCCTGGGCGCCACAAGCCGACATTCCTTGAGCGGTGGCACCCTGAGGAGGCCCTCTCTGTGGGAGCGCACAGGGCGGTGGGGTGTTGACATTGGCAGAAGGTGCTCCCGCAGGTAGTCCGGACCCATGCCATGTAGGGCTTTGTATGTCATTGTTAGCACCTTGAACTTCACACGGAAGGCAACCGGAAGCCAGTGCAGCGCACGGAGGAGAGGTGTGATATGGGAGTATCGGGAGGCTCCCAAAAGTGTCCGTGCCGCTACACTTTGCACCAGTTGAAGCTTCCGAGTGGATCTCAAGGGCAGCCCCATGTAGAGAGCGTTAGAGTAGTCTAGGCGAGAGGTCACAAGGGCATGGGTGACTGTACGTAAGGCATCCAGGTCCAGATAAGGCCGTAGTTGGCGCACCAGTCGAACCCGGGAGAAGGCCCCCTTGGTCACAGCTCCTATGTGATCTTCCAGGGAGAGCTGTGAGTCTAGGAGGACACCCAGGTTGCGGGCCCTATCAACAGGGGGTAGTAACTTGTCCCCGATGTTAAGGGATGGGATGCTCTGAGTATCCTGGCTTGCCGGTACGTACAGCCATTCAGTCTTGTCCGGGTTCAGTTGAAGCCTGTTCCTCCCCATCCATTCCCGGACCGCTTTCAGGCAGCGGGACATCACGTCGAGGGCATCACTGATGTTGTTTGGAGTTGAGATGAAAAGCTGGGTGTCATCAGCATACTGATGGTACCCTACTCCAAAGTTGCGAATGATCTCACCCAGCGGTTTCATGTAGATGTTGAACAGGAGAGGCGAGAGGACCGACCCCTGAGGGACTCCGCAAACGAGAGGCCTCGGGGTCGACCTCTGTCCCCCTGCCAGCACCGACTGCGAGCGACCCTGGAGAAAGGAGGAGAACCAACGCAGAACCGTGCCTCCCACTCCCAGTCCCCTGAGGCGTCGCAGCAAGATACCATGGTCGATGGTATCGAAAGCCGCCGAGAGGTCTAATAAGACTAGGACAGAGGAATGGCCCCTGTCCCGGGCTCTCCAGAGATCATTCATCAGAGCGACCAATGCCGTCTCCGTGCTGTAGCCCGGCCTGAAACCCGATTGGTACGGGTCTAGATAAACCACTTCATCCAGGACCTGAGGAAGTTGGTGCGCCAACACGCTCTCAACAACCTTCGCAAGGAAGCGAAGATTGGAGACTGGACGAAAGTTATTCAATGAGGATGGGTCCAAGGTGGGCTTCTTGAGGAGAGGTCTCACCACCGCCTCCTTCAAGGCGGTGGGGAAGTGACCCTCACTCAGAGAAGCAGAGATAACCGCCAGGAACCAGCCTCATGTCCCCTCTCGAGCTGCATAAGCCAGCCAGGAAGGGCACGGGTCCAGTAAGCATGTGGAGGAGCTCAACCTCCTCATAATCCTGTCCACTTCCTTAGGAGTCACAGGATCAAATTCCTCCCAGATGACGTCGACAAGACTGTCCATGTCTTGTTCTTCCAACTCAGCCCAGTTGGAGTCCAGGCCGGTTCGAATCCGAGCAATTTTATCCAGCAGATATTGTCCGAATTCCTCGGCTCGACCCTGCAAGGGTTCCTCCCTCACCTCTTGGTTCATTAGGGAGCGAGTCACCCTGAACAAAGCAGCCGGGCGATTATCTGCGGACGCGATGAGGGTGGAAAAGTAGTTGGATTTTGCCACCCTTATCGCAGCGAGATAAGACCTGGTGAGGATTCTTAATCGCAATCGGTCGGATTCGGATCGACTGGATCTCCAACGGCTCTCTAGGCCCCGTCTCTGACGCTTCATCTCCCGGAGCTCCGCGGTGAACCATGGGGCTCACTGGGACCTGCGCCGGGTCAGAGGCCGCAAGCGTACAACTCGGTCCAGAGCCTCCGTGGCTGCCTTTTCCCAGGCTTCCACTAAGGCATCCGCCGAGCTGTGAGCAGGGAGTGCATGTGCGTCCCCAAGCGCTGCCTGGAACCTATCAAGGTCCATTAGGCGCCTAGGGCGGTACCATCTGGCTGGCACCGTGCACCCATGGTGGGGGGTGGCAAAGGGGAAGTCTAGCCGCAGGAGGTGGTGATCGGTCCATGACAGGGGCGTAACAGTCGTGGCACCCCCACCGATATCATCACGCCACCGTCCAGACAAGAACACCAAGTCTGGGGTGTGGCCTCTCTCATGAGTCGGTCCAGAAATTATTTGCGACAGGTCCATGGCCGCCATGGAAGCCATGAACTCCCAAGCCAGTTCGGACGATCCTCCCAGGGACGGTAGGTTAAAGTCGCCCAAGACCATGAGTTTTGGGAATTCAACCACCAACCCTGAGAGGATATCGAGTAGCTCGGGCAGGGCCGCCGCTGCACGATTAGGTGGTAGGTACGCCAGCAGCAGGCCCAACTGTGCCCCCGGGCTGTATCTCAGTAGGAGAGACTCACACCCGACCATCTGAGGGACGGTGGTCTCTCGCGGGCTAAGGGATTCCCTGATGATAACTGCCACTCCCCCGCCCCTCCCATGGGTCCGAGGCTGGTGCAGCACCTGGAAACCTGGTGGGCAGAGGTCAACCAGAGGGACACCACCCTCTGGGCCCAGCCAGGTTTCCGTGATGCAAGCCAGGTCCGCATGCTCGCTCTCCACTAGGTCACGAACGAGGTGAGCTTTGTTAGCTATGGACCTGGCATTCAGGTAGACCAGCCTTAGCATAGGAGGCTGCACACCTTCGCTCCCGGGTCCTCCGGGGAAGTACAGAGGGTCGGAGCTTCTCACCGCTTGTACAGAGCGGAGATGACACTCCCGGTGACGATACGGCCCTCTGTTTGTGCACCTTCTGCCGTTCCCCACCATCCTGGGAATGGGCTGTTCGTCAGTACGCCACTGGGTATTATCGGCGACTGGTCCTCGTTTTACACCGTCGCGAATGGTCGTAGGCCTGGCCTGCGTTATGGTGGCTGGAAGGCGTGCCTTTCCCGAGCAACCATAGTCTTCTCCCACCCCCCTCCCTAACCACACAAAAAACTTAACTAAGAACTTAATCAGGGGCCTTTTGTTGGGCTTATGCTGGAGGCCCCTGACCCTGCCCGGCCATCTCTCAGAGGCCCAGTGGTCGGGCCCGTCATCGAGATTGGATGTAGTGCAGGCGGGTCGCACCCAGGAGAGGGGGGAACCCCTGAGGGCGTGCAGTACTGTGCTGGAGTATTGAAGGAGCATAGAGTCACAAGGGTTTCCGGGAAGGCAGTCCCCTGGATGGTGAATTTGCAGGAGGGTCGAGTCGGGTAGGTGGGTTTCTGGACCGTCACCCTGCCACTGCCACTTGGCCGGGCGAACCCCAGAAGCAGGCCACTCCTCATCCTCTCACGATGGGTTGTGACTCTGCTTCCAGAGGTGGTCCAGAACGTACTCTGGGTGAAGCATACCCCATAGAGCTCCCACCTCTATGGGGTTGCAGGTGTAAGGCCAAGCCACTCTGCCACCGTGGCTTGCACCCAGGCCCGTCATGTCCTGTGGGGAGAGAGTGGGCAGGATGGTTGAGAGTGGGCAGAAGGCAAGGTGGAGGGATTCATTAACTTGGGTGGTTCAGCCGCCCAAACAGTTTCCTCCCTGATACTCTGGGCGTTGTTCCCGGCCGCAGCTCCATAGGCCCCTATTGGTTGGGGACCGTCCGGAGCGTGGCCTCCCAGAGGTATGGGAGTCCCTGGTGTCATGTCGCTGCCGTTGCCGTCTCCGTTCAAGGTGCCTCGAAGAAGGTGGCTCAGGGTGTGGGCCGTAGATGCCTCGCTGCCGCCGCTGTCCAAGGCCCCGGGCAAAAACGGTCGACCGGGGCCCGGAGAGGCTGTCACCGCCACCCTCGCCTTCGTTGCCGCCGCTTCCGCCATACAGTTGGTCCGCGGCGCCTCCTTTGATCCCTTGGAGACGCCGACGCCGCCCAGGAGAACGGTTGGGGGGGCCAGGGCATAGAGGAGTCATCGGCACCCATTCGGGACGGCTGCAAACGGCTCAGGGTGCAGGCCAGAGACGCTATGCCGCGTCCATTATGTCTATTGCATGTACAGTAAATAATGATTATCACAGCTATACCATGATGGTAGTTATAGCCATAATCTGGCATATCTAGAAGATAGATTGTGGAAAATGGGATGTGGGATTTTTCTCAAAATCATGGCTTGAAGCCTTCCCTGAGGGAGCAAATGCTGAGGAACCTTCAGAACATTTTTGTGAGCTTCAATATTTCAACATTGCAATCCACCTAGTCATCCATGTGTAAAGTTAATAAAGTTGTATACAATACAGACATGATTTACAAAGAATTAAGTACTGAATTCTCAGAGGTGGAGGTTGAAACTACAAGAAAGAAAAAAATAAAATAAAATAGTGCTCTCATTTCTACATGTCCAGACTTCACTGCAAATTTTAGAGTTTTGTTCAATATCCAAAGAGCTGGATTAATGGAAATAGATTCTTAAGCATCCTGACTTCAAGATGCTTACAAGTTTGCTTCCATTAATCCAGCTCTTTGGATATTGGTAAGCAGATTTACTACAGGCAAAAATATAATCATATCACAAAGTTGATTTTCCCATTGTGATGCACAAATGCTAAAGTTGTTATATAAGTGCACGCCTTAAAATTGGAATAATAAATTAATTCCTCTGATACTTCTGAGTTAGTGCAGACTTAGACAATATCTTGATGCCTTCCAGAGATACAATATCTACAGTGGCATTAGAATTCTATCAGATCTTTAAAATACCTTATCTCCATTACTTACAATATTGAAAATTGATATAAACATGTTTACAACAGTCACATTACAACTAATACTCAATTTTCAACCATAATTAGGACTGGAACTTCCATTTATAAGTGAGGAAGTCACTCCCAATTGTACTCCCATTTTTGCCATGGTTTTAGTTGAATACCCCACCCATTAAGTGAAGCATAAAGCTGTTAAATGAAGCCAGCTTCACCCATTGACTATGGTTGTCAGAAACTAGTTGGAAAGGTCAGAAATGGTGATTTTGTGATGCTGGAATGCTGTAACAATTTTAAATGTGGGGATCATTTGTAAGTCACTTTTTTCAGCACTAACATATCCTTGGATGATTGCTAAACAAATGATTCTAAGTCAAGGATTACCTGTATTCTGCACAATAATACATAGAATAAGGCTGATCACATTGTAATAAAAGTACTTGAATTTGTCCTAATGTGGTACAATGTGCTATGATGATAAAGTGATGGACTTTGAGTTGTTTCACCTCATCCCATTACAACAGAACCTGCATTAGTTACTGGGAATAATTTTTCAGCATTTAAAATTTATTTCTTCATGAGCAAATGCTTGCTGTTTAATTCAGGTCTGAACAGGATGATAAAACATTTGGGGGCAAAGATACAACCCAGTAAACCAGCACTGGAAGATAAGATGGAGAAGATCTCCACAGCCACCATATATTTTCCTTTGGTACTCAGGTAGCTTGGAACAAAGGACAACCAAACACTGCAGAAGACAAACATGCTGAAGGTGATGAATTTGGCTTCATTGAAACTGTCAGGTAATTTCCTAGCTAGAAAAGCTACAGAGAAGCTGACAATGGCCAAGAAGCCCATAAAGGCCAAGACACAGTAAAATATGGTCACCGATCCTTCATTGCATTCTAGTACAATTTCTTGAGACACTGAATGCTTATCAGAATCTGGGTATGGTGGAAATGTCATTAGCCATGATGCACAAATGATGACTTGAACAAGACAGCAGGAAAGTACAATGGAGTTCACCATTTTTTCCCAACCCATCTCCTCATTTTTGACCCAGGCTTACTAGCCATGAATGCTAGGACAACCACAATGGTTTTGGCCAACAAACAGGAAACTGCAACTGAGAAGATAATGCCAAAAGCTGGTTGTCGAAGAACACATACAAATTTATTTGGTCTCCCAATAAATAACAAGACACAAAGGAAAGAGAATAGAAGGGAGATGAGGATAATGTAGGTGAGGTTCCTGTTGTTGGCTTTGACGATGGGAGTGTCCCTGTATTGAATGAAGATCCTGAGCACATAAGATGTGATGAAAGCAAAAGAAAGAGAACATACAGTCAAACTTATTCCCAGAGTGTCTTCATATGATAAGAAAGTTATGACGTTTGGAATGCAGGAATTTTTGTTGTGATTTGGGTATTGATCTTCCGGACATGGAGAACAGTCAGCTGTATCTAAAAACAACCATCAAAAATCAGTTTATCATCCATTAAACTAATCATCATATGTCCTCTATTGACATAACATGGCAGTGAGGTACTTAGTCTGAAACATGAAGATGAAAATGAGGCCAAACAAACAAATTAATTAATAGAAAACAATTAGATTATGCCTATAAAATATCTCTGAGATATGGGAAGTAATCTATCAGTCTGCCAATATTGTCTGCATCATCTGTGTGGATTAGATACAACCATGCCATCTTATCCCATCATCTCAAATTATGTGATTCTACTATAAATGCATATCTATTCGCCAATAATGGATGAACTGGGTTTTACTTTTAGAAAGCTTTGATGGAAATACCTTACAAGGAAGCTCATTATTTTTACTGACTGATTGATTATATGCCATCAAGCAGTTTTCAACTCATAATGACCACATAGGTAGATTTTCTCAGTGAAGATCTATCTTTAATCTTATCTTTCAAATCTCCCAATTGTACACTCATTGCCATGAGTGCAACCTTATTCATGTTATGCTGTCATTTCACATAACAGCCCATGTGCTGTAGTGGTTACAAGTCCTGAATTACTATTAGTGTAGAGCAGGGCTTTTCAACCAGTGGTACAGGTACCACCTGTGGTACATTGGCACCTGGCAGGTGGTACATGACCATCCTAGAAAAGTGGTAGCATGGGAGGGGAATGAGCTGAACTGGTGGCAGCACTGCACAAGCCTGAGCGAGAGATGGCTGGAGCTGCAGGGCTGTCAGGGCTCAGCAGAAGCCCCAGGATCAGTGCTTCTTCAGGGCTTTCGGGGCTCAGGGGAAGCACCAGGAACAGCGCCAGGCTCCAGCTGGAGCTTGGCAATGATCCTGGTGCTTCTGCTGAGTCCAGAAGAAGCACCAATCAGCTGGAATGTTGCAACATCTCCAGGGTCTTGTGATTAACATTCAGATGCTTGGCAACTGATTCATATTTATGATGGTCACAATGTCCCAGGGTCATGTGAAGTGACCAAAACCTGCTGCAACCACCCAGCAGAGGGGGAGGAATAAAAACCAAACATCCCCCGACCCCACCCCCGCTGCCAATCCTCAACAGAAATGCTCACAACAATGAAAACCTCAGACAGGAGGAAGAACGCTGCCAGGCAGGCAGGTGTCTTGCTTGGCTGTGGCTTGGGGGGCACTTTTTTAGTGCCTTCTAACTTCAAACAGTCACTAAGTGAACAGTTGTAAGTCAAGGACTACCTGTATGTCATCATTTTTTCCCTTTTTTTTTGGTCATCAAGTTTTTGACACCTTGCTAGGCGACTGGTGATACTCGGATGTTGCCATATCCTAAAAGTGGTACAATGGGTGAAAAGGTTGAAAAGCCCTGGTATAGAGAGTAAGGAAGATGACTTTAAGAGAAATATGGAGACTTCCGGTTTGCCACTGCGGCTGCCACGGACATTTGGAAGGTGAGCTCCATCTTCCACGTACCATTTCACATCACTGGGGGGCCTGGAACGGGTCAAAGGTCATCCTGTAGGGGTGACCATCAAGGAGGGAATCCCTGCTTGATCGTGGGAGGGTGGTAGCCCTTCTGCTCAATCTGGGGTATGTCTCCAAACTGGCAGATGAAAGACCGGCCACAGAAATATGGCCGGTAACTAGGCTGCCAACCACCAAAGTCAAATTTACAACCAAGCACCTATGAAGCAGCGCAGATGAGATTGAGTGAGATCTACCTCTCTTCAATTCTACTTATTTTTTCCATCTGTATAAGCTGCCCAAATTATTTTTCCTCATGTAAGAGAGAGAAGGGAGATTCTATCCCACCCTCTAAAAACAGTGGCAACTGCGGCATCCAGGGGAGTTTAAAACATTGCAAGAATAGCCTGATTGTAACTGGATCTTTATCCTTCTAAAATTTGTGGACTAAAATATTTTTTTATTCTTCTTGAAGATTTGGGTTTCTACCTATAAAATAGAAGTAAAATCAGAAAAAGGATTATAAAAATTTCAGAGTTAAAAAAAGCACTAAATGGTATGCATGGCATTTTGTGGCTAAACCTGATATTACAATTACAGTTAGAACAATTAACCGGTGGAACAACCTGCCTCCAGAGGTGGTGAATGCTCCAACACTGGAGGTTTTTAAGAAGAGACTGGACAGCCATTTGCCTGAAATGGTATAGGGTTTCCTGCCTGAGCAGGGGGTTGGACTAGATGACCTCCAAGGTCCCTTCCAACTTTATATTATTATTATTATTATTATTATTATTATTATTATTATTATTATTATTATTATTATTATTATTATTATTATTATTATTATTATTATTATTATTATTATTATTGTCTAAAAGAGACTTGGCTCGATGCCCAGATTATAGATAAGACTTTTGCAACCTTGACAGATATCAGCTGAAAGAAGCCCAGCTGTGTTCTATACTCAGTGACAAAATTATTTTCTTTCTCTGATTGTAAAGCTTTTAACTTAACACTCTACTAAGAGAACATGGATGAAGATCAGGAACCAATCCTCTTTATGTTGAAAGCAATTTATGAAACTATTCTTACAGCTACTGATGAAATAAGAAGCTACAGAAAAGAACAAGATGTCAGCCCAGATTCATGAACCCAAACTTTGATTAAAACTAAAGAATCAACTACACAGAATATAATAGAAAAAGTGGAACAATTAAATACTATGATTAAAAGTGGAACAATTAAATACTACAATTAAATACTATAGCAGTGTTCCAATATCTCAGGGTCTGCCACAAAGAAGAGGGAGTCAAGCTATTCTCCAAAGCACCTGAAGGAAGGACAAGAAGCAACAGATGGAAACTAACCAAAGAGAGAAGCAACCTAGAACTAAGGAGAAACTTCCTGACAGTTAGAACAATTAACCAGTGGAACAACCTGCCTCCAGAGGTGGTGAATGCTCCAACACTGGAGGTTTTTAAGAAAGCCTGGCCAGCCATTTGTCTGAAATGGTATAAGGTTTCCTGCCTGAGCAGGGGGTTGGACTAGATGACCTCCAAGGTCCCTTCCAACTTATTATTATTATTATTATTATTATTATTATTATTATTATTATTATTATTATTATTATTACCCATGGCATCAATGGGAGGAATAAAAAAAAGTTACTCTAACTTAGCCCTTTGTCCAAATTATATCCAACCATACACAGAGTTCTGTATGTGTACAATTGGTACAGGATTTATAATATTGAAAAACTCTGATTTTGAGATATTTTGATCAGGAATGATAAAAAAGGACTATAGTACTAGAAAGGTCTGATCCAGACACTTTACAGTGAAGGTGAGATACATGTTTATTCACTTAATATTATAGGGACCTTTGATTTGATTACCAGTTTGCTGAACTGCTTAAAGACAGATTGTCTAAAAGTGAGGAAAATGTGAATTCCAGTCCTCCCTTTTGAGATGAAAAATAATTGGGTGACATTGGGTCATTCACTGCCTCTCAGCCCCAGAAAGAAGACAGATATTGCCAAAACTATATGCATCTGTCCATGTAGTTAGCAAGAATAAAGATTGATTAAAATGGTATTGTTCTTAGGAATTTATTCCATGCTGGTCAGGGAAGAATTCAGCCCCTGAGATTTCAACAGGCAACTCAAAGCTCAAAGCTCTGGTGGCAGAGTGGTAAGGATGCAATATTGCGGACTAATTCTGCTAACTTTCAGGAGTTTGATTACTTTGATCCTGACTGGCTCTAGGTTGACTCAGCCTTCTGTCCTTCTGCGGATGGTAAAAGGAAGACCCAGATTGTTGAGTCAATGTGCTGAATCCATAAATCATTTAGAAAATGCTGTAAAACACTATGAAGTGGTATATATGTCTAAGTGCTATTGCTATTGCTGTCTGTTTTATGTCCCATTCTTTCCTTAGATGTACTTCATAGTGACTTTCTGCATCTCCTTATATCCAAAGTGTATCTTTATCAACTCATGCACTTTTTTATTATGAATAATTTCACAAGTGAGAGGATTGCATATCTGCCTAGACAACTCCTCAGAAGCTGATTTATTCCCATTTTTTTCCTCTGAAAAGAATCCTCTGAACATGATATTTCTTACCCTTTTTAGCTGAAATCTTCCCTTCTGGACATGGAAGGCAATCATAACAACAAAATGGCTTCCCTTCTTTATTGGTCTTTCTGTAGCCTTGTTGGCAATGATCATTACACAAAGAAATAGGGTGTGCCTATTCCCACAAAATAAAAATAATATATTAGTATTCAGATGGATAGAAGGATAGATAGATTTGAGATTTATTTCATCCTGGAAAATCAATAATTTAAGATGGGTGAATGACAAATGCTGACAAGACTTATTGTTTAATAATCAAAGAGTTGCCAAAGGGCTGTTAGAACCTACAGTATTCTTGGGGGGGGGGGGAAATTGTGCATGATAAATATTTTGATCAAATGCTAAATCTTTGCAGCTTTTGTCTTGAAGAATTATCTCCCTATGTAGTTTACAATTAATGAAACATACCATCCAAATCCTCTGCAAAACAGCTATTGCCCCCCAAAAGTCAAGATTCCTTTGAAGGGTTCCTAGGATTGTTCATGGCAATATTAAAAATTCAGTGCCATTTATAGTATAAAGTACATAGTATAAAGATCCCGCACAGAGGACATGTTACAGGTTCCATCTGCAAGGGGCCTACATTTGATGGGTCTCAGGAGGCAGACATTCTCTTCCATGGTACCAGCCTTATGCAACATTCTGTTCCTTCCCTTATTGTCAGGGAAATGTGGTTGCTAGACTTCTCTATGCATTGTGGTTTGTATGCTTTAATTCCCCCCCCCCAAAAAATACTAATATTTGTCTATAGTTTTATAATAATTATTTTATAACAGCTGATTTTATATTGTAAACATAAAGGTATCCCCTTTCTAATCAAGTCCAACTATAGGGGCCAGTGCTCATTTCCATTTCTTAGCTGAGGGAGCCAGCTTTGTCTGAAAACAATTCCCATAATCATGTGGCCAGCATGGCTATAAAGCAAAGGAGCATGGAATGCTGTTCACTTCCCACTAAAGTCATACCTATTTATCTACTTGCATTTGCATGCTTTTGAACTGCTAGGTGAGCAGGAGCTGGGGCAGGAACAGACACTCACCGTGTTGCACAGCACTCAGGTCTCGAACCCAGGCTATCAGATCTCTAGCTGACAAGGTCAGCATTTTTAACCACTGAGCCATCAATCCCCTTTTTATATTGTAGTTTTGTCTAATTGTGCTATACCACCCAGAATAAGTTCTGATGAGATGGGCAGCTATACAAAATGAATTAATGAATTAATTAAATTAATTATAAATGTGATGTTTCAGATAAGTGAAAAATCTACAATACAATTTAATACTGCTAAGCTTGTAAGCCGCCCTGAGTCTTCGGAGAAGGGCGGGATATAAATGGAATTAAAATAAATAAAATAAATAAATAAATACGGTAATATCCATCAACTATGTGCTATAGACATCAATATCTGGCCATCATGGTTAGGACAATATGAGAGCTAAAGGTAAAGGTAAAGGTTCCCCCGCACATGCGTGCTAGTCGTTTCCGACTCTAGGGGCCGGTGCTCATCTCCGTTTCAAAGCCGAAGAGCCAGCGCTTGTCCGAGGATGTCTCCGTGGTCATGTGGCCGGCATGACTAGATGCCAAAGGCGCACGGAACGCTGTTACCTTCCCACCGTAGTGGTCCCTATTTTTCTACTTGCATTTTTACGTGCTTTCGAACTGCTAGGTGGGCAGAAGCTGGGACGAGTAACAGGCGCTCACTCTGCTACGCGGCACTCGGGATTTGATCCACCAAACTGCCGACCTCCTGATCAACAAGCTCAGTGTCCTAACCCACTGAGACACCGCGTCCCTTCGCTGCAGCTATAGCTATAGCTGCAGCCTATTGGAAGGTAGCAGAGCATGGGGGGGAGACAGAAGATCTTTATACTTTACTCCAAAATCATGGCTAGAATGCCTTTATATGATTTGCAGATTACAGTTCAGATCAGGAATTTTGTATTTAATTAAAAATATATGGGGTGTGATGATACTTAGAAATGCATTTCACACACACACACATTCACAAAAGCAGGCTTGCTTTAGAGTTGATAATAAGAGTGACTGATTAATCAATTAATTGATCAATGAAATGTTTCAGCAACAATCCAGTCTAATAAAACAAAGTAAGAGTTATTCTGGTAAATAAAACCAAAACAATCAGTAATGAATCTTTCATACAGGATTAGTTAAACATAAGAGATGGATGGCATATATATGTATATACAGTATGTACATATCTGTCCAAAGCTTGACCACATTTTTTTTATAACAATCTCAATTCATCCAAATTTAACACTTTTCAAAGCAATTTCAGTAAAGTTGGTCTGCTAATACAAAGATCCTGTTGTATTCTTTAAGAGACAGTTACTGAATCAGAGTTCTAAAAGCTATACAAGGGGAATGATAATAACACTCATAAATCTGCCTCTTAATCAATCCAAGCATGGATTTAGGCAGTTTTGAAGAGGAACATTAGTAAGCCTTTATTGCCAAAACATGGATAGTAAAATATCACGTGTTGTCAGGATGAATGCTCTCTTCTATGGAGTGGAAAAAATGCCATGGGTATCATTGGGAATAGAGAAAGAGCTACTGAGAGAGAATACAACTTTGTTTATGTTCTACCAAAATTCAAATCAATAATTTGCTGCTTACTCTCTAGAGTTGGTTTCAAGCCTGAGAACTTGTTAGCATTGTGTAAGAGATCACAGAAAGTCATATCCAAGACTGTGCATTTCTTATAAGAGGAAACAAATGCACCAGGAAGTTGAGTGTGACCCAATGACTGGGGATTTTGATTGGTTGTGTTTTAAATATGCTAAAATGATTTAGGGCAGATAACCATGTCTCTTACCTGATTAAACCTTTCTGGCCATGTAATGAACTCCAGATGGACATTGAAGATTTTGTCTGGAGGAGCAAAGGGATCTATTCTTCCCACTTTTACCTTAGAAAATGACCTGTTTGGAAAAGTGTTCCAATTTATAATATCAAATCCTCCAATAAATTCTCCATATCTATCGAAAGAGATCTTTTCACCCACATTATTGTTGAAGGAGACACTTCTCAGAAAATGACAAAGCTAAATTGGAGAAAGACAGTAATATAAAGAAAAGGTAAATTTAATGCATTTCTAGTAAATCTCAATTTGATATGTACGGTAAGAACTTAAAATGTTCCTATTTGAAGACTAGTTGCTTAAACAGTAACTAGACAACAATTCACATTTTAGCTGGAATTAGTTGTGGTTCATCAGACTTGAGAGGATGAGAACATGTATTTTTTCATGGGTGGGAACTGAATCTTCTGATGGCTCTTTCAATGAGACTTTTCCTTCATGAATAGTTTTTAGTCCTTGTTCAGGACATCTGTGTGCTTCTGGACATTCTACCTAGAAAGAATTGATGGTTTAATGGTCTTTTTTTTATTTTTTGCTCAGAAATTTTAAAAGTGTACTTGTAAGGAATGTGTTGTGAATCACTGATTGGAGGAATCTTAGGAAACCATCCATCGCAATCTATCATTGGCTGTGCTATTCAAACTAATAGAATGAAAAGATTGTACTATAATTGTTCATGTTGTTTGTAAGGACACTTATTGCCCAGAGTATATTGGACTTTCTGTTTCCCAGCTGGTGGCATATCTTTTTCATCTTCAATTGTTCTTCAGTCCTTGTTCAGGAATTAGGTGTCTATTCTCCAGATGCATGGTTTGTGTATGAAGTGTGTTGTTTTATGCATGTGTGGAGAATTACAAAAAGCATTTGGCAAATAATGTGATTGGCATGTCTAATTGAATATACCAGGGTGGAGACACTGAAATAAACTATATTCTGTGCAGAAGAAGAACACAGAGAAATCTCTCAATCCCGATGTCTCCCCTAATGTCCACTGGTGGGTTTTATATAGTGTTTATCTCATATTACAGCATTTTTAAAGTTACAGGGTTACAACATTCTTGGATATAGACATACTCTTTGTATTTATGAGCATATTTAGGCTTGTTTGTATGGGTATGCATATAATTGTTCATTGTGTCTTTTAGGGTGGTATTGTGAATATTGAGTGTCTTTTGCAGATTGAATTTAAAGGGGAAAAAACAAGCAGAGTTTGTTATGGAGAATTTTTCAAAACTTAAGTTAAAAGTTATAAATACTGTAAATTGTTCTGATGTTCTCTGCTGTAGGCTTACCTGCCATGATTGTAGATCCTGAAATGTCCGCTTCTCCAAATTCACCCAATTTCTTTGCTTGTATTTAGAAGAATGCATTGATTGCAGAGCATGTGCCATGACATAGACAGCATTGTACACATTGTAACTATGGCCACTCATGTTAAGTTCAAAAGCAGAAGTAGGGAGAGTCTCAAATTTCTCTTCTCCAGTACAGATGTTCTCAGGCCTTTTAATTCTTTTTTTAGCGTTGGAAAATGAGCAATCAAACACCTGCTCCCAAAAGTCTCTGATAAAGCCATCATGTGGTTCTGTTGTTGGTTTTCTGCTCTGAAGAAATTCCTGGAATCCAAACACTTCCTGTGAATGAGAGGAGAGAGATAAAGCACCATGGATGAAACTTATATCCCAGTTTCTGTTAAAGGACACTGATGCAAAATCCATTTGTGCTGGCATAATCCAGATTTTTTCTCTCAGTCCTAAATCTTCTACTTCTGAAAAACGGAGAAGTGTTCTTAAAATTAACATGGTCCGAAGTTCACCAAAAACAGTTATCACATTGGTTGTGCTTTTCATGAGAACTTCATATAATTCAAGTCCTTTATCCATCACTTCCATAAAATCACTGTAAAAAGCTACATTTGGGAACCATTCCATAAAATCAAAGCAGATTCCATGCTCAGAGAACTTGGGGACTACATCCCGTACAAACTTTTCTCCTGCTTCATCTTTCACGGAAAGAAGCCCAATCCATGTCCACCTGAAATATAATAGCAACAGAAAGATTCCTTGGTGTTGTAAGGCCTCATTGGGAAACATCTGCTGTAAAAATACATCTTGGGTTTCTTTATTCATTACTGGAGCAGAGCCATATGTAAGCTACATAATTTTGTAAAAGAAACCAAAACAAAACAAAAGTTGAGTTAGTGTCTTTTTATCTTGGTTTGAATTAAAGTATACTTTCCAAATTTTATTGCTGCTTTCTAAATATCAAGCCAGCTCAAACCCAGGCTTCAATTCAGAGCTTGTATAAATGTGGTACAGTGCACAAATTTTGGGCAGTAGGCTTTAACATCCCATGTGAGCCAAATAAGGATGATCAAGACAGCAATCAACTGGATAATTAGTACCTAGATGTTTGACATATGTTCTAAGTTGGTTTTATGTTAGAGGAACATTCTTGATATTTTCCACTAGCATTTTCTACTACTGTTCTCTTCAATAATCCCAGACTCTGTTCTGTTAAGAAATCTTCAGATTTGGAGACTAATACCTGCAACATGAAGTGGAAGAACAACTAACTCATATAATATAAGTGTCAGGTCCATCAACAGGTCCTAACTGTTGCAGGGGGAGGGAGGTTGGCATTTTTGGGGTGCTATTGTGTCAGGTGCACATTTGGAAAATAGGGAATGGGATTGTTTTTGGAGATGGGGCAAACCTCCTAGCCAGTTACAGCCTGGTTTCAAGGCTGCTCTACCCTGAGAGTGACCTGTTATCTGCCTAGCACCTCAGCATTCTCAAAACATTTTCTCAGCATCACATTGGCTACGGGTGGACTGGTCAGGAGGGTTGGGATTGAGGAAAATGAAAGAATTGCTTTGTGCTTTGTGTGGGACCTTCAGATTCTGCCCGACTTTACTGTAACCACTTTCACTCAGTAAAAGTTCTTTTGATTCAACTCAATGGAGTCAAGAATCTTGCTTTCCTAAGGGACTAGCAGGGGCAGGTCCTTACATTAAGATTCTAGAGTACTCCCAAATGGGATCATTATATCGAACATGCAAAGCATGGAATAAGGGAGCTAACCATCCTTTTATGGTCTGCAAAAGTCCTCTAAGAAGCTAAGGGTAATGGTTTGGAGAACCTTTTTGTAAAATATATATAGGAAGATTAAGGATGAAAAATGATCACTTCTGGATTGCAAATGACCAAGATTATTTCATTCCAAAGAACCCCTTAACTACCTTTCAAAAAAAGGGGGGGAGGTTTCTCTGTCATACCTAGGCAGACACAGATATTGAGTCAGGATATGTACTTTACCTGTGATTTATATTAATAAAAATAACATGTAGTATCCATTTCTCTAAATGAATGACAACTTTTAATTTTTAAAAAGAAACTGAAGATATTTCAAGATGCTCTACACATATTTAAAAAGTAATGTTTTGTAATTATTTCTTCCTTCAAACAGATATTTTGCAGATACTGCCTTGATCACTTTCCAGAGGAGCTATAAGAGCTTGGAAAAAGATGCAGATGTTTTAATGATTCTTAAAGAGAGACTTTTGTCCATTGTATTATATATTATGAACCATTTCTTTTAATGGGTTTATTGAATCCCTAAAGTCTAATCTCATATTGAAATATTACAATTAACCTTTTCCTATGTCCCAAACACAGTGCTTCTAAAGAATTGCAACTAGTTATAATGAGAACTGAGAGAAATTTATATGATCCTGGAATACCTGTGGAATTTTGTAGATTGACAAAATGTTCAACATGTAGAGACAGATGTCAGGTCCTCCAATTACTGCAATAGGAATGTTCCCCAAATCACACTTGTAATTTGGGATGAATGTGCTTTGCATGGAAAGAAGTTTCATTGAGGCAAGAAAGGTCCAGCTTGGACTAAAATTACTATTATAGATGTTGAACCCAAGGGTGACATTGGCCAAGATCTGGAGATTTTCACTGATCTGCTTCACAGCAAAAGCCAGGGCCAGAACATATTGGTAACTCTGAAATACAACCCTATTGTGAAAATCAAATTCTTTATTAAAGATTGCAACACCTATTATGTTTCAGTTCTACATCACATTACTTCATAAAGTGTATTACAATACTGTATATAATTCTGCTTATCAATGAAAAGTAAAATGGAAAAATAAAATTGGCAATCGTGACATTATTATTATTATTTGGAAATTATTTAGGATACAGCTGGGTTCATGTTCCACAAATAAACCTCAAGCAATGATTTCCAATCAACAGAGGTGCTTGAGGTACTTTGAATTCAGTGCAAAAATTGACTTCTGGCTAATGGATCTTTAGATTTCAGTGAGAACCAGGCCCAATTAACTAAACATTGAGCTATATAAAGCTATTCCAGAAAGTTTTGCTTAGGAACAACACCTAAGAATTGTTAGAAATATATATTTGCCCTTATTCATTCGTGGATTATTGTGGCATTAGATAACTGTTAGAATGTTGAGCTTTGGGAGAAAGTCATACTTGAACAATCATAGAAATTGAATAACAAAATAGAGAATGATATAGAGATAAATTATCCCTCTTATGAAGATGAGGATACAGTATATGTGAATACAATGTATTCTATCAGTTCAAACTAAATTTTCCTTCATGTCATATGAATTAATGGTGGTGTGAAATCTTATGTCTGAAGAAATGAACAACTTACATCACTTCATCCTGAAGTTCACTGGAAGGGTGACGATCAAAACGAATTGGACTGGAAAAGGTATAGACTTGAGAAATAATGCTGGCAATGGTCATATCTCCAGGCTGAGAGTACTTGTGAAGAATAGGAAGAGGATCAATAACATTGCAATTAATATCAGGAACCTTGTGCGCTGCTTGAGGCATTGTTACTACTAACACTACCAAGAAAACAACTATAGTTGATACCTCAATAATCAATCAAGTTGTTTTTCTGTTTGCCTCCTCTCATTCACCAGAAAATTGAATTGCAGTTTTACAAGACATTGCCTAAAAATCCTAGAAATTTACTGTGAAATGCAGAGAATCCAGTTGTATGGATAAATAATTAAGGAACAAATCCTTGATTCAGAATGTGAGAACGTCTGGATACAATATCCTCCTAATGTCATTCTTCTCTATCAAAGCAGGTTTTCATTGTCCATTTATCAGTGATCAACTGACAAATAACTTGGATTGCCATTGGGAAAGGTAATCAAATTTTACAACGTGGGTTTGTGGGTCTTGTGGGATTTGGAACAAGTGCATAGATAATCATAGTTAATTTTATAGTTATAGAGGAGATAACAAATGTCCAATTTTTTCAACTTTACAACTAATAACATATTCAATACAATAGTCATGAAAACTTTACAGATCAAGAAGCAATGATGCACATCAATTTATGTAAAAATATTTTCTTTTTTTTAAAAAAGTTGAACATGAATATCAAGAGAACCATTTGATAATTTATATAACAAACACTGAGAACTTTTAAATTCTGCCATGTAAAAGAAAAAAATAGGTGTTACTAAATCAACTAAAATATCTTTATTTAATCCTATTAATATATATTTAGACATTGACTTGCAATCACAAATAGAATTATAACTTCTGTCCCTAAGAGAAATGGATATTAAGTAAGCCCTGTCCAGTTTTATGACCTTTTTAATCTTATTTCACTTTTATTTTATTTATCAAATTTAGAAACCACTTATCTCTCACAGAGAGAGAGAGATCTGTTTCTACCATTTTGCCATGGTTTTTAAATGAATTATATGGTCATTAACAAATCCAGCCAACTGGAAAGGTGACAAATGCTGATTGCCTGACAGGAAACTGCAATTGTTGTAAATATATGACGGTTGCAAAGTGTCAAAAAATTGAGCATGTGAATATGTGGACACTGCAATGGTCATAAATGTGAGGACCAATCATAAGGTACTTTTTTTAAGGTCATCAAAACATTGAAAAGTCATTAAACAAATGACTTTTTCTAAATCAAGGACTACCTGTAACAGATAATCTTGAAACAATGTTAAAATTAAAACTACCAGTTTTAGTTAAAATTAAAACTACTAACTAGGAACAGAGATCACATATCACATACACATGGACATCACCAGATGGTCAACACAGAAATCAGATTGACTATGTGCTCTGCAGACAAAGATGGAGAAGCTCTATACAGTCAGTAAAAACAAGACCAGGAGCTGACTGTGGCTCAGACCATGAGCTTCTCATTGCAAAGTTTAGGCTTAAACTGAAGAAAGTAGGAAAAAGCACTAGGCCACTCAGGTATGAACTAAATCATATCCCTGTTGAATATACAGTAGAGGTGACAAATAGATTTAAGGAATTAGATCTGATAGACAGAGTGCCTGAAGAACTATGGACAGAGGTTCACAACACTGTAGAAGAGGTAGCAACTAAAACCATCCCAAAGAAAAAGAAATGCAAGAAAGCAAAATGGCTGTCTGAGGAAGCTTTGCAAATAGCTGAGGAAGGGAGGGAAGTGAAAGGGAAGGGAGAAAAAGAAAGATACACCCAATTGACTGCAGAATTCCAGAGAATAGCTAGAAGAGATAAGAATGCCCTCTTAAATGAAAAGTGCAAATAAATAGAAGAAAACAATAGAATAGGAAGGACCAGAGATCTCTTCAAGAAAATTGGAGAGATGAAGGGAACGTTTAATGCAAAAATGGGCATGATAAAGGACCAAAATGGCAGGGACCTAACAGAGGCAGAAGAGATTAAGAAGAGGTGGCAAAATTCACAGAAGAACTATACAAGAACAAGCTTAACGTCCCTGATAACCATGATGAGGTGGTCACTGACCTCAAGCCAGACATCCTAGAATGTGAAGTGAAATGGGCCTTAGGAAAGCTGAGTAACAACAAAGCTAGTGGAGGTGATGGTATTCCAGCTGAGCTATTCAAAATCTTAAAAGACGATGCAGTAAAAGTGCTACACTCAATTTGCCAGAAAATTTGGAAAATTCAACAGTGGCCACAGGATTGGAAAGGATCAGTTTACATTCCAATTCCAAAGAAAGGCAGTGCCAAAGAATGTTCAAACTACCGCACCATTGCACTCATTTCACATGCTAGTAAATTTCTGCTTAAAATCCTACATGCTAGACTCCAGCAGTATGTGGATCAAGAACTACCAGAAGTACAGGCAGGATTTCGAAGAGGCAGAGGAACTAGAGATCAAAATGCCAACATACGCTGGATCATGGAGAAAGCTAGGGAGTTCCAGAAAAAACATCTACTTCTGCTTGATTGACTATGCTAAAGCCTTTGATTGTGTGGATCAGAACAAACTGTGGCAAGTTCTTAAAGAGATGGGAGTACCAGACCTTCTTATTTGTCTCTTGAAAAACCTATATGTGGGTCAAGAAGCAACAGTGAGAACTGGACACAGAACCACTGATTGGTTCAAAATTGAGAAAGGAGTCTGACAAGGCTGTATACTGTCATAAATGTCTCCAAGCCAGTAACAGACATGGTGGTAATACAGTGCAAATGGCATAATTTATATTCCTTCAGTAATGGAATGCAGTAAATTCCTGAATGTTACTATAACTCTGCTTGCATCAGTTGCCAATAACATCACCCTAAAACTTCTAACCTGATTCCAGCAATCCATGTTCTAGGCCCGATTTGTAGGAGAAGGCATGAAAAAAAAAAGATTGACAGCCAGAAAACCTAACTTCTCTCTATCGAGCAATTAATTCAGAAAGGACCTTTTATACTTTTGTTGTTCTTTTAAGACCATTTCTTAAACAAGGACATATTTATTTATTTATTTATTTATTTATTTATTTATTTATTTATTTATTTATTTATTTATTTATTTATTTACTTGTTAGATTGCCTCTAGGATCTCAACACAACAACTTTATTGATTAGCCCTTGGGCCATATCAAAGTGCAAAGTTCCAGCAACAAAGTGTCACCAAAACTTGATAAAAGCAATCCAAAATGGAATGTGATAAAATTCAATTTAAAATGGAATTAAAATAAAATACAATTTAAGATGAAATAGCAATAAAATACAATCTAAAATGAAATTGTAATAATGTACAATAATTTAAGATATAGATAAAATATGATAACATTATATTTCAGAGTCGCCCTTGCAATCTACCCCAATCAGTCCCACATGGGTCTGTGTAGTTTAACGAAGAGAAAGGTGAGGGGTGACATGATAGCCGTGTTCCAATATCTCAGGGGCTGCCCCAAAGAAGAGGGAGTCAAGCTATTCTCCAAAGCACCTGAGAGCAGGACAAGAAGCAATGGATGGAAACTAGTCAAGGAGAGAAGCAACCTAGAACTAAGGAGAAACTTCCTGACAGTTAGAACAACTAACCAGTGGAACAACCTGCCTCCAGAGGTGGTGAATGCTCTAACACTGGAAGTTTTTAAGAAGAGACTGGACAGCCATTTGCCTGAAATGGTATAGGGTTTCCTGCCTGAGCAGGGGGTTGGACTAGATGACCTCCAAGGTCCCTTCCAACATCATTATCATTATTATTATTATTATTATTATTATTATTATTATTATTATTATTATTATTATTATTATTATTATTATTATTATTATATCTTAACCGGATCATTTTGTTTAAATACTGTGCTACGTTAAATGTTATTTTCAAGTTCTGACCAGACATAAGGTAAGTTATTTTGATGTGGGGATCCCAATGGGTCATTTGTTTGGTATATAGACCAAGATACCTGTCTCTCACCCTCTTTTTTTTTTATTGAAAAGTTTTACATACAATTTTTCCCTTAAAAAATCCCCCTCCCCCCCTTCTCCCTCCCCCCTTCCTCTCCCCCCTCCCCCCCTCCCCCCCGACTTCCCAGAGCTAAATACAAGGTATATATATAAAAAAACACAATCATAAACAACCATATACTAACAACCATAAACTCTAAAATCTATCACTCTCTAGCTTATATAGGATAAAACAAACCTTAGTAATATTAAATATATATAAATATATATAAAAAAACTAATATAGAAAAAAAAACAAAGAAAGAAGACTTATTCAAATATAAAACTTCTTAACCCTATACTTGTTCTGAATAAACCCAAGCCATTTTCTCCCTTCCATAATATAACCTTCCTGCGAGTAATCTTTCAAATAGGCCGAAATCTTCACCATTTCGACCAGGTCAGAAACCTTTAAAATCCACTCCTCTATAGTCGGCAGTTCCTCTTTCCAGTACTATCCCCGTAATTAAATTCAACATCAACTTAGTATATTCCATCAGGCTTTTATCCAAAAAGCCTTGACCTTTTTACAAGTCTACCATATATGAAAATATGAAAATATATTACATCTTTATCACCACACCTCCAACATTTAGGCTAATAATTCAGATACATACTTAGCTTTTTAAAATCTAAATACCATCTATAAAACATTTTATAAAAATTCTCTCTTAGATTTCAAACTTGTATAAATTTTACATTCCTCACCCAAATCTTTTCCCACCTCCCACTACTTGACTGTAAGTACGTTGTGAAAGTTCCATAGACTTCTGCTGATCTTGTTCTTTTATCTTTTTTGATCGTTTTAAAGCAGCACGCGTCACCCTCTGTTCTCTGGGATCATCCAAAAGTGTTATAACTTGATCTCCTCCAGCACCATTCTCCTCTGTCTGTCCATCTTCAACCTCTTGATATTCTCCTTCTCCAGATCCCTTTGCAGCTTCCAGAAGTGTTAATGGGGTTGCTTTTAAAACATTATTGTAAAAATCACGCGCTTGCATCACAGTGACCAGACGGTACCTTTTACCTTCATGCATCACCATCAACCCCGCTGGAATCTCCCATCTGAACCTTATATCTTGTTGCTTGAGCTCTTGCACAAGAAATGTAAAATCCTTCCTTCTCCTTAAAATCTTTGGAGGAATTTCTTTTAGAACCAGAACTTCTTGATCAGCAATCACGACCTTAGTATCATAGGCAGCTTGTATAACTTCATCTCTAATTTCCCTTTTTGTAAAATAAACCACCACATCTCTAGGCAACTTTCTCTGTCTAGCAATCCATGAGTTCACACGATACACTTTATCCATGCCTCCTTTTATTTCAGATGCTGGCTGATTCAATACCACTTCGAGAGCCTCAGAAACCAGCTGCTTTAGATCTTCCTTAATATTCTCCTTTAAACCTCTGATTCTAATGGCAAACTGCATCTGGAAATATTGAGCAAGACTCAATTCTTTATCCATTTTGTGTCTTAAATCTTCATTCTCCAATACTTTTGCTTCTAATATGGCATTCTTTTGAGTCGAATCTTTAACTTTTTCATCCAAATCTTCCACACATTCAGCCACTTTATACACTGAAGACAAAATGTCTACCTTCATCACCCTGTACTTCTGTTCCATCCTCTCCTCCATTCTCTCCTCCAACTTCTTCAATTTCTCCTCCATCTGTGCAAATTTATCACCCATTGATTCCAAAATTGATTCCAAGATTACCTGGGTATGTTTTTCAAGAGCAACTTGTAAGTCCTTCGATGTCACTACATCAGGAGGATGCAATGCCTGCAATGATGATTGTTGCACCGGGGAAGTTCCAGCACTCCAAAGAGTTTTAGGGGGAGGTTTAGCCGCCATCTTTTACTTTCAATTGTGACGCACTTTCACTTAGAGTTTAAAAAGTCCATCAAGCTCGAGAGTAGAATAAAATAATCCTCTTCACCTTTTCCTCTTGTACCGCTCTGCCTGCTCTTTTTATTCCATAGTCCTTCCTTCAGGCAGGGGTGGTCGCAGACGCCTGGCTCTGCTCCATAAAGTCAGGAGCAGAGGCGCTGGCCAGCTGGGAGCGACCCAGGCTACGGGGGAGTTCAATCCTTCGGCCGCCCAAGCTGCAAGCTCAGGCGGCCCCGGAGAACTCAACCCCTACCTGGGGCCTCACCCCCTCCTCTTCTCCCGAGGAGGGGGCTTCAAATTCGCCCGAACAGCTGATCGGCGCTGTTTCGGGCGAAAATCACTCAGCTGAGCCGCGGGCAGCCCGGGAAGGCTGCCTCCGTCACCGCGGAGCCACCGGAAGTCCCCTGTCTCTCACCCTCTTATACACACAACAGTCAAATAGGATGTGAAAGATCTCAACACACTCTTGATTGCATTGCCTCTTCCAATTTTTCTTCACAACTGTGTAAGATAAGTTGGCTGGAAAATCATGGCTGGTCACTTACTTTCTGTGTTATTGGTTTAATGTGAATCTGTGTCTTTCTAATTTTAGCCCAACATTTTAATTATTTAGCCATACTGACTCACTAAAGATTTGTCTTTCCATTGAGATAAACAGAGTGGATTAGAGTGGTTATTTAAAATATCAAGAATTATTAATTAATAAATATTTTATTTTAAAGTGGAATTAGTAAGTTGCAAATCATGAAAGTCAGCTCTCTGAATTAATGAAACTTGTATTCCATTTATGAATAAGAATTTTTGAAATATGTTAAATGGTAGGAAGAAGAAAAGAAAGAAAGAAAGAAAGAAAGAAAGAAAGAAAGAAAGGAAGGAAGGAAGGAAGGAAGGAAGGAAGGAAGGAAGGAAGGAAGGAAGGAAGGAAGGAAGGAAGAAAGAAAGAAAGAAGGAAGGAAGGAAAGGAAGGAAGGAAGGAAGGAAGGAAGGAAGGAAGGAAGGAAGGAAGGAAGGAGGGAAGGAAGGAGGGAAGGAAGGAAGGAAGGAAGGAAGGAAGGAAGGAAGGAAGGAAGGAAGGAAGGAAGGAAGGAAGGAAGGAAGGAATATATAACACTAAATGATAATGGAGTTGGAACTAACAAGAGAAATTGGAACCATAAGTAAGAAGGCTCCCCATTTCCTCAGTTCAGCTTAAAATCATAATTTTGTAAAAGGATTGTTTTAAAAGATGTCTACAAGTGGGGGCATATAACAATTTGAGGCTGATATAGCTGATTTTTAAAACTTTTTTTTCATGATCTGATGCTTATTGTTCAGTTCAGGTCTCATCACAATGATAAAACACTTGGGGAAAAAGATACACATCAATAAGCCAGCACTGGAGGAGATCATGGAGAAGACCTCTACAGCCAACGTGTATTTCCCCCTTGTGCTTATATAAGTAGGAATAAAGCATAACCAAACAGTGCAGAAGACCAACATACTGAAAGTTATGAATTTAGCTTCATTGAAACTATCAGGTAACTTCCTAGCTAGAAAAGCAACAGAGAAGCTGACCAGCGCAAGAAAACCCATAAAACCTAACACACAGTAGAACATGGTGACTGACCCTTCACTGCACTCCATGATGACTTCTTCAGACATTGAGTGCATATCAAAATCTGGATATGGTGGAAAAATTGCCAGCCATATGATGCAGATAGTGGTTTGAACAAGGCAACAAAAAAGAACAGTGAAACTCTCCATTGCTTTCCCCACCCATTTTCTCATTCTAGATCCTGGCTTAATGGACATAAAAGCTAGGATCACAACAAAGGTTTTGGCCAACACACAAGAAACTGCCATAGAGAAGATGATTCCAAAAGCTGGTTGTTGAAGGAGACACACAATCTTACCAGGTTTCCCAATAAATAAAAAAACGCAAAGGAAAGAGAGGAGGAGTGAGACTAGGAGAATGTAGGTGAGATTCCGGTTGTTGGCTTTTACAATGGGAGTGCGTTTGTGTTTAATGAAGATCCCAAGCACCAGAACTGTGGTAAAAGAAAAAGAAAGAGCACAAACAGCTAAACTGATCCCTAAGGGTTCTTCATAGGATAAGAAAGTTATGTGTTTTGGAATGCATGCATCTTTGTCATGGTTTGAGTAATGACCTTCTGGACAACGAAAACAGTCTTCCATATCTGAAAAAAAGAAAACAACAATTCTGGCTATTGACCTTCATTCATCAAGCCTTAGTATCACATAACTCTCAGAGAGAAGCTAGTTATCAACAGTGACACTGATTATTTCATCATTTTAATATGAACATATTCACTGAAGGTTAGAGCAGATTTTAGGCCCAGAAACCTTGGCCCATACCCAAAGTCTTTACCTGTCATGAATTTCATTCTATCTTGGATATCACATACTGTGTATTATCTGTATATCATTTTTGGTTACAAATATGTATGTAATGTATTTTCACAATCCTTTTCACTGTGAATAACTTTAACTCCAAGGAAATTTCCACACATAGAGGAGGTTATGTTTTAATCTTTGTACATTACCCAGAGTCACTTGTGTGACATTGGTAGTCATATAAATAATCTAAATAGATAAATAATCCAAATAAGGTAAAAGGTAAAGTTTCCCCCACACATGCGTGCTAGTCGTTTCCAACTCTAGGGGCCAGTGCTCATCTCTGTTTCAAAGCCAAAGAGCCAGCGCTTGTCTGAGGACGTCTCCATGGTCATGTGGCCAGCATGACTAGACGCCAAAGGAGCACGGAGTGCTGTTACCTTCCCACCGTAGTGGTCCCTATTTTTCTACTTGCATTTTTACGTGCTTTCGAACTGCTAGGTTGGCAGAAGCTGGGACGAGTAACAGGCACTCACTCTGTTACGCGGCACTCAGGATTTGACCCGCCAAACTGCTGACCTTCTGATCAACAAGCTCAGCGTCCTAACCCACTGAGCAACCGTGTCCCTTCAATCAGCCTTCCATCCTTCCGAGGTAGGTAAAATGAGGACCCAGATTGTTGGGGGCAATTAAGCTGACTTTGTAATAATGCCGCTGGGGTGTGTGTAAAAGCCCTAATAAGCAGGCATATACATAGAATGAAGGCTACTGCTAAGCTTGTAAGCCGCCCTGAGTCTTCGGAGAAGGGCGGGATATAAATGGAATTAAAATAAAAATAAATAAAAATCAAATAAATCCAAATAAAGAGCCCTGTTAATAACATAGCTTATTCCATTACTTCTCAAAAAAAAAAAAAATACCTTCTTTGTTTGAAATTTTTCCTTCTGGACATGGATGGCAATCATAGCAGCAAAATTGTTTTGATTCCTTCTTGGTCTTGCTATACCCTCTTTGGCAAGGATCATTACACAAAGAAAGAGGATGTGCCTATCCAAAAATTAAAAATGTTGTGAAGATTTTTACAAAAGCATTTCAGCAATTTCTATCTTACTGGAGAATTTAAAGCTTAGACATGGAGTAATAACTATTATTGAACTATGATAACATTATTGGGGAAAAAATACTTGGTCTGCAATGATTTAATGGAATAGCCACCTTTCTTTGAATGTGTCCCCCAAAGTGTTCTTTATGCTTTAATTTCTGTCACATGAATGTAGTTGATCTTTTCAGCTGAGATCCTCTATTAGAAAGATAATTTTAGCATCTGTTCATCTGTCAAATTTCTATCTGGTGCCCCATGACTTTTGTATTGCTCCTGCTCCTCTCCCCTTTGGGTGCATTAGACTGATCAGGAGGAAACTTCCACAGCCCTAAAGAGGAAGGTGGGTTGCTGCCACAGTCATTCTTCACTCCGGGTGTCCCTTCTGCATGCGGCTGGCATGCCGCCTAGCCGAGACTGGGGACAACGGCTTCCCTGCCATCGTTGGTCGGTTTGTGACCCCACCTGCCAGGCGGAGAATCATGCTGCCTGCTCCAGGGTCCTCTCCTCTTCTCGTGGCCTCTGCCCAGGGCCAAGCATGTCACCCCTCCCATCCCATCCATTCTTCTGTTCATCTTCGCAACTGAGAGCCAGCCTGGTGAACGGCCCAATTCCTGCCCCTCTCCCCTTTGGGTGCATCAAACCGATTGGAGGGAAACTTCTGTAGCCCTGAAGGGGGAATGCAGGTTGCTGCCATGGTCATTTTTCGCTCTGGGCATCCCTTTTGAGTGCAGCCAGAGGACCGCCAGGCCAAGGTCGAGTACCTGAGAAATCCTCCGAGGTGGCAGTTCAAAGCCTTGAGCTGCATTACATGGCAAGACCGGGAACCGGGGAGCTCCGCCTCAACTCCCCACATATCTCCCAGCAGCTGCGGGGCCTCCTGAGTGGAGGGCTCCCAGGCCGAACTGAGCCCCAGTCCTGTAATTATTGAAACCCAGCTGTGTGAGTCTTGTCTTTCTATTTGTGTGGGGCACACCTTCATCATTAGGCCAGCCAGCCATGCAGCAGAGGAGAAGGAGGATGAGGGTTAGGGTGTCTGGAGCTGCCTCGGCTACTCGCTGGCCTCAGGAGACCCCAATGAGGCAGCAGAGTTCACACCCTGGCTGCCAGCCTTGTGGGGTGGCAGCAGTGGCAATGATCCCTACATTGTCAGGTTGGCTGGCCATGCAGTGGAGGACGAGGGGTGTCCAGGTATCTGGAGCTGCCTTGGCTGCTCGCTGGCCTAAACAGGCCACATCAAGGCAACGGTGCTTACAGACCGGCTGCCCAGCTCGTGGGGCAGCATCACCTGGGCAATGCACGGAGCTGGGAAGGAGGAGGTGGTGCCAGCTCATGAAGTTGTCCAGGGGCTGGGGAAAAGTTGGTGGCACTGGGTGGGGACAGGCCTCTCACTTGCATCCCTACCAACCATGGCATTCCACAGGCGGGTGAAAAGCCACCCACTCTTCAGCCAGGAGTTTCTCATCCACAACGATGCTAACATCTGCTTCTGCCTGGTGCTCTGCATGTTGGTCTCACTTATGTTCAAGGTGAGCACTCCAGCTGGGGGAACTAGTTGTCTTCTCCTTGGGTAAAGGGGGTCCTGCTGGGTCCTGCAGCTGCATGTCTTTACAATGAATGTTCCCCCTGGCTCTGCGGGCAGGAGGTATCAAGCGATTTCCTTCCATTGCAAAGGCTTTTGCCATATCCTCTGTCTTTTTCACTTGGTACATCTCTCCCTTCTCTCTCTCTCTCTCTCTCTCTCTCTCTCTCAATCACTCTCCTGGGTTCAATTCCTGGATGATACAGTATTAAACCAGAAAATTACACTGCTATTTATTCTTCCCACCTTGAAGCCTGCTTCCCCCCTGGAGTTTAAACTTGGTTGCCTGGATTTGAAGATCTAACGTGGAAACCCACTTTCCATTCTGAGCCTTTCGCTCTCTTTATTCTCTGAACTTTCTCCCAAGCCTTATATCTTGTCCTGTCCTGATTCAGAGCTTTTCACAGAGAGCCAGACTTTCTGGGCAAATGCCATCAAGGCCAAATCTTGGTGGGTTGTCACTGTCAGCAGGAGGGCTTCTTGGGTAGTTTGTCCCTTCAAGGTTATGTCAGTACCTTTCCTCAACTACCAAAGCAGATAGTGGAGTGACAGATCAGAGAAGCTGCCATCTTCTCCTTCATTGGCTTGGGTTTGGCACAGTGAAGGTTACTGCTCCATGGGAGTGAAAAAGCATCAGTTGTAAGGAGCACCTGTTGTCTGCACCTTATGAATGAATTCACCACGGCATGACTAAGTCATGGTGTGGATTATGATCCAGCACAGTTGTTATGCTCTGTAAACCTTGGTTTATGGCTCAGTATGTTGCATAAACCCATTGCAGTATAGCTTGAGCCCAGCCCTCTTTTCAATAATGCAGACAACCATCCCCATTGTTGATTCCCAGCTTGGCTGACTGAGCAAGCCATGTTGCTGCAACTGTGAAAAACAACTAAAAACAACTTCCAGGGCTTTTCAACCTTTTCACCCATTGTACCACTTTTAGGATATGGCAACATCTGAGTACCATCAGTCGCCTATCAAGGTGTCAAAAACTTGATGACCAAAAAAAAAAAAAAGGAAAAAAGTGATGAAGTACAGGTAGTCCTCGACTTACAAGAATTTGCTTAGTGACTGTTCGAAGTTACAATGGCACTGTAAAAAGTGCCCCCCAAGCCATAGCCAAGCAAGACACCTGCCTGCCTGCCCAGCGGTGCTCTTCCTCCTGTCTGAGATTTTCATTGTTGTGAGCATTTCTATTGAGGATTGGCAGTGGGGGTGGGGTGGGGGTGAGTTTGGTTTTTATTCCCCCTGTCTGCTGGGTGGTTGCAGCAGGTTTTGGTCATTTCACATGACCCTGGGACACTGTGACCATCATAAATATAATTGAGTTGCCAAACATCTGAATGTAAATCACAAGACCCTGGGGAAGATGCAACATTCCAGCTGATCGGCACTTCTTCTGGGCTCAGCAGAAGCACCAGGATCAGCGCCGAGCTCCAGCTGGAGCCTGGCGCTGATCCTGGAGCTTTCACTGAGCCCTGACAGCCCTGCAGTCTCTCGCTCTGGCTTGTGCGGTGCTGCCACTAGTTCAGCTCATTCCCCTCCCCCACTACCACTTTGCTAGGATGGTCGCGTACCACCTGCCAGGTGCCAATATACCACCGGTAGTACCCATACCACTGGTTGCAAAGCCCTGAACTAGTCTTCCTTTACTTTCTCTTTTCCTCCATTCAATCTCATATACTCTGCCATTACGGGGGATGAAGGGACTGGCAGCAGCTTTTTTTAGCCATCTCTATTAATTACAGGCCTATTTAGATAAACAAGCAGAAAAGACAGTTGCCAAAAACTTCTGATTTCACTGATGTTTGCTCTTGGGTGAAGAGCAAACTTGGCCCATGTTCACAAAACAAATTAATCATCAGAAGGGGTCAAAGAAGATGTATGTATTCTCCTTTTACTCCGGTCACTTGTGGCTTAATAATCAGCATCAGATTATTGGAACCAGAATTGGTTCTGTTTTGAATTTGCAAAAAATAAAAATGAAAATGAAAAGCTTCTGGCCCTAGCCTAGTGAATAAGTTTCAGGTGGGGGGGGGGGCAGTATAAGATAATGGCACACCGTTCTTCACTTAACTTTTTCAACTTTACTGGCTGAGCAGGTTGTGTGAACATAACTACCACCTCCTCATAGCACTAGTGTCCAAAGTGAGGAGAGAAGAAAGGGTGACTTGTTCCAGGGCTCAGTTAAACAAATAGACCACAGTTTTTCCCCTTTTGGAGAAAAAAAATGGAAGTTTTGCTGGCTGACAGGCTTGGGAATTCTGGAAGTTGAAATATAAACTTCTTAAAATTGCTGAAATTGAGAAATGCTGATCTAGGGTGAGAAAGATAGAAAATGCAATGTCACACTACGTTTTGTTTATCCATTTTGCATTTTTCCTGTTTGACTTCTGTAATGAATGATGCGTGATAATCATACAACCTTAAAACTAAAGGAGGATTGATAAAGGTTTTTTTGGTTGTTTTTTTTTAAAACTGCCTGGAAGATCTGGATTTTTCTGATTTCCACCCTTTTCTGTAACAGCAGCTTTTTTGAAACAGCCGTGACTCTTCATTAGGAGATAAACACTTGTTCCCAACTTGTCACTTTTTTTCCTCAAAATCCTTTTATAAGCATCTCCCTGAGTTATTTAATTATTTTGACAAGGTCCCTTTGCTCATTTTCCTACTATACTCAATCTTCATGGTATGTAACTTCAATATTCCCTGCCTCAATCTGAACATGTTGTGTGGATTTATTTTAACTGATATCTTCTGTATCTGGGCAGGAGATCTGCAGACATCAACATTATCCTTATCCTTATCTTCCATTAATTGTTCTATTTGGGCATTCCTGGGTGATCTAAGGATATTGTTTATACGTGATCAGCAGTAGCAAGCAACTGTGGCTAGTATGTGCTTTTAGAACCTTTGTTCTATCTCTCATCATTGTATTTATCATGAGAAGAGAGATGCCAGCAGCCTTACATTATCAAGAGTATTATGGCTGAGTTCAGTTATTGTGTGCGGCCGCGCGGGTAGTGATGGGAGCACCCCGATACTCCCATATTACACCCCTCCTGCGTGAGCTGCATTGGTTACCGGTTGTCCTCCGGGTGAGATTTAAGGTGCTGGTACTTACCTTTAAAGCCCTACATGGCTTAGGCCCGGGATACTTGCAGGACCATCTGCTGCCGGGAACAACTTCCCATCGCCCAGTACGCTCACACAGAGAAGGCCTCCTCAGGGTACCGTCGGCTAGACAATGTCGTCTGGCAACCCCCAGGGGGAGAGCCTTCTCTGTGGGAGCGCCAACCCTATGGAACCAGCTGCCCCCTGAGCTTCGGATGGCCCCAGATTTCCAGTCCTTTCGCCGCTGCCTCAAAACACTCCTTTTCCACCTGGCTGACCTGGACTGACAGGGATTTTAATTATGTTTTTAATTTTTAACTCTAATTTTTAATTTATTTTAATTTTAATTTATTCTACTGGGGCCATTAATTTAATTTTTATTTTAACTTCTGTATTATTGTATGTTATTGTTGTTAGCCGCCCTGAGTCCTTTGGGAGATAGGGCAGCATATAAGTCCCAATAATAAATAAATAAATAAATAAATTGGATCTTGTTATTTTATTGCTGTCTGATGTACTTGGATCATCCCAAGTACAGGGCTAGGCAGGAGGCAGCAGTGGCAGCCTAATGGACCTGCACAAGCTGCTGGCGGTGGTGGCCTGAGGCAGGGCTAAGGTGTATAAGGCCAAGGAGATGACCAGCAGTGACCTGCTTTCCAACTGCAAACAAAAACAGATGGGACAGGGTAGGCGCATCCGGCAGTCTGCATCACATGTCTCCCCCTTACCCTACTCTGCCTGCTGCTGGAGGGCTACCCCGGTTTTTGAAGCAGGCTATGGAGCCCCAGAGTGCACCAGTTGAGGGGCTGGCAGGCTGTGGCTGATGAAGGACCCCATCGGCTGCCATGCACTTGCTGACCTCTGTGTGAGGGGGTGATGGTGTTAGGCAGCAGCCACCCCAGCCCGTCTCACCTTGCCTTGCACTGCAGCAATGGCACCCATGCCCTGCCCCCTACCTCACCTCACCTCACCCCACAGGATGAGCCTCCTGCCCACCACCCCACCCACCAGAAACCCCCTGGATCTCCCCCAACCCTGTCCAGCCCTCACAAGTGTCCCTTCCCACAAGTAACATTGAGGTGGCCATGCCTACCCACTGCAGTCACACCCACTCAGTGGGCCACATCCACCAAGCAACCGGTGATAAATAAGTGGGTTTCGGGTTGCAGTTTGGGCATTCGGTCTCTAAAAGTTTCGCCATCACTGTTTTAGATGATTTGGAGATATTACATATCATCCCCATCCAGGAAGATACAGGCTGAGTTGAATAGGGGTGATGGGACCTGCATACTGACATATATAAGGAATATCAATCTGAATATGTAGAAAAAACAGTTTGAAAAAAACATACATACATACATATATACATATGATTGCAGGCTAAATTTCAAAACCAAGTTTTCAGAGTGCATGAGTAAGAAAATACTTAGAGCCAAAAAAGAATGTTTTTTGGTCATGTAAATTGTAACAGTTTATAAAATATGTGGTATCTATCTATAAACAATAGATATTTATGAATCTTTCTGCTCCTAGGAAATAGCCTTTAAAATATTTATATTGAATATAAAATTAAAATTTGGTTTTCCCATGGAAGAAGCTAAGAAACATATTTTAATCTATAATGTTTTTAATGTTGTTTAAACAAAATAAACACAACTAGTCAGACCTCACCTGGTTCAAGCTTTTTGGCCACATGATGGAATCTTTAGAAATGTTGAAGAATTTGTCTGGTGAAATCGTAGGATCTATCCTTCCAACCTGGATCCTGAAAAATGACCGGTTTGGGAATGTGACCCAGTTGTTAATATCAAATCCACCAATGAATTCCCCATTTTTGTCAAATGAAATCTTTTCTCCAACACTGTTGTTGAATGAGACCCTTCTCAGGAAAAGATTAAGCTAAATTAAAAAGGATGAGAAGGAAGATAAATATGACTCATTCATCATTCTATTTCTGGTCAAAGTCCATTTCATATGGAGTTTGTTTATTATATTTTTTTAAAAAAATATATATTTCATTATTAATCTATGAGATTCTTAAGCATATGAAAATGTACACATATATTTCAATATATTATTTTGTAATGGAAGGCCTTGAAAGATGTCACATAAGGAAAGGGGGTAACCTGGTGGTTAAAATGTTTTTTCCCCCCTTGATTAGTTTCAGCCTAGAGAAAAGCATTTGTCTCCAACAGATATCCTTCTGAGCAATAGTGAGGAATATTGGATATGAGAATAATATGAGAATATGAAAGAATATATTGGATGAGAATAATATGAGAATATGACTGTCCAAGTATAATGAACAGCTCTAACTCTCTCAAAAGAGGGAGAGAGATACAACATCATTTATCTCCAGTCTTATACATCAGTCCTTTTGGCAGTTCCAAGAAGGCTCCACACCCACTGGCATTACTCAGTTGACCTTGAGGATCAGATAAACCTCCAACTGGCCTTAACAACTCTCCAAAAGAATGCAAATGACCAGCTGTCTGCAAGGAATATAAATCCTTCCATTCTCCACCATCCAGTCAGAACTGAAGAAGCTTCTTGGATAAGAAGTAAAACATCTTCAAATTAAAAAAATAAACAAGAAAGTCCAGTTGTCTCTTGAAAAAACACCTTAGATCTCCTACTTTTCTTTGGAGTGAGCCCTCTAGTTGGCCCATAGAATGAACTTGCAGATCTGCAGCATATCTCTGCTCTGAACATTACCTGCCACAATTGCTGATTCTGAAGCTTGGGCCCTCTTCTGCCCACAATGAAGTTGTGCTTGAGTTTTGATGAATGCATTGCCTCCAAAGCATAAGCTACAGTATAGACAGCATTGTATACATTATAGCTGTGGGCAGTTGTGCTAAATTCAAACACAGATGCAGGAAGGGTTGCCATCTTCTCCTTCCTTGTACAGATTGTGCCATATTTATTATCTAGATGAGAGTTGTGAAACAAGCACCTAAATGCATGCTGCCAGAAATTCCTTAGAAACCCATCGTGTTCTGCTGTTGTTGGATTTCTGATTAGAAGAAATTCCTGGAAGCCTGGCAGCTCCTTTGAATGAACTGCAAAGGATAAAGCATTTTGGAGGAAATTTACATCCCAATCTCTTTGAACAGAAATGGACGTGAAATCCATTTCAGCGTTCATGATCCAGATCTTTGTTTTCACTGACATATCCTCCACTTCTGAATACTGCACTAACATTTTCAAAAAATTCATGGATTCCATTGCACCATATAAGACAATCACCTTGCTTGTGCTTTTTGCAATAATAGAGTACATTTTGCATGTTTCATCCATGACATCCGTAAAGTCACTGTAAAAATCTACCTTTGGGAACTTTCCTATGAAATCAAAGCAGATGCCCTGCTGGTAAAATGTGGGGAGCACCTCCTGTACAAATTTTTCCCCTTGGTCATCATTCACAGCAAGAACTCCAATCCAGATCCATCTAAAGTATAGCAAAAGCTGGAGGAGGCCCTTATGTTGATGGGATTCATTTGGAAACATTTGTTGGAAGAAAACTGCTTGAGTCTCTTTATCCATGATTGGAGCAGAGCCATAGGTCAGCTAAAGAAAAATGATAGAGAAGAATGAAGAATGTCTAAGACTATTTTTTTTCCTTTTAAATAGTGCTAGATTTTTTTCCCTTTCCCTTGGAATCAGCGTTAACCCCTGGTGACTGCCTGGACAGTTTCCTGCAGGGTTTTTTTTTGGCAAGATTTCAGAAGTGGTTTGCTATTTCCTGCTTCCTATAGCAAAGCAAGAATGACCAGCCCAAGGTCACCCAATTGGCTTTATGCTTAAGGTGGGACTAAAATTCACAACTCCCAGTTTCAGACCCAGTGCCTTAATCACTACACAAAACTGGCTCTCTAAATAGTGTTATGCTTTTTAAATTATAATGACTATTTTCAAACATCGGTTTGAAATATCCAGCATCATGGATATACTCATGTGAGCTTATGATGATTATCAACAAATTGGACAATTTCCATTTTATTTTCCATGTGGACATGAGTACATTATGAATGTATTGCTGTAGAAAACATCTGGACAAGAAGTAAAGCCTACTGCCCTTAGGAGGAAACTGACTTGAACATATGCTTTACTGCTCAGGGTTGAATCTGGAAGAACACAAGCACACATACACATATGCACACAAAGTTGAACAATTGTAGAAGTTTCTTTCGAAAAATAAATAACAAATTTTAGTAAATGTTTCATATCGCAGTGCTATATTACAAACACATGAGGACTTTTGCACTGGGAAAAAGTTCTCATTAAAATGAATGGGAACCTTTACACCAGAGAACACAATAGGCATAAAAATGTTGTGATGGTGAAAGCCTTAAAACCTCATGCAACACAACTTAGATCCAGATTGGACATCCTATGCCAACAAAAAGTTAATCATGGAATTTCTTATTATGTGTTTAGTTTGATTTTCTTCCACACCTTGAACATGGCTTTTAGCACACATTATTTTCTAAGGGACCAAGACTTTTGGTAATTGTATGCAAAAGATAACACTTAAATATATAGAAATATTAATATATAGCAAACTGGCTCCCAGTTTCACAGATTCATCTCCTTGCCAAGTATAAATGCTGATTATTCAATCAATCAAAATCTGAATTAAAGATTCCCCCCCCCCCCTAAAAATGGATGTCTTTTAGCTTTAGAGGAAATATTTGCATTTGTGACTTCATAACTTCAAGCAGAAAGTTGGGACTAAAATGATGCACTGCTTTGTGATCCAGAAGCAGATTCTGGAATAAACCCATTAGATGGCTGAAGCCTAAAATAAAAACCAATTAAAGCCCATAACCATAAATGAAAGCAAATTACAGGTCTGTTTCATAAATTGTAACTTTATGTATATTTTTAATCAAGAATTTTGTCTTCCAGTATAATGTAAGCTTTGTTTGTTATTTTTCAATCATACCCTCTTCCAAATCTCAGCCGCAAAATTGCATCCAAACAATCACAAGAACACTAAGTGACTTGTTCAGTTCATGTGTGTCATAAGTACACTTTACCTGTGGAACTTTGTAGATGTCCAGTATGGTTGCCATGTGGAAATAGATATCAGGTCCTCCAATAACTGCAGCTGGATTGTTTTGAATGCCACATTTAAAATTTGGGATGAATCTATTCTGAGCAAAGAGAAGCTCCATTGAGGCAAGGTAGATCCAGCTTGGACTGAAGTAGCTATTATAGATGTTGAATCCCACGGTGACATTGGGTAAAATCTGGGGATTTTCATTGATTTCCTTTATAGCAAAAACTAAAGCCAGGATGTGTTGGTAACTCTGAAACAATACCCTGGAATGAAAACTTCATGCTGTTTTAAAAGTAAATGGTTCCAAAAGTATTTCCTATATTTATGCTTAAATCACCTTAATGATGAGATTTCACAAATTATATAAAAATAAATGAATTTTGTTATCATCCAAGTAAATGAAAAAGCCCCTCTCCTTTGGACATTTCTGAACAAGAAAGCATTGTCTTTGTTTTAGCAAATATAATTTGCATTATACATTTATGTAGAATTCACAGAATCACAAACCATCTTCATAACAAGGGGTGATAACCAAGGGCTAAGGATGTTACTTCTGAAACCTATAGTGCAAAAAGGAGTCATAGCTATTCCTAGTTAAACTTAGACCAATACATTTAAGTCAAACACAATCTGGGTCCCTTCTGCTATCTCTTGATTATTTATCAACACGAACACAAAATGCTGTTAGCAAAGTGTTTTAATATCATTTATTATCATAGACAAAGAGTTTCCACAACAGATTAAGTGTTAAACAAAATGATTAAAAAGATTAATCCACCCTGTTTATTCCTGAGTGATGGTAGCTGTAACAGAGATTGCCTTGAGAATCATTTGATTCAACACTAGGGTAAAAATATAAGACTTACACAAAATCATCAAGAAGTTCCAGAGAAGGGTGTTTAATGAAAGCAACAGGACTGGAAAAGACATAGAGCTGAGAAATAATGCCAGCAATTCTGAGATCTCCAGACTGAACGTATTTATGATGAATAGGGAGAGATTTACTAACATTGCAATTGCGATTGGGGACCTTACATACCACCCAGGCATTGATACTAATAATGAAACAATAAATACCACCATATTGCCTGAAAGTCTTCCTCCTGTATACAGATGGACCTGTTTCCACTTTGGCAAGTGCATATTTCCTTGGTGAGTGGCTGAGCATTGCGAATGCATATTTCCAAATTGCAGAGCCTGCCATGATTCTCTCAAATGTTTTGAATGCTAAACTGGGCAATGTAATGCATCAGTGATCAAATATGTTCTATCTGCAACCCCAGCTCTGAATGTTTGGGGGAATATTAATAGCATCCTTCATCTGTTTTCCACTCTGATACTCTGAAGGATTTGGAAAAGAAATGGTGATAATCATGTGTAATTGGATAATTACAACATACAGTAGATAATCACATAGTTGTAGTTTTTCATTCAATCCCACCTTAAAGACAAAACAATGGAAATGTTTTATGTATGTGGGTCAGGAAAAAATAAAGACCACAGTAATAAGAATTTTAAAAAAACCCTTCAGTGTGAAAACACTGATTTTTGAATATACATTGCACTACACATCCATGTAGACATAGAAGGATGATATTTTGGATGCTTTCAAAAGTGAAATATTACAACCTCCAAAAGTTTTAGAATTTGCTGAAGTGTAGCACATATCTATCTATCTATCTATCTATCTATCTATCTATCTATCTATCTATCTATCTATCTATCTATCTATCTATCTACTTACCAACTACCTATCTATCTCTATCTCCCCTCTCTGTCTCTATCTATCTATCTATCTATCTATCTATCTATCTATCTATCTATCTATCATCTATCTACCTATCTATCTATCTATCTATCTATCTATCTATCTATCTATCTATCTATCTATCTATCTATCTTCATCTTCCCCTCTCTCTGTATCTATTTATCTATCATATCTATCATACATATTTTTATGCACCCACCAACCTACTTGTATTTCTTATTATGTGTATGTATTATTTCTTATTACACACAAAGACTTTGACACAAACACACACACACAAAGACAAGGAAAAAAGAACAGAAAAGGGAAACAGAAGTCTTAGTTTTACACATCCTGGTTATTCCTACCATACATCTCAGTTAACTCAAATTAGGGAAGGCACAAATCTTAAACATATCAATGGTTGCATAGAAAGAGAGAGAGAGAGAGAAAGAGAGAGAAAATCACTAGTTCTTATTTTCCCTTTAAGTACTTTTATTTAGCCAGATTGGTTTCCCAGAAAAGCCCTGAGCAAAGCCCATTTTTTACATAATTTCTTTACCTGTCTCTTTTTCATACCTGCCTGAATGGGTATCTGATTCCCGTCCCAGGCCTCAAGCAAGCTTTTTACTGGGGAGCCTATCTTGACCCTCGAACTAGAACACACCATGATCCCCCTATTTCCAATGTAGGGGTTCACTTCAGCTCAGTCAGGTCTGGCACACTTGAAGTCTCCTTGTAAGACTTCCGCCTATAACCACAGTTTCGTGACAAAAAGGGGTCCATGGAGGACTCTGGTATCCCTAACAGAGTATGAATAACTCCTTTGTGGATTCTCTACCACAGTTTCAGATCAAAAAGGGATCTTTGGGGACTCATCTGCTCCCCCTAGAGTATGGGTCGCTCAATTACTGGCTTTACCTACACAACCACAGTTTGTGGACCTCAAATATCTGGAAGGACCTCTGCTTGCTTCTCAGAGGTAAGGGTCGCTCCTAGCCTGGGGCTTAATTTTTCTAACGTGGAACTTTGCTTACAGGACCTTACCAGCTGGTTGCCCAAATTCAATTCTCTCATTCACTCATTCCATTCCATTTTCACACAGCCTCTCCCTTTTTCCTAACAAAAGGTCCTGCACTCTGGCCAAATCCTCATACTTTCCAGGGTCTGCCACTTGAACAGATTCTTTCTGTGGTTAGGAAAGGCCAGAGGGAGCAAAATCCAACTGTGATTGGGAAAAGGGTTTTCTCACTCACACATCCAGACATACACACATTTCTCTCACTCCCCTGGGCTTTAAAGTTAAAATTTAGAGGTACTCACCTTCACCTTCTTTCCAAAGCAGCCCTTGAGCTCAAACTCAAAACTCCCTTTACTACCCTCACTTCACATGGGCAGGACTTGGAAAACCTATGCACAGACACAAGGGGTCTACTGCCGGCAAGATGGGGCTTACCAGTCTCAGTCCATTGGAGAGGTTGGCTTGGAGTCCCATCTGGAGTGCCAAATTGTTGAGTGAAAAGTCCTCATCAGGGTTCAGTCCAAGCCGGGAATAAACAACATGGCACCTGCTATAGAAAGAAGGCTGTAGTTTATTGAAGAGGAGAGTCAGACAGAAGGATGGCTCTGGATGAAAAGAAATACTGGATGAAAAGAGAGAGCGCATATGTTGGGAGTGGGTTTTTATATTCTCTGAGGCTCTTGAGGTTGTTTCCTGTTCCTGTTTGAGGCTTTGTATTTCATGTGTGATATACTTTGACCTGAGTCTGAATATGCCCCTTTGGCATCTATGGGTTAATCCTATTCTGTCTGGTTTCTGAAATAAAATCTACTTTCTGGCAGCTTGCTTCGTTTAGTGTCTATACTTTTTTCTGTGCTGAAGGCTTATTCCCAGCTGGAGAAATGAACCAGAGAAATTTCTTCTCACAATTGCTTTATTCCTTTTTGCCATTGTTTGTTGCTTCATTGCTTCTTCTTGTTATTGGCAATAAACAGGTGCAGGAAATAACCTGAGTTCCATTACCTATAGGAACCTGAGATCCTTTACTTATGAATATATATCTTTACATCATGTGTTTCTTATGCACATGAGATACATAAATATGAGTGTATCCTTTTGTGGGGTGGGGTCTCTCTCATTATTCTTTGGGAGGAATCCACCAGCACATGTTGATTACTTGTTTTGGGTCCTGTGTTTTGATTCCACAGAAATCTAGTGTCAGAAGTGGGATCCACAACCTACAAGCTATGACCAAGGAGCAGAGTCCTAAGAGTGATAAGATCCTGTGTGGCCTCCAGATGCAGGCAGGTACTGACCAATCAACCAGACACTGTGATAGTGGACAAGAGCAGTAGTGATAGATGTAGCAGTACCAAGTAGCAGCAACATCAAGAAGGAGTATGGGAAACTAAAGAATACCAGGCCTGAAGGAGGAATTAGAGAGCACATGGAAATTAAAGGCCAGTGGTGATAGGAGCACTTGAGGCTGTGACTTCTAAGCTGGCAAAGTGATTTCAGCAGATCCCAGGAACAATATCAAAGCTCTCTGCCAAGAAAATTGCAGTAATTGTTAATATATTATGCAGAACCACAAATTCTCAGATCTCTGGTAGAAGATGCAAGGTTGTGGAGTACACATACTCCCCCCCGCCAATTGGAGTGAGAAACCAATTGATTTACATAATATATTGTGGAAGACTGTTATGTAAAGCAAAATTGTAACCAATCAAATAAGGAAGAGCAATCAATCAATCAGAATAGAGCTGGAAGGGACCTTGGAAGTCTTCTAGTCCAATCCCCTGATCACAACTAACAACAACAATATTTAGAATATTAGATTTTGTTATAAAAAGGGGGAAATGTAGAAGTTTTGATAAGGGAAACTCTAGTCACTTAAAGCTTAGAAATTATAACATATCAAATGTTAAGTTGAATATTGAGGGGAAATTAAAGCCTGGGAAAAAAGCTACAACAGGACATTGATGTATATAAGATTGAATGTAAACACAATTAAGATATGTATAAGTTCAAAATAAGGGACGCGGTGGCTCAGTGGGTTAGGACGCTGAGCTTGTCGATCAGAAGGTCAGCAGTTTGGCGGGTTGAATCCCGAGTGCTGCGTAACAGAGTGAGCGCCTGTTACTCGTCCCAGCTTCTGCCAACCTAGCAGTTCGAAAGCACGTAAAAATGCAAGTAGAAAAATAGGGACCACTATGGTGGGAAGGTAACAGCGTTCTGTGCACCTTTGGCGTCTAGTCATGCTGGCCACATGACCATGGAGACGTCCTTGGACAAGCGCTGGCTCTTCGGCTTTGAAACGGAGAGCGGCCCCTAAAGTTGGAAACGACTAGCACGCATGTGCGGGGGAACCTTTACCTTTACTAAGTTCAAAATTATTGATAAATGTAACAAAGATGGTTTTACTTAGTTGATAACAATAAGAATCATGTTAATTCAATATGAGATAGTAGATATTAAGGGAAAAAGAGAGGAAATATCTGATTTTGTAACAAGATTTGTGCTAAAGATTTAAGTATGTTATGGAATCATTGATCACCCAGTCACCATGTTGCTTTTTAAATGTTTACTTGTAAAATTAGAAAATTAATAAAATATTATGAAAAAAACTCCTCTAGTGATGAAGCACCCACAATGTCTGAAGGCAAGGTGTTCCACTGGTTAATTGTCCTCAGTGATAGGAAGTTTCTCCTTAATTCCAGGTTGCTTCTCTCCTTGATTAGTTTCCATCCATTGTTTCTTTTTCTGCCCTCTGGTGCTTTGGTAAATAATGTGACCCTGTTTTCCTTGTGGCAGCCTCTCAAATACTGGAATACTGCCATCATGTCACCCCTAGTCCTTCTTTTCTCTAGACTGGCCATACCCAAATCCTGCAACCATTATTTATATGTTTTAGTTTTCAGGCCTTTAATTATCTTATTTTCTCTTCTTTGCACTTTTTCCAAAGTATCAACATCTTTTTTTGTAATGTGGTGACCAAACCTAGATGCAGTATTCCAGGTAATTTGTCTTGTTCTACAAAGAGGACTAATAACTGCAGTATATATAATACATCCCCAAGAAATCAATATATTCATCTGTCTGTCTGTCTGTCTGTCTGTGTATCCTTATCTATCTGTCTGTCTGTCTGTCTGTCTATCTATCTATCTATCTATCTATCTATCTATCTATCTATCTATCTATCTATCTTCATCATCACCTTCATCATTATCACCATCATCATTTTTGTATGACCCCAATTACATTTGCCTACCAGAAGGCAAAATATGTAAATAGGTAATGTAATAGGTAATAGATAAGAGCTATTGAAATCTCAGGAAGCAGACTATTCCATAGAAGGTAAATCTCTTTGCAAGATTGCACAAATGATGCCACTACTCATTGTTCTCTGGGATAAATGTGAAATGGAGGAAGATCTCCAATATGTACACAGTACATATAAAGGACATCAAGTAAATATATTCCTAAAAACATAGGGTGTCAATTTTTCTCCTAGGTATATGTTACAGGTAAATTAAAAATTATCTCTGTTAATATGAGGTCAGGCCTGTTAGGCTAAAGAGTAGATTTAGCTAATAATTTAAAATAAACATGTCTTCTAGCTTTGTAATTCTTAGCTCTATTCTTAAAGATTTGTTATTTTTATTACCTATTTCTATTTCCGTATTCCTACGCTGATATAGATATATAGTGATTTCATTCTTTTTTCCATCACTTCCTACCCCAGAAGGCCATCATTTTTTTTTTCTGAGTTGTGAGTGTAAAAATCTTGAGATAGATGCTTGTTTCTTTATCATTATGAAATTAGCCTGTTTGTACCTTCCAAATCCTATGAGACTCCAAGGCAAAATGTTAAACATTGTTAATGTTTCCCAGGACATTCAAACTAGAAGCCCTTAGAGCTCTGTGAGTATAAACAGTGGTAGCTATTACTGTCTATCTCTGCCTGAAAAAAACAGCCAATGAAGTCATGTCAGACTGTTCTACTCAGACACCTTCAAGAATCATGTTGTGGACAGGAGCATTTGTATACCAAAAGAAGACTTATATGGATAATGGTAGTATTGATGGTATCATTGTTGATAGTAATGCCTCAAGTGGCATGCCAGAATCCTAATGTTCAATGTGACCATGATGAGCCTGTTCCTATTCGTCACACATATCATCAGCTTGAAGAAGTTAGCATTGGTGGCATCATTTCAGTGTTCTTGTCATTTTCTGATCCCACTGATTTCAATCAACATCCTTCTAAGGAGCTTCAAGATGGACTTATGTAAGTTCCTAATTGACTGATTTTCCAGCTCTGAGTGCAACTGTTCAATTATATGGGGCTCAAAACTTTTTCCTCTAAGCTATAGTAACAAAAGCCGAGAAACACCTTTTTCAAACATAGGATACCTTGATGTATTTTCAATGTACATTTTAATTGCTACATAAAAACAGATCAAAAGTCCATAATGACAAATTGTATCTAATTCATTCTAGGTAGAGAATATAGATTTGTGTACCTTCAGAAGATGTACATAGAACTAAAATCTGAGGAAACTGTATTACCTATGATTAATATTTATTTGATATTACTGGTAGGAAAATTGAGTTTTTTTCTTTGAGATATAAGTCTGGAAGATTGGTCATGCCATCTTCTGATGCAGACCCTTTTAAATCTGTTATGTAATTTTTGTTACAGAATATTTTATCAAAACTACCAGCACATACTGACTTTAGTATTTGCTGTCAAGGAGATCAATGAAAATCCTCAGATCCTGCCCAATGTCACACTGGGCTTTCATATTTATAATAGCAATTTTAGTCCAAGTTGGACTTACATTGCATCCATGGGACTTCCCTTCACCCAGGGTCGATTCATACCTAACTTCAAATGTGGGGTCCCCCAAAATTTGGCTGCTGTCATTCTAGGATCTGACATCTGTCTCCATGGGGCAACTGTTCTGAGCATCTACAAAGTTCCTCAGGTAAGAGTGTTGAAGATGTACCAACTACCTGAACAAGCTTAGAGTGTTAGCTTTCATGATAAAGAGCATGGTTCAGATTCTATAGAACCTTTTGATACATACTCATTAAGAAAGTTTGAAACATTTATCTAAATAGTAGATAGAAAGAAGAATTGGCCTGGATGTATATTTCAAAATAATAGAAAGAAATAGAAAGTAATCAACCTGCACAATAAAGGAGCCCTGGTTGACACAGTGGTTAGAATGCATTATTGCAGGCGAACTCTGCTCACAGCTTGGAGATTGATTCTGATGGGGCTGAAGGTTGACTCAGCCTTCCATCATTCCAAGGTTGGTAAAATGAGGATTTCCGAGATTGTTTAGGGCAATATGATGAAATTGTAAACTACTCAGAGAATGCTGTAAAGCACTATGGACAGGTATATCCTAAGTGCTATTGTTATTGCTATAAAACCTGCATTTAGGGATCTTCTTACAATAAAATCTTTTTGTCCTCTAAGATTTGGGAAACCTCCCTTCACTTCTAATCCTGCAAATCTGTATATCTCTCTGGTAAAAAAAGCAGACACATTTGGCATTTTGAAGAAGACAATAACTAGGTTGTTTTTTTTGTGTCTTGGGCATCGAAGGATGCTTCCCTCTACAGCCCAACAGTTTCTCCAGAATATTATGGAAAGATTGGAGTGGAGAGAAGGAAAATAGATTTAGGACTCATAGACATTTATTTCTTCTTGATTGGATTGGCACAGTATCAATAACATCTTAGGCCAGACTCTGTGTATTTTGACATATATAAATATTCCACAATCCCAGGGACCAAATTCAGGTTCAGCTTTAATTTTTCCTTCTCTAGTACAGTTATGCTTTTTTTTTACATTTCTTTACAAAGAGAATAAACATAATGAGAGTTGTTCTACAAAAATATTGCTTTCATTCCTATATCCTGGATAGATGTTTGGAAATAAATGCAAATATTTGAATTTCCAATGCAAATGTTTTCGGGGTTTTGTTTTTTTTTTTTTGCTTCCTTTAGCTGACCGATGGCTCTGCTCCAGTCATGGATAAAGAGACTCAAGCAGTTTTCTTCCAACAAATGTTTCCAGATGAGTCCCATCAGCATGCTGCCCTCCTCCAGCTATTGCTGTATTTTGGATGGATGTGGATTGGTGTTCTTGCTGTGAATGATGACAATGGAGAGAAATTTGTACAAGAAGTACTTCCCATATTGTCCCAACGTGGCATCTGCTTTGATTTCATACAAGAGTTTCCTTATGTAGCTTTTTATATTGATTATAATGAAGTCATAGAGGATGGAATCCAAATATACCACGTTCTTATGACCAGCACAGCCAATGTCATAGTCTTATATGGTGAAAGTAGGTCCATAACTTTTCTGAGAATGTACTTGCAATTGGCAGAAGTGGAGGATATACCAAAGAAGACAAAAATCTGGGTTACATCAGCTCAGACAGATTATACTTCAATTTCCTTTCATAAATCTTGGGATATCCATTTCCTGCAAGGTGCTTTATCCTTTGCAGTTCACACAAAGGAGGTTGAAGATTTTCCAAAATTTCTTGAAAGCATAAGTCCAACCAACAACCAGCATGATTATTTTAGGAAAGATTTCTGGGAACAGGCATTCAACTGTTTCTTCATCAATCCTGAAACAGAGAAGTCTGAGAAAAAATGTAGTGGACAGGAGAGGCTTGAGACCCTTCCTAAGTCTGTGTTTGAAACACTCATGAGTGGCCAGAGCTACAACATTTACAATGCAGTCTACGCAGTGGCACATGCTTTGCAATCTCTGTATTTATCCAAGTCCAGCCACAGAACAATAGTGAAAGAAGGAATAAAACAATTTCACAATCAAGTGTTGTGGCAGGTAAGATCTAAAGCAGAGAAATGCACCATACATGTAGTAGCAACATCTGTCCATAAACCTTAATGAATAATATTCTTTTAGGACCTTGATATGATTCTAAAAAGTGAAATGTACAATTTATTTACTGAACTAATATATTTATATGCTCATATTAAAAGTATAATAGGTGTTCTACAAAACTATTAGCAATAGCAATAGCACTTAGACCTATATACTTTACAGCACTCTCTGGGTGGCTTACAATGTCAGAATATTGTCCCCAACAATCTGAGTCCTCATTTTCCCAGCTTTGAAATTATGGAAGGCTGAGCCAACCTTAAGCCCATCAGGATTGAACTGTAGATTGTGGGCAGATCTAGCCTGCAATTCCACATTCTAACCACTATGCCACCAGGGCTCCTATTGCAATGACCTTTGGAATATGCTTCTGTCTATCAAAATAAAGATGAGTCTATAAGTAGATGGAAAGAGATTATAATTTCAGATTATAATTTATGGGTAAGGTTTAGGAAATACTTTCCATGAAAGCATTAATTCATCTGATCATTTCAAATAATTTAGCATATTATATATATGCTTCAGAGAGGGGTGGTATATAAATCCAAATATATATGAAATTATCAAATTTATGAAGATTGAAATGGAGAATTCTTGTTAAGACAACGGAATCATCTACACATTATTCATTAAATGTACAAGAAGTCCCTAAAAACACTAGAGATTTCCTGCTGTGATGGTCCCCATTCTAACCATTTGTAGGGAACGTTCTACAACATTTTAAAGTAACAACTATTCTACCCTTAGTAAGTGGGAAATTAAAATTTTGGGTCACTTTGGGCTGCTGCTGAGATATATATTTTTCTCCCCTCATAAGAAAATAGCCAGACAGCAGAAAGACTATGTTTTCTTACTCGCTGGATATGAAATGAGCATTTCAGACATTGTTCTGTATCTGAATTATGACTGAACACAAATGACTTTGCTAAGTGAGGTGATTGTGAGCACAATTTAGGTTACCATAATTCAATATAGCCCATAATTTCTTCTCCCTCAGCTTTTAAAATAGACACATACAATTTCAGTTACCCAATATTAGTATTTTCTCACTTCTACTTGGGTGGATTATAACTGCAGTAAGTAATCAAACCCTAATAGGACTACTGCAAATATAAAGCTTATTACAAATAAGGATAATTTTAAATTCCTATAGTTTTATACATCCCAGTATTTCTCATTTGTTTAATCTATAGTCATCGAGCTTAAATAAGTATAAATTGTATTGGACTATAAAATGTAATTTTGTAAATTTTTCACTTCTTTTTTTTTAAAATGTAATTCTATGCTTATACATTTGTACTTTATTGTATTAATATGATATTTTATTTCAACTTTTGTTTTCAAATGATTGTTGTATTATTTGATTGGTACTAGTCTACCACCAAAATAAAAGCAAACAAGAAATACCCAGTATAAATCCTCCCTTCCTCTTTCCCTCCCTCTTTTTATCTCTGTCATTATATTTACAGCTTCATTCCTTACTGAGAAGTGTTTCATTCAACAACAGTGTTGGTGAAAAGATCTCTTTTGACAAAAATGGAGGATTCATTGGCGGATTTGATATTATTAACTGGATCACATTCCCAAACCAGTCCTTTATTAGAGTTAAAGTTGGAAGAATAGATCCCACAGCTCTGCCAAATAAATTTTTCAATATCTCTGTGGATTCCATCACGTGGCCAGGAGGATTTCCTCAGGTTAGATGCATGAATCTAGCTTTGTCTGCCTTCATTTATACAGCATAAAAATGTCTCTCTATTGATGGAAAATTCATAGCATCATCTCTTGTTTAACCTCTATAGACATCCCATGGGGAAAGCAAAAAAAAAAAACATCTGCATGAATGTTTACATTTAAAATATTCAGTATAGAAACATTTGTCACAGTTTTCCTTATGACCTCTCATATGGATTATACCAATATTGTCAACATGGAGCTGCCCTTCAAGAGAGTTCAAAAGCTTTAACTACTGCAGAATGCAACAGAGCTTCTAGTAAATGACTAGTTTATTTGGCATATATCACTATTCTGTGAACTCAGTTGGTTGCCAGTCTGCTATCATGTGCAATTAAAAGTGCTGGTGTCACCTTTAAAGCCCTTGACAGATTAGAATTAGTTTGCTTGAGAGATCATCTCTCCCCAGTTATTTCAATCTAATCCAGTCAGGCAGGAGGAGTATGCTTCAGGTTCCATCAGCCAAAGAATGCTTAAAGTCTATATGATCTCCCTTTTTGTGTTCTAGTACCCCTCTACTGGAACCTTCTTTCTCTGAAGGTCAAGTTGGCCCAAATCATGCTGGCCTTTGGTAAGACTCTAAAACTCTGGTTCCATGCCCAGGCTTGGGGTTCTGACTGTGTGAAGGGAACCCTTACTTACTTGCACGAGGGATTTAGGTTTGATATTTCTTGCTGATTTGCATTTTAATAATTTTTATAATGATTGAAATTCCTATATCAAAAAGATTATTATTATTTTTTATTTCTTTTTTTATTAAAGAGTTTTACAAAAACAAGATTTTACAATATATCCCCAAATCCCCCCCAACCCCAAACCCACCCACTTCCCCCCCACTTCCCAGAGCTAAATACAGGATTATAGTTATAATAATCATATTCTAAATAAAAATTATGCATAATATACAATTAACCAAATTCATAATGTGCTTTAACTCCCCTTTACATACAAAGTACCAACACTAAGATCAATAACAATATCCCTCTAAAATCTACTCATAAGCTAAATGGAACTTTTTAGTCCCATATTTATTCTGAATATAATCTATCCATCTCCTCCAAACTGAAATATATCTTTCCTGTGAATGATCTTTCAAGTAAGCAGAAATCTTAGACATTTCTGCAAGATTCGAAACTTTAAACACCCACAGATTATTATTATTTTTTATTTCTTGATAGGCACCACCTTTTTCTTTATGTAATGATCCTTGTAAGTCAGGATACAGCAAGGTCAAGAAAGAAGGAGAGTCATTTTGCTGCTATGATTGTCTTCCATGTCCAGAGGGGAAAATATCAAAGGAGAAAGGTAAGGAAGTTCAAAATATAATGGTGCTAAGCATACAATACCTAATATAGTGGCACTAATTGCCATCTCAAATGTCCTGATGAAAGTGTCAAATTTATGAAGATCAGAATTGACAATTTCAGTGGACAATGACACTGTGTATAAGCCAGAATATATATTGGTATTTTTCCAGAATAAACATTTCTCTTTTGTTCTTTTTCAGACATAGATGACTGTTCTCTGTGCCCAGATGATCATTATCCAAACCCTGACAGAAATATATGCCTTCCAAAGCAGATCAGTTTTTTATCCTATGAAGAACCCATGGGGATCAGTCTTACTGTCCTTTCTCTTTGCTTTTGTTTTATGACAAATTTGGTGCTTACAATCTTTACTAAACATAAAGATACTCCCATTGTCAAAGCCAACAACCTGAATCTCACCTACACTCTCCTTGTTTCTCTCCTCCTCTCTTTCCTTTGTGTGTTTCTATTTATTGGGAGACCTAACAAAATTCTGTGTGTCCTTCGTCAACCAGCTTTTGGGCTCATCTTCTCTGTGGCAGTTTCTTGTGTATTATCCAAAACCTTTGTTGTGGTTCTAGCATTTATGGCCACCAAACCTGGCTCCAAAGTGAGGAAATGGGTAGGTGGAAGAATTGTCACTTTTATTCTTTTTTCCTGCTCCCTCATTCAAACCACTATTTGCATAGTATGGATAACAATTTTTCCACCCTATCCAGATTTTGATGTGCACTCCATGCCTAATGCAGTCATCATGGAATGCAGTGAGGGATCAGTCATCATGTTCTATTGTGTTTTGGGTTTTATGGGCTTCCTGGCTGTGATCAGCTTCTCTGCTGCTTTTCTAGCTAGGAAGTTGCCTGACAGTTTCAATGAAGCCAAATTCATTACCTTTAGCATGTTGGTCTTTTGCAGTGTTTGGCTTTGCTTTATTCCAACTTATTTAAGCACAAGGGGAAAATATATGTTGGCTGTGGAGATCTTCTCCATGATTTCATCCAGTGCTGGTTTATTAGTGTGTATCTTTTTCCCCAAGTGTTTTATCATTTTGATGAGACCTGAACTGAACAATAAACATCAGTTAATGAAAAGAAAATTATAAATCATCTTTCTTTATATATGTGTCTGATAATTTCCAAGTATACATTTAAGCCAGAAATTATATGGCATATGCAATTGCATAGTAGAATGGGAGAACTAGCTGCAGCCAATTTGCCACAGCCAACTTGTTATGGTCAACTCACTGTGGGACAACTTGTTGGGGGCTAATTCAACTATTCAATTAATTGTTTTAAATAATTAACATTTATTTTAATTTTTATCATTCACTTTTCATTTTGTCCCTTATTTCTTTAATGATTCTATTCCACTATTTCTTAAATATTAATGTAATTCTTGTCCTGTAATGAGTTGTCCCACAGTGACTTGGCCACAGCAAGTTTTGTGTTCCAGTGGGGGGTTACTGGCTTTCATCTTCTTCCCAAAATGTTATATTATTCTGGTGAGGCCTGATTTAAATAACAAGGAACATCTAAGAAGGAGGAAAAACTAAATAATTTAAAGTTAGCCATAACTAAAACAGTTTATGTTAAAAATATTTCTTTTTCAAGTAACCATCTCGTGTTTTATAAGGCTGTGTTCTCATTACATAATTTCTCTATCCTATAATTTCAGTTAATTACCTGAATAGCAAACAACAGTATGTTTGTGGAATTTTTGTTCAGTTCTTGAAATGCCTGCTGATCAAAAGCCAAATACCTGTAAGAATATCTCTTTCTATCTTCAGTTGAAATGTCATTCATTCATTCATTTTTCGTTTATTTATTGAAGCACCAGCACTATAGCATATTCTACCTATTCAACATATTTCAAGAATAAAATATGAAATGAAAGCAACATTTTTATTTAAGTATCACTGAGAAGTATAGTCCTTTAAAAAAACCAAAAACCAAAAACCATAATATTAAGAAATTTAAAGTTTGTTTAAAAAGGAAGCCAAAGCAATGTCCATGGAATTTCTGCAAAACACTGACATTCCTGAACTTTGTCAAATTTTGTAAGAAACAAATAAGAATCTAAGAAAAAATATGCTTCAATTTAATGTTTATAGATTTCACCTATTAGCTACATTCTTTAAGAATGAATAATACCATATCTGCATTTGAAATAGTCAGTCTTTTTGTACTTTTGCTTGTTCCGTGTGCTAAGGATCTAGCAGAAGTAGACCATATACGTACTTAGTAGAATCAGTCAGGAAATTTATGCTCCAAAATTAAAACTGCATCTCCAGCAGCAAAAAGAATTGGATCTGATCCTTTATTAAAGGTAAAGGTAAAGGTTCCCCTGCACATGCGTGCTAGTCATTTCCGACTGTAGGGGCCGGTGATCATCTCCATTTCAAAGCCGAAGAGCCAGCGCTTCTCTAAGGATGTCTCCCTGGTCATGTGGCCAGCATGACTAGATTCCAAAGGCGCCTGGAACGCTGTTACCTTCCCACCGTAGTGGTCCCTATTTTTCTACTTGCATTTTTATGTGCTTTCAAACTGCTAGGTTGGCAGAAGCTGGGATGAGCAACAGGCGCTCACTCTGTTACGCGGCACTCGGGATTCGACCCGCCAAACTGCCGACCTTCTGATGGACAAGCTCAGCATCCTAACCCACTGAGCCACCGGGTCCCTATGATCCTTTATTACAAGTCTCCAAAAATAAAATAAATACTTTAAAATAAGCAAAACAAAAAACCAAAGCCAAACCTCTTATCCAGGATTATTGGGAACATTTAAATGAACACGCAAGATCAACCATTTAGCAATCTGAAATGATTACCAGGAAAAAATAGAAAGGATCTCAGTCTTCCAAAAGTGGTTTACAATCATTCCTTGAAATTGATTGCCAGCCCTGCCCCAGCTGGCTCTCCAGGAAAGAAAGATGCTTGACTCCATCAGAAGGTTGCAAGGCTCTTTTATTAGAAACAACTGGATGCAGTGAAAGCAAGGCCAAATCTGAAGAAATCCCAAACAAACTGTTACATTGTTTTGAAACTGTTATGTATGCAGGCACCTGCATAGCAACAGCCACCAGGGGGCGTTGGCCTGAACGGTTTTGGCGGGAAACCCAGTTTCGGCAGGAAACCTAGGGCCAACCCCATTGGCTGTCCGCTTACCTGGCCAGGTATTTAAGGAGGCCAGGTAACCCTCATTCCTCAGTACGCTACCCCCCTCCAATAAAGAGCTGAACACGTACTCCGGCTGGCATCTCTTCCTTGCGTCGGACCCACTACACAATAGAAACCTTAGCCCTCCCCCCTTTAACTAATTCATTGATGCCTAATAGGGAGGTTTTGAGAACAGAAAACTTTGAGAAGGAGTTAACATACCATTCTCAGGTCCTGAGTGCTAAAACTCCTTGAAGTTTGGAATTCCTGTATCCTCTAAATCAAAGTCTCCCAACCTTTCCGGGTTGGTGGCCCGGACTGGGGGGAGGGGGGAAAGAGGGAATGATTTTGTGGACAGGGCAGGTGCATGGATGCACACAAGCACTGATGATGTTTGTGTTGACCCTCATGCGAGTGCGGCTGCAAGCACCCACAACTAGGCTCGTGTAAGTGGGACTGGAAGCGCCTATGACAACACTTGTGTGAGTAGGGCCATGAATGGCCACAATGAGGCTCGTGTGAGTGGGGCCATGAGCACCCACAATGAGGCTAGCATGAATGGGACTGTGAATACCCCAATGATGCTCACTCAAGTGGGGTCATGAACGCTCCTGATGGCACTGCTCATACAAGTGGGGCCATGCACATGAGTGGGGCCATGTACTCATGCGACCTGGTGGTGATTAGGTCACAGCCCAGTAGTGGGCCATGGCCAACAGGTTGGGGACACTTGCTTTAGATAATTTATTTATTGTTTATGTGTCTTCAAATCATTCCTGATTCATGGTAATGCCTGCACAAGTTCATTTGAGTTTCTTGGTAAGGCTTTAAAAAGTAATTTACTATTGCCTTCCTCCTAGGGCTGAGAGAGCCACTGGCCCAAGGTCAACCAGCAGTTTTGTGCCTAAGGCACGATGAGAATTCATGATCATCTGAGTTTTAGCCTGGTTCATTCACCACTCTGTCAAACTAAATATTTTGTAGAGAGTCCACATGGAATAATAACCTTCATATATAGATGGTATAGCTAGTAACCCTGATTCATCCACATTTACTAATATAATTTAAAAAGAGCATATATTCACTTTTCAAATATCTTTCCCTATCTGGCCCAACCCCAGGGATCAGATAGTGAGATCAAATCGAATTCAATCCTACATTAGCTTATATCTAAGGGACAGAAAAGGGACGCGGTGGCTCAGTGGGTTAGGACGCTGAGCTTGTCGATCGGAAGGTCGGCAGTTTGGCGGGTCGAATCCTGAGTGCCGTGTAGCAGAGTGAGCGCCTGTTACTCGTCCCAGCTTCTGCCAACCTAGCAGTTCGAAAGCACGTAAAAATGCAAGTAGAAAAATAGGGACCACTGCGGTGGGAAGGTAACAACGTTCTGTGCGCCTTTGGCATCTAGTCATGCCGGCCACATGACCACGGAGACGTCCTCGGACAAGTGCTGGCTCTTCGGCTTTGAAACGGAGATGAGCACCAGCCCCTAGAGTCGGAAACGACTAGCATGCATGTGCGGGGGAACCTTTACCTTTTTTAAGGGACAGAATGTGGCCAAACTAAAGCTATAACTTTCTTACCTACTACCGTACATATATCCTAAGAGATTCTAGCATGTGGCTACCTTGAACTCTTTTCCCTTCTTTTTTCTAGCTTGGGACTGTGCAGTTTCTTATTCTAGGCCTCTTTCTGGAAAACCTGTGTGTTGCCAAAAGTCTTCCTCCCTGATCCTACAGGTGCACATTGCATCACATTCCTAAACTTTCTTTTTCTTGCTTTTTAATTCACCTATAGTTCTGCTTCTTAGAAAACTCAGACCAATCTAGGACAACTCAGAGTGGCTACATTATCATGGCTAGGTGGACGTGGCTGGATGGACATGGCTGACTCAGTGCTGCTGACTCAGCATGGCCAAGTAGGCAGGGCCAGGTGGGTATGGCTGGGTCTACGAGGAACAAGTCACACACACTGGCTAGCATGTGCTTGCGCATGCACACACACACAAACACACACCATTCCACATTGGGGACTTTTACCAACATCTGTGCTGGGAATCTGCCAGTTGCACCTGGGCTTGGGGAGAAGGACCTCCTGTTTGGTGTGCTGTGCTTGTCCCCATTCTGATCACAATCCAGCAGGGAGTGGTTGAGAGCAGGACACTTAAAGTTTTGGTCTGGAGAAAGTTTGCAAAGGGATGTACTGCAAAAGCAACACAAAAGGGAAAAACGAACAGTGAAGTCTCTAAGTGTCTGTATTTGAGAATTGAAAATCTGTGCTGCAAAGGGGAGCCTCCAGCTTGCTAAGCAAAGTGGGGAAGGAAAAAAAAGTTTACAAAAGCCCCCAGCCTCAGAATGATATGTGTGTGCATATGTGAGCATGCAGCACACCAAAGGAAAGGTCCTTCTTCACAAACCCAGGCACAATTGGCAGCTTGCCAGCTCAGATGTGGATAAAAGTCCCCAAGCTTAGAATGGTGTGTCTTACTGTCAGAATCCATTTATATCACATTTCATAATTGTATAGGTAGAACAACGTGCTATTTCTGGGGATTCTGCCATCTCTCCGAGGGGGGGGGGAGAGGATGGTTACTAAAGCGATTTTCAAACAACAGGGGATGTTTTACTGGGGAAGGGAGGGGGGACAGACAGGTCTGGATTGTATCTTCATTTACAACTGAAAAGGAAAGCAATAACCATAAAACCAAGGAGAGTTCCCTTTCCCATGGAAGGACCTGACACCTAGCAACTGACGACAGCCTGACCAAATGGATGAGGGGAGGGGCTGGAATGGGAATGGTTTATATAGGATTGAAATGTAACTTTTCTCAGATTCCGTCTTGTATTCCCACAATCGATTCCATCCTAGTAAACATTTTCCTTTTGGACTAAACTTGCATCCAAGAGTTCTTATTTCCTAAGATGTGGATTGAGGTGGGTCCTGACAGTAGACGGAATCTGCTTTAAGAGTCAACCTGGAAGGGAAAACCTTACCGGGGGACTTTGCAACAAATAAAATGTCTGGCGACGAAGCAAGAGAGGAGGGAAGCCCCATGGAGGGGGAGTCTTCCCCCCAAATGGAATCCCAGAGACAATGGGAAGCTGAAGCAGCATATTCCCCCGGGGAAGAAGCAGTGGAGCAGTACGACCGAAAACCCCAGTGGTCGATGGGCGTTGGAAGGAAAAGTGAGTGGGAAAAGGCTTCGGGAGAAACGACCCTGAGGCGTAGTAACCACCAACCGGAATGGAGGCAAGAGATGGAGAGTTCCCTGCATGCCAGCGAGGAGTAGCGGATCCTGGAAAAGGCCATTGATCTGATGAAAGCAACCCTGAGTTCACTGAGGGAGGAGAGAGGTGAAAATTGCAACCGAGGCAGCGCCTGGGGACGCAACTGGAAAGGTAACGGTGGGGATCCAACACCTGAAACCCCGGGGCCATCCAATGGAACAGGAATTGCTGCCTCAGCAGTACCCACCCACCCCCAGAACCACAGATGGGGACCAGGATGAGGAGCAATACCGGCCACGGCGCAGACAACGCTCCAGCCAAAGACTCCCGCCCCTGGAAGTCAAATTCAAGGGGGAGCCATCACGACTGGGATTTTTCCTAACCCAAGTCCTCAGCTACATGGAAGAGTACGGACGGGACATCCCCAGTGACAAAACACGCATCCGAATTGTGCAATCTGCCCTGGACGGGACGGCTGCAGACTGGGTGGTGAACTTGCATGACTCCAACGCCCCAGAACTCAACGACTTCAACCGATTCATATGTCATCTTTGAGGCGACGGTTCGAGGATCCTTTGGCTGACCGTAAGGCCCGGGAGAGAATCAAAACAGTGAGGCAGGGCAGGCGAGCAGTGGCTGATTATACCCAAGAATTCTGAGCCATTGCCAGCAAGCTGAACTGGCCAGAAGACATCCTCCTTAGCCACTTCAAAGACGGTCTGAACTACGACCTGTATGATGCTTGCCTGCCTCGAGGAGACCCACCCCACCTCGACGACTGGTACATCCTGGCGGAGGAAGTGGAAATAGACCTACTGAAGAGACACCGCAGAGGAAAACCATGGGGCCGCCTGCCACCCGAGCAAACACGCGAGGGGGAAAAACCACCAGCCACAGCCAAAAAATCAACAAGTTGCTTCAACTGCGGGAGAGAGGGCCACCGTGCTGCAGAATGTCGTTCAAAAGCCCCCCCACGAAAACCAGAGGCATCATCCTCCAAGAAGCCGGGGAAGCCCCAAGGCAACACAAAAGAATCTTCCATGAAGGGGACAGAGGCTGTAGAGTCCACAATTCCTGCCAGGAACTGGGACTGGACTCCGGCCTGCACCGCAGGGACGGTGGACAACTCGGAAGACAGCTCAGAGGGAGAACCATTGGTAAGTGGACCCCTTCCACCCATACTTAAGACAGTGACTATATTAGCTTCCCCTATGCCTGAAGCAGCCAAAATAAAAGCTCTGATAGACTCTGGGTGCATCCGCTGCCTTATCAGCCCAACGCTGGTGGAGAGATTGAGCATCCCAGTGAGGAGGCTAAAACAACCAATCTCTTTTAGTCAATTAGATGGGACAATAGCAGGGGGAGGACCAGCCACCCTAGCCACTTTACCAATCCACCTATCACTGGGGCCCCATGAGGAGGACATAACGTTTATAGTGGCCCCAGGCATGGAATGCCCAATGATCCTAGGACTGGAATGGCTGAAGAAATGGAACCCCGGGATAAACTGGAGGACAGCAGAACTCAATTTCCCAAAGGGGGGGCAGAAGAACTTAGACTCTAAAAGCACCCCCCCAACCCAGAGGGAGGAGACAGCAGCAGTGGGGAAAGAGAAGGGATTACCAGAGATACCGAAGGAATACAGGGACCTGACTGAGGTTTTCAGTGAGGAAAGAGCAGATGAGCTTCCCCCCCACCGCCCCACAGACTGCACCATAGAATTCAAACCTGGGGCAAAACTCCCAAAACCCAGGATGTATGCCATGAGCCCAAGGGAAATGGCAGAAATGGAGAGATTCATAAAGAAAAACTTAGAAAGAGGATTTATTGAGCCTGCCAAACCCAAAGTGGCCACCCCGGTTCTGTTCAGGGAGAAGAAGGATGGGTCCTTTCGTTTGGTTGTGGACTATAGAAATTTGAACACAATTAGTGAATGTAATCTGTACCCCATTCCCCTAATGAAGGATATGTTATCCCACCTATCGAAAGGAAAGATTTTTACCAAACTAGACCTGAGGGAAGCATACTACCGTATTAGGATTAAGGAAGGAGACGAATGGAAGACTGCATTCAACTGCCCAATGGGGTGCTATCAATTCAAAGTATTGCCATTCGGACTGCAAGGGGCCCCCGCAGTCTTTATGCAATTAATTAATGACGTGCTGAGAGAGCACCTATATAAGGGGGTCCTGGTTTACCTCGATGACATCCTTATCTTCACAGAAACCAAAGAGGAACATATCAAACTAGTCAGAGCAGTCCTGAAGAAGTTGCGAGCTGCCCACTTATATGCTAAATTATCGAAGTGTGAATTCCATCAGGAAAAAATTGACTACCTGGGATATTGCATATCTCCAGAGGGCATCGAAATGGACCCTGAGAAGGTCAGGGCAGTACTAGAGTGGGCACCCCCCCACACACGGAAGCAATTGCAAAGTTTCCTGGGGTTTGCAAACTTCTACCGCCAATTCATCCCCGCATTTGGCCAAATAGCCATGCCCCTCACAAATTTGTTGAAAACGAAGGGGGGGTCACCCGTGAAACCCAGCCAGCCTCTGAAATGGTCAATGGAATGTCAAGCAGCATTTGAGAGGCTAAAGAGACTTTTTTTTTCTGAACCTGTCCTAAAACACCCAGATCCCGACAAACCTTTTGTAATACAGGCAGATGCGAGTGATGTAGCGGTAGGAGCCGTACTATTACAAGAAAATGATGGGGGGACATTGCAACCATGCGCATACACATCCAGAAAACTCACAGAAACAGAACAACGCTGGCCAATATGGGAAAAAGAGGCATTCTCGTTGAGGTGGGCATTACTAACATGGCGCCAATTTTTAGAAGGAAATAAAATACCTTTCCAGGTCTGGACAGACCACAAAAATTTGGAAGCACTAAAAACGCCCAGGAAGCTCACTCCTAAGCAAGCCCGCTGGTCCCAACATTTTCACCGATTCAATTTCACTCTCAAACACTTACCGGGGGGAAAGAACTTCCTGGCAGATGCATTATCCCGCATGCCCCAATATAACAGCACAAGAGTTACTGACTTTAAACCACTTGTACCGGAACAACAACTGGCAGCACCAGTCACCACCAGGGCACAAGAAAAAATGAAGCCGAAGGTAGATAGCCAAACTGGAATAGAATTCAGGAAATCTTTGGAAAGTGATGAATGGTTCCAGAAAAATAAACATGTGTGCACAATTAAAGATGGACTGCCGTGGGTGGGGGAGAAGCTATATATACCTGCCACACAGAGAATCAATTTCATGCAACTGTGCCATGATACAAAATCAGCAGGACACTTTGGCTTTGTAAAAACCTTACACTTAACTAAAAGGCAATTTTGGTGGCCATCTATGAAAAAGGACATAGAAAGCTATGTGGGTAGCTGTCAAATTTGCACGATGGCCAAAAGACTGCAAGGGAAACCGCCAGGTCTGTTACAACCGGTGGCAAACCCCTCAGCCCCATGGAAAGAAATAGCCATGGATTTTATCGTAGAACTGCCAGAAAGTAATGGAAACACCGTAGTCTGGACTGTCGCAGATCTGTTCTCTAAGCAAGTACATTTCATACCTTGCCAAAAAATCCCGACTGCAAAAGCATTAGCAAAACTTTTTGTACAGCATATTTACAGATTGCACGGGGTACCACAACGCATCATATCTGACAGAGGGGTGCAATTTACGTCGGCATTTTGGAAAGAATTTTTATCCCTCTTAGGAACCACCCAAGGACTGTCATCTAGTCACCATCCTCAGACAGACGGAGCTTATGAAAGACTTAATAATATACTTGAACAATATCTGAGATGCTATATTAATTTTCAGCAGTCCGACTGGACGGACCTACTGCCTTTTGCAGAAGTAGCATATAATAATGCAGTCCACTCAAGCACAGGTTACACTCCTTTTCAAGTAGCTACAGGCCAGAGTTTCAACCCAATACCAGAACTAACCCCAAAAGAACCGGTTATCCCTGATCTGAAGGAATGGATTGCTCAATTACAAAATACATGGCCAATCATTAGGAAAGTGTTGGAAGATGCCAGAAAAGCATACAAGACACAGGCAGACAAAAAAAGAACCGATCCCACACCATTTAGGGTAGGAGAGATGGTATATTTATCCACAAAATACCTGAAATCACTCCAACCCTGTAAAAAACTAGGACCAAAATATATTGGACCTTTTCCAATTAAAAGAATCATAAACCCAGTAACAGTTGAATTAGAACTACCCAAAAATCTTAGATGAATACACCCAACCTTCCACTGCAGTCTATTAAAGAGAGAACAACAATCACCACTACGAGAAAAAATCCCACCACCACCACCCCCCATCATGGTGGAAGGAGAACAACATTTTGAAGTGAAAGAAATCTTAGATTCCAGAAAACACCATGGAACGATACAATATTTAGTGGCATGGAAACACCTCCCCTCCTCAGAAAATGAGTGGGTTAACAAACTCCATGTTAAAGCACCTAAGTTGCTTAAGAGGTTTCATACAGAATATCCAAACAAACCAGGCTAACATTTATATGTTTCTTTCCCCACAGATGGACTCATCTTTTTTCTGAAAGGAGAGCCGAATGTCAGAATCCATTTATATCACATTTCATAATTGTATAGGTAGAACAACGTGCTATTTCTGGGGATTCTGCCATCTCTCCGAGGGGGGGGGAGAGGATGGTTACTAAAGCGATTTTCAAACAACAGGGGATGTTTTACTGGGGAAGGGAGGGGGACAGACAGGTCTGGATTGTATCTTCATTTACAACTGAAAAGGAAAGCAATAACCATAAAACCAAGGAGAGTTCCCTTTCCCATGGAAGGACCTGACACCTAGCAACTGACGACAGCCTGACCAAATGGATGAGGGGAGGGGCTGGAATGGGAATGGTTTATATAGGATTGAAATGTAACTTTTCTCAGATTCCGTCTTGTATTCCCACAATCGATTCCATCCTAGTAAACATTTTCCTTTTGGACTAAACTTGCATCCAAGAGTTCTTATTTCCTAAGATGTGGATTGAGGTGGGTCCTGACACTTACCTAGTGGTTAATGTTTCATTTCTGTGAGCTTTAGCTGATGAGAAGTTCTAGTTTCACTCCAATGAAACTAGAAAATGAAAAACCCCAAACTTTGATATGGAACACTAAGGAATACCTTGTATTTTTATTTATTGCTAAATAAATAGGAAATACATTTTGGGGGTCTTTTTGCTAATCCAAGAAACATGGATGGAGATGGATTTTGATGAAAGATATTATATATACTGCTCAAAAAAATAAAGGGAACACTTAAACAACACAATGTACTGTATTTAATAGTAGGATGTCTTAACTTGTGTTCCCTTTATTTTTTTGAGCAGTATATATTACTGCAACTTGTCATAGAACTTATAATCCTGAACAGGTAGTCATTTTTCAGGCAATTATCAAATTAACCCCAGTTATTTTCCTTTCATCTCCATGTCTCAAAGGAGCTTTGTTAATCACCAGCAAAACTAAAACCTAACAGAAGCACCTTGTCATTATTTGCTCTATAAGGTAAAGAAGCAGAGTATATTTAATAGTGTTCTTAATGCTCTTGGCTGATGCTGTAAACCAAGCAAGTGGTCATTCAAGTTAGGCTGTGCTGTTCAGCCGAGAATCTATTACAAGAAAAAAATTGGGCAAATGAAAACCTGCAAACAAGGAATTCTATCTTGCAAATTAATGAGGCTTTTTGTGTTTGTCTTAATGCTGTTGTTTAGGGCAGTTTCAGAGATTGCTAACATGAATTGCATTGTTGGTGATCCTCTTCCAATTCTTCATAAATACTATCAATCAGGAGATGTTATTATTGCTGGTATTTTGTCTCAAATCTATATATTTTCAAACACAATACACTTTCATGAAAAACCTTCCACTGACCTTTTCTATGATACTGAGTAAGATACTCATGAATCTAAAACTAATTATTCAGACCTGAGTTTGATGTCTGGTGCTGGGTCTGTATTGTAGTATCCCTTTTTCCATGAAGACTGAAATTGTTTAAGGATGTCTTGGATTTCAAAGTCCATTAATAATGCATTGGGAATCAACAGTTTTACTTAATCTCATTCATATGGATAAGTTAATGATTCTGAGTTCATGATTTTGGCAGATCAAATTCTCAGTTAATTCTGTGGAAGAAGTTTAATGGTTTTTTTTAAAAAAATGTATCTACTTTTATGCAGTTTACTAATTAACTTATCTGTAAATTATTTTGGAGGAAGCATTACAAATCCCATATAATAAAATATTGTTTTATGCTATATTGGTAGCTTGTTGTATGAGGATGAGATGCTGATGAAATATTTACTTCTAATAAAGTTTCACAAAGTATAGTCATAAATCCATTTGCTAAATTTCTTGATTAAAGTCTTTCTTACAAAATTTTTGTTTTGTTTTGTTTTGTTTTACTAAAGAAATATCCCATTTTATTTCAAGATTCCCCTATTCCTTAAACAGAATTGGAGTAATTCAGTGGCATGGAAAAATAAATTTGTTTTGAGTATTGCTTTTGAGGTGTTTTTTTTTAAAAAACAACCTCATGTTTTTTGAGTTACGAAATGCCTGTATGTAATGGAAAATAAGAATTCCCCCATTTTTAAAAAAAAATATCTATTGATTTATACTGAGACTTAAAGCTGTTCTAATTTTCACTGTTTCTAAATCAAATATCAACAGTGGAACTGATTACCAGTATGCTATTGTTAATAACTGAAGTTTTGATTTCCCAGAACTTCAGTTATTCATAATAATATATTGCTTAGTTATTTGAGTCTTGCAAGACTTCTGTGGACAGAAAAAAACTTGTTTAACTGTAATTTTGATTCAGTCTCATCTGATCAATGCACTCTCATCTGATGGTAGCTTTAAGTACAGTATACTTAAAGCTATGAGTTGAACAAAAGTCTTGCAACTCTTTTTCTGAAACCAATTTCATTTCATTTCATTTCAGGATGGTGACTCAGCTTTACCAACACATTTTGTCTTTGGCATTTGCTATAGAGGAAATCAATGGAAATCCCCAGATTTTGCCCAATCTCACTCTGGGCTCCCATATCTACAACAGCAATTTTATTGCAAGCTGGACATACCATGCCTCAATGGAACTCTTCTCAACCCAAGGCAAGTTAATCCCTAACTACAAGTGTGAAACAAAAAACAATCTAGTGTCAGTCATTGGAGGACCTAATTCTGAAGTCTGTATCCACATGGCAGCTATCCTGTCTATTTACAAGATTCCACAAGTAAGAGTTTCCTCCCAGGTTTTAAATCTATCTCTGTCTTTCTTCTATCTGTCTGTCTGTCATTTAAGTTTAATGTTTCTCCCTTTGGGAACAAATAATTTAGAAAAATGTACAGCAATTCCCTTTCCTTTTACTATGAACTGTTAATGAAAACCTGTAAAGAACACAGATTTTCCTTTAGTCAGAAATACATAAATAGGTAAAATAGTAGGGGAATAGTTTTGTTTTGATGTTCCAACATGAAAACAAAACCATTTGCATTATTTATTTTCAGCACATGCAATGCTATACTGACTGAACTCATTCCAAATCACTTTCATTTTTAATTGAGTTCAGTCTGCTGGAGATTCTTTGTTTATATTTTTCAAAAGATAAACATTTCTATTGTATGTTCCTATTGTTCCATAAAAAGGCATCTGCTTTTCAGCACATTCAGTCTACAGGATTAGGGAACTTGACTTCATAAACTCCTTCATGTAAGAAAGAAATGGTATTTAATTCACACATAGGAAAGGATGTAAAAATAGATTTATCTAGTTATTAATTCTTTAACACAATTTTTGTTTATGTACTACAGTTCACTTATGGCTCTGCTTCTGAGATGAATAGGAAAACTCAAGCTATTTTCTATCACCAAATGTTTCCAGATGTATACAGACAATATAACGGGATTCTCCAGTTACTGTTACATTTCCAGTGGACATGGATTGGGATACTATATGACAATGATAACAATGGAGAGAGATTTGTCCAGGATGCACTTCCTATGTTTTCTCAGAAAGGAATCTGCTTTGATTATATAGAAAGATTCCCAGTAATTACATCAGTTAGTGACATTGATAAGATGGTGACAGAGGGAATAAATCAGTATAATGCTATAATTAAAAGCATTGTTAATGTATCCATTGTTTATGGTGAAATTGAGACCATGATATTTTTCAGAATGTTTTCCACCTTGTCAAAATATGAGGATGTATCAATAATGGCAAAAGGAAGGGTTTACATTATGACTGCTCAGATGGAATTCACATCATTCCCCTTTCAAAGGAATGAAGACATAGACTTGCTTCATGGTGCCCTGTCTTTGGCAATTCACTCAAGGGAGATCCCAAGATTCACTGACTTACTTCACTTGGTAAATGCTACCTTTGAAGAAGAAGATGGTTTCATTCAGGGTTTTTGGGAAGAGGCCTTTGGATGTTTCTTTTCCGAGTCCAGGATAAACAGGCAAGGAAGAGTCTCCTGCACTGGTGAGGAGAAACTGGAGAATCTCCCAGCATCCATTTTTGAAATGAGTATGACTTCCCATAGCTACAGCATCTACAATGCAGTTTATGCTGTGGCATATGCTTTGCACAACATGCTTTCATTCAAATTAAAAAAGAGAGAGAATGTCATTGAAACAATCCAAACCCTACTAGACCAACAACTATGGGAGGTAATGTCTTAGACTTAGACAATTAAAACTGATTACAATTAGGTCAATGTGTCTCATAAATAGAAAAATATTGCTTTGTGTTGTATTTCCTTTGTGCCTAGGACCATTTTGTTAATTGGTTCCAGGAGGTGTGATAAATACCAAAATTGATAAATAGCAAACGAAATTTCCACATAGGAAATAATATAGTGTGTCACAAGGCAGCTGACAATAATGTTCTAGTCTACACACTGACTACCAAACAAACAATGAGTATCGGTACAAAATTTTTGCTACAAAATCCATTGAGTACCAAATTTGTTATGTTTCAAAGTAGTTGAGTAACAACTACATAGTACTCAAGTGGTTTAAAATCTTAAAAGTATATATGATCTGAGTAGGAATGAAAGCTGGTTAACAAATGTGGACCATATCTTCAGAAGCAAGTTGTTCTAACTCGTGGCAGATGCTCATGGAATATCAGGAACTCTGTTGTCTAGACCATGGTTGCTAATCACAGAAGCTCAATATTACCTAAAAAATGTGAGTCAGGGAAGCTAGTATTGGTTCAAAAACTGTGAGGTGATCTCTTTTTTCACAGTGGTAAGATGTGCCTTTCTAAATAGGCTGCATTTCTACTTATTCATGGATATTGTGTGGAGAGTGTAATAGTGGTTTTCATAGGTTCCAAACAACTTCAGTTTTATAATTAGAAATATGTTGGATCAGTTGTAGAAAGACTGTCATTGATACATCTTCCCAGAACCCTCTAATAGGCTATTTGCCTAAGAGTTCTTATGTATTGAGATATAACCATACAGGCACATTTTGCACCCATTTAATCAGAAAATAAATTTATTCATCTTAATTTCTCCTTTTTCTCTAGAACACTATTCTAATTCCTCTTCTCTGCCTATGTCTATTTGTTACATGGAAAACTTAAATGGAAAAGAGCAAAATCCTTAAATATATCCTGATGAATTGCAATCTCCTCTCCTCTCTTCAGCTTAACCATTTTGTGAAAATCATCTCATTTAACAACAGTGTTGGGGAAACAGTTTTCTTCAATCAAAATGGAGAAATGGAGACTGGATTTGATATTATCAACTGGGTAACATTCCCAAACATTTCCTTCCTTAGAGTAAAAGTTGGAGAAATACAAGCCTTGTCTCTCACAGAAAAAACATTTACTATTTCAGAGGAAACCATAATCTGGCCAAGGTGGTTTAATATGGTAGGCTCTGAAAACCCTTTGAGTTCTATTCAAACTTTAAAAAACTTTAAAAATTTTTTTTTGAAGTAACACTTCTTTAATTGTCTCAGAAAGTTGTCTGAAAATACAGAGAAAATGTAGAAAGAAAAGTCAGATCATGAGATATAGGAGAAAGAATCTAACATGAAATGTTGATATTTTTACATACATCAATATACAGGAATCATATATTTCAGGACCAGCATGCCACCTCTTCTTGCTTAATATGTCCATGTGTGAATGTCATGTTTATTTGATTGCATTCATTTATACCATGGTTTCCATCCAAAATCATGACTATATATATTTGGCAGATATTCATTCATTTGAGATATTATCTACAATTGAAATATTTTTAATTGTAAACTTGTAAGAGGAAAATCAATAGTTAACAAAATATCACTGAGAAATGCTAATAAATTCAAAATATGGCATTTAAATGGCATTTGATTGGTGCAGATACCCACCAGGTTACTTTTCTCTTAATCTGACTCACAGGCTAGTTATCCCTCTCGATATGAATTTCTGGAGGCACATAAACAAAATTGAAAAACATTTTCCCTTAAAGGATTCTTCATTGTAAGTTATCATATATGAATTCCTTCTGAATGATTCATCTGTGAAAGCAAAAGTCGCTATGATTATTTGTAGATATGCAGATTTGCAAGATGGACAATATTCTTCTCTTTCTTTTATCTATAGACAAAGCCTCTTTCTCTTTGCAATGAAAATTGTCATCCAGGTTACAGGAAGGCCAAAAAAGAAGGGAAACCATTTTGCTGCTATGATTGCCTTCCTTGTCCAAGAGGGAAGATTTCTAATCAGAAGGGTAAGTGATGATGATAATAATAAATAATAATAATAAAGTATTATTATTATTATTATTATTATTATTATTATTATTATTATTATTATTATTATTATTATTATTATTATTATTTGGAAGGGACCTTGGAGGTCATCTAGTCCAACCCCCTGCTAAGGCAGGAAACCTTATACCATTTCAGACAAATGGCTGGCCAGTCTCTTCTTAAAAACTTCCAGTGTTGGAGCATTCACCACTTCTGGAGGCAGGTTGTTCCACTGGTTAGTTGTTCTAACTGTCAGGAAGTTTCTCCTTAGTTCTAGGTTGCTTCTCTCCTTGACTAGTTTCCATCCATTGCTTCTTGTCCTGCTTTCAGGTGCTTTGGAGAATAGCTTGACTCCCTCTTCTTTGTGGCAGCCCCTGAGATATTGGAACACTGCTATCATGTCCCCCCTCACCCTTCTCTTCGTTAAACTACACATACCCAATTCCATAATACATGGAGGAGTGGTTGCCCACTTATGGTCTGTGATCATGACTGAAGATCTGCTTTCAATGTCCACTAGATTATTATCCAAATGAGGAGCAAAATTTCTGCCTTCCAAAATATGTAACATTTTTGTCCTATGAAGAAATACTGGGGAACATTTTTACTACTTTCATTATTATTTTTTCTATCATTACTATTTTGCTGCTCCAGCTTTTCATTAAACACCATGATACCCCTATTGTGAAAGCCAACAATGAGACCCTCACCTACATTCTTCTCATCTCCCTCCTGCTCTCATTTCTCTGTGTCTTCCTTTTTATTGGTCGGCCTCATCAATGGACATGTCTTCTTCGGCAAGTTACTTTTGGCATCAACTTCTCTGTGGCAGTTTCTAGCTTTTTGGCGAAGACTATCATTGTAATTCTAGCTTTCATGGCTACCAAGCCAGGGTCCAGAATTAGAAAATGGATAGGGAAGAGACTGGCTTTTTCTATGGTTCTTTCTTGTTCCTTTGTTCAAACCATTATTTGTAGTATATGGCTATCAACCTCTCCACCTTTCATAGATGCTGACATGTATTCCATGCCAAAGGAAATTGTACTAATATGTAAGGAAGGGTCAACTGTCATGTTCTACTGTGTCCTTGGTTTTATGAGTTTCTTGGCAATTATCAGCTTCATAGTGGCCTTTCTGGTCAGGAAATTACCTGACACATTTAATGAAGCTAAATTTATCATCTTCAGCATGTTGGTCTTTTGCAGTGTCTGGCTGTCCTTTGTTCCAACCTATTTAAGCACAAAAGGGAAATATATGGTGGCTATAGAGATCTCTTCCATTTTGTGTTCCAGTGGGGGGTTACTGGCTTTCATCTTCTTCCCAAAATGTTATATTATTCTGGTGAAGCCTGATTTAAATAATAAGGAACATCTAAGAAGGGGGAAAAACTAAAGAATTTAAGTAAATAAGTAAATAGGTATTTTAAAATTATTTCTTTTTCAAGTAACTATCTTGTATTTTATAAGGGTGTGTTTTCATTATATAATTTCCCTCTTCTATAAGTGAAATGAAATTTCAATTAATTACCTTTAAAACAAGCTACTGTATGTTTGTGGGTATTTTTTGTTCATTTCTTGAAATGTCTGCTGATCAAAAGCCAGTTGAAATGTTTAGTGTCTATTCATTCATTCATTCATTCATTCATCCAGCCAGCCAGCCAGCCAGCCAGACATTCATTTTAATTTATTTATTTATTTAGCAGCAGCACTATTGTTAGAGATTAAACTTGATTTGGGTGACAATATTATATAATGGAGTAAAAGCACCTTTAAGGAGTTAAACGGCCTAAGGGTGTGGTTGTAATTATTCCACATAAAAGAGAGTTAGATGTTATACGTAGCTGCTCTTGTATATGTGTTTGATGTTAGTGTTTGGATACCTCTTGTTCTCTTGTTTGCTAACTTGATATTTATTCTCTCAAGAATCAACTGCTTGCTACAGTGTATATTGTTTTTGATATTGGTAAGCAGCTTTTGTATTTTGATACTATGTTTTTTATGGACTGACTTTTATGTGCATGATACTGGATTGATACTTGGACTATTTCTTACTGTGTTTCTTTTTGTTGTCTGAGTAAAAATAAGTTATAAAACTCGTGTTAGTGCATTACTGTTTGCCTAAAAGTCCCAGTACAACTTCCACTGTGTATTAATAATACTCTGTTAAACAAACCATTTTTTCAACAACATATTCTAACAATGGTTATGGGCCCAGATCCAGTGTGGTGCTGAGGACAGGCACAGTATTGTATTTATATTTCCTAACTGAGTTTTCAAATTCAGACAATGGCACAAGGACTATTCAATCCATTCTGCATTACCCGGCTTAATGGGTCAAACTACGTATCCTGGTCTACACAATGTAGTTTGCTATTACAAAATCAAGGTCTTTGGAAAATAGTCCATAATCCTCCTGATGTAACTGCCTGGGATCCAACTAATGAAGAAGATAACAAGAAGATTGTAGACTTCAATAAAGACAATGATAAGGCTTTATCTATTATTGGGCTAACATTAGGAGACCAACAGCTGGTCCATGTGCGTGGAGAAGAATCTGCTGCTAAATGTTGGGCTAAGTTGAAAAAGATTTTTGTTCGGGACAGTGTTGGTGCTCATATAAATCTTACCAGAAAGCTATTTAGAGCTAGACTGGAAAAGAATGGCGATATGTTAGCTCACCTTAACTTTATAAAAGCAACTTTGTTGGAACTGCAAGAAAAAGAACTTATTTTCTCAGAGCTTCACCAGGTTTACATCATTTTATCATCATTGGATGAGAGCTACGATGCCTTTGTATCGTCCTTGGAGGTTTTGTCCAAAGAAGACCTAACTGTTTCTTCAATAACTGGAAGGTTGTTGGAAGAATCAAGATGTCGTATGGAGAGAAAACAGTTGAGAGAGCCATTGCAACAAGAAATAAAGAAGACTGAATCTGCTTATATTTTAAGGAAATGCTTTAATTGTGGGTTAAAGGGACATATTGCTAAGTTTTGTCAGAATAGTAATTGTCAGAGAAAGGAAAGCCATAGAAAGAATAAAAAGCTGATTAATGTAGCTGTAGCTAATAGAACTACTAATAACCACAATTGGTGGGTGGTAGATAGTGGAGCTACACACTGTATTTCAAAAATAAAAAGGGATTTTGAGAATATAAGGTCTAGTAAAAAATATATTTCTATGGCTAATGGCTGGAGAGTCAAGGTCTCTGGAGAGGGTAAGGTTTACTGTTCATTTTTAAAACAAAATTTGGAAATGCTATATGTTCCCAGATGTGATTATAATCTATTATCAGTTAAGGCATTATTGGAAGCAGGTTTTAAAGTTACTTTCCAAGGGGAGGAATGTCTTATTCAAAAGAATGAAGTGAACTTAATAGCTAATATGAAAGACGGTTTGTTTGTAATTAGCAATGATCCTATTATAATGGCTACTACTTGTACAAATCAAAAACCACATGATGAATGTATTCATTTATTACATAGAAGATTGGGTCATGTGAATTTTAATACACTAAAAAGAACTGTAGCTTTGTCTAATGGGTTTAAGTTAAAGGCTTGTAAGAAATATCTGCAGTGTAACGTATGTGGTAGAGAAAAGAGCAGGGCAGCACCAGCTAATAGGTTAGATGGATTTAAAACCACAACTCCATTAGAACTGGTATTTATGGATTTGATAGGTCCTATGAAACCCAGTTTAGGGGGTGCTTGCTACATATTAAATATTCTAGACCATTATAGCAGATATGGGTTCTGTTATCTCCTTACGTCAAAAACTGAAACTATACAAACAATATCTAATTGGCTCAAGTTTGTACAAAGGAAAACTCAGTTAAATGTAAAAACCATAATAACAGACAATGGAACTGAGTTTGTTAATAAACAGTTCAATGAGCTGTTAGTTTCAGAGGGAATAGAGCATAGACGTACAGCTCCTTATAGACCTCAGCATAATGCATTTGTTGAACGGAGGGGCCAAACATTGCAAGCTATGATTAGATCTATGATTGAAGATTCTGGTTTACCTGATAGCTTATGGGGAGAAGCAGCAAAATGTGCTAATCATATTTTAAACAATGTGGTTAGTTCAGCTACAGGTAAAATTCCTTATACCTTATGGTATAAGAGAAAACCAAATCTTAGTTATATTCACACATTTGGGACACCTGCTTGGGTACATATTCCAAGTTCAATAAGAAATAAAGGAGAACATAGAGCTAAACAATTATTTTTTGTTGGCTATGAGTTAAACCATAAGTCTTATCGGTTCTGGGAGAAAGGTACTAAAAACATTTATTGTAGTTCTAGCGCTGTTTTTCAAGAACAGTCAGGCTGGGAAAGGATAGAAGATATTGTATATATTCCTCAACAAGATTTAACTAACTCCTCAAATGAAAGTGATAAAGAAGAGGAGGAACCTGCTAGAGAGATCAAACAAGAACCACTGATAGTGGAGACAGGAGAGGAAGAAGATAATAATGTAAATGTACCTATAAGTCCAATAATTCTCAGAAGGTCTAACAGGGAAAGACGACAGCCTGATCGTTTCGAGGCAGGTTTAATTTGTCAAATAGACATTGAACCTTCTAATGTTGAAGAAATAAAAATGTATCCTGAGAATGAAAGAAAGAATTGGAAAGTAGCTATGGATAAAGAAATAAAGTCTTTGCAAGATCTTAATGTTTATCAAGAGGTTAAAATACCTAAAACAGAAAAGTTAATTGGATGTAAATGGGTTTTTAAACTGAAAGAAAGTGTTACAGGAGAGGTAATACATAAAGCAAGATTAGTTGCTCAAGGATTTGCACAGAATAATAGTGACTATGATGAAGTATTTTCCCCAACGTTAAGAGCTTCCACTCTTAGGGCTGCTTTAGTTTGGGCAGCAAATAAGAATTATAGTATAAAACATGTAGATATTGAAACTGCTTATTTGCATGCAACATTAAACCATGATATATATATGAAAGTTCCATCAGGAATAGAAAGTAAGGTAGGGTACTGTTGGAAACTGAATAAGAGTTTGTATGGTTTAAAACAGTCAGGTTATGAGTGGAATAGATGTTTAGTAAAAGAGTTAAATAGTTTGGGATTTAAAGCTAGTATTGCAGATCCTTGTTTATTTATAAAACAGCAAAATAGTGAATTATCATTGTTATTATTATTCACTGATGATATTGCTATTATAGCAAAAGATGAAACAGAAACTGAAAGAATAATTTCAGGGTTAAAAAGAAAATTTAGAGTAAAAGATCTAGGAGCTATTAGTCATTATCTAGGGCTGGATATTGTCAGGACTAGTAAAGGATTTAAATTGTCTCAAGCTAAGAAAATTAATGGTTTGCTGAAACGTTATAATATGGAAAACTGTAAACCAGTAAAAACACCTATGGTTCAAGGTTTTGAGAGTTCAGCAGATAACAGCAATGTCTTTGATAAAAAGATATATCAATCATTAATAGGCAGCTTGATGTATTTATGTAACTGGTCAAGACCTGATATAGCATTTACAGTTAATCATTTAGCTAGATATTGTGAGAATCCTACAACCAGATGTTGGCAAGGTGCGAAAAGAGTTTTAAGATATTTGAAGCACACCATACATTATTCTCTATATCTAGAGCCAACAAAAGAATTGGAACTAAAAGCATTTGCAGATGCTAGTTTTGCATCTGATACTGTAACCAGGAAATCCACTTCAGGATTGGTTGTATTATTGGGAAACGCTTTAGTAGGATGGAGGTCTAACAGACAGAAGCATATAAGCTTATCAACAACTGAATCCGAATTTTCTTGTTTATCTTTATTATGTACTGAGCTATTGGTATGGAAACAATTATTGTTTGATATGGGTTTAAATTGTAATGAACCAATAAAAGTGTATGAAGACAATCAAGCAGCTATAAAATTAGCAACTAATGCTGCAGTGAAAACTAGATCAAAACATACGGATCTACGGTATCTAAATGTCAGACAATGTGTTAAAGATAATTTGATTAAACTGGAATATTGTGCAACTGAAGATAATATTGCTGACCAGTTTACTAAGGCTCAGGGTGCTATAAAGCATAAATCTGTTTGTGATATGTGTAATTTGAGATTGTAAAAATATATGTATAATATGCCACCCAAAAGGGGAGATTGTTAGAGATTAAACTTGATTTGGGTGACAATATTATATAATGGAGTAAAAGCACCTTTAAGGAGTTAAACGGCCTAAGGGTGTGGTTGTAATTATTCCACATAAAAGAGAGTTAGATGTTATACGTAGCTGCTCTTGTATATGTGTTTGATGTTAGTGTTTGGATACCTCTTGTTCTCTTGTTTGCTAACTTGATATTTATTCTCTCAAGAATCAACTGCTTGCTACAGTGTATATTGTTTTTGATATTGGTAAGCAGCTTTTGTATTTTGATACTATGTTTTTTATGGACTGACTTTTATGTGCATGATACTGGATTGATACTTGGACTATTTCTTACTGTGTTTCTTTTTGTTGTCTGAGTAAAAATAAGTTATAAAACTCGTGTTAGTGCATTACTGTTTGCCTAAAAGTCCCAGTACAACTTCCACTGTGTATTAATAATACTCTGTTAAACAAACCATTTTTTCAACAACATATTCTAACAACTATGGGAGATTCTACCTATTCAACATATTTCAAGAATAAAAAATGAATAAAAGCAACATTTTTCTTCAGGTGTAACTGAAAAGTGTACCGTATTTTCCGGCGTATAAGACGACCCGGCGTATAAGACGACCCCCTACTTTTAAGAAGTTTTTCAAGGTTTTTTGTCTTATACGCCGTAAAATACTTACATGCCCTGCCCTCCCTGTCCGTCGCAGAGGAGGCGAAGGCCCGACTGGCCCCGCTGGCCCTCCCGCTGCTCCTGCGCTTCTGCCGGCCCCCGAGGTGCAGCGTTTCCCGGGCGGCAGGCAGCGCCGGAGGGCAGCCGCCACCCCACCACGGCCGGCGCCCCTCCTGCTCCCCCCCCAGGCCTTGAACTTCTCCCATTCGGTACAGGGCGGGGCAGCCCAGCGGCCGCACTCTCTTAGGCGAGGCCGGCCCCTCGAATCAGGCGCACATAGCTGACCTACCAACAAACCCAGTACCTGCTGCTGCGGCCAGCTAAAGAGCCGGCCTACACGGCACCAAAATCCTTCTTGGGCCCAAGGCGCGCACAGGCGCCTCTCCCTCTACGCAAGACGAAGCCGGGTACGAAAAGCGACAGCGCGCAGGCGCCATTGAGCCAGCCATTTGGCGCAGCTTCTGGTCCGCCTGTACGTAAGTAAGTCTAGGGACAGAACCGGGCCGTAGAGTTATGTTTCTGATGCGATCTGGAGCGGAGGGTTTGTACGGCTGACCTGCTGCAGGGGGGCAAGAAAGATCCCACGTAAGACGCGCGAGAGGCGTAACGGTCGTACGAACAAGCCGTCTCTTTACCTGCTTCTAGTGCGGAAAGTATAACCGGGCGAGATCCATCGGTTTGCTCAGCGAGCCACTGAGGTTGCTGCTCCTTTCTTGGTGTATGCACGTTTCGACAGGGCAACTAAAGCCAGCGGGGTTGCCCACAAAGAAGAATTCACAAGAAAAAAAAGGCAGCAGATGGGCCATTAGCATTCCTAATGACGTTGATTTAAAAAAGGAAATCCCAAAAGCGGATTTTTTGGGATACCTTTGGTGCAATTTTTTGGGATACCTTTGGTGCGCGCGCATGTGCAGGACTTCCCAGCCGGCTCCCGTCCGACGCTCTTCCCTCTTGAGGCAGCATCCCCGAGGACTCCTTAGGAGCCGGGGAGCGATGCTGCCTCAAGAGGGAAGAGCGTCGGGCGGGAGCAGGCAGGGCAGTCCTGCACACGCACGCACTCCCCAGCTGCTAAGGAGCAGCCAGGGACTGCGCGCGTGCGCAGGACTGCCCTGCCGGCTCCCGCCGGATGCCACCCACTGATTTTCCGGCGTATAAGACGACTGGGCGTATAAGACGACCCCCCCAACTTTTGAGGTGATTTTCATGGGTTAAAAAGTCATCTTATACGCCGGAAAATACGGTAATTCTTTCTTTTTTTACAGGGCCATATCAACATCTGGGATCGCGCCCCCGCTATCTCCGAGCGGTGGCGCGCTCCGACCCTCCGGTTAGCACCCTCCTACCCGGGGATGAGGGTGATCAGGCCCCTGAGCTCAGGTTGGTCTATTTTAACGCTAGATCCGTAGTTAACAAAGCTCCCCTCATCCGTGATCTGATCGAGGAGGAATGTGCGGATCTGGCGTGCATCACGGAAACTTGGTTGGGTTCGGAGGGAGGGGTGCCTCTCACCGAGTTATGCCCGCCAGGTTTCCGGGTGCTGCACCAGCCACGGGCTCAGGGCAGGGGTGGTGGGGTGGCAGTGGTTATTCGGGAGACTTTGTGTCCCCGGGAGGCCACCATTGTCCAGATGGCCGGGAGTGAATCCCTCCTCTTGAGATGTGGTCCTCGGGTTCAGTTGGGCTTGTTGCTCACATACCTGGCGCCCAGCTGTGTGGCAACAGCCCTGCCTGAGCTGCTCGACACCCTCTCAGGGTTGGCGGTGGAGTTCCCCAGGCTTATAGTCCTGGGTGACTTCAACCTGCCATCACTGGGGGGGTCGTCGGAGTTAGCTCAGGAGTTCATGGCTTCCATGACAGCCATGGGCCTGACCCAGGTTATTGAGGGCCCTACTCACGAGGGGGATCATACTCTCGACCTGGTATTCCTGTCTGGACAGTGGTTGGATGATCTGGGAGGGGGTTCTCCGTCTATCACCCCTCTGTCATGGTCAGATCATTACCTCCTGAGGCTGGTTTTCCGTCATGCCATCCCCCGCCGCTGGGCGGCGGAACCGACCAGGTGGTTCCGCCCCAGGCGCCTAATGGACCCGGACCGGTTCCAGAGGGCGCTTGGGCCGATACCTATCACCCTTACCCACAGCCCAGTCGAGGCTCTGGTGGAGGCCTGGGAAACGGCTGCCACCGGGGCACTCGACTGTGTTGTACCCATGCGACCTCTGACTCGGCGCAGATCCCGTTGGGCTCCATGGTTCTCGGTGGAGCTCCGGGAGATGAAGCGTCGGAGACGAGGTCTAGAGAGCGGTTGGAGATCCAGCCGATCCGAATCTGACCGATTGCAGTTAAGAACCTTTATAAGGTCTTATCTTGCGGCGATAAGGACGGCGAAGTCTAACTACTTTGCCGCCCTTGTCGCGTCCGCAGATAATCGCCCGGCCGCCCTGTTTAGGGTGACTCGCTCCCTCCTTAACCAGGAGGTGAGGGAGGATCCCTTGCAGGGACGAGCCGAGGAGTTCAGTCATCATCTGACGGACAAAATCGCTCGGATCCGGACCGGCTTGGACTCTGACTGGGCAGAGTCTGATGTGGAGGAATCAGGCGGTCTTGAGCATGTTATCTGGACTGAGTTCGACCCTGTTTCCCCTGATGATGTGGACAGGATCATGGGGAGACTGAGCTCCACCACCTGTTTGTTGGATCCGTGCCCCTCCTGGCTAGCTTATGCGGCTCGGGAGGGAACACGAGGCTGGTTCCATGCAGTAATAACTGCTTCTTTGAAGGAGGGTGTCTTCCCTGCCGCCTTGAAGGAGGCGGTGGTGAGACCCCTCCTCAAGAAGCCTGCTTTGGACCCGGCTGTTTTAAACAACTATCGTCCAGTCTCCAACCTTCGCTTTCTGGCGAAGGTTGTTGAGAGTGTGGTGGCGCATCAGCTCCCTCTGTTCCTGGAGGAAACTGATTATCTGGACCCGTACCAATCGGGCTTCAGGCCCGGACACAGCACGGAGACGGCATTGGTCGCGCTGGTGAATGATCTCTGGAGGGCTAGGGACAGGGGTTGCTCCTCTGTCCTGGTCCTATTAGATCTCTCAGCGGCTTTCGATACCATCGACCATGGCTGCGGCGTCTCAGGGGGTTGGGAGTGGGAGGCACCGTGTTACGGTGGTTCTCCTCCTACCTCCAGGGCCGCTCGCAGTCGGTGTTGACAGGAGGGCAGAGATCCGCCCCGAGGCCTCTCATTTGTGGAGTCCCTCAGGGGTCGGTTCTCTCGCCTCTCCTGTTCAACATCTATATGAAGCCGCTGGGCGAGATCATTCGTGGTTTTGGGGTGGGGTATCACCAGTACGCTGATGATACCCAACTTTTTCTTTCCACCCCGAACCAACCCAGTGATGCCCTCTCCGTGATGTCCCGGTGCCTGGAGGCGGTTCAGGTCTGGATGGGGAGAAACAGGCTTCGTCTCAATCCCGCCAAGACTGAGTGGCTGTGCATATCGGCGTCTCGGGTTAACCAAGTTATTCCACCTCTAATGATGGGGGGTGAGGTGTTACCCCCCGTTGATAGGGCTCGCAACTTGGGCGTCCTCCTGGATTCACGGCTCAATTTTGAAGATCACATAGGAGCCGTGACCAGGGGGGCTTTTGCACAGGTTCGCCTGGTGCGCCAGTTGCGTCCCTATCTGGACCGAGACGCCCTACGCACAGTCACTCATGCGCTTGTGACCTCCCGTTTGGACTACTGTAACGCTCTCTACATGGGGCTGCCCTTGAAGACCACTCGGAGGCTTCAACTGGTGCAGAATGCGGCCGCGCGAGTTGTAATGGGGGTTTCCCGATACTCCCATGTAACACCTCTACTCCGCGAGCTGCATTGGCTTCCGGTTGCCCTCCGGGTGAAATTCAAGGTGCTGGTTATTACCTATAAAGCCCTACATGGCCTGGGTCCGGGGTATCTGAGGGAACACCTGCTGCCGGCTTCAAACGCCCTTCGCCCAGTGCGCTCCCACAGGGAGGGTCTGCTCAGGGTTCCGCCGGTGAGAGATTGCCGGCGGGTGACACCCAGGGATAGGGCCTTCTCAGTGGGAGCGCCTGCCCTCTGGAACCAGCTGCCGGTGGAGCTGAGAACTGCCCCCGACCTCCGATCATTCCGCCGGGGCCTGAAGACCTGGCTCTTTGAGCTCTCGGGCCCAGGCTGAGGAGAAATTTTTAATTGGGGTTTTAATTGTGTACAGGGTCAATTTAATATTTTTTAATATGGTTTTAACTTTTGTATGTTGGATTTTCTTTTTAATTCCCTGTAAACTGCCCTGAGTCCTCAGGGAAAGGGCGGTATACAAATGCAACTAAATGAAAATAAATAAATAAATAATGTTAAGAAATCTAAAATTTGTTTAAAAAGAAATCCAAAGGAATGTCCTTGGAATTTCTCCAAAATGTGACCAAAACACTGATATTCTTGAACTATGTCAAATTTTGTAAGTGAGAAAAATGGAAAGTAAAGTGTAAGAAAAAAAAAGATGCTTCAATTTAATATTTATAGTTTTTACCTATTAACTATATCTTTTAGGAATGAATACTGTCATTTCTGTGCTTAAAATATTCAGTGTTCTTGATTTTTTATTGCTTGTTATTCTAAGGTTTTAGAAAAAGTAGACCATATATTTTAAAGCAGTAATGTAATTAACATAAATAGGATGAAGATTCAATTGAAAATGTTTATAAATTGCTACTTATCAATAACACATTACTTTAAGAAAAGGTACGACAGATGGTGATTTTTTTTTTTCCAGACAACTCCTATGCTTGATATATTCACTTTTCTTGACTAAGGATTTATCAATGCTAAAACATATACCTCTTTAATAGTTTGATTGTTTTAAAACCAATTTAATTATATTATGTATTTTATCCTAAAACATTCCAATAGTAGGATAAATCAAAAGTATATAAATTGATGCTGCAAATTAAATTTTCCTTCCAGCACTAAAATATTTGAATCTAACCCTTACTTCAGTTCTTCAAAGTAAAAGAGATAGAAGTGGAGAACAAATTAAACTCTTGTATTCTTCATTTTGTCTTTCTTGTACACCACTTCGATCTTTTCAGTAATCAGTACATGGTATATTAACTTCAGTACATCTTATTCACTGTCATTCAGATATTCTTCCAATGCCCCTTTTTCTGTCTTCTTTCTTGTACTTGCAACATTCCATGCCCACCTATTTTCCTTAGTAAGTAAAGTCTACCTATATTGCTGCATGGATGAAGGACATGATTCATTGTCAGAATAATAGAGTTGGAAGGGAGCTTGGAGATCATCTGGTCCAACCCCCTGATCAACCCCTTTTGTCATTGATGCACACAAGCAGATTGGTTCCAATAGATTGGTTTTAACTCTATTGGTTTTTCCAGACAATGGCCTGGATTATGAATTTGTTATGCCACTAATATCAGTGAGATTCAGCCCTGTTGATTTCAGTAGGCAAATCTATTTCAAGGTCTACCTTGTTGTTGTTAGCTGCGAAGTCGTTTCCGACCCATCGCGACCCTATGGACAACATTCCTCCAGGCCTTCCTGTCCTCTACCATTTTCTGGAGTCCATTTAAGCTCATGCCTACTGCTTCAGTGACTCCATCCAGCCACCTCATTCTCTGTCATTCCCTTCTTCACAGGCATTGTCATTTGCTCATTTTAATGCAACTTCAAGACTATGATATTTCTAATCTGATTTTGTTTGCAGACATGAATGATTGTTTGAAATGTCAACAAGATCAGTATCCAAATCAGAATCGGGATTTATGTCTCTTCAAAGCAGTAGCTTTCTTGATGTATGAAGAAACTTTGGGAATGGTTTTGACCAGTTTTGTTCTTTTCTTTTCTTCCATCACAGCTGTAGTACTTTGGATTTTTATTAAGCATCAGGACACTCCCATCGTCAAAGCCAACAACCGAACTCTCACCTATATTCTCCTTTTTGCTCTCATGTTGTCTTTTCTTTGTTCTTTGCTATTCATTGGCCAACCTTCCAAAGTGATGTGTGTCCTTCGTCAAACTGCCTTTGCCATTATCTTCTCAGTAGCCATTTCTTGTGTTTTGGCCAAAACCATCATTGTGGTTATAGCTTTCCTATCCACCAAGCCAGGTTCCAAGATGAGCAAATGGGTAGGGAAAAGACTAGGCTTCTTCATAGTATGTTGCTGCTCCTGTATTGAGGGTATTATATGTACTGCATGGCTCTCAATGTCTCCCCCATTCCCAGATGTCGACATGAGTTCAATGGCAGAAAAAATAGTTCTGGAATGTAATGAAGGATCCACCTACATGTTCTACTGTGTCTTGGGCTACCTGGGCTTCCTTGCCTTTATTAGCTTCACAGTGGCTTTCCTAGCAAGGAAATTGCCTGATGCTTTCAATGAAGCCAAGTTTATCACCCTCAGTATGTTGGCCTTCTGTAGTGTCTGGTTGTCCTTTATTCCAACATACTTGAGCACCAAGGGAAAATATATGGTTGCTGTGGAGATCTTCTCAATTATAACTTCCAGTGCTGGTTTATTGATTTGTATTTTTTCTCCTAAATGCTACATTCTTATTTTGAGGCCTGATCTCAACAAAAAAGAGCAGCTAAGAAGAAAAAAATAATAATTCAGGAATATAAAACTGCTTAACCTTTCATTTATTTATTTTAAATCTACAATCCTATACTCATGTATTGCTGTTAGGATTGTTGAACTTTTGGGAGTATATATACCTCAGTATGCATGAATAAGAATGTTAGAACTGTTTATTGCCTAATTTGTAAACAAAATGTCAAAAATGGAACTAAATAGAATGCCTTGAAGATTTGAACAGCAACACATATTCAAACATTCCTTGGAACTTGCATTTCTGGAAAGGACACTGCTGGAGTTTGGAATTCCCATGTTTTTCATAGACGTTTCTAGGTTCTGTATAAATTATATTTCATTTCCATACCTGCTTTAAAACCCACAGGAAATCAGAATCTAAGATACATACTGAGTGTAGCTGGTTGATAATATTTTATCTCAATTTGAAATAACAAACCATTAAACTTTGGCACTGAATAATATGACTCTACCTTTCTGTTAGTTCATAAACAACCAGTTCATAAATAGAAAGCAAGTACTTGTTCTCAAAGACTGTAAATCAGGAGTTTAGGTCTTTCTACTGTCTGTCTTTCTGTCTGTGTGTATCCATTATTCTCAGTAAACTGGATTTTTATATAGTAAGTTGTACACATTTTGCTATATAAATCAAGGACACACTGTTATCCTCAGGCCATTGAAAATACTGAAAAGATGGTTGATATTAATTCAAGTGGTTTGACAAAGGGACAAACCAACATCATATGAGTAGGTATTGCTTCAGCCTTGATACTCTTCCAACCTACTGAGTTTGCTGGTTAACTCTTTGAAATATTACTTAAATTGTCTAAGAAATATAAAATAAAATATAAAATAAAATAAAAACTTGGATTAATGCTAAGAAAAGAGGAAGAAATGCTAAGAAGTGGAAGAAAGCAAATAGAATGAACAGTAGAAATGTAAGAATAACAAAATAACAGAGAAAATCAATTTCTTGCTCAATCAGGAGACCCTACACCATTGCAGTCAAATGGTTGTCTAATCTGGATTACCATTAGAAGACCTGAAAGAAGCAGATCATCATGGGAGAATCTATCTTTGTAGTTACTAAGAACTGACAATGACCTGATAGCACAAAATCAATCAAACTAGAAATACACTGATTATTCTTAAAAACCTTTAACTCTAGATTTGTACACCAACTTTTTACCCAGAATTGTCACAAGTCAGAACATAGTAAATTCAAGAGATGATTTATTTGCCATTTTGCCATGTTTAGGCAAACAAAATGGCTCCTCCAGTAATTAAAATGTTTAAATAATTGATTGGCAACAGGCCATTTAGTATTCCTCTTTGCCAGGGACTTCCAAATAAAATTATCTGTAATTTTCAATTATCTCAGAGTAAATCACTTGAATAGGTATGAAATTATACTTCTAGTATGTCTTTAATAAAGAAAATGTAATGTCACTATATCCCAAAAGAGAAACAAAACCTGGCCAAGGTTTTGAAGGGATCAAATAAAGAATCTTTTATTTTAAAGGGATTTTAAAGGGTGGAGATCTATAACAGAGAACAAAAAGGCAACAGCTGATGATGCCTTACCCCATACTAATGAATGATCTCCTGCAGCAGTTTCATATAGATGTTAAACATCTATGAGAGAACATCAAGCCCTGTAAGACCTCCATGTAGCAAAGGATTCAAACTGGACTTCTCCTCCTCTATTAACATAAACTAGAACCAGTCTTAAAGGAAGGAGCACCAGGACAACATGGTTCTACTATCTTCAACTGAAGCCAGTCCAGACGGATACCATGATCAATTGATAACTGCTGAGGTCAAGAAAAGTAAGGATGGATGAACTATCCCCAACCTGTTCCTGTAAAGACCATCTAAGCATGCAATCAATTTTGACTCGGTCCCATATCCAGTCTGAATCCTGACTGAGTGGGGTCTATGTAATTTTTTTCTTCCAAGGTTTTTTTGAAGGTACTGTGCAACCACCTTCTCCACCAATATCCCAAAATGAGAAAGTTAGAAACTGGATGAAAATTGACCAACACCGTTAGATCCAATGATGGAAACTTGAGGAGGGGGCAGACCACAACCTAAGTTTGACCCTAATGAATTAGTCCACTATAGCGGTTAAGCAATTTGATTAGGCTCGGGAAATACCAGATCCTCTCAACCATACATGACTTTGGGCCAGTTATCTTTTCTCATGTCAATCTCTTTGTAATGTGGTTGTTGTGGGGACAAAATAAAAGTTGATAGCTCAGTATACTACAATGAATTTTAAAAAGATAAACATCTACTGTATCAAATGAAAGTGTTGTGATTCAGGGTCAGCCTGTGGGTTCGGCAGTTGGGTCGGACGACTCAGAGGAGGAGGGGGGTGTTGAAGAGCTTGCTGAGGGGGTTGAAGATCTTGCTGATGAGAGCCCTCAGCCAGGCCCCTCCCACCTGGTCACGACGGAGACCCAGCTGTGTGAGCCTGACAGCGTGGATGAAGATGACCCACAGCTGGCCCTGTTCAAGGACGCCCGATGCAGGAGGCAGTCAATCAGGAGTAAACAGAGGAAGGCAATGGGGCACCTCGGAAGGAGGCAGAGAGAAGCCACGCCCTAAACTGTATAAAAGGGGAATGCGTGGGAGGGCTGGTTTGCTCAAGGCAACCGCTTGATTAGTTCCTGTTTCATAGCTCCTGTTTCATGGTTGGTGTCTTGTTTTGCTCTGTTTTATCTTAATAAATTTGGCAGGCTTAATTCCAGCCTCTTGCCGTTTGTAAAGGGGTTGTCCCTGCCTTTTCTGCAGGGCCGGTAGCAGGCTGGTACAGAACAGAAAGAAATACATAGAGGTCATGAGCAATATTACATGTAGCAACATTAGACAGAACCTTTTTATGTTTTCTTTCATTTGACCCTGTATTATGCTTATGCACAGTTTATGCATGCTGTATTTTTTAGCAACTTCTTAAAGAAACTTATGTATTTTCCAGGTATCACATAACAGCTGTGCGATAGTGTGATATCTATAGTATATGTCCATATCTATGCTGAAATGTACTTTTAAAAAGAAAATTTAAACATTCTTGATTTACATTCAAAATCATTATACATATTGCTCTGGTAATCTTTAATGTTACAAATATTAAAATTGCATTAGAATGTTTGGGGAAAATATTAAAATTGTAATATTAAGAAATCTCCAGATTTGTCTGATATGTTAAAATATGCAAGCCAACATATCCAGTGCAATATGATTCTTCCCATACTAATCAATCAAAATAGAACTAGAAGGGACCTTGGAGGTCATCTAGTCCAACCCCCTGCTCAAGCAGGAGACCCAATACAATTTCAGACAAGTGACTGTGCAGTCTATTCTTAAAAACCTCCAGTGTTGAAGTACCCACAACTTCAGAATGCAAGGTGTTCCACTACTTAATTGTTCTTACTGTTAGGAAGTTTCTTCTTAATTTCAGAAGTGTGCAGAAGTAATCAAGGAGAGAAGCAACCTAGAACTAAAAAGAAATTTCCTGGCAGAACAATTAATCAGTGGAATAACTTGCCTCCAGAAGTTGTGAATGCTCCAACACTGGAAGTTTTTATTTTTATTTATTTTTATTTATTTTAATCCCATTTATATCCCGCCCTTCTCCGAAGACTCAGGGCGGCTTACAATTTAAGCACAAATCAATGTGCTTAGCAATAGCCTTCATTCTATGTATATGCCTGCTTATTAGGGCTTTTGCCCCGCCCCCCCCAAGCGGCATTATTACACAGTCAGCTTATTGCCCCCAACAATCTGGGTCCTCATTTTACCTACCTTGGAAGGATGGAAGGCTGAGTCAACCTTGAGCCTGGTGGGACGCGAACCTGCACTAATTGCAGGCAGCTGGTGTTACTTAAGGAGGCATTAGCCCACTGCTCCACCAAGGCTTTAAGAAGCAACTGGACAGCCATTTGTCTGAAATGGTATAGGCATGGCTTTTTTTTTCTCATAGAACGCCCAGAACGGAGTTCCGGCACCTTTTTTGGATGGAACCTTGTAGGGTAGGCAAAGCGGGTTATATGACGTGTGTGAGTTCCGGCACCTTTTTCTTTTACAAAAAAAGCACTGGGTATAGGGTTTCCTGTCTGAGCAGGGAGTCGGACTAGAAGATCTCCAACTCTGTTATTCTATTCTATTTTACAGAAAACTCTCCTCTGTAACTTAGATAAACTAATACTAAAGAAATATCAGTTTTTTATATTTTAATTTCTGTTTTCTTTTTTATTTTATAGAACAATTTATTATAATTTGGTAATATCCTCAATGTAATATATTAATTTAATTAGTTTTACTTCAATGTCTTCTTTCAGTTCCAGGAATATGACTGACCACTTTGAAACAGGTTCAATTATCACCCAGTCACCTGGAAAACAAAAACAAAACAAAATGATTTTTGTTGGAAAATGTCCAATGAGCTTTTTTTATTTACGATTTTCATTTGGTAATTCTTCCTCTATAATTATCCATTTAACCATGATAACATCTGAGCTCCTCGTGGCTCTCAAATGAGTTGAACAGAAGTGAAATACAACAAAATAAAAGGGAATGAGAAAACACAACACAATTTTCCAACCTGGGCCCAAAGATAGTTAGAATTCTGAATTTTGATAATTGTTATTTATGCTGGGACTTGGACTAGCTGAATTAATAAAAGACAGATTTGGGAGAGATGAATTGGCTTAAAGAAAAATTGCTTTGTTTACCATGGTGGTATTTGAAGCATTAATTATAGTGCTTTTACCCCAAGTGGTGTACATGATTCCTAATGCTAAATGCAGCATAAATGAGCCTCTTCCTTTTCTTCACCAACAATATGAACCTGGAGAACTGATTGTTGTAGGCATTTTGTCCAAGATCTACATATTCTATGCAGTGATGGACTTCAGAGAAGCACCATCTAGTAAACTCTTTGACGAAACCTTGTAATTTTATTTGAAACATAGAGACACATACTTTATAATCTTATTTGAGATGGGTTTCCTCATAGGCAGTGAATAACATTCTATATAATGAGAGAAAAAGACTATGCATAATCTATATTTGTGAGCTGTGACTTTCCATCGCAGTAACATTTTGTGGGTCCAAGAAAGATTTCAAAGAAGGGAACGCATCTGTAGTTCTTTCATAATGTCTAGATAATGAATTATGTTTTATTCAATACATACTAATGTTTAATACACTCAGGTTAAACTTCATAGGGTTTTTAAAAAGATGGGGGGCCTTTATTAAATATCTTATTTGTATGCTTCCGTATTTTTACTGTAGTAATGATCAGGATAAAATTGAAAACTAAAGTGACAACTTTAAAGAGTTTGGATAAACTGTGATTTCATGTTAGAATGCAGAAAAATGAACAAGAAAGTAGTTTAAGAAACCACATAAACACTGGGCTGGTATGTGCTTCAACACCATGTATTTCAAATACTTCATGCTCCAAATAGTATTACCAAACAATTTATTTAAGAGGGACAGAAATCATTACTTTAACCAATATATTTGAAGTGTTTAGAATACTGAGCTTGTAAAAACAGGTGAGAAACATCCAGCTGAAGGTGACAATATTTCCCCACATTCATGAACATGAATGCCAATTCTTTAAAAATATATATATGTTACCGTGAACTCTGCTAATTCTCATTTCTTGAACTATGTGAAAGAATATATAATTTTCCTTTCAGAGTGATGACACCAATCTATCAACAATTCTTAGCTTTGCAATTTGCAGTCAAGGAGATCAATGAAAATCCTCACATTTTACCCAATCACACCCTGGGCTTCCATATCTATAACAGCTATTTTAATCCCACGTGGACTTATCGTGCCTCATTAGAACTGTTCTGTACCAAGGAGAGATTCATCCCAAACTACAGGTGTGACATGAAGAAAAGACCAATAGCTGCCATTGGGGGACCAACATCTGCAGTTGGAGATCACATGACCACTATCCTGTCCCTCTATAAGATGCCACAGGTACAATGCCTACATAGGAAAATGATGTTTTTGAAGTCTTTCATCTCTTCCTTCCAGTGGTGCTTGTTTGTCATGGGGTAGAGGTAGGGTGAGAGAATTAGGGAATAAATGGGCCCATTGTATTTTACAAAGTCTTAAACTTTATTTTGCTTGATTTAATTAGTTATATATTAATAGGTTTATTTAGGCCTAGTTTATTTTTATTGTAAATTGTATACCAGTTTCATATACCACCATTCTTTTAGGGTTAGAGATGCTTAGGCTTCTAATAATCTACCTTAATTGATATTGCTTGATTTTTATCTCTATTTAAATTTCAAGGTTGACTCAGCCTTCCATCCTTCCGAGGTAGGTAAAATGAGGACCCAGATTGTTGGGGGCAATTAAGCTGACTTTGTAATAATGCCGCTTGGGGTGTGTGTGAAAGCCCTAATAAGCAGGGATATACATAGAATGAAGGCTACTGCTAAGCTTGTAAGCCGCCCTGAGTCTTCGGAGAAGGGCGGGATATAAATGGAAATATATATATATATATATATATAGGGGACGCGGTGGCTCAGTGGGTTAGGACGCTGAGCTTGTCGATCGGAAGGTTGGCAGTTTGGCGGGTCGAATCCCGAGTGCCGCGTAACAGAGTGAGCGCCTGTTACTCGCCCCAGCTTCTGCCAACCTAGCAGTTTGAAAGCACGTCAAAATGCAAGTAGAAAAATAGGGACCACTACGGTGGAAAGGTAACAGCGTTCCGTGCGCCTTTGGCGTCTAGTCATGCCGGCCACATGACCACGGAGACGTCCTCGGAGAAGCGCTGGCTCTTCGGCTTTGAAACGGAGATGAGCACCGGCCCCTAGAGTCGGAAACGACTAGCACGCATGTGCGGGGGAACCTTTACCTTACCTTTACTATATATATATATATATATATATATATATATATATATATATATATATATATACACAAATTGTGGAGTCACAGTATTAATATTATTTTTTTTAAAATAACACTAACAGCAGCAGCAGCAATAACAACAACGATAATAATTATAATTATAACTATAATATAGTTGGAAGGGACCTTGGAGGTCTTCTAGTCCAGCCCCCTGCTGAGGCAGGAAACCCTATACCATTTCAGACAAATGGTTGCCCAGTCTCTTACATCCTTTCTCTTACATGCTGTTTAAAACAGGAAAAATAGAAAGAAAAATGGGAAATGAAATGGAGAAGAAAAATATATTTTGTAAACTGAATTGTAGAGAAAGAAACCAATTAAAATTTACACAGTATTCTCGTACCCCTGGATAGTATCTTCTTAGATGATAAAAATAAATACACTAGACCCAAAGCTGCAAACTAATAGTCCACAGAGCCTGTTGAATATATTTTATTATCTCTGAAGATTTTTTTTTCAACATCTATCTTATTTAAAATTAGAGATTGTAATGTAAGTTCTGCTTTATTAATAAGATGCAAATATAGCTGTTCCCTGACATGCAAGGATGATCTGATGAAAACATTACCCACTGGATCAATTTCACCAAAGCAGATCTACTTACGTTCCGGTGTCTACCAATTGTTCCAATGTGTAATTAAATTCTACCTGTCTTCTGCTCATTTATTTCTATGGAAAATTAGATAATTCATAACTTTTCAGTTACTTCCCTTATTATTTCCAATTTCACATGTAAAGTATTGCTGCAATAGAAGCTCAAACTCACAATTAATTTTTAATTTCTAATTCCTGGGCTTTTGTTTTTTCTAACCTTTTCTTTTCCCTATTAAATGGAATATGATTTTTCCTCAAACCCCTTTTCCATCTTTCTTCAGTTCATCTATGGCTCAACTCCAGAGAAAAATGAAAAAGCACAGGTTGTTCTATACCAACAGATGTTCCCAAATGTGCACCATGAATATAATGGAATTCTTCAATTGATGCTCCACTTCCAGTGGACTTGGATTGGGATGTTGTATACAAATAGTGAGAATGGTGAAAGATTTGTACGAGATGTTGTACCACTGTTTTCCCTGAGTGGTATTTGTTTTGCTTTCTTGAAAACTTTGCCAGCCATTACTTATTCTAATAATATTTTCTCTTCTGTGGAAGCTGGGATTGAAACATTCAACTTTATTATGAGAGGCTCTGCTAATGTAGTGTTAATCCATGGTGAAGCTGAAGATATGATTATTTTGAGGATAATGCCCACCATATCCGAAGTGGAAGAGGTATCATTATTGGCAAACGTTAAAGTGTGGGTGCTGACAGCTCATATGCATTTCACATCACTTCCTTTCCAAAGGAATGATGACATAGACTTTCTCCATGGTGCTTTCTTCTTTGAAATTCACTCAAGGGAGGTTTCAGGATTCCAGGAATTTCTTCAGATGAGAAAGCCTAACATGAAAAAAGAAGATACCATTATCAAGCTCTTCTGGAAAAATGCATTTGAATGTGCATTCTCCAATTCCATGAATGGGGAGAAAGATGCAGCCATCTGCACTGGTGAAGAAAAACTGGAAAATCTTCCTTCATCTGTATTTGAAATGGGCATGACTAGCCATAGCTACAGTGTCTACAATGCTGTCTTTGCAGTGGCACATGCTTTGCAAGACATCCTAACTTCCATATTCAGATACCAAGCTGGAGATTGTGAAGCCAAGCTCAACCTTCTGAAACAACATCCATGGAAGGTAAAGTTCTAAGCAGAGAAACTGTAAGTTGCAGAGGGCTGATCATATTTGAAGGTAAACTAATGTAACCTAGATTGGGGAGGATGCTATTCTACTAAGACTTTCTAGAGTCTAGATATGAACATTTATCTAGACATAGGATTCTCTCTAATTATAACTTTAAAATTATGTATTTTAGTATGAGAGATATGGGATATGTTCTTGATTATTTATTTCATTCCACCTTATAGAACAAAAATAGATAAGAACTCTCCACCTAGGTGAAATGTGTCATAGTTCTAATTACTAAAATATCAAAGCTCCAAGCACTTGTCCAATTCCAAATTGTTGAAAATGAAATCAATTTTTTTTTAAGAAAAAGATGAATTTTACTTAGTGCTAGAATGAAAGTGAAATATCTATTTATCTTTAGCTGATCACAAATAGTTAAGCAAGGTCTTGTAATTTATTGGATAGGAAACCTCCAGGAAAAACAAGTATATGTTTATTGAAAACTTCAAAAACACCTTCTTTATCTATTAATTTAATTGTTTATATGATATCACATCATTGCCAATTTTTACCCACATTGTAGACAGATTTTCTCTAAGACAAATTATTCTAATTATCCCTTTCAGATCTTCTATTGGTGCACCCATTGCCACTATAACTGAGTGCATCTGGTCTTACTATTCTTTTCTTTATTTTCACCTTTCTCAGGATTAACACCTCTAGGAAGCAAGATCTCCATATTAACTTCTACATTACAGATATTCTCCTTAGTCAAACGTGTTTGAAAAATGCATCCACTAATCATTTAAACATAGTGGACAATCACTTAAATATGATCCAGTTGTGTGTGGCAGCAGCCAAAAAAAGCTAATGCAATCCTTGATTGCATAAACAGAAGCATAGAATCAACATCATGTTTTTGTTGTTTTTTTAATTGAATTTTTATACCGCCCTTCTCCCGAAGGACTCAGGGCGGTGAACAGGGCATATAAATAGAAATACAAAAGTTAAAAAGTATTAAATTATTGCCCAAATTAAAACAATCAAAATATAAAAAACATTAAAACCCAACATTCCCCCATCAGGCCAGGCCAGCTTGTTCGAATAAATGGGTCTTTAACTCGCGCCGGAAGGAGCGAAGATCCGGTGCCATCCGGAGCTCAACCGGCAGTTGATGCCATAAAGCCGGGGCACCCACAGAGAAGGCCCTCCCCCTGGGGGCCACCAGCCGGCATTCTCTGACCGGAGGCAGCCTGAGGAGGCCCTCTCTGTGGGAACGCACAGGGCGGAGGGGAGTCGATGCCGGCAGCAGGTGGTCCCCGAGGTATTCCAGACCCATGCCATGTAAGGACTTAAAAACCATCACCAAGACCTTGAACCTCACCCGGAAGACAACTGGTAACCAATGCAGCTCGCGGAGCAAAGGTGTAACATGGGAGTACCGGGAAACTCCCAAGACAACTCTCGCGGCCGCATTCTGTACCAGTTGGAGCCTCCGAGTGGTCTTCAAGGGAAGCCCCATGTAAAGAGCATTGCAATAGTCAAGATGAGAGGTCACGAGCGCATGAGTGACCGTACACAGGGCATCCCGGTCCAGATAGGGCCGCAACTGACGCACCAGGCGAACCTGAGCGAAAGCCCCCCTAGTCACGGCTACTATGTGATCTTCTAGGGTAAGCCGTGAATCTAGGAGGACTCCCAAGTTGCGAGCCCTATCCACGGGGGGTAAAAACTCACCCCCCATAGAAAGCGATGGAACATTTTGAATGTCCCGGGATGCCAGAATGTACAGCCACTCAGTCTTGTCAGGGTTGAGCTGAAGTCTGTTCCTCCCCATCCAGACCCGAACCGCCTCCAGGCAATGGGATATCACAGCGAGGGCATCACTGGGGTGGTTTGGGGTCGAAATAAAAAGTTGGGTATCATCGGCATATTGATGATACCCAACTCCAAAACCACGAATGATCTCACCCAGCGGTGAGCAAGGAACATTATTCTTAATGGAATGGAATTTCGACTATACTGTTTTGTCTTCTTTCTTAAATTTAGCTCAACCAGCTTGTAAGAAGGGTGTCTTTCAATAACACTGCTGGGGAGAAAGTTTCCTTCAGTCAGAATGGAGAGTTAGAGGTTGGATTTGATATTATGAACTGGATTGTATTTCCAAACCAGTCTTTTGTGAGAGTCAGAATTGGAAGGATCAATGGCATGGGTTCTCAAGAAATAATGTTTTCTTCTCCTGATGAATCTATTGTGTGGCCCAGGAGATTTAATCAGGTATGGTCCAATTATATTTTAGATTACTTTCCATAATTATTCTATTTTAGAAATATTTACACATCCAACATCCCATTTTTCCAATTCCATTCAGAAATAAAACCCTGCATGGCTTTTTTCTGCTCCCATATATTGTCCAGGCCACGAGGAAGGAAAAATATGGGGACATATGCAAGATGGTTTGGGATTCCATAAGTCATATGCATCTGTTATAATAATTCTAATTTGTATTTATTGTGCAAAGACTGAATAGTCTTTGCACAATAAACATTTGGAATAAGATAAAATGGTTTAACAGATAAAATAATTTCACAATAGTACACAAAGTGGTAACAAATAATAGAAGTCTCACTAGGAGTTCATCGATATTCATTTGCATCTGTATATATATAGTAAAGGTAAAGGTTCCCGCACACATGCATGCTAGTCATTTCCAACTCTAGGGGGGGGGTGCTCATCTCCATTTCAAAGCCGAAGAGCCAGCACTTGTCCGAGGACATCTCCGTGGTCATGTGGCCGGCATGACTAGATGCCAAAGGCGCACAGAATGCTGTTACCTTCCCACCATAGTGGTCCCTATTTTTCTACTTGCATTTTTACGTGCTTTCGAACTGCTAGGTTGGCAGAAGCTGGGACGAGTAAAAGGCACTCTGTTCCGCGGCACTCGGGATTCGACCCGCCAAACCGCTGACCTTCTGATCAACAAGCTCAGCATCCTAAACCAGCAGGAGCTATTTTAGATTGTGCCAGTATAAAATGTTGTAGATTCAAAAGATGGAGCACAGTGCTCACACCTTATTACCAGCCAGGATCACTGAGTTCCAGTGTTCATAGGAGAAACAGGAACAGGAACAAGAACAAGAGCAAAAACAAAAGAAAGGGAAGGACTTTGATAGGAGTTATGACTTGGGGAGTAGGGAATTCTGGGCTCTGATTTGCTGGTAGTTATCTAGAGCCACAGAGGATGGATCAAATAATTTTTACTTGATGGGAGGAGGAAAGCTCACACTATTGCTAAGGAGATAGCAGTGTTTGGAAATTGTCTTTTCCGCCCATGTTAATGAGTGATGGGAGATCAGGTGCATGCTTGTTATCTAGAACTAGATTACAGGGGTGTCAAACTGCTTGCCCATGGCCTGGTTGCATCATACAGAGACCGCACCCACCCCAACTCTGGCAATGTGAAAAAAGTCGCAATACGTCAAGACACATCACATGACATGGCGAGTTTGACACCTATGAATTAGAATGTCTGTGAATTTTTACCCAGCTACACTATTGCAGTTTCTTTAATGGGTCTGCTGCTGAGTACTTGCAAAGGCTGATTCCACATTATCTTTTGTTGGGTTTAGTCCTCATGAGTCATACTTCTTTTCTTCTGGCCTGACCAGATTAAGAAGGCTTAGTTTTAGGACAGAGATAGTCACTTCATATCTGATGGGATTATGTAAATGAGGGAGGGAAGTTAAACATGAACCTGATCTTGTTTCTGAAGTTCTGGGAGGGACCCTCCATTTCTGTTTTGCCCAAGAGAGTGTAACAAATCAATATGCAAATAAGTAATAAAACTACAATCTTGCCACTCAAAAGCATTCTCTCTTTTCATAATGGATAGGTCCAGCCACTTGCTCTGTGTAATAGCAAGTGCCATTCAGGATACTTTAAGAAAAGGATAGAATCAAAGCCATTTTGCTGCTATGATTGTCTTCAGTGTCCTGATGGAAAGATTGCTAACAAGGAAGGTAAGACATATGCAGAAAGCTGAAGGATCTACTGACATCGACAATCACAGACATATCTTCTCTTAGAATTTAAGAATAGATGCTGGTCATGATGTTTTAATTCACCGAGGAATATCACAGTATTAAAAATGGGGGGGAAAGAAGAAGAACCCCATTGGGTTGTCTGAGTTTGCTTGTCTTGTTGTAGATGTTTTATTACCATCATCAATGCATGGGGAAATTACAAAACAAATAAAAACAGCCAGCAAACTACATGCTTCCATGGAGTGATGATCTTATGCAGCCCAATAATGAAATGATTGCAGGAACAACATCAAGCTCAGAGAACCACAAGAATCCAAATATATGTACAGCTAAAATAGGGACTGCACTTAAGCTGAACTACAAAAAATCACAGAGACAAAGGCCAGAAAAATGATGGCAATGAATCATGTTTCATGCATGCTGTGATGTAGACTGATTCTACTTACCAAGGAAAATAGGTAAGCATGCAACAGCAAATCTACCAGACGTGTGAAGAAGAAAAAAGAACATTGGGAGAATATCTGAGGTATAGTGAAGAAGATACATTGAAGCTAGTCTGCCAGCTTTATTCAGAATAGCTTACATCCTCCAATGACTCCTTTAACTCCATCAGATATTATCATCTGCCTATCCTGTGTTCTTGTGAAGGACTCAATAGGTGGATGAAAATGCCAAAATCAGTCTAAACATCTGCCTATCCAACTGTGTAGCAAACCTTAATATAAATAACATCTCCCTATTCCAGGTCCATGGGAAGTACTCAATAGATGGACAAAAATGTCAAATCCTATCAAAATATGTGGCTGAGTATGCAACCAGCAATAATAATTTCAAATGCAAATTAAAATAAAAGCAGAATTCACACTGGATTTCTTGGTTTCTTTATATTATTTGAGCTTCTGAAATCTTAAATAGTGAAATCAATCTTAATGTTGTGATTCTTACATTGTGATGCCATGAAGAGTTGTTAATGTGTCTTTGAAAATTAAATGAACAGTGCTGTAAAATATTTCATATTTATTTGCAGTAGAAATAATTCAAAGATCTACCTCCATGACCCCCAGTTTTTAATTAGTGAATTTTGTATGTGATTTTCAACAGTGCAAATGAGATTTCAGGCTAAAAAGCCATGCAGGAATAATATTTACAAATTACTAATTCAAATTCCAGTTAAAAATACTACAAGTTCACAAACCTCCCCATTATGAAGACTTTTTAATATGCATAAACCAAATATAATAATGTTGATTGGTTATAAAGAAATATTTTCAGAGTCATCCTGGATTTTCATTTACTTGAAATGCAATATATGTCATGCCTTATTAGCCTTTACTGAATTTAGATGCATGTGCAAATTATAGAAATTTGTTTGGTTTTCAGATTCTAAGTCAAAACAATTATTATTTACCTGTTAGTTTCTTATTTAAGTAGTGAATGGGATTTCGGAACTATCCTGTTTCTAAACTAATGTTTGTTTTTTTTCTCATAGATATGGATGACTGTTTCCATTGTTCAGAAGATCAGTACCCAAACAATAGCCAAGATCTGTGTCTCCCCAAACCATTAACATTCTTGATGTACAAAGAAATTTTGGGTACCATTTTAGCCAGCTTTGCTATTTTCTGTTCTTTCATTACAATTGTAGTCCTCTGGATTTTTATTAATCATCAGGATACCTCTCTTGTTAAAGCCAATAACAGGAACCTGACCTATGTTCTCCTGTTTGCTCTTTTGTTATCTTTTCTTTGTACTTTGCTATTTATTGGCCAACCATCCAAGGTGACATGCATTTTTCGTCAAACTGCTTTTGGAATTGTTTTCTCAGTGGTCATTTCTTGTGTTTTAGCCAAAACTGTCATTGTGGTTCTGGCTTTTATGGCCACGAAGCCTGGGACCAAGATCACCAAGTGGGTAGGGAAAAAACTTGCCATGTCTGTAGTATTTGGCTGCTCCTTTGTTCAAGGGATTATATGCACTGTGTGGCTGATAACATCTCCCCCATTCCCTGATGCTAACATGAGTTCAATGGCAGAAGAAATAGTTCTGGAATGCAATGAAGGATCCAACTACATGTTCTACTGTGTCTTGGGCTACATGGGTTTCCTTGCCTTTATTAGCTTCATAGTGGCTTTCCTAGCAAGGAAATTGCCTGATGCTTTCAATGAAGCCAAGTTTATCACTTTCAGCATGTTGATCTTCTGCAGTGTCTGGTTGTCCTTTGTTCCAACATACTTGAGCACCAAGGGAAAATATATGGTTGCTGTGGAGATTTTCTCTATTATAACCTCCAGTGTTGGTATATTGATTTGCATCTTTTTCCCCAAATGTTTTGTCATTATATGGAGACCTGACTTAAATAAGAAAGAAAAGCTAAGCATAAAAAATCATTAGAATGAATGAATGTGTCAGAATCCATTGATATCACATTCATACATGTATGGTTAAAATATTGTGCCTACTGGGATTCTGCCATACTGGTAGAAGGAGGGGGGATTGTTTATTCAGTCTATCTGTAGCTGCTTTCAAAGAACCTTTGATCTGGGGTAACAAAGGGGGGGAAGTGATCTGTCTGTTGGGGCTGTAGGAAGAAGGCAATCAACAAAGGAATGCACGAAGTTCCTTTCTTCCCAGGGAAGGACCTGACAACCAAATTGATGGGATCCTAACCAAATGGAGTTTTGAGGGGAGTGGGTTGAACCGGGAATGCTTATATAGATTTGAAATGTGACTCAAGACCAGATACTGTCTCATATCTCCACAACCAATCTTATTCTTAGTAAAAAATTTCCTTTTGGACAACTCGGCTCCAAGAGTCCTTATTTCCTAAGATGTGAATTGGGGTGGGTCCTGACAGAATGAACCTTTATTGTCAAAGTACAACCACGTATACATTGAGATTGGCTGAGCCTCCCTTTGTGCCCTCCCCCCAACTCAGAGTGACAACAAACCCTCCATCTTGTTACACCATGTGAGCTAATTGCACAACACACTGGCCTCGCAAGTCAGTCATACATAAAATTATAAACCTGGATGAACTTTAATTCTTTTGAATTAGTCAATAGTGCTTTAACTGTGCATTGAGGTGTGTGTGCATGTGTGTATATATGCATGTATATTTTAAGGCCATCTACAGGCAGTAGCCACAGCAGTGGCAGCTCATATTTGTGTAAATGTTTTGGCTTGCTAACAAAGAATAAAGGGAGACTGATATGATCATTTCAAGCTTAGGAAAGCCAATAAGGGAGCTGATTTTTTTTTTTTTTTGCAAAAAAAAAGGTGCCGGAACATCATTCTGAGCATTCTAAGAGAAAAAAAGCCCTGCATATTTCACTATGTGTTGGATAACTCCAGAGCTTTTTTTCTCATAGAACGCTCAGAACGGCGTTCCGACACACACAAAAAAGCTCCCTCTGAAAGCCTATTGCAGGGCTAGGCAATCTTGGCCTTTTTTTATGACTCATGGACTTCAACTACCAGAAATCCTGAGCCAGCCATGCTGAGGGGAAAGGGAGAGGTTTCCAAGCTGAGCCATGCTGGCTGAGGAATTCTGGGAGTTGAAGTCCATGAGTCATAAAATAGCCTGCACTAGAGGAGGACATTAAAATTATTTACAGGGTTACTTCTTTAGGAACTAAACTTTTAGAATCAAAAACAGCTAATTCAAAAAAGCCAACAGGAAAGAACCTCACATTTTTCATCTGCTTCTGTCTTTTGGAAGGTAAATTTAGATAAAAAAAATAATCTATTTCCTATATTAACATCTCTGCAATGAAATCAATAAAGGTAACAGGAAAGAAATGAGAAACATTTTTCTTAATGTAATATGTCTAATTTAGCTGATGCTAGAAAAAAATAGTATCTTTTGTACATACTCTTGAAAACTATTTTAAATCTAGCCATCTATTACCACTAAACCACTTTAAATTAAACAATTCTTAAGAATGAAATATTCTTAATTTGGACTTTACTTTTACTGTTTGGACTGTTGTGTGTTTTGAAAAATAGAGTATTTAGAATCTAGTTATGTTGCACTTCAGTCTTTAAATAATTAACCTAATATATACATAACAATATATGATGTTTTCCATGGTGAGCTTAACGTCAATAACAACATTTATTAAAAAGGCTAAAATAATTTCTGGTGGTATTATCTGTACATTAAAATTTTGTTTAGTCACAGTCTTTCACTTTTCACATTCTGGAAAAGCAGTGGTCATGTATCCTAGCAAAAGTTGTTACATATGTGCATAAGCATAGTCAGTAGCCTATGCCTTTTTAAAAATATCAAACATGCAAAGAAACAAAAATAAGTCCAAAATATCTCTATTACATCTAGAAATGCCAACTTTGCAACTAATATTTCTCATCCATAAGTATGGCACCCTAAGGATACCTGCATACATGCAAATGCTTCTCTGGGATCAGTAACGCAGCAGGGATTGCTTTTTCCTTCCAGTAACAGATTGCTGGTTGACGCCAGAATTGTCACAAGTCAGAAGAAATAGTAAATTTAAGAGATGATTTATTTGCCATTTTGCCATGTTTAGGCAAACAAAATGGCTCCTCCAGTAATTAAAATGTTTAAATAATTGATTGGCAACAGGCCATTTAGTATTCCTCTTTGCCAGGGACTTCCAAATAAAATTATCTGTAATTTTCAATTATCTCAGAGTAAATCACTTGAATAGGTATGAAATTATACTTCTAGTATGTCTTTAATAAAAAAAAATGTAATGTCACTATAACCCAAGAGAGAAACAAAACCTGGCCAAGGTTTTGAAGGGATCAAATAAAGAATCTTTTATTTTAAAGGGATTTTAAAGGGTGGAGATCTATAACAGGGAACAAAAAGGCAACAGCTGATGATGCCTTACCCCATACTAATGAATGGTCTCCTGCAGCAGTTTCACATAGATGTTAAACATCTATGAGAGAACATCAAGCCCCGTAAGACCTCCATGTAGCAAAGGATTCAAACTGGACTTCTCCTCCTCTATTAACATAAACTAGAACCAGTCTTAAAGGAAGGATCACCAGCACAACATGGTTCTACTATCTTCAACTGAAGCCAGTCCAGATGGATACCATGATCAATTGATAACTGCTGAGGTCAAGAAAAGTAAGGATGGATGAACTATCCCCAACCTGCTCCTGTAAAGACCATCTAAGCATGCAATCAATTTTGACTTGGTCCCATATCCAGTCTCAATCCTGACTGAGTGGGGTCTATGTAATTTGTTTCTTCCAAGGTTTTTTGAAGGTACTGTGCAACCAATATCCACCAATATCCCAAAATGAGAAAGTTAGATCCAATGATGGAAACCTGAGGAGGGGGCAGACCACAACCTAAGTTTGACCCTAATGAATTAGTCCACTATAGCGGTTAAGCAATTTGATTAGGCTCGGGAGATACCAGATCCTCTCAACCGGCACCTTTTTTGGATGGAACCTTGTAGGGTAGGCAAAGCGGGTTATATGACGTGTGTGAGTTCCGGCACCTTTTTCTTTTACAAAAAAAGCACCGGGTATAGGGTTTCCTGTCTGAGCAGGGAGTCGGACTAGAAGATCTCCAGGGTCCCTTCCAACTCTGTTATTCTATTCTATTTTACAGAAAACTCTCCTCTGTAACTTAGATAAACTAATACTAAAGAAATACCAGTTTTTTATATTTTAAGTTCTGTTTTCTTTCTTATTTTATAGAACAATTTATTATAATTTGGTAATATCCTCAATGTAATATATTAATTTGATTAATTTTACTTCAATGTCTTCTTTCAGTTCCAGGAATATGACTGACCACATTGAAACAGGTTCAATTATCACCCAGTCACCTGGAAAACAAAAACAAAACAAAATGATTTTTGTTGGAAAATGTCCAATGAGCTTTTTTTATTTACGATTTTCATTTGGTAATTCTTCCTCTATAATTATCCATTTAACCATGATAACATCTGAGCTCCTCGTGGCTCTCAAATGAGTTGAACAGAAGTGAAACACAACAAAATAAAAGGGAATGAGAAAACACAACACAATTTTCCAACCTGGGCCCAAAGATAGTTAGAATTCTGAATTTTGATAATTGTTATTTACGCTGGGACTTGGACTAGCTGAATTAATAAAAGACAGATTTGGGAGAGATGAATTGGCTTAAAGAAAAATTGCTTCGTTTACCATGGTGGTATTTGAAGCATTAATTATAGCGCTTTTACCCCAAGTGGTGTACATGATTCCTAATGCTAAATGCAGCATAAATGAGCCTCTTCCTTTTCTTCACCAACAGTATGAACCTGGAGAACTGATTGTTGTAGGCATTTTGTCCAAGATCTACATATTCTATGCAGTGATGGACTTCAGAGAAGCACCGTCTAGTAAACTCTTTGACGAAACCTTGTAATTTTATTTGAAACACAGAGACACATACTTTATAATCTTATTTGAGATGGGTTTCCTCATAGGCAGTGAATAACATTCTATATAATGAGAGAAAAAGATAATGCATAATCTATATTCATTGAGCTGTGACTTTCCATCGCAGTAACATTTTGTGGGTCCAAGAAAGATTTCAAAGAAGGGAACACTTCTGTAGTTCTTTCATAATGTCTAGATAATGAATTATGTTTTATTCAATACATAGTAATGTTTAATACACTCAGGTTAAACTGCATAGGGTTTTTAAAAAGATGGGGGCCTTTATCAAATATCTTATTTGTATGCTTCCGTATTTTTACTGTAGTAATGATCAGGATAAAATTGAAAACTAAAGTGACAACATTAAAGAGTTTGGATAAATTGTGATTTCATGTTAAAATGCAGAAAAATGAACAAGAAAGTATTTTAAGAAACCACATAAACACTGGGCTGGTATGTGCTTCAACACCATGTATTTCAAATACTTCATGCTCCAAATAGTATTACCAAACAATTTATTTAAGAGGGACAGAAATCATTACTTTAACCAATATATTTGAAGTGTTTAGAATACTGAGCTTGTAAAAACAGGTGAGAAACATCCAGCTGAAGGTGACAATATTTCCCCACATTCATGAACATGAATGCCAATTCTTTAAAACATATATATATATGTTACCGTGAACTCTGCTAATTCTCATTTCTTGAACTATGTGAAAGAATATATAATTTTCCTTTCAGAGTGATGACACCAATCTATCAACAATTCTTAGCTTTGCAATTTGCAGTCAAGGAGATCAATGAAAATCCTCACATTTTACCCAATCACACCCTGGGCTTCCATATCTATAACAGCTATTTTAATCCCATGTGGACTTATCGTGCCTCATTAGAACTGTTCTGTACCAAGGAGAGATTCATCCCAAACTACAGGTGTGACATGAAGAAAAGACCAATAGCTGCCATTGGGGGACCAACATCTGCAGTTGGAGATCACATGACCACTATCCTGTCCCTCTATAAGATGCCACAGGTACAATGCCTACATAGGAAAATGATGTTTTTGAAATCTTTCATCTCTTCCTTCCAGTGGTGTTTGTTTGTCCTGGGGTAGAGGTAGGGTGAGAGAATTAGGGAATAAATGGTCCCATTGTATTTTACAAAGTCTTAAACTTTATTTTGCTTGATTTAATTAGTTATATATTAATAGGTTTATTTATGCCTAGTTTATCTATTTTTATTGTAAATTGTTTACCTGTTTCATATACCACCATTCTTTTAGGGTTAGAGATGCTTAGACTTCTAATAATCTACCTTAATTGATATTGCTTGACTTTTATCTCTATTTAAATTTCAAGGGTTATTTTATATACACAAATTGTGGAGTCACAGTATTAATATTATTTTTTTAAATAACACTAACACCACCACCGGCAGCAGCAATAACAACAACAATAATAATTATAATTATAACTATAATATAGTTGGAAGGGACCTTGGAGGTCTTCTAGTCCAACCCCCTGCTCAGGCAGGAAACCCTATACCATTTCAGACAAATGGTTGTCCAGTCTCTTACATCCTTTCTCTTACACGCTGTTTAAAACAGGAAAAATAGAAAGAAAAATGGGAAATGAAATGGAGAAGAAAAATATATTTTGTAAACTGAATTGTAGAGAAAGAAACCAATTAAAATTTACATGGTATTCTCGTACCCCTGGATAGTATCTTCTTAGATGATAAAAATAAATACACTAGACCCAAAGCTGCAAACTAATAGTCCACAGAGCCTGTTGAGTATATTTTATTATCCCTGAAGATTTTTTTCAACATGTATCATATTTAAAATTAGAGATTGCAATGTAAATTCTGCTTTATTAATAAGATGCAGATATAGCTGTTCCCTGAAATGCAAGGATGATCTGATGGAAACATTACCCACTGGATCAATTTCACCAAAGCAGATCTACTTACGTTCCAGTGTCTACCAATTGTTCCAATGTGTAATTAAATTCTACCTATCTTCTGCTCATTTATTTCTATGGAAAATTAGATAATTCATAACTTTTCAGTTACTTCCCTTATTATTTCCAATTTCACATGTAAAGTATTGCTGCAATAGAAGCTCAAACTCACAATTAATTCTTAATTTCTAATTCCTGGGCTTTTGTTTTTTCTAACCTTTTCTTTTCCCTATTAAATGGAATATGATTTTTCCTCAAACCCCTTTTCCATCTTTCTTCAGTTCATCTATGGCTCAACTCCAGAGATAAATGAAAAAGCACAGGTTGTTCTATACCAACAGATGTTCCCAAATGTGCACCATGAATATAATGGAATTCTTCAATTGATGCTCCACTTCCAGTGGACTTGGATTGGGATGTTGTATTCAAATAGTGAGAATGGTGAAAGATTTGTACGAGATGTTGTACCACTGTTTTCCCTGAGTGGTATTTGTTTTGCTTTCTTGAAAACTTTGCCAGCCATTACTTATTCTAATAATATTTTCTCTTCTGTGGAAGCTGGGATTGAAACATTCAACTTTATTTTGAGAGGCTCTGCTAATGTAGTGTTAATCCATGGTGAAGCTGAAGATATGATTATTTTGAGGATAATGCCCACCATATCCGAAGTGGAAGAGGTATCATTATTGGCAAACGTTAAAGTGTGGGTGCTGACAGCTCATATGCATTTCACATCACTTCCTTTCCAAAGGAATGATGACATAGACTTTCTCCATGGTGCTTTCTTCTTTGAAATTCACTCAAGGGAGGTTTTAGGATTCCAGGAATTTCTTCAGACGAGAAAGCCTAACATGAAAAAAGAAGATACCATTATCAAGCTCTTCTGGAAAAATGCATTTGAATGTGCATTCTCCAATTCCATGAATGGGGAGAAAGATGCAGCCATCTGCACTGGTGAAGAAAAACTGGAAAATCTTCCTTCATCTGTATTTGAAATGGGCATGACTAGCCATAGCTACAGTGTCTACAATGCTGTCTTTGCAGTGGCACATGCTTTGCAAGACATCCTAACTTCCATATTCAGATACCAAGCTGGAGATTGTGAAGCCAAGCTCAACCTTCTGAAACAACATCCATGGAAGGTAAAGTTCTAAGCAGAGAAACTGTAAGTTGCAGAGGGCTGATCATATTTGAAGGTAAACTAATGTAACCTAGATTGGGGAGGATGCTATTCTACTAAGACTTTCTAGAGTCTAGATATGAACATTTATCTAGACATATGATTCTCTCTAATTATAACTTTAAAATTATGTATTTTAGTATGAGAGATATGGGATATGTTCTTGATTATTTATTTCATTCCACCTTATAGAACAAAAATAGATAAGAACTCTCCACCTAGGTGAAATGTGTCATAGTTCTAATTACTAAAATATCAAAACTCCAAGCACTTGTCCAATTCCAAATTGTTGAAAATGAAATCAGTTTTTTTTAAAGAAAAAGATGAATTTTACTTAGTGCTAGAATGAAAGTGAAATATCTATTTATCTTTAGCTGATCACAAATAGTTAAGGAAGGTCTTGTAATTTATTGGATAGGAAACCTCCAGGAAAAACAAGTATATATTTATTGAATACTTCAAAAACAGCTTCTTTATCTATTAATTTAACTGATTATATGATATCACATCATTGTCAATTTTTACCCACATTGTAGACAGATTTTCTCTAAGACAAATTATTCTAATTATCCATTTCAGATCTTCTACTGGTGCACCCATTGCCACTATAACTGAGTGCATCTGGTCTTACTATTCTTTTCTTTATTTTCACCTTTCTCAGGATTAACACCTCTAGGAAGCAAGATCTCCATGTGATATATATTAACTTCTACATTACAAATATTCTCGTTAGTCAAACGTGTTTGAAAAATGTATCCACTAATCATTTAAACATAGTGGACAATCACTTAAATATGATCCAGTTGTGTGTGGCAGCAGCCAAAAAAGCTAATGCAATCCTTGATTGCATAAACAGAGGCATAGAATCAACATCATGTGAGCTATTAGTACCATTTTATATAACCTTAGTAAGGCCACATCTGGAATATTGCCCATTTTTGGTTGCCACATTACAAAAAAGATGTTGAGACTTTGGAAAAAGTGCAGATAAGAGCAACTAAGATGATTTAGGGTCTGGAGACTAAAACATATGAAGAATGGTTGCAGGAATTGGGTATGGTTAGTCTGGAGGAAAAAAAGGACTAAGGTGACATGATAGCACTATTCCAGTATTTGAGAGGCTGCCACAAAGAAGTGCTTTTCCAAAGCACCAGAGCACAGGACAAAAAACAATGTATGGAAACTAATTGAGAAGAAAAGCAACCTGGAACTAAGAAGAAACTTCCTGACCGTGAGAACAATTAACCAGTGGAACATCTTGCCTTCAGAAGTGGGTACTTCATCACTGGAGGTTTTTATGAAGAGTCTGGACAGCCACTTGTCTGACATGATATAGGGTCTCCTGCTTGGACTAGAAGACCTTCAAGGTCCCTTCCAGTTCTATTCTGATTCTAATTATTTTATTTTCATTTGACATAAATTAGAATCAGATATGTTTTATTCTGTTTGTGTCTTTTGTTTTTCATAGACTTAGTACTTTTATTAAATTGTGCTGCTTTGTAGGTTTTGTTGTGTTTGAACAATGTTGTCTTCTACACCTCTTAAACCTCTTAAAAAGAGTTCATTCTCTGCATTCTCCAAAGAGGAAGGAACATTATTCTTAATGGAATGGAATTTCGACTATACTCTTTTGTCTTCTTTCTTAAATTTAGCTCAACCAGCTTGTAAGAAGGGTGTCTTTCAATAACACTGCTGGGGAGAAAGTTTCCTTCAGTCAGAATGGAGAGTTAGAGGTTGGATTTGATATTATGAACTGGATTGTATTTCCAAACCAGTCTTTTGTGAGAGTCAGAATTGGAAGGATCAATGGCATGGGTTCTCAAGAAATAATGTTTTCTTCTCCTGATGAATCTATTGTGTGGCCCAGGAGATTTAATCAGGTATGGTCCAATTATATTTTAGATTACTTTCCATAATTATTCTATTTTAGAAATATTTACACATCCAACATCCCATTTTTCCAGTTCCATTCAGAAATAAAACCCTGCATGGCTTTTTTCTGCTCCCATATATTGTCCAGGCCATGAGGAAGGAAAAATATGGGGACATATGCAAGATGGTTTGGGATTCCATAAGTCATATGCATCTGTTATAATAATTCTAATTTGTATTTATTGTGCAAAGACTGAACAGCTAGCAAAGGATAAATATAACTAAAATGTTTGGAATAAGATAAAATGGTTTAGCAGATAAAATAATTTCACAATAGTACACAAAGTGGTAACAAATAATAGAGGTCTCACTAGGAGTTCATCGATATTCATTTGCATCTGTATATATATATCGATGAACTCCTAGTGAGACTTCTATTATTTGTTACCACTTTGAGTACTATTGTACTATATATATATATATATATATATATATATATATATATATATATATATATATATATATATATATATATATATATATATATATATATATATATATAGTAAAGGTAAAGGTTCCCCCACACATGCGTGCTAGTCATTTCCAACTCTAGGGGCTGGTGCTCATCTCCGTTTCAAAGCCGAAGAGCCAAGCACTTGTCCGAGGACGTCTCCGTGGTTATGTGGCTGGCATGACTAGATGCCAAAGGCGCACAGAATGCTGTTACCTTCCCACCATAGTGGTCACTATTTTTCTACTTGCATTTTTACGTGCTTTCGAACTGCTAGGTTGGCAGAAGCTGGGACGAGTAACAGGCACTCTGTTACGCGGCACTCAGGATTCGACCCGCCAAACTGCCGACCTTCTGATCAACAAGCTCAGCATCCTAATCCACTGAGCCACCACATCCCATATTTATATATATATATAAAATAGTCAACCATGTATAGATGATTCTGCCACATTTACAGAAAGTTCTTTTTCAAAGAAGTGAAACTTATGGGATTAAATTATATAAAACACTCAAAAATACCTTTCCAATCAGTAATGAGATGTCAGGGGAACACAGAGAAAGTGTTTTCCTAGTGGTTTCCAATGTGTAGAGCATACTGTCCTAGGATGTTTTGGGACATTTAAAATGAAACATTCTAGTTTATTCTTGCTTTACTAATTTTTAGTTTATTATCCTTGTTTTGATATCCCTATGGTACAGCATGATTTTATACTTAGTACAGTAGATATTTTTTTCACTGAAAACCAGCAGGAACTATTTGACATTGTGCCAGTATAAAATGTTGTAGATTCAAAAGATGGAGCACAGTGCTCACACCTTATTACTAGCCAGGATCACTGAGTTCCAGTGTTCATAGGAGAAACAGGAACAGGAACAAGAACAAGAGCAAAAACAAAAGAAAGGGAAGGACTTTGATAGGAGTTATGACTTGGGGAGTAGGGAATTCTGGGCTCTGATTTGCTGGTAGTTATCTAGAGCCACAGAGGATGGATCAAATAATTTTTACTTGATGGGAGGAGGAAAGCTCACACTATTGCTAAGGAGATAGCAGTGTTTGGAAATTGTCTTTTCTGCCCATGTTAATGAGTGATGGGAGATTAGGTGCATGCTTGTTATCTAGAACTAGATTACAGGGGTGTCAAACTGCTTGCCCATGGCCTGGTTGCATCATACAGAGACCGCACCCACCCCAACTCTGGCAATGTGAAAAAACCCGCAATACGTCAAGACACATCACATGACATGGCGAGTTTGACACCTATGAATTAGAATGTCTGTGAATTTTTACCCAGCTACACTATTGCAGTTTCTTTAATGGGTCTGCTGCTGAGTACTTGCAAAGGCTGATTCCACATTATCTTTTGTTGGGTTTAGTCCTCATGAGTCATACTTCTTTTCTTCTGGCCTGACCAGATTAAGAAGGCTTAGTTTTAGGACAGAGATAGTCACTTCATATCTGATGGGATTATGTAAATGAGGGAGGGAAGTTAAACATGAACCTGATCTTGTTTCTGAAGTTCTGGGAGGGACCCTCCATTTCTGTTTTGCCCAAGAGAGTGTAACAAATCAATATGCAAATAAGTAATAAAAGTACAATCTTGCCACTCAAAAGCATTCTCTCTTTTCATAATGGATAGGTCCAGCCACTTGCTCTGTGTAATAGCAAGTGCCATTCAGGATACTTTAAGAAAAGGATAGAATCAAAGCCATTTTGCTGCTATGATTGTCTTCAGTGTCCTGATGGAAAGATTGCTAACAAGGAAGGTAAGACATATGCAGAAAGCTGAAGGATCTACTGACATCGACAATCACAGACATATCTTCTCTTAGAATTTAAAAAAATAGATGCTGGTCATGATGTTTTAATTCACCGAGGAATATCACAGTATTAAAAAATGGGGGGAAAAGAAGAAGAACCCCATTGGGTTGTTTGAGTTTGCTTGTCTTGTTGTAGATGTTTTATTACCATCATCAATGCATGGGGAAATTACAAAACAAATAAAAACAGCCAGCAAACTTCATGCTTCCATGGAGTGATGATCTTATGCAGCCCAATAATGAAATGATTGCAGGAACAATATCAAGCTCAGAGAACCACAAGAATCCAAATATATGTACAGCTAAAATAGGGACTGCACTTAAGCTGAAGTAAAAAAATCACAGAGACAAAGGCCAGAAAAATGATGGCAATGAATCATGTTTCATGCATGCTGTGATGTAGACTGATTCTACTTACCAAGGAAAATAGGTAAGCATGTAATGTTGCAAATCTACCAGACATGTGAAGAAGAAAAAAGAACATTGGGAGAATATCTGAGGTATAGTGAAGAAGATACATTGAAGCTAGTCTGCCAGCTTTATTCAGAATAGCTTACATCCTCCAATGACTCCTTTAACTCCATCAGATATTATCATCTGCCTATCCCATGTTCTTGTGAAGGACTCAATAGGTGGATGAAAATGCCAAAATCAGTCTAAACATCTGCCTATCCAACTGTGTAGCAAACCTTAATATAAATAACATCTCCCTATTCCAGGTCCATGGGAAGTACTCAATAGATGGACAAAAATGTCAAATCCTATCAAAATATGTGGCTGAGTATGCAACCAGCAATAATAATTTCAAATGCAAATTAAAATAAAAGCAGAATTCACACTGGATTTCTTGGTTTCTTTATATTATTTGAGCTTCTGAAATCTTAAATAGTGAAATCAATCTTAATGTTGTGATTCTTACATTGTGATGCCATGAAGAGTTGTTAATGTGTCTTTGAAAATTAAATGAACAGTGCTGTAAAATATTTCATATTTATTTGCAGTAGAAATAATTCAAAGATCTACCTCCATGACCCCCAGCTTTTAATTAGTGAATTTTGTATGTGATTTTCAACAGTGCAAATGAGATTTCAGGCTAAAAAGCCATGCAGGAATAATATTTACAAATTACAAATTCAAATTCCAGTTAAAAATACTACAAGTTCACAAACCTCCGCATTATGATGACTTTTTAATATGCATAAAGCAAATATAATAATGTTGATTGGTTATAAAGAAATATTTTCAGAGTCATCCTGGATTTTCATTTACTTGAAATGCAATATATGTCATGCCTTATTAGCCTTTACTGGATTTAGATGCATGTGCAAATTATAGAAATTTGTTTGGTTTTCAGATTCTAAGTCAAAACAATTATTATTTACCTGTTAGTTTCTTATTTAATTAGTGAATGGAATTTCAGAACTATCCTGTTTCTAAACTAATGTTTGTTTGTTTGTTTTCTCATAGATATGGATGACTGTTTCCATTGTTCAGAAGATCAGTACCCAAACAATAGCCAAGATCTGTGTCTCCCCAAACCATTAACATTCTTGATGTACAAAGAAATTTTGGGTACCATTTTAGCCAGCTTTGCTATTTTTTGTTCTTTCGTTACAATTGTAGTCCTCTGGATTTTTATTAATCATCAGGATACCTCTCTTGTTAAAGCCAATAACAGGAACCTGACCTATGTTCTCCTGTTTGCTCTTTTGTTATCTTTTCTTTGTACTTTGCTATTTATTGGCCAACCATCCAAGGTGACATGCATTTTTCGTCAAACTGCTTTTGGAATTGTTTTCTCAGTGGTCATTTCTTCTGTTTTAGCCAAAACTGTCATTGTGGTTCTGGCTTTTATGGCCACGAAGCCTGGGACCAAGATCACCAAGTGGGTAGGGAAAAAACTTGCCATGTCTGTAGTATTTGGCTGCTCCTTTGTTCAAGGGATTATATGCACTGTGTGGCTGATAACATCTCCCCCATTCCCTGTTGCTAACATGAGTTCAATGGCAGAAGAAATAGTTCTGGAATGCAATGAAGGATCCAACTACATGTTCTACTGTGTCTTGGGCTACATGGGTTTCCTTGCCTTTATTAGCTTCATAGTGGCTTTCCTAGCAAGGAAATTGCCTGATGCTTTCAATGAAGCCAAGTTTATCACTTTCAGCATGTTGATCTTCTGCAGTGTCTGGTTGTCCTTTGTTCCAACATACTTGAGCACCAAGGGAAAATATATGGTTGCTGTGGAGATTTTCTCTATCATAACCTCCAGTGTTGGTATATTGATTTGCATCTTTTTCCCCAAATGTTTTGTCATTATATGGAGACCTGACTTAAATAAGAAAGAAAAGCTAAGCATAAAAAACCATTAGAATGAATGAATGTGTCAGAATCCATTGATATCACATTCATACATGTATAGTTAAAATATTGTGCCTACTGGGATTCTGCCATACTGGTAGAAGGAGGGGGGATTGTTTATTCAGTCTATCTGTAGCTGCTTTCAAAGAACCTTTGATCTGGGGTAACAAAGGGGGGGAAGTGATCTGTCTGTTGGGGCTGTAGGAAAAAGGCAATCAACAAAGGAATGCATGAAGTTCCTTTCTTCCCAGGGAAGGACCTGACAACCAAATTGATGGGATCCTAACCAAATGGAGTTTTGAGGGGAGTGGGTTGAACCGGGAATGCTTATATAGATTTGAAATGTGACTCAAGACCAGATACTGTCTCATATCTCCACAACCAATCTTATTCTTAGTAAAAAATTTCCTTTTGGACAACTCGGCTCCAAGAGTCCTTATTTCCTAAGATGTGAATTGGGGTGGGTCGAGCCTCCCTTTGTGCCCTCCCACCAAATCAGAGTGACAACAAACCCTCCATCTTGTTACACCATGTGAGCTAATTGCACAACACACTGGCCTCGCAAGTCAGTCATACATAAAATTATAAACCTGGATGAACTTTAATTCTTTTGAATTAGTCAATAGTGCTTTAACTGTGCATTGAGGTGTGTGTGTGCATGTGTGTATATATGCATGTATATTTTTATGTGTGTTTGTGTGTGTGTATATATATACCTAGCTGACGAACAACACCTAAAAACCGAACTACACACTCTCACTAATGTACTAACAGCCAATGGATTCCAAAGAAACATGATTACCAACTTAATCCGAAGAGAGACACCCACAAAAACCCAAGACAGAGAACAAGAAAATGGCAAAGCCCTCCTCCCATACTTAAAAGGGACCACAGACAGAATCAGCAAGATCCTCCAAAAACACAACATCAAAACAGCATTCTACACAGACAGAAAAATATCCACCATCCTAAGAAACCCCAAAGACATAATTGGGTTAGAAAACCAAGGAGTATACGAAATCCCATGCACCACCTGCCCCACCACATACATCAGACAAACCAACAGAAGAATAAGTGCACGCATTGAAGAGCACAAAAACTCACTCAGAAAGGGAGAACAAACTTCATCCCTGTTCCAACACTTTGAAGCCACGGGACATGAAATTGATTTAAAAAAAACCAAAACTATCGCCAAAATTGAACATTTTAACAACAGAATAATCAGAGAAGCCATTGAGATAGAAAAACGCCCCCATAGCATGAACAAACGAGATGATACCTCTCGCCTACCAGCCATTTGGAAACCCGCCTTGATTGACAGACGAGTCCCAACCACCATGATACTAGACCCAAACTCATGATAACATCACATGACATCACCACCACACAACCATTCAAAAAGGAAATCCGAACCCACAATGATAACGACGCACAACCACAAAACAGAAACCTAACTACAGCTGCAACATCAGCCACTTTAATTTTAGTTTTAATTTTAATTTTAACTGTGGTTTTACTTATTCAGGGACGAATACAATTTTTTTTAATTTGTTTTTAACTTTTGTATTTTTGTTTTTAATCACCCTGTAAACCGCCCTGAGTCCTTCGGGAAAGGGCGGTATATAAATGTAATAAAATAAAATAAATAAATAAAATAAATTTCCTCTATTTCAACTCTTTCCAGCCCTGGTAGGATTTTCTAATGTCTGACACACAAACACACACACACACACACACACACACACACACACAAAGAGAGAGAGAGGGCCTTAAATTTAATTTAATGTTTTTCTTGTTGCATTGTTTTTGAACACTGCTTAGTCCTATAATTGAGACAAGCTTTCAAAAATGTCTGAGGCACTATATCAAAAGCTTTTCACTATTGCAGGGTTCCTGACATACATACATACATACATACTTCCATTTTTATTTATAGGTTGCCAGATTTCTATATGATTTTTGACTGCTTACAACTACTGTTATTACCCTATGGTTACATTACAATTATCCACAATGTAATGCATAGTAGTACTTTGGTTGCCAATCTACTAGGTCTGTTATGGTAAATGCTTGTGTGCTACAGGAGAGCAAGCTAGCTTCACATCAGAAAGAAAGACGAGCAGCTCTTTCTGTAGAGTCTTCCAAGCCCCCCTTCCACCACAGCCACCTTGCAAACAGGCATTACAAGCAGGAAGGTTCAGAACTGGCAGGAATCTGACCACCTGCACAAAGTACTAGCTTGTCTCCCCACCAAAATGGGGAGATCTATTTATCTACTCTCATAGAACATTGCTTTCAAAATGCTAGGTAAGCAGAAGCTGAGGGAAGTTGTTGTGGGTCCAGTGTTGGTTTTCGTGGCTGGGACTCATTTGTTGACTAGGGCTAGTTTCCAGATGTCTGGTAGGCGGGAGGTCTCATCACGTTTATTCATGTTGTGGGGGTGTTTCTCTATTTCGATGGCTTCCATAATTATTCTCTTACAGCAACAAAGCCAGCACCCCACACATCCCCACCAGTATTTATAGAGAGACGGCAGCTCCGATCACGCTTTGCTCTCACAAGCACGAAACCGAAGACACCAGCCTGAAGATGATGAGTGGGACCTCGTCCAAATGTCGCCAAGACACCCTCAATCCTACACGGGAAAAGACCCGAATACGCCAAGACATATGCTTCTTTTCTGATTTAGCTCAACTACATTATAACAAGGATTTAATTCAACAATAGTGCCAAGCAAACAAATTGGTTCAATTAAAATGGAGAGTTAGAGACTGGATTTGATATTATCAATTGGATCACATTTTCAAATTTGTCTTTTAAGAAAGTCCAAGTTGGAGACATAGACCTCAAGGATTCCAAAGGAAAAAAAAAATCAATCACAATTTAAGAAGATGATATTGTATGGCCAACCAGGTTTAACCAGGTACGGTCCAGTCACATAGTGTTCAGCCCAGATTTCACTACTTCTAAAGCTCACTTAGAGCCAAACTATTCCATAGCAATGATCCTCAGAAGTAGAATTCCATCTATATTTTCTCCTTGGTGGCTCTTAAGACTAGCTGTTTGTTTGTTTATTCATGTCAGAAGCATCACAATTAAAATAAGGCATACTCCATGACATAATACTAAAAATATAAAATACAGCATTAAAATATGTACAAATTAAATAGATCTAGCCCAGAAACTAGCAACATTAATTGTATTATGTTGCACTGCTCTGAGGTCCTCAAAGTGTACATTGATTGGAATTAAGATATGTATAAGCTAAAAAATATTGATAATTGTAACAAAGATGTTTTATTTAGTTGAAATAATAATAATAATAATAATAATAATAATAATAATAATAATAATAATAATAATAATAATAATAATAATAGTAATAATAATTGTACTAGCCCAATATGAGATACTAGATATTAAGGGGAAAAGAGAGGAAATATCTGGTGTTGTAACATGAGATTTATACTAAAGACTTATGTATGCTATTGAACTATTGATTAACCCATGTTGCTTTTTAAACACTCAATTGTAAAATGAGAAAATTAATAAAATATTAAAAAATAAAATAAATGTGAAAGGTTATTGCTGCTGTGCTGTCAGTGATTCAAATGCTTGGAAAATATATGCCATTAGCTATTTAAATTGTTGTAATTGTTTTAAAATTGTACACTTGTAAGATGTCTAGAGTCAATTGGTTGAGATGGGTGGCCACAGAAATTAAATGAATGAATGAATGAACGAACGAACGAACAAGCAAACAAAGAAATAAACCACTCAGTCAATTTATTGACAAAACCATGTGGATCAATACTTGGTTGATCTGAAGTAGCTCATTCTGAACTTGTGAGGAAATATGAGGAAGAAATATTTTTTTTGTTCTGCTCTACTACAAAATTTTCTTCATTTCCCATTACAAATACAGGAAAATTAAAAATCTTTCTTAAGTTGCAACTGAAACTTTTAATTGCAGTCACTAATTAGAGGCATTTATCTTACTTCCCTAATCCACTAAAAAAAACTGTTGGTGATATGGCCTTAGAACTGAGCAACATATTTTTTTTTCAAAGTGAATGATTTTCCCCTGTAATTACCAATTTAATTATATTTATTTTAACTTTAGCACCTAACTCAACAGCTCTAACCACTAGCATATCTCCAATCTTTTTTTTTGCATTTATCACTATTTCACAAAGGGAATAAATTAATCCTTCTATTCAGAATTAATAAGCACTTTTTTGAAAAGTGGTTTAATTTAACCTATAATCACTGATTTAGCTGAAATGACCATTGAATCTCCTTCAATTTTCAAAGGAATTGCAATATATGCATACAAATAACAAGGTCTGAGAAAAGTACAGGTATACTATAATTGCTTCACAATGTTAATATCTGATCACTGATTCCATTCAATAAAAAGAGCTCTCTCAGTCCTTACTATAAATCAAACTGTTCAATTTAAGGAAAGTCGATGCTAGGACAAGTGAAATGACTTAAATAAGGAACAGTTTCATTCAGCATGCTGGTCCTTCAAGCACTAGTCTTGACCCTCTTCTTCAAGGTTTTGTGTAAGATTTCAAGTGCTAAGTGCAACATCAGTAACCCTCTACCTTTGCTTCACAAGCAATACCAACCAGGAGACGTCATTATTGCAGGCATTCTGTCTAAAATTTACATACTCTATGATATGATGGAATTCAAGGAAGCACCATCTAGTGATCTCTTTGATGAAATTCTGTAAGTTTTTACAATGTCTTAGAAGATAAGAATGATAAATCTATTTGACTGATCTTGGAAATCCTAGTTAATATTGGGCGTGGGCTGTTGGAGATTCCAGGACAATTGATTAGGCTGAAAAGGTTTCTTTTATTATTTGTATTAAAAAAAATCCTAGAAGAAAGCAATGGTGAACATCTTTTATAATACAGAGAAAACAAAAACCAAGCAAAAACTGCACAGATGAAGTCATTAAAAATTAAGCTCAACTTATGCTCATCTATAGTACTTACAAACACAACACAATATTTATTTTATAAGAACTATTTTGGCTGGTGTTAATTTTAGTCCACTGAAAATGAAGTTAAAATGGGAATGTATCTTTTGATAATAGAAGTTTCTGCAATTCCTCTTCATAAGTTATAAACTTGAAGTCAATGATTGCATTTCCTTTATGATTGAAATTAAATCATTCATTGGTGTTTTTCACGTTCCCCAGTAGTAAAAAGTGTTCAATAAGTAATACCTTGAAATGGAATCAATGGAATGAGGAAAGGGAATGATTCATTACAGAGATGTAATGTTATGACTTGGTAGACTTTATGTTCATTTTGCAAAGAGTGTTTAAAAGGAAGTGTAGCTAGCTTAACTTTCATTTCTAGAATAAGAAATCTTTGTTCTAGACAAGGTTGATTAATGTAAGACACAATTCCACTTATGTCACAATATATTTTATATCTGTAGTTATTTTGTTAATTAAGCCTTACAGAAGAATTTTAAAGACATTAATTAAACTGAATTTAAACATACAGAAGGATGATAAATAAAATTCATATATTTCTAGGATATTTCTCAATAATGAGTCATATTAATATTACTGATAACATGTGTGCTTGTTATCAGTAATATTAATATACTGAATATAGCTTCAACCCTACTGTATAGGTTTCACCATAAGAGCTAGATGAAGAGTGTCTCTTCTATAAAAAATATGTTGCGATGTAAAATCACTCCTCACTTAGGTGAACAGGAACTGCACTAGTATTGGGGTTTGTGGGCAGATGGTGACAAATGGGCTGCAGGACTCAGAATCAATGGCTACGCAATCAGGGTTAGCAGCTATAGTCTACTGGAAGAAACATTTATTACCTTTTCTAAATACACAAGGAATGAAAACAAATAAATAATTATGGAGCTACTGCCAGTAGGGACAAGAAGCATATTTATAAGATAGTCAAGAATGCCATTTAGGATTGTGATGTGGATTTGCAAAGGAACAAAATGGAAAAGGCCAGTGTACTGTATAGCAGAATTCAAGATGTGGCTAAAGGAATGGTGTAAAGGGGAAGGCTTTGGATATATTAGTACGATGTCTGCAGCTGGTCTAATGAAAAAGTATACAAAAGAGATGGTTTGCACCCATCAAAAAAAGGTACTGAGTTACTTGGCAATAAAGAGAAATATTTAAACTAAACAATGAAGACAGTGAGCTAATTAATACATAACATTCCTGTCCCAGACAATCTAAAAATTATAGGTTTATCAGTGCATGTAACATAGGGGTGTGTGTGGACAAGAATATCAACCTAGCTAAAATCAACCTTTCAATAGTGAGTGCCACACTAAGTGCACTAATCAAACAGTTGGTAAGAAAATTGGGGAACTCAAGCACCACACAGGTTATGTAGAAAGCAGTGGTGGGATTCAAATATGTGAACAACCAGTTCTCTGTGTGGATGCTGCTTCCAGAAGTCCATTCTGGGCCTGGGTAACAAAAAAATTGCTACTGGTTCTGCCGAAGTGGTGCAAACCGGCTGAATCCCACAACTGGTAGAAAGTAAACACAGAGTCAATCAAAAAGGACTCAAATGTCTACACACCAATGCACAGAGTACAAGCAACTTCAGGTAAATGAGGGCAGATATGATATTGTTGCCATTACGGAAACTTGGTGGGATGAAACACACAAATGAAATACAGAGCTAGAGGGATTTAAATTATTTTTAAAGAACAGATCAAATAAAAGAGGAGGTGTGTCAGGACCCACCCCAATTCACATCTTAGGAAATAAGAACTCCTGGATCCAAGTTTGTCCAAAAGGAAAAGTTTACTAGGATGAGATCGGTTGTGGCAATACAAGACGGGATCTGACATTGAGTTACATTTCAATACTATATAAAGCATTCCTGTTTCAACCCCCTCCCCTCAATCCATTTGGTCAGGCTCACATCATTTACTTAGGTGTCAATCTCCTTGTGTTTATTGTTATTGCTTTCTTCCTTTCAGTTCCAAATGGAGATGCAACCCAGATCTCTCTCTCTCCCCCTGTTCCCCCCAGATCAAAAGCTTTCCTGGTGTTTGAAAACAGCCTACTGCAATCTGAATAACCATCCTCTCCCCCCCCCCCGCCTCGGAGAGATGGCAGAATCCCGAGAATAAGCACAATATTATACCCATACATTTATGAAATGTGATATAAATGGATTTTGACAAGGTGAAATTGTTCTCTATATAAGAAATAACTACATCTCTATAGAATTAGAACACAACAATGATGAAAACTGTTTCAAATGCATTTGGGTCAATATAAAAGGGGGAAAAATGACATTGCCATAGGTGTATACTAAACGCCACCCAACCAAACAGAGGAAATAGATGAACTTTTTGCTAGTCAGTTAACTAAGGTATGTAGGAAGCACAACACTTTAATTAAACTGACATCAACTGGGAGACAAACTCTGCACCAAGTGGAAGATCAAACAGATTCCTGATAAACCTAGGAGACAACTTTGTCTCCCAAAAAGTAGAGATGGGAACTAGAGGATTAGCCATATTGGACCTCATTCTCACTAACAGGAATGAAATGATAGAAGGTGTTAAAGCCACAGGAACCTTGTGGGGGGGGGAAGTGATCATGCAATATTGGAATTCAACATTATGCAAGCACAAGCAATAAAACTAGTGTCTTGGAATTCAAGAGAGTTAATTTCAATAAACTTAGACCTTGGGAAGGATTCCATGGATGAGAATCCTCAAACAACTCAAGAAGCTTGGGAAATTTTGAAAAGTGTGATAATAAAAGCCCAGTCTAGCACAATACCAACCAAGAAGAAAAATAACAGCTCTTAAAAAATATCAGCATGGCTGCATAAAGAATTCTCTGATAAATTGAAAGTCAAACAGGACAAGTATAACAAGTGGAAAGAGGGGCACATAACTAAGGTAGAATTTCAGCAAATAGCCTGAGCCTGTAAAGATGAAGTGAGGAAAGCTAAGGCTCAAAATGAACTAAGGCTTGTGACAAAAGTCAAAAATAACAACAAAAAAAGTATCTTTCAACATGTAAAAAACAAGAAAAAAAGTCAAGGAAATGATTGCCCCATTAGTGAGAGAAACTGGCGAAAAGGTGACAAGCAACAGGGAGAAAGCAGAACTACCTAACTACTTTTTTTGCATCCATCTTTACAGAAAAAGAAATACAGTCCAACCTATAAAAACAGTACTGTAAAAAACAGGTTAGAAACACAAGTTAAGATAGGCAAGAAAATGGTAAATGAGCACCTGTCCACCCTAGATGAGTTCAAATCACCAGGACCAGATGGATTGCACCCCAGGGTTCTGAAAGAACTGGTAGATGTGATCTCAGAACCACTGTACTATATTTTTCAAAGATCCTGGAGCTCCTGGAGCCCTGGGGAACTACCAGAGGATTGAAAAAGAGCTGATGTAGTTCCCATCTTCAAAAAAGGAAGAAAAAAAATGGATCCAGGAAACTATAGATCTATCAGCCTGACCGCAATACCTGGGAAGATTCTGGAAAAGATAATCAAACAATGATTCAGTGAACACCTAGAGGCAAACAAAGTTATTACCCAAAGCCAAACATGGGTTTGTCAAAAACAGATCATGCCAGACAAATCTTATCGTATTCTTTGACCAAGTGACAAAATTAGTGGATCAGAGGAATGCTATGGACACGACTTCGCAACTAACAACAACAACAGGGCATTTGATAAAGTAGATCCTAACCTACTACTTGATAAGATAGAAAAATGTGGGTTAGACAGCATCACCATCACATGGATCCATAGCTGGCTGACTGGCCATACTCAGCATGTAGTCCTCAATGGAACTGCATCTACATGGAGGCAAGAGAGTAGTGGGGTGCTCCAGGGCTGTGTTCTGGGTCCAGTGCTTTCAACATTATCATCAATGATTTGGCTGACGAGAAAGATGGGGAACTCATCCAATTTGCAGATGACACCAAGCTGGCAGGAATAGCCAACAGTCCAGAAGACAGGCTTTAGATACAGAAGGATATTGGCAGATTTGAACATTGGGCACTATCTAACAAAATGAAATTCAATGGTGAAAAAAGTAAGGTTCTACATTTAGGCAAGAAAAACCAAATGCATAGGTATAGTATAGGTGGCACCTTGCTCAACAGTAGTAACTGTGAGAAAGATCTTGGAGTCCTAGTGGACAATCACTTAAATACGAGCCAGCAGTGTGCTGCAGCTGCCAAAAAAGCCAACACAATGCTAGGCTGCATTAACAGAGGGATAGAATCAAGATCATGTGAAGTGTTAACACCACTGTACAATGCCTTGGTAGGGCCACACTTGGGATATTGCATCCAGTTTTGGTTACCACGATGTAGAAAAGATGTTGGGACTCTAGAAAGAGTACAGAGTACAGAGAATAGCAACAAAGATGATTAGGAGACATTTTTACACAATGCCCAGTGGATTAGTTTAGCGACTCGGTCATGTCTAGCTTTGTAATCACATTGTGTGATTTTGCTGCACTCACATATTAAACGTGAAACAGTTTCAACTTTGTCATTGCAAAATTGGCAATTTGGATTGTCAGTAGATTTTTGCATGTTCACTTTCATGGCATTAGTATTGCTTATTCTTGAGCAGTCAGTATTAAGCCTTCCATTTCTTTCTTGATGGTTCCCATCTTAAGCCATGCCCATGTCAAGTTGTTATCACATTTTCCTTCAATGTTTTCCAAGTGCTGTCAATGCAAAGCTTTGGTTTTCCATCTATTTAATCAGTCATCCAGCCATTTTTCCTTATATTCTGCCTTTGTTTCTGTTATTTTTATAATGCTCTCTGTTTTCACAGCCTGCAGCAATTTTTCTGTACTTTGATTCACATAGTCATTCAAACTTCATTTTTCTTCTTCTACAGTTTGGTGGATTTGCAGTAGCCCTCTGCCCCCTATTCTTCTTGGCAGGTACAACCTGTCGCTGTCACTTCGTGGATGTAGAGTATGGCACATATTCAAAGGTTTACGTGTTTTCCAGTCTAGATGTTCCAATTCAGCCAAAGTCCAGTTGATAATTCCAGCCTGGTAGCATATCACTGGGACTGCCCATGTATTAATGGCTTTAATTATATCTCCAGCATTCAACTTTGATTTTAGTATTTTGCAGACTCTCCTGATTTATTCCATTTGCGTTGACTCTGACTTTTCCATTCAAGATGATATCTGCTTTCAGTATGCCTAGGTATTTGCTAGTGCTCCTTTGCTAGTGCTTTCACAATACTTCCGTTTCCCAGTTCTATTCCTTCTATTTTTCCCATTTTTCCTCATTGTATGGATAATATAGCACATTTTTCAAGTCCAAAGTTCATTCTGATGTCGTTGCTAAACAGTTGAACTGCGTTGAGTATTGATTCAAGTTCAGTGTGGCTTTTTGCATACAGTTTTAAGTTATCCATGTATAGTAGATGGTTTATCTTGCCCTGCAGGCTTGAGATGTGGTATCCCAGTTTTGTGTTTTGTAATATTATTGTCAATGGAATTAATGCGATGTTGAACAGTAGTGGTGAACTTGAGTCCCCCTGGAAGATTCCTCATCTGATGTTGATTTCATCAATGTTCTCCCCATTTGCTGTTAGAACTGTTTCCATTTTTGCATATTTGCTTTCAAAAATGTACAGATGTTTTTGCTGATTCCAATGTTTCCAAACACGCATTAATCCAACTTGTTTTTCGTCATTTTGCATTTTAAGTACCATTTTATCAATAAGCAGCTGATCTTTTGTTCCTCTTGATTTTTTATAATTCCCTTTTTGTTCTGCTGGATACAAATTGTTTTCCATCAGATGATTTAATACTGAATTTGCTAGTATTCTTGTAAAAACCTTGAAGTTGTTGGCAGATAAGTAATTGGGCAGTAGTTGCTTGGTTCTATGCTCCTTTCTGGGTCTTTTATTATCAAGTATGTTCCACCAGCTGTTAACCATTCTTCACTTGTGGCATTTTGAACCATTTCATCAATCTGAGTGGCCATGCAGTGATGGAGGCTGGTGAGGTGTTTCAACCAGTATCTATGCAGCTCGTCCAAGCCAGGTACACTCCAGTTTTTGACCTTCTTTACTCATTTTGCAACCATATCAGTGATTATTACAATATTCTCCATTTTGTTTTGTGTTGCTTGTTTTTCTATATCTTTGATCCAGGAGGCAGTTTTATTATGTTCCACTGGGTTTTCACACAGTTCTTTCCAAAAGTTTAAGGTTTTTTTCTATGGGAGAACAGTAGTTTGGACTTGATTTTCATCAAGTGACCGATAAATGAGGTGCTGGTTTCTTCTGAACTGGACGTTTTCACGATATTGTTCTATTCATCCTTCATATCTTTCAATTTTCTTTGATGTTGCTATTACACACTGTTTTAGTTTTTCCATGATTTCTGTTATAGATTTTTCCTTTGACCAACTTTGTTGGTCAGTTTGCTCAGGTATTGGAACAATATTTTCAGCCTGTTTATCATCATTTCTTGTTGTTTCCTTTTTAGCCAATGTTCTTAGATGTTGAATTTCCACATCTGTAAAAAGTTTATTACGGATGATGAAACGTCTTTGATCCATTAATCATTGTTCGGTTATGTCACTTTTCGGATTTTTTTTCCTTCCACAGTTCCATCATTCTTGTTTGAAATCCCCTGGCTCTTTGTTTTGCCTGGTAGTAGCACTGGATGATTTCTCAATTTTCTTCAGTTGTCCAGATTTTGCGCTTTTGTTCCAGTTGCTTTACAGTTGTACGCTCTGGTTCCCCAGCAATAACAACTGAGCCCTGTGGCCCATTTTTCGAGAGATGTCCAGAAGCCATAGCATCTGATGCAGTCCTTGTTGACCCGGGCGACAACTGATCCGGTATGGGATTTTTTAAAATTTCTTCTCATCATTGGTGATGGGAGGTGCCTGGGTTGGTTCATGGTGGCTAAGCCACTACTGGTCTGAAGACCGGTAACCCCATAACCATAGTTATCGCACCTGATAGCCGTACAGGCCCAGCCACGGGATTGTTGTTGTTGCTGTTGTTGTTGTTGTTGTTGTTGTTGTTGTCGTTGTTATTATTATTATTATTATTATTATTATTATTATTATTATTATTATTATTATTATTATTATTATTATTTCTTAGATGTGTTGGATGCAATTCTGAAACTTTTGGAGCATCATTTCAATACCATCAGCTTTAACAATATCACCATATGATAATATATATTTCATAGCCATGTCTCCTAAATGAATCTTTTAAATATATTTTACTGAAAGATAACACATCTGACATTTGTAGTGAATGCTCTGTGAAAGGTTATCTGGTTCCCTTTTCAGAGTCATGACTCCTATTTATCAGCATTTTCTGGCTTTGGAATTTGCAATCAAGGAGATCAATGAAGATCCTCAGATTTTACCCAACCTCACCTTGGGTTTTCATATCTATAACAGTTATTTTAGTGCAAGTTGGACCTATCATGCCTCACTGGATCTCTTTTCTTCAGAAGACCAATTCATTCCTAATTATAACTGTGACATCCAGAACAGAATAATAGCAGTTATTGGAGGCCCAACCTTTGAAGTCTGTCTACACATAGCTACTATCCTGTCCCTCTATAAGGTGCCACAGGTACAATCCTTATATTTGCAAGTCAATCATTCAGTATGTTTTTAATTTACATGGATTTGAAATAAATACTACAATGAGTAAAGTAAGCAATTATGTATGTTTGTGTGTATGTGTATGCATATGTATCACATGTATAAAAAGTCAACAGATGGCAAATGTTTTCATTGGTGAATATACCCATATCAATAGATGTTGCAAATAGCATATTTGACCCATGATAAGATTTGTCATAAAACTGTTATCTGTCTGTCTGTCTGTCTGTCTGTCTGTCTGCCTGCCTGCCTGCCTGCCTGCCTGCCTGCCTATGTGTCTAGCTAGATAACTAGCTACTGAGGTTATCAGGGAATGCACAGTGTTGTGTACATTAAGCACATTTTTTTTAATCAAGGCTGGGTCTTGATTTCAGTCCTAGCACCACTGTTTCCACTGATCCTTGAAGAACAGCACAATTACCGACATGGCTCAGTGCTCTTCAAGAACTTTTGTGTACTATTCATCTTCAGGTGATATTCTCTCCCTGTTGTTAGCCTCCTGCAGCCTATCTGAAACTGCTATGGGTTGTAAGAGAATGTTAGACAATGTTGAAGAATACTCTTCTGAAGCCTCTGCAGTTTTAGAAAACAGTGAGAAAGCACACCATGTTCAGAGGGTCCAGTGGCTATGTGAGGGCATAACCTCATCAGCTTCTGCAAATTTCATCAAAATGAGATATGCTTTCAAGAATAGTTGTGCTGGTGAATGCTGGCGTGTGATGTCAAAATTTGTGGAGTGTCATTTTTAAAATACATGCTGTAGGTTCACCATCAACAATAGACATGTATGGAAGAGCAGATGCATTTTTTCTATTACATGCCTTTACTGTTCCTGACTATCTCCATGAGTAACATTGTTTTAGAAAAATGCCATACAGGATATCTCAGATATCAGGGTATTTTCATGAAAGATAAAAAGGTGCAACAACTTTAGATATTGAGGGAACTATTGTACCAATGGATTATACTTGTTCACACAGATTTTCCTGTGGTATGGTGAATAATTTCAGTAATATATACTTTATTTACATTATAGCCTTAGCTCTTTTTTGTTGTTGAATTTCACAACATTCAAACTAGAATGGAAGAATTCTGCATTAACATTTCCAGAACATAGTTACATACAAATTAGAAATTGAATAGGAGATTATTCCGGAAAACCAGGCACTACAAGCAAAGATTTGCAAATTACATTTTTCAATTTCCCTTATTTCCAACTTTCTTTGATAAGCTTACTTATGGTTCAACTCCAGAGATAATTTCAGAGACTCATCAGGTTCTCACCCAACGGATGTTTCCAAATGTGGACTACCAATACAATGGAATCCTCCAATTACTGCAGCATTTCAGGTGGACATGGATTGGAGCAATATATACACATAATGAGAATGGTGAAAAGTTTATACACGATATTGTCCCTATGTTTTCCCAGAGAGGGATTTGCTTTGCATTTACTACAAAGTTCCCCAGAATGACTTATTTCAATAACTTTGATGAATTGATAGCAGAAGCGGTTGAAACATATAAAGTGGTTATGACCAGAACAGCTAATGTGGTGATAGTTCATGGTGAAATGGATGATATGATTCTTTTGAGATTTTTTCCATTTATATCCCAATTGGAAGGAATGCCACTATGGAGAAAAGATAGAGTGTGGGTTTTAACAGCCCAGATGGAATTCACCTCACTTCCTTTGTTGAGAACTGTAAAAATAGACTTCCTTCATGGTGCTTTATCTTTTGCAATACAGTCAGAGGAAGTCTTGGGATTCCAGGAATTTCTTCAAACAAAAAAACCCACCTTGGCAAAAAAAGATAGCTTTATCAATGTATTTTGGGAAAATGCATTTGACTGTTTGTTTCCTAACTCCATGACAGCTGAGGAAGACAGGGTTACCTGTACTGGAGAAGAAAAACTGGAGACTCTTCCTACATCTATATTTGAAATGCATATGACTAGCCAGAGTTACAATGTCTACAATGCAGTCTATGTAGTGGCCCATGCTTTGAGTGACCTCCTTTCATCTATACTGCATTACAGAGCAGGAAAACACGTAACCCAGTTGAACCTCAGGAAGCAAAAGCTGTCGCAGGTAATATCCTGATTAAATAAAATACACGGAGTTTGCCACTTTTACAGAGAGAATTTTCTGTAGACACAACTCATTCTGTCAACTGTGGTTAGCAACTAGGGCACAAACTATCTATAAATATGAAATTGTTCTCTACACTTTCTTCGCAGGAAAATCAAATATATCATCCTAAGACATCACTCAGGAAATAATTCCATATATAATCCTATTGAGGAATAATTTTACATGTTCATTGTGGCTATTTGTGCAAAGAAGTTGCATGATTTTCTTAACAGTCCTCCTTATTTTGAAGGTGCAGAGGTTTTGCTGTGCTAAAAAAAACCATGGCAGATATTTTTAGTGGAAAAGAGGGGCTATTAATTAGTAGTTTTGCTCTTTTTATTTAGTCAGGGAAACAAAGCATCTAGTTCTCCATTTTCTTTAATATCTACACATTTTGATTATCATAACGAAATCTAATAAAAATTAAAATTAGAGAAAAATGATAATAGAGGAAATGAGTAAAAGTGCAGCAAAAACAAAAAGCAAAGAAAAAGTAAATGTAATATCAAGTAAAAACAAATTTAGAGATGCTTTACTCCCTCTGAAGTTACAAACACCTATCTCTTTATTCCACATCTTATCTCGTATGTACAAATAAATCCATAGCGTAATCTTTTCAGTACCAGTGTCACCAGAAAATCCGAACAGGACAACTAGAATTAACTGCAGATCTTATTTTAGTCTTGGTCAAATAAACCAACTTCCTTATTTCTAACAGTTTTAATCTTATTTTATTCAAATATTTCTCTTAATTTATTTCCACCACACACAGTTCTTCACAGTTTTAACGAGCCTCTTTTGTGCATCCAATAGGAAATATATATATATCCTGGTCACTCTCTTTTAGTGTTTCATTTATAGGTCTTTTTAAAATTTTAAAACCTCAGCCAATTTCTCTTGCACAGCCTAAATCATTTTCTTGGACTGACAGTTGTAAATTCAGTTTTGATACCAACTCTATCTTGTTGGACAAAGTTTGTTCTACATTTGACATTTGTTCAATAAAGGTGCTTTTTCCAAAAGGCAAATGGATTTTCTTGCTTTTGGATTTTCAGTTCTTAAGAAGCTTCATGGATGAAAAGCAAAGCATTTTCAAAGGAAAATAAGACAGATAAACAAATGGCTGTCCAAGCTCTTCTTAAAAACTTCCAGTGTTGGAACAGTCACTGCTTTTGGAGGAAGCTTGTTCCACTGGTTAATTGTTCTGTCAGGAAGTTTCTCCTTAGTTCTAGGTTGCTTTTCTCCTTGATTAGTTTCCATCCGTTGCTTCTTGTCCTGCCTTCAGGTGCTTTGGAGAATAGCTTGACTCCCTCTTCTTTGTGTCAGCCCCTGAAATAATGGAACACTGCTATCATGTCCCCCCTCATCCTTCTTTTCATTAAAAAGCACCTTTGAGATATCTATAGAACCAGACTTTATTGCTGACATTGTTGATAGTGTGGCTACTTATTCCATTCTTCAAAAGTTTCCTTCAGTATTTTTGTTGTCATAGCCATCTTGCAAGCCTCTATATGGTTCATCTACCTAAAACATTGTCCCCTATACTCTAGTTTTTGAAATCATGAAATTGCTTATCTTTTTTATGTCTTATAAAATCCAAAACAACATCTATTTCCCACATGAATCTGTTTGTATTTTACAATTAATTCCAAAATCTTATTGTACTATTGCAATGTTATCCGGAACTTAAATTCATTTATCTTATTTATCTTTAAATTCTTAAGCTTATGATTAAAAAATTATTTTGTTTAGGATTAATTCCAAAAGGTGGTTGGAAAGTGACAGAATTGTTAATTAGACTGGTTATAGATCTTTGTTGTGTGGTGTAGAGATCTCTGTGCACTGAATATATTCTTCCAATTGAAAACTTATTTCACAACATTATTTTTTCCTCCTTTCCATTTTTATTTTCCAAAATGTCTACAATAAATGACAATACACATAATTTACATATCCCTATTATTATTATGTACTGTTGCTTTCTTCTTGGAACATGCTGTAAGTGTATTAGACCATAGATTTGCTTAGGGAGGCAATATGACAAAATGTGTTCTATTGTGCTATAAAAGATATAAGGAATTACTTTGTGCTTGCTTTATTTTAGGGTTTTTTTTAACCTAAATAGTGCTATACATTTATTTCCTAAGAACATTGACTGAAAGACCTTCATTAGTTGAGGTAAAAAGAAAAAAAAAACAATACAATACAATTATGTATTCAGAGTCCCTCTCAAAATGTTCTGGGCATAATAGCATCTTATAAGAGTTATGAAAATAATGATTAATTTATGGGACTTTTCCTCAAATTCTTTTACAAGAAATGAACTCAGTTCTCCCCTTATGATTGCTTCTTCTTTGCAGCTTAACCCTTAAGATAGGAAGAACTTGCCACTTATATTTCTCTTCTTACTCAGCTCCATCATTCTTACCATGTCACATAGCCATCCATCTCATTAATGGATAGAGGTCCTTGCCTTGATAAAAAGACAATTCATCCTTGAGAGTTTTCTAAGTGATATTCTGAGCCCTAGAACTCACAGAAGATGCAAAATACAGAAAGGGGGGATTCTATACAATTCTTTCCCCATTTAATTACTTTAATATAAATTATTTTATTGAATCTATTTAGTATCCTTTAATTTCTATATTTAGTTTTAAATGTTTCCCTTTATAGATGAAAAATAATTTTAATCACACAATTCAGTATTAAGAAATAATAATAGTATATTATCACCTTTTGGCCATATTAGAGAATTTCAGGGTTCATTATACATTTCAGATAGAATTTTGTACAATTGAATAAATTCCTTGTCATGAATTTCTCTTCTTTTCACTTTTTTTTCAATTCAGCTCAACTTCTTTATGAGAAGGATCTCATTCAACAATAGTGCAGGGGAAAAAATTTCTTTCAACCAAAATGGAGAATTAGAGACTGGATTTAATATAATAAATTGGATTACTTTTCCCAACCAATCTTTCCAAAGAGTCAAAGTTGGAAGAATAGACTCCATGAATCCCCAAAAAGAAATGTTCTCCTCTTCTGGGAAATCTATTATGTGGCCAAGCATATTTAACCAGGTAAGTTCTAAACAAATTCCAAACTATAGTAGCTAATGATTCCACAAGTGAAACCTCTCATCTTAACCTTTGCAGAAAAGAGAATTCCCTTTGTACAAATATGAAATCATTGGCTATCTTCTTCCCCCTTTGTTCAAAGCATTAAACATTAGGCAGACCATCCATGACACTAGAAAAAATAATGTTAAAATTTTAAAGGTCCAATTTTCTGAAGACGTTAAAGTGCTGACCTAGATATTGGGTGACAGTGAATTCTAGTCCTCCTTTATTCAGGAAAGGTATCCTCAGCGTCTTTGGACCAGACAATCAATCTAAGAAAAGTCCACCTCACACTGTTGCTATCGAGAGAAAAAAGAAGTAGGAACATTATATATGCCTCCCTGAGTTCCAAAATTATCAGAATATATTCTAATAATAAATGTTTGATAAATATTGAGGTATAACATTATCAAAAACATTTTCTTATTTCATTTATGAACAGGTCCAGCCACTTTCCCAGTGTAATAACAAATGTCCTTGGGGCTATAGTAAGAACAAGTTAGAAGGGAAGCCATTTTGCTGTTATGATTGCCTTCAATGTCCAGAGGGGAAGATTGCAAACCAACAAGGTAAAAATTGTATTTACAACTGACCTGAGTTTAATTTAAGGATCCATGTTGCCAATCATGATGGACATCATTGCCTGCCTACAATCTCTTTTAGTTTTCATATGCACATTTGCATGTGCCTTTTTTGTTTGTCTGAATTATTTCCTTTAAACTCTGAGATGATATTTTATGGACAAAAATTAAAGGACATCTGATTGAATCTTTGAGAGAGGATGTACACTGAAACATTCATAAAACTTCACAGGATAACCTTTTTTTTCCAAATGATATGTAGGTAAGTCAAGGGAAAATGTTTAGGTTTAGTAATCATTGACCAATGTTTTAGACAAATCTAAAATTATGAAGACCCAAGGAAATTAAGAACCTAAGGAAAAGTTAAAATAGATACATAGTATAGAAAAAAGGAGTGCTGTAATTAAAAAACACAAATGTAATTCCTTATAAATACAATCTTCTTCATCTTCTCTTGTGCAATAGTGAGCCATTTTTGATCACAGAATATTAGAAATATAGTTAAGAAGTACTATATAAATTTGGTTGCTTTTCAGTTTTGAGCTAGCAAGCTGTATTCTAGGCATTATCAAATCAAATCAAATCAAATCAGTTTATTACAGCCATATGGCCAGAAACAGTAAAATATCCAAGTGTAGGGTACTTATATACATAGATATATAAAAATGCACTGAGTATAATCTAATGATGAGTAAGGATACATATAATAAAATTAATTTTAAAAGGATAATTAAAAAAATCTAAAAATATTTCTTATTTATGTTTCTGATGAATTCCCAGTGCTGCTGTGCAGAATCTAGCCACCTGCACCATAGTCAAGCCTGTTCATCCTTAAGCAGCCACTGAAGATAAGTAGTGTCAGAACAGCCAGGATACCTCTTGATTATTGGGAGGATAAGATTTTTTCAAATATCTTTATAGAAAGAACATCAAAGGAGTATATGTCCAATGGTCTTCACCTCTCCTGAGCCACAGGAGCAGAGTCTTTCAGTCAATGGTATATTTTTGTACTTGCTGTACAGGATGGCTATTCTAGGCATTATATGTTCCATCTTACTTTAAAAACAATTTTTAGACTAACTGATTTCTAATATTCTACTTTGTTGTCTAGATATGGATGACTGTTTTCAATGTCCAGATGATGAGTACCCTAATAAGAAGCAGGATTTGTGTCTCCCCAAAGTTGTAACATTCTTGAAGTATGAAGAATCTTTAGGGATGATTTTGGCCAGTTCTGCTCTTTTCTTTTCTTTGATCACAGTTGGAGTCTTTTGGATCTTTATTAAGCATGAAGACACTGCCATTGTCAAAGCCAACAATCGAAACATCACATATGTTCTCCTTGTTTCTCTTCTGTTATCTTTTCTTTGTACTTTGTTATTCCTTGGAAAACCTAACAAGGTGACATGTCTCCTTCGTCAAACTGCCTTTGGCATCATCTACTCAGTCGCCATTTCTTGTGTTTTGGCCAAGACCACCATTGTGGTTTTAGCATTTATGGCCACCAAGCCAGGATCCAAGATCACTAAATGGGTGGGAAGAAAATTAGCCATATCTATTGTATTTTGCTGCTCCTTTATTCAAAGTGATATTTGTATTGTATGGCTGATAATCTCTCCTCCATTCCCAGACATTGATAAAACCTCAATTTTAGATGAAATAATCTTAGAATGTAATGAAGGATTGGTGTTCATGTTTTATAGTGTCTTGGGCTTTATGGGCTTCCTTGCCATTATCAGCTTCATAGTGGCTTTCCTAGCAAGAAAATTGCCTGATACTTTCAATGAAGCCAAATTTATCACCTTCAGCATGCTGGTATTCTGCAGTGTCTGGTTGTCCTTTATTCCAACCTATGTGAGCACAAAAGGAAAATATATGGTTGTTGTGGAGATCTTCTCCATTATAGCCTCTAGTGGGGGGTTACTTCTCTGTATCTTTTCTCCCAAATGCTATATTATTATTCTGAGGCCTGATCTGAACAACAAAGGATTTCTAAAAAAATAAGACAACAAATTAATATAAAATTGAATGGGGCCAGAGGAAACAGAAACTTTCTGCACCAAAATTCTATGTCCATGTACTAAATATAAGTCCTTAAGGAATATACTTACTATTACTATTCAATATAATTTTCAGAAAAGAATTTATTGGAGTTGATTTACAATTAATATATTTAATTGGAATCAGTTGGACATAAACTTGATTTCTTTTAGTATTCATGGATAAAAGCTTAAAATATAAATTGTGTCATTTTTTTATTGAGGAAAAAAACATTCTCAGTGAAACTGACAATTAGAAAACTACTATTGGAGAAATAATTATCTCAACATTGAAAAATGATAGGTGATACTTGAATTTTGATCCTATAAATACCCTTTTGGTTTGTTAAAAGATAATAGAAACAGCTATCAGATCAACCAAGAATATCTTGAAATAATTTGAATGTGTTTGAAGCAAGATAATAATGTAACAAATGAAAAGGTAACAGAGATTGCAGAAGAAAATATTGCCATTCAGCATGTTAAACTTGTTTACACATGTGTTAAAAGCTAGCAGTGTCTATGAAGATTCTCAGTCACCCAGGCCATAGTTGTCCCAAAGGTGCTTTTTAAAAAAGCAACTGGACTTTCTTTGTTTTTCTTTGAATACATTTTGCTTCTCATCCAAGAAACTTCTTCAAGAAAAAACTAAGAAAGTCCAATTGCCTTTTTAAAAAGCACCTTTGGGTTAAAAGCTAGCAGTTTTAAATGTTGCCACCTCTACTATTAAAGGAAATTCAACAAGGCGATCAAATAAAGTAAGGGGAAAATATATTTGAGGGGAAAAAATAGAAAAGCAGAAATCACATTTCCAAGGAAAATGTGATCTTTGAAGGCAGGATTTGGCAAAACCATTATATTAGAGCAGGGGTGTTAAACTGCCAGCCCACAGGCCAGATACGTCATGGCAGAACTGCCACCACCCCATTGCTATCAATGGAAAAAAAGTTGTGATACTTCACGATACGTCACATGACATTGCAAGTTTGACACCCCTGTATCAGAGTATTTCATCTATGAAAATTTGAACCACTGAACAATTTCTTTTCTGATGAAAAATGGTGAATACTGTAACTAATCTTCACTGATGGTAGACCTGTGTTCTTTCAACATAGCACTAATAAGCAGGCATACACATAGAATGAAGGCTACTGCTAAGCTTGTAAGCCGCCCTGAGTCTTCGGAGAAGGGCGGGATATAAATGGAATAATAATAATAATAATAATAATAATAATAATAATAATAATAATAATAATAATAATAATAATAATAATAATAATAATAATAATAATAATAATTTGTTGGAAGGGACCTTGGAGGTCATCCAGTCCAACCCCCTGCTCAGGCAGGAAACCCTATACCATTTTGGACAAATGGCTGTCCAATCTCTTTTTAAAAACTTCCAGTGTTGGAGCATTCACAGCTTCTGGAGGCAAGTTGTTCCACTGGTTAGTTGTTCTAACTGTCAGGAAGTTTCTCCTTAGTTCTAGGTTGCTTCTCTCCTTGACTAGTTTCCATCCATTGCTTCTTGTCCTGCTTTCAGGTGCTTTGGAGAATAGCTTGGCTCCCTCTTCTTTGTGGCAGCCCCTGAGATATTGGAACACTGCTATCATGTCAACCCTCACCCTTCTCTTCGTTAAACTACACATACCCAATTCCAGCAACCGTCCCCTATATGTTTTAGCCTCCAGTACCCCAATCATCTTTGTTGCTCTTCTCTGTACCCTTTCTAGAGTCTCAACATCTTTTTTACATCGTGACCAAAACTGGATGCAGTATTCCAGGTGTGGCCTTACCAAGGCATTGTAAAGTGGTATTAGTACTTCATGTGATCTGGATTCTATCCTTCTGTTAATGCAGCCTAGCACTGTGTTGGCTTTTTTGGCAGCTGCAGCACACTGCTGGCTCTTATAAAACTTACCAATCCTCTAACCTACTTCAGATTAAATTATGAAAACTTGTCTAATATGAACAGAACTCCACAGCAAAACTCAGTGAAGTTGATATCAAATGAAAGAAACTTTGCACAACAGAAATGAAATACTGCCACCTATCACCTTTTTGGGGAGCCAATGGGAAAACTATCTATTTATTATTTATTCATTTATAAATTTTACATGGCCACCCAAATCAGTCTCAGTGACTACAGGTGGATTGCAAAGATAAAACTCCAATACAAAAACCAACTACCTCCATCCTCCTGGAGACAGTCATTAGATCAGCCACTTGATGGGCTCCTAGGTCCCTAGACCCATTGGCAGATCCATGTCTTCAGAGCCTTGCAAAATAGTGTCAAAGTGGGGGCCAATCTTATCTTTTCAGGGATGACATTCCACAGAAGGGAGCCACTACAGAGAAGGCCTTTGTTTTTGGTTCCATTAATTACTCTTAGGAAAGGGTACAGTAGCATTCCTTGCCTCCCCATCTTGGTGGACCATGTAAATATGATTGGGAAAAAATAATGCTTCGCAAATATTGATCCCAAGCCATATAGGGCTTTGAAGGTGACAACCAACACCTTGAATTGGACTCAAAAAAATGATCAGCAGCCAATGCAGCTCTTGTAGGAGAGGCAAGACATCTAGGCTTCAAAAAAATTATGCAGACCATTTTATTTTGAACCAATTGAAACTTCTGGATACTTTCCAATAGCAGTCCCCTGAGGAGACCATTACAATAGTCAAGACGGGAAGTGTCTAAGGAAATGTCTAGGGCATGGGTAACTGAGAGCAGGGATTGTTGGTCCAGGAAAGGGCATAAACAGTGCACAACCCACAGTTGTGAAAACATCCTCTTGGTGACAATGGCCACCTGCTCTTTAACCAGGAGTTGTAAGTTTAAATACAATTTAAACAATTTAATGTGTTTCTGTACTCTCAAGTGTTGTGTAAAACATGTTTTTTTCTACTGAAAGACTTCTTTCCGAAGACATTTGATGCCAGGCTGGTAATTTCTCCACTCCAATTATCATCTCTTTTCCTCTGGAGAGTTCCTTTAGCTGATAGTATGAGGGCTAATCACTTTTATATTTCTGAGCTATAGTGGTTGGTCTTCAAGAACGGATTCATAGATCGTTTTTAATGCTCAGTGAAAACTACATTACTGGCCAAGTAGCTGTTTCAATCAAGCCATGCTACCTAAAGAAGGACAATGTTGGGACAGGTGAATTGGGTTTCAGAAAAAAAAAATGTTTTTACTCAAGATGGTGGCATTTGTAGCCTTTCTTTTTTTGTTTTTGCCCCGAGTGGTATGCATGATTTCCAGCACCAAATGCAGCATCAATGATCCTCTGCCTTTTCTTCACAAGCAATATCAATCAGGAGATCTTATTGTTGTGGACATTCTCTCACAGATCTACATCTTTTATGCAATGATAAACTTCACAGAACGTCCCTCCAAGGAGCTCTTTGAGGACATTGTGTAAGATCTTTAAACCAAGATGCGCAAGCCACAGACACACAGAAAATGTGTTGATTTTATCAAGATATATTTATAAATTTATGCTAGCTTTGATTTCATTGAAGCAAAGTCTTATATTTAATATCAACTCTACTTTTGCTGACTAGTATCTGGTTCCTCCTCCAGCACCAGCACCATCTTCATCATCAGCTTCTCATATCCCTGTTTTTATTACGTTTTCTTTTTCCCATTTGATTACTTCACACTTTTTGCCATAATTAAATAATTGCACAAATAGTAATGTGCATTTGAGGGGGAGGCAGGGAAATATCAAAAAGGAAAAGGAAATGCTTGGATGATATATGAAAAAATAAGAGGTTTTTAACCAAGAATATTACTGTTGTCAGATTATGTATGGCAAAATATATTCATAAACACAGGAAATTGAAATGGGCCATACTGATTACTGCTTTACTGCAAAAAATTAGTACAGATGGAGTTCTTCTCGGACAGGGGTCCCCAGTTCCCGATCTGTGGACCTGTACTGGGCCGCGGCATGCCAGCAACCACACAAGCAAGCAAAACCCCATCTGCAAGATGCAGGCAGTACACAAAACCATGCAATCTCTGGTCTGAGGGAAAATATCTCTCCATGGAATCAGTCCCTGATGCCCAAAAGGTTGGGGACCTCTGTTCTAGGGTGCACTATTTCTCTTCCCTTAAAAAGAAGGAATAGACAAAAAAAGTATAGTTGCAAAAATCTAGTTTTCCATCAAAAGAAACTTTAGTAGACATAAACCTATACATTCCAGTAGTTTCTCCATCCATTTTAAAGTGGATCCTTCACTAGTGCCAATGGTTCATATTTTCATGTTTGCACTGGGATATTGAACAGGATAGAGTTGATGAAAAACTCATAAACCTTGCATGTACTTTATATTAAACTCATTCCTTCACATTCATCAATACCATTTTAGAGACCATCAATAAGGAACTTACTCCAAAATGTAGAAAGAAAGATTAGTGTCCTCCCAAAAGTATTCACAGGAAGAATTTGATTGCAAAATACAGCTTATATGAGTAATGTTAAATTAAAGATTTATTACTCCTCCCAGCTTTTGCCAACCTAGCAGTTCGAAAGCACGTAGAAAATGCAAGTAGAAAAATAGGGACCACTACGGTGGGAAGGTAACAGCATTCCATGCACCTTTGGTGTCTAGTCATGCCGGCCACATGACCACGGAGACATCCTCGGACAAGTGCTGGCTCTTCGGCTTTGAAACAGAGATGAGCACCGGCCCCTAGAGTCAGAAACAACTAGCACGCATGTGCGGGAGAACCTTTACCTTTACCTTTACCTTAAAGATCATGAGTATTAGACTTCTGGATCTAGAAATGTCATGATGATAATATTTTGTCATATTCATGTGTGTACCCACAGTGTGAAATATTATATTGAACTCAATCATATGATGTATCATAGTTTGAAATGAATTGCTTGTGATATTGTGTACAATTTTCATTTCAGGTTTATGACTCCACTCTACCAGCACATCCTAGCCTTAGAATTTGGGATCAAGGAGATCAATGAAAATCCCAATATTTTACCTAATTATACCCTAGGATTCCATATCTATAACTCATATTTCTCTCCAGATTGGACTTTCCGTGCCTCATTGGAACTCTTTTCTACACAAAGCAGATTTATCCCTAATTACAACTGTGAAATTCAAAACAGACCAATAGCAGTCATTGGAGGCCCAACTTCTGAAGTGTCTCTGCATATGGCTACGATTCTGTCATTGTACAAGATGCCACAGGTAGTGAAAGATTTTTATGAAGTAGGTGACAGATGAATGAAAAAAATATTATGATTGGCAGAAAGACTTTTGGAGGTTGTTTAAATATTTGTCCTGTAGTATATTGAAGTAGCAGAGTAGAGGATTAATGCTTTGAACTGACCCTTTTGATTTTATGGTCTTATATGGTAAACAAACAGATGAGAAATAGATGGACAGAATCCTTTTCATTATTGTCATTATTTTACGTTGCATAGCCAGATGTTCAGAATAGCTTGACATTTTTGTCTACCTATCAAGTTCTTTCTAAAAATGATGATGATGATGATGATGATGATGATGATGATGATGATGATGATGATGATGATGATGATGATGATGATTTCATAGCACTGCATTTTTATCTGGAGAGAATACATTTGAATTATTAACACTGAATTCTGGAACTATTTCCAGGCAGTTTTAGACACAGAAATTGAGTTTGGTTGATAAATGAATCTCTCTCTCTCTCTCTCTCTCTCTCTCTCTCTCTCTCTCTCTCTCTCTCTCTCTCTCTCTCTCTCTCTCTCTCTCTCTCTCTCTCTCTCTCTCTCTCTCTCTCTCTCTCTCTCTCTCTCTCTCTCTCTCTCTCTCTCTCTCTCTCCCTCTCCCTCTCCCTCTCCCTCTCCCTCTCCCTCTCCCTCTCCCTCTCCCTCTCCCTCTCCCTCTCCCTCTCCCTCTCCCTCTCCCCTTTCTTTATATGTATGTGTAGAAATAGATGCTGATATTCAATCATATTTTTTTAAAAAATATTTTTATGAAAAGTTTTTTTACAAAGTAAAAGCAGAATAAATTTAAAGAAAAAAGATCAAGTAATATAAAAGTAAATAAGAATGAAACAAGAGAAAAGAGACAATTGAAAAAGGAAAAAAACGTATAGAAGTGGCTTCAAATCTTCCTTATATAAGTTACAAATGCTGTATATATTTTGTCCTCTCTCTCTAAGATTACATCAATATCCAATCATAGTCTATTAAAGTAACTAGAACTGAAAATGATAATAAGGAAGATTCTATCAAATAACCTATCTTGAGATAATGGCACAAAACCCCCCTGCAATAAGAAATATGTTCCAAATTCTGTTTCACTAATATAATATGGGAAGTTTTAATTCCATGAAATGCTAATACTTGGTAAAATTGGTCAGACATTGGTACAAATATCACTTTTACTAATGCAGCTATTATCCCCTCTCTATGTGTTTTAAAATGACAACTGAGCTCATTCCATTTCCTCAAGGTCTACTCATTGATAAGATTATGGGGAAATTCTGAATCTCTTTAGTTCATGAAACCTTCCTGAATACAGTCATGAAATATAACTGGATTCAAAATTTAAAATATCAATTGCAACTTAATTTCTAATTTGTAGCTACAGTATTGAAAGACTGTCATTATCAATATTTTATCTAAAAAGATGTATTTCTCATTTCATTATTTTTAGATTGTATATGGGTTTGTTCCAGAAACAGATGTCAGAAATCAGGATGCTTTCTACCAACAGATTTTCCCAAGTACAGAACATCAATACATGGGTATAGTCAAATTACTGCTTCATTTCAAATGGACATGGATTGGTGCATATACTGTAAATAATGAGAATGGGCAGAGGTTTGTGCAAAATGTAGTTCCCATGTTTGCCAAGAGAGGCATCTGCTTTGCCTTCATTGAAAAATTCCCCAGAAGTACTTATTCTAATGGTCTGGTTGATTCACTGGAAGAAGGGAGTAAAGTATATTATGAAGTTATGACAAGCACTGTTAATGTTGTGGTCCTTCATAGTGAAACTGATCACATAATACATCTACGAATACTTTCCAACAGGTTGAAAGATGATAACTTAGCACTATGGAACAAAGATAAAATTTGGATTATGACAGCTCAAATGGATTTCACATCAGTTCCCTTTATAAGAAATATTGACCTAGTCTTCCTCCATGGTACTTTATCCTTTGCAATTCACTCAGAGAAGATTTTAGGATTCCATAAATTTCTTCAATCAAAAAACCCTTTTCTGGAAAAAGAAGATGGCTTTTTTAGGGACTTCTGGAAAAATGCATTTGAATGTTCATTCCACATCAACATGATTGAAGAGGAAGATAAGATCCTCTGCAGTGGACAGGAGAAACTGGAGACTCTTCCTACATCTGTGTTTGAAATGCACATGACGGGCCACAGCTACAGCATCTATAATGCAGCCTATGTGGTGGCACATGCTTTGCATGACTTCCATTCATCCATAAGAAAGTACAGAGTGGGTGAACATGAAAACAAACTGAACTTTCTGAAGCAGCCACTATGGAAGGTAATGTCATAAGCCTGTACTATGATGGGTTCACCATATCTGTAGTGATATTTGGTGGGTGCCATGTTGTGAAATTATGCTATATGTATGTGTGTGTATATATATATATGTATGTATGTATGTATGTATGTATGTATGTATGTATGAGAATTTAATCTTCTACTCCTGTTCCTTCTATCATTTGGCTGATAAGAATGTAAAACAATCTGTACAATGAGCAGTGTCATCAGACAGGTCTTTACTGCCATTATCTCAAGTATCCACTTCAATAAGCAATCATTCAAACTTAGGGATTATAGAATTTGGAAGGCAACCAGGAACCTTATTTCTTCCAAGAAAAGGAATACTATTCTTCTTTGCTTGACTTTTCTTCTTTTCCAATTCAGCTCAACAATTTTGTAAGAAGTGTCTCATTTAACAACAGTGCTGGGGAAAAAGTTTCTTTCAACCAAAATGGAGAGTTAGAAACTGGATTTGACATTATGAACTGGATCACCTTTTCAAATCTGTCTTTCCTGAGAATCAGAGTTGGAAGGACAGATCCGATCAGTTCCCAAGAGGAAATGCTAATCATTGATGATGCTATTGTATGGCCACATAATTTTAATCAGGTATCCTTGATTCATCTTTTGGCCTGGGTTTGGTCATCATTTCGCTGTTTTGAAAACTACCTTAGAAGCCAGATTAACATTCAGCAATAGAATGTTACACTTGCCCCGGAGATTGGCTTAGCTAACCATTTCCATTAGTGATCCAATGGGGTATAGTAGGATGAATAAATATGAAGAGAGTTAGGAGAGTTATGAGGAAACAACATAGTTTTTTTTTCTTCTTCTTAGAACTCAAAATGAAAGGGAAAAGTTAAAAATGGAGAAAGCCACATCAACATGAAAAAGAAAACATGTGTCAATGAGTCAATGAACACCTTGGCAATCTGACTTTGTACCAGGGCAGGGGGGAGGGGGGCTGTTAATATTTTGATCAATCCACCCTTTAAGACAAAAACACTCATCACCCCCTGCAAGTATTCATCAATATTTCTGCTTTGTCCTTGTTTTTTTCTGCTTATTGCTCCACAAACGCAAGCTGTCTCCTATTAAAACAAGTTTGCCAAATATTATATTAGAACTGACTGTCCAAAAAGTGGTCTTCACAGAAAAAATCAAAAAAGGAAGAAAAAGCTTCAGCCAGTTTGTAGTGAAAAGAGTAACTGCCCAATGACACCAATGGAAATTAGAATTATTTTTTTAAAATCTATATGATTTTTATTAAAATATTCCAAAATAAAATATAAAATAATATAAAAATAGGATTAAAGAAAAGCAGAAGAGTAATGTGAAGTGAAAAGGTTAAAAAATAGAAAAAAAATTATAGAGAAGTGACTAGATTTTTATAACAGTTACAAAAACAATCTTTTTTCTTCTTCATGAAAATTACATTACTGGGCATTAAATGTTTATTGAAATTTATTGAAGAGCTAATACAGGTCTGTCTTCTGCTGAAACCACTTTTTGATAACATCTTTCCCCATCATATATTACTGAAACAACACCTGTGTGCTAGGGAAGGAGACTGGATAAACAGTCCCTAATATATTGGTACCAGATACAAACTTCTCCAAAGCAAAGCATTCTATTGTTTCTTTTATGAGCAGGTCCAGCCGCTTTCTCTGTGTAATGGGAAGTGCCATTTAGGTTACAGTAAGAGCAAGATAGAAGGGAAGCCATTTTGCTGCTATAATTGTCATAAATGTCCACAAGGCAAAATCTCCAACCAGGAGGGTAAGATATAATTTCTTGACTTAAATATATATTGAAATCAATCTGTGTTTAGAAAACTGTGCAGAAGGTTAAGTAGTCAACTTAGCAAACTGATCCAATGAAAAAAATGGATATAAATAAATAAATTGTCTAGAGTTTGTTTATAAGTACCGTGTCTCCCCGAAAGTAAGGCCTATCCCGAACATAAGCCCTAGCTTGATTTTCGGGGATGAGCCTAATATAAGCTCTATCCCAAAAATAAGCCCTAGTTTTGGGGTGACACACACACACTTAAAAATCAAGCTAGAGTGGGGGTGAGGGTGTGGAGCTGCCCCACATGCCCTATACCCACTTACCTTGCAGCCAGGCTACTCCTTCTTCTGAGGTGTCTTTTGCAGGTGTCTTCTGCATTTCTCAGTCAGAGGCCTTTCTGGAAGGCCTGTGTAGCCAAGGTGCAAGCCATGGATTGAATCCATAGCTTGGTTCTGCAAGACCTATGCAGCCAAGGATTGAGCTAAGAGTTGAATCCATAGCTTGGTACTCAGCTGCAGAGGCCTTCTGGAAAGGCCTGACTGCAAAATGCAGGCCAGAATGCAAAATGCAGGCCAGAATGCAGGTGCAGAATGTAACTGTTCCTGCGTCCGCAGAAGAAGTAGACCAGCTCGGCAGGGCTGTTGGTGCTGGAGGTGAGTATAAAAAATATCCCTCAAAAATAAGACCTGATGCCTTTTTTTGGAGGTAAATAAAAAATAAGACCTGGTCATATTTTCAGGAAAACACGGGTAGTACATCCCTAAAAAAAATAATTTTGCAATGCTGAAGTTATTGCAACTATACCAACACATTTGAATTTCAGATATTAAACAACTTTTTTTTGAACATTGTATTGTTAAATTCTGATTATTTTGTGTAATTTATGGAGTTCTATTTTATTTTCTAGACTTGGATGACTGTTTTCAGTGTTCAGAAGATCAGTACCCCAGTGACAAGCAGGATATATGTCTTCACAAAGTTATAACATTCTTGAAGTATGAAGAAACATTGGGAACCATTTTCACTAGTTCAGCTCTTTTCTTTTCTTTGGTTACAGTTGGTATCTTCTGGATCTTTATTAAACATCAGGACACTCCCATTGTCAAAGCCAACAACAGGGCTCTGACATATGCTTTCCTAGTGGTTCTTCTGTTATCATTTCTTTGTGTTTTGCTATTCATTGGACAACCCAACAAAGTGACATGTGTTCTTCGCCAAACAGCCTTTGGCATCATCTTCTCAGTGGCTATTTCTTGTATTTTAGCCAAAACCATCATTGTGGTTCTAGCTTTCATAGCCACCAAACCAGGGTCCATGATGAAAAAATGGGTGGGGAAAAAATTAGCCATTTTCATTGTGTTAGGCTGCTCATTTATTCAAGAAATTATTTGTACTACATGGCTGACAAGTTGTCCCCCATTCCCAGATGCTGACATGAATTCAGTGGCACAAGAAATAGTTCTGGTGTGTAATGAGGGTTCCAACTCTTTTTTCTACTGTGTCTTGGGCTTCTTGGGCTTCCTTGCTTTTGTCAGTTTCACAGTGGCTTTCCTAGCAAGGAAATTGCCTGATGCCTTCAATGAAGCCAAATTTATCACTTTCAGTATGTTGGTCTTCTGCAGTGTGTGGTTATCCTTTGTTCCAACATATCTGAGCACAAAAGGAAAATATATGGTTGCTGTGGAGATCTTCTCCATTATAGCCTCTAGTGCTGGGTTACTGATTTGCATATTTTTTCCCAAATGCTATATTATAGTTTTGAGGCCTGATATGAATAACAAAGATCAGCTAAGAAGACAAAATAACATTTGCATAGAATAGCATAAAGAGAATTAATAGTTCCTGTTACTCTGGGAAAGTAGAAATACTCAATGACATAATCTAACTTATGTAACCTCTTAAGAATTCTCCATAATTATTTCCTTATAAATTATATGGAAAATTACATGACAATTTTTGTACACTTATTTTAATTGTGTTCAATTGAATATAAACTTTAAAAAAGCTTTTCAGATATTTTACTGCTTTTTGATATAACAAAAAACATTCCAAGGAATATGTTGAATATGCAGTAGATTTTTTTATCCCAACAGTAATAAGTTAAAAAAAACTACTTGCTAAAAACAAGTCCAAAAAATCAAAATAAAATCTATGTCTACATTTTGATCCCACATGCAAATCTTTCAAGTCACAAAAAGATAGGAGACAGATTGTACTTTTAAAACAAAGAGAAAAAAGATTGAATGAAATGAAATGAAATGACATGCTCTATAGTATTTCTTCTTTCTTTTATTTTCTTTCTTATAGCCAGATCAATTTCACCACCTTGAATCACATCTGGAATGAAACTGGTATCCAAAGTGGTTTCTAAACCAGAGGTATTACATAGGCATACTGTAGTATGTCCACCATTACCCACACCACATAAAGGGTGTGTATGTGTGTATTTGTACACACATAAAGATGCATATTTATTTATTGTTTATTTCTGAGTGTGTGTGTGTATATATATACATGCGTACATACACACACACACACACACACACACACACACATACATCCAAGATGCTAGGTTGAAAGCCTGCTTGGTGCATAGTAAAGGTATCACACCAAAAACTGTGAGACTATGAGTTATAATCTCACTTTAGGCACAAAGCCAACTTGGTGACTTTTGGTCCATCTCTGTTAGAAATAGGAAGCAGACAATTGCAAACCATTTCTGAAATTTGTCTACCCTGTAGCTTTTCATGCTGTAGAAGTTCAGTTCCATGCTCTGGGGTCAAATTACAATAAGGTCTGAGAGTTCATGGGCTTCGTGAAAATCATGAACGTTTTGCAGGTAACCTTAGGCCTAAAATATTTAGATTGCTACATGCTAAACCTTATCTGTATCTCAGAGCAGATGTGTGATTTGTGAATGTTGGGGATTTCCACAACTCTGTTGCCCTGATCTGTTTATGGTTGAGAAATATTTATGACTCTGTGGGGTGGCAGAGTCAGTTCAAATAATCTGGTTTCTGGAAATCTCTAGCAGGAGGCTTAGTTTGTTGAAATTCATTGTTAACGTGAGCCAAAATCTTCACTTCTCATAGGCAAAGTCTTGGGCAGCAATTGGAACACTGTCTTGATATATTAAGGGCTTATTTTATTTATTTATTTATTTATTTATTTATTTATTTATTTATTTATTTATTTATTTATTTATTTATTTTATTACATTTATATACCACCCTTTCCCGGAGGACTCAGGGCGGTTTACAGGGTAATTAAAAACCAAGATACAAAAGTTAAAAAACCAAGTTTAAAAAAATTAAATTTATCCCTGTATAAGTAAAAACCCCAGTTAAAATAAAATTAATCCTAAGCCTGGCCCAGAGAGCTCGAAGAGCCAGGTCTTCAGGCCCCGGCGGAATGAATGGAGGTCGGGGGCAGTCCTCAGCTCCACTGGCAGCTGGTTCCAAAGGGCAGGCGCCCCCACTGAGAAGGCCCTATCCCTGGGTGTCGTCCGCCGGCAATCTCTTACCAGTGGCACCCTGAGAAGACCCTCCCTGTGGGAGTGCACTGGACGAAGGGAACTTGATGCCGGCAGCAGGTGTTCCCTCAGATATCCCGGACCCAAGCCATGTAGGGCTTTATAGGTCATCACCAGCACCTTGAATTTCACCCGGAGGACAACCGGAAGCCAATGCAGCTCGCGGAGTAGAGGTGTTACATGGGAGTATCGGGAGACCCCCATCACAACTCTCGCGGCCGCATTCTGCACCAGTTGAAGCCTCCGAGTGGTCTTCAAGGGCAGCCCCATGTAGAGAGCGTTACAGTAGTCCAAACGGGAGGTCACGAGCGCATGAGTGACTGTGCGTAGGGCATCTCGGTCCAGATAGGGTCGCAACTGGCGCACCAGGCGAACCTGGGCAAAAGCCCCCCTGGTCACGGCTCCTATATGGTCTTCAAAATTGAGTCGTGAATCCAGGAGGACGCCCAAGTTGCGAGCCCTATCAACGGGGGGTAACACCTCACCCCCCATCGTTAGAGATGGAATTTTAGCCTACAATATCTGACAAATTGGATAAGACCTTTTTTAGATTTTCTTCTACCGCATGTAGTTTGAACCTTTGCCATAACTTCTGCAAGGACCAGGTGGAAAAAATGACCATCTGGACCATGCGGTTGTGGAAGGCTTCTGAATGAACAAAGGAGCTACTTACTTCTCTGAAGGAACTTGTGGTGTATCCCTATGTGAAGAAGCTATTTCTGGATTCTGCAGTCAGATCACTGCCAGCCAGTCTCTATCCTTCCCTTTTTGGGAAAACCTATTGAGTTCATCCCCTTCATGGATTACAGTAAAATGATGCAGTAAAAGTGCTACACTCAATTTGCCAGCAAATTTGGAAAACTCAACAGTGGCCACAGGATTGGAAAAGATCAGTTTACGTTCTAATTCCAAAGAAAGGCAGTGCCAAAGAATGTTCAAACTATTGCACCATTGCACTCATTTCTCATGCTAGTAAAGTTATGCTTAAAATCCTACAAGCTAGACTCCAGCAGTATGTGGATCGAGAACTACCAAAAGTACAGGCAGAGGAACTAGAGATCAAATTGCCAACATACGCTGGATCATGGAGAAAGCTACTTCTACTTCTGCTTCATTGACTATGCTAAAGCCTTTGATTGTGTGGATCATAACAAACTGTGGCAAGTCCTCAAAGAGATGGGCATACCAGACCATCTTATTTGTCTCTTGAGAAACCTATATGTGGGCCAAGAAGCAACAGTGAGAACTGGACACGGAAGCACTGACTGGTTCAAAATTGAGAAAGGAGTCCAGAAAGGCTATATACTGTCACCCTGCCTATTTAACTTATATGCAGAGCACATCATGAGAAAGGCAGGGCTAGATGAATCAAAAGTTGGAATTAAGATTGCCGGAAGAAATATCAACAACCTAAGATATGCAGATGATACCACTATAATGGCAGAAAGTGAAGAAGAACTAAAGAGCCTCTTGTTGCGGGTGAAGAAGGAGAGTGCAAAACTTGGGTTGAAACTTAACATTAAGAAAACCAAGAACATGGCATCTGGCCCTCTCAATTCCTGGCAAATAGATGGGGAAGAAATGGAGGTAGTGACAGATTTTATTTTCCTGGGCTCCAAGTTCACTGCAGATGGGGACTGCAGCCAAGAAATTAAAAGATGCTTGCTCCTTGGGAGGAAAGCCATGGCAAATCTAGACAGTACACTAAAAAGCAGAGACATCACCCTGTCAACAAAAGTGTGTATAGTCAAGGCTATCGTCAAGAATTGAGGCCTTCGAACTGTGGTGCTGGAGAAGACTCCTGCGAGTCCCTTGGACTGCAAGGCGATCAAACCGGTCATTCCTAGAAGAGATCAAGCCTGACTGCTCTTTAGAAGGCCAGATCTTGAAGCTAAAACTCAAATACTTTGGCCACCTAATGAGAAGGAAGGACTCACTGGAGAAGAACTTAATGCTGGAAAAGATTGAGGGCAAGAGAAGAAGGGGACGACAGAGAATGAGGTGGCTGGATGGAGTCACTGAAGCAGTAGGCGTGAGCTTAAATGGACTCCAGAAGATGGTAGAGGACAGGAAGACCTGGAGGAACATTGTCCATAGGGTCGCAATGGTTCTGACACAACTTCTCAGCTAACAACAACAACATTGAGTTCATAATAGTGACCTAAAGAAGCTGATTATGTAGATCCTTTTAAGTCAGTTGTCAGCTCAGGTATCACATTGAGATAGCTTTGGTCATTCTTCTGGATAACTTACATGAGGACTTGAATGGGAAATGTCCCATTCCTCTTCCTTTTGAACCTGTTGATATCATCAACCATGGACCACTTCTGGAATGGGAAGGAAGTTTAATGGTGGTTTTGTTCCTACTGTTGTGTATTATTCTGGTCTACTGTAGTGGGAGATAAGAGGTGGTCATTGATTTACTACAGGAAATGGTCCTCCCCCCCATTCTTTTACATTTATGTGACCCCTGCAGGAGATATAATCTAATATTTGAGGTGGAATACAATTAATAAGTTGATTATGGCAATTATATACCACCTCATTTGCTGTAAGGGAAAAGCTGCCAGTGAAAGTGCCCTATACTGATGCCTGTAAGTGTCTGAATGGGGAGAACAGAAGCCAAGTAAGATGATATGCCATTAGTGTGTTGAGATTCTCCATCAGTCCCAGTTGTATCACAGATAGCTATGCCTATGTGACTGGAATCAAGTCCCAATAAGATATAATGTGCCACTGAAGTTTTTGATGATTTCTAGAAGGTTCTTTAGCATTACAGTATTTTTTAATTCATTTACAGCACAATTTTTAATAATTCTTTTTATTACTAACCTGCTTGTAGATGGTATTTTTTATTTTTATTCATTTTATATTTTTGTATTTGCTTGTATTGTATTATATTTTAATTTATTGTAATTTATTTGTTTTATTATATGTATTTTGTATATTTTATAATTTTTTTTAATTGAAAAGTTTTAAAATATATTTTATCTTTAACAATCCCCCCTCCCCCTCCACAACCTATCCCTCCCTACCCCTCCCCCCCCTTTCCCCCCTCCCCCCCGACTTCCCAGAGCTAAGTACAGGGTATAAAAACAAAGAACAATCATAAACATCCATATGCTACCAACAATAAATTCTTAAATCTATCACTCTCTAGCTCATATAAGATAACTACAAACAATACTAATATTTCATATAGAAAGAAAAAAAAAAGAAAATAGAAGGGAAGACTTATTCAAATGCTAAGTGAAACTTTTTAGTCCCGTATTTCTTCTGGATATATTCAATCCATTTTTTCCACTCCATAATATAACATTCTTGCGAATGATCTTTCAAGTAAGCCGGAATCTTTGCCATTTCTGCCAGGTCAGAAACCTTTAAAGTCCATTCTTCTATAGTCGGCAGTTCCTCCTTCTTCCAATACTGACCTATTAAAAGTCTTGCTGCTGTAACTAAATTTAACTTCAACTTAGTGTCCACAACAGTAGCATCTGTAATTATACCCAACAAAAAGAATTGTGGACAGAACTTTATCTTTTGCTTAAAGATCTTCTGCATATTCCACCAAATTTTTATCCAAAAAGCCTTGACCTTTTTACAAGTCCACCATATGTGGAAATATGTTGCATCTTCACCACCACACCTCCAGCATTTTGGCTGATAGTTCGGATACATACTTGCAAGCTTTTTAGGATCTAAATGCCATCTATAAAACATTTTATAAAAGTTCTCTCTTAAGTTTTGAGCTTGTGTAAATTTCACATTCCTCACCCAGATCTTTTCCCACGTATCCATTGTAATAACTTCTTGGATGTTCTGGGCCCATTTTATCATACAGTCTTTAACCAGTTCTGTTTCTGAATCAATTTCTATCAATGCAAGATATATCCGTTTGATATGTGCTGGACCCTGATTTCTAATTTGCTTTATCAAATTTTCATCAGTCATTGCAAAACCAGTTTTCTGATCTTCTTTCCACCTGGCCCGTAATTGAGTATATTGAAACCAGGTTTGAACAATCTTCTCATCTCGCAAGAAATTATACGATTTTAAACACCATACACTTCTTTCCAAGCTTAAGATCTCCTTATACGTAGTCACGTCATGTTTGAAACCAACATTTATGTTTTCTATTGCGTGCTTTGTAATTGCCCACAATGGTATCTTACAGTCTAACTTGTATCTATACTTCTTCCAAACTCTCAACAATGCCTGTCTTAAAATATGCACTTTAAACACATTATCTACCTTCTTATCATACAACAAATATGCATGCCAGCCAAATAACAAGTCGTGGCCCTCAAGATTTAATAATCTCTCTTGTGTCAAATTAATCCAATCACTTATCCCTGCTAACGCAGCAGCTTCATAATATAATTTAAGATTGGGCATTTTAAGACCACCTCTTTCACGAGTATCCTGCATAATCTTAAGTTTAACTCGTGGCCTTTTCCCTGCCCAAACAAATTTATTGATACCCCGTTGCCATTCTTCCAAATTAGAATCTTTCTTAAGAACCGGTATCATTTGAAATAAGAATAAAAATTTAGGCAGGACATTCATTTTCACTGCTGCGATTCTTCCCAACAAAGACAATTGCAATTTTTCCCAACTCTCCATTTCTTTTTGAATTTTACCCCATAGTTTTTCATAGTTATTTTTATATAACTTTGTATTAGAGGGTGACAAAAACACCTCCAAATATTTGACCCTTTTAGCAATCTCAAATCCAGTTAATCCTTCTAAAAGTGCCTTTTGCGATACTGTCATATTTTTGGCCAGAATTTTAGTTTTTTGTGCATTAACTTTAAATCCAGAAACCCTCCCATATTTCATTATTATCTCCATCAGGTCCACAACAGAATTTTCTGGCTGGGTCACTGTAACAACCAGATCGTCTGCGAACGCCCTCAATCTATAATCCTGATCTCTAATTTGAATACCCTTAATTTTTTCCGACTTCCGAATTTTTATCAATAATATCTCCAATGTTAAAACAAATAATAAAGGTGATAATGGACACCCTTGTCTTGTGCCCTTCTCAATATTACATGCTTCAGTCAAACTATTGTTAACTATTATTCGGGCAGTTTGTTTTTGATATAATGCCCTAATTGGTTGCAAAAATTTATCCCCAAAATTCATTTTATCTAAAACTTTCATCAAAAATTGCCAATTCAATTGATCAAAAGCTTTTTCAGCATCTAAGAAAATTAGCGCCGCAGGGATCTGGTTGTTCCTTTCCAAAAACTCTAACACATCAACTATATGCCTCACATTATTTTTCATTTGCCTACCACTAATAAACCCAGTTTGATCCCCATGAATCACCTGTTGCAGAACCCTCATCAGTCTGTTAGCCAACACCTTAGCAAATATTTTATAATCTGTATTTAGAAGTGATATCGGTCTATAATTTTTAACTTGAGTAGCATCTTGATCTTCCTTCGGAATCAAAGAGATAAAAGCAGTTCTCCAAGACGGAGGCACCTTTCCCCCTCTCTGAATTGTCTGAAACAGTTCCTTTAACGGCTTTATCAACTCCATTTGTAAATTTTTATAGTAAACCGCAGTCAAACCATCCGTACCTGGCGCTTTATCCAACTTCAATTCCTTAATTGCTATAAGAATTTCTTCTTCTGTTATCAACTGGTTAATCTCCTCTTTTTGTACTTGCGTAAGAACCGGGATGCTAGCATTCTCCAAATATACATCATATTTTATAATTTTTGTTGGGTTTTTTCTTTTTCTATTTTGTAGATTCTCAACACCTTTGAGACTATGGTGGAATGTCAGAAATTAGCAATCTCTTGTGAATTAACATTTTGTTTTGAAAACCAACTAACTTTTTCCTGTCTTTACACAAAAACTGGAAAAATGTTTTTTCTCTCATAAGTCCTCATTGGTCTTAGTAATTTATTTTTTTTATTTTTTTATTTTAATCCCATTTATATCCCGCCCTTCTCCGAAGACTCAGGGCGGCTTACAATTTAAAGCACAATGTGCTTAGCAATAGCCTTCATTCTATGCATATGCCTGCTTATTAGGGCTTTCACCCCCCCCCAAGTGGCATTATTACAAAGTCAGCTTAATTGCCCCCAACAATCTGGGTCCTCATTTTACCTACCTCGGAAGGATGGAAGGCTGAGTCAACCTTGAGCCTGGTGGGATGCGAACCTGCACTAATTGCAGGCAGCTGGTGTTACTTAAGGGGACCTATTGTCATCCCACTGAAGCAGAACTGATGTTTACTGAGATCAAAAACATGTTTACTGTTCATGCTTTCCTAAGACTTTAATTCCTAATTGTTGACCTTTCCATTGTTATTAGCAATTCCTATATCAAAGTTTCAACTTCCTCTCCTAGTGACAAAGGGGTTGCTGTGCAGACCAGTGCAAGCAGAAATACTCTTAACATAAATTGTCTCACAGATAAAACATATTTATTTGTGATGATGATATTTTCAGCCTTGGTCTTAGTGCTTTTGCCTGAAATGATGAACATGACGCCCAGTGCTACATGTAGGACGAGTGATCCTTTGCCTTTTGTTCACAAGCAGTATCAGCCAGGAGACTTCATTGTTGTGGACATTCTCTCTCAGATCTACATCTTCTATACTATGATAGACTTCAGAAAACATCCTTCTAAGGAACTCTTTGTGGACCTTGTGTGAGATTCTTTTTTTACAAAAGTACACACAGAGAGAAGGAGAGAGGACCTTCATGTTAACTGTGTTTAATTTGTTCTTTGATGAATAGCTCATTTCTTGTCTTTATCTCTTGTTCTTTGACTTATGATCTTTCTTTCTTTCTTTCTTTCTTTCTTTCTTTCTTTCTTTCTTTCTTTCTTTCTTTCTTTCTTTCTTTCTTTCTTTCCTTCCTTCCTTCCTTCTTTCCTTCCTTCCTTCCTTCCTTCCTTCCTTCACATTACATTTACAAGAAAAGAAATAATACTTACAAAACACACATTTAAAGAATATAAAAAATATAGTAAGGGAAAAGAGAGAAGCAATATAAGCAATAGAAGAATGGAATGGGGAATGCTAAAATTATAAATAACTAGTAGTTCTAAAATATCAAAGGGTTAACATTTTCTAACAGAGCCAGTTTAGTGTAATGGTTAGGTATGAAAAGTTGAGACATGTTGTCTAGTTGCACATCAAACATGAAGACAGCTAGGTAATCTTGAGCCAATCCTTCTAACTTAGTTCAGCAAGCAATGGCAAGCCACATCCAAAAATCATGCCATAAAACTTTACATCATTTGCAAGTGATGTAGATAGTTTGCTTAAGATATTTCCAATGTTTTATTTTGTGATAGTTAAGGCATTTTTCTTCTCTTCATTAAAAAAGATAAACATAGTCCAATTGAGAAGACAAATATCTGGTTTATTTCAGCATGAAAGAAATGTCGCTGAATCCACCTGGATAAATTTCCATTGCATTGATAATGATTTTTTGAGATAGAGAAATAGGGAGACAAACAGAAAAAGAAAGAATAGAACAGTTCCTTTGTTTATGAATTATTTTTTTATATTCACTCTCATATAGAGAATTTTTAAAGAAAGGGAATATATGTTTTCTCTGAAAGAACCATGTATACTTATTTGGAGACCAATAGTTAATGCATTCAGATACAATTTTTTTAAGGGAAAGTGCATTTCTTTAAGTATAATTTTGGGGTAAAAATATCATTGGAGTGAAAACATTCCCATGGTAGTTTTGAAAATGCAATTACATTAGTCTTCAAAATACCTTGATTAATGGATGGATGAATTGATTGGCATTGTAAAAAGTATTATTTGTAGGCTAGCAAATAAACAATACAGTGCTACTCCATTAGATGATAGATGATAGATTTATGAAAGATGATAGATAGATAGATGATAGATAGATAGATAGATAGATAGATAGATAGATAGATAGATAGATAGATAGATAGATAAATGTGAAGAACATTAGGTTGAATTAATATATACCATGCATCACAGTTTCAACAGAATATTTTGACAGAATATATAATGCTTATTTTAGAGTCATGACTCCAATGTATCAACACATCCTAGCTTTAGAATTTGCCATCATGGAGATCAATAGAGATCCCTCTATTTTACCAAACCATACCTTGGGCTTCCACATTTATAATACATATTTTGATCCAAGTTGGACATACCGTGCCTCATTGGAACTCTTCTTCACAAAGGGACAATTCATACCTAATTACAACTGTGATGCTCAAAACAGACCAATAGCAGTCATTGGAGGACCTTCATCTGACATCTATCTAAACATGGCTAACATCCTCTCCCTGTTCAAGATGCCACAGGTATGTTTTTTTTTCTAATGATACAGAGTGATAGGACAAAAAATCCATTTGCTTTTTCTCTACAGAATTGTTCATGGGAGAAAAATGTTGTGATTGAGTCTACATTTCAAAAAATGTAGGGTTTCAGAGGATGCGAGTGAATTGTCCAGTGGTTTGGTTATGCTATAGGGTTTTATTTTTTTATGTTTCCAAGGACTAGAGTATTAATAAGGGTAGTATATATTGTCCAGAAGTAAAATTTCCTTGATTATTTCAGAAAAAGAATCACTAAATGGTTAGAATTGTCAAACTGGGGCTAGGAACGCATGACCTTTAAAGATTACACTGTTCAACCCTTACTTTAAACATGATTGTAATCTTTTACAATACTTTGTGAATACTTTGGAGAATACTCATTTTGTTGAAAAATACAGCAATATACATTGTATTGGATTTTAGTTTCTAATGTAGTAGCAAAACAGGGAAAGAGTATGATTACACACGGTGTTAATTTTTACTGATTTTTTTTTCCTATTATTGTTTGTCTCTCTCTTTCTAGGTAATATATGGTTCTGCTCCTGAAATTCGCACAAAAGAACAGGCTGCTTTTTACCAACAGATGTTACCAAATATGGACACTCAATACAAGGGCATTTCTAAATTGCTGCTATATTTCACATGGACATGGGTTGGGATGCTGTTAGTAGATAATGACAGTGGTGAAATGTTTCGAAACACATTCGTTCCCATGGCTACCCAGAGTGGTATCTGTTTTGATTTCATTGAAAGATTTCCAAAAACTGTTTATATAGATAATATTGTAGAGTTAGTAGAAGCAGGACTTAAGATGTACAAAGTGATTATGAGAAGTAATGCCACTGCAGTAGTAGTTCATGGTGAATTTGGGAACATGATAAATCTAAGATTTCTTTCCACTACTTTGAAATATAATGATTTTTCACTATGGACAAAAAGTAAAGTGTGGATCATGACACTCCGGATGGGTTTCACATCAACTTCCTTTCAAAGATATGGTGACCTGGATTTTCTGCATGGTGCGTTATCATTTGCCATTCACTCAGAGAAGGTGTTGGGATTCCATCAATTTGTTCAATCAAGAAACCCTATCTTGGAAAAGGAACATAGTTTTATCAAGATTTTCTGGGAAAATGCATTTGAATGTTCTTTCTATACCTCTGTGGTAGAAGAGGAAGATGGGACCATTTGTACTGGAGAGGAGAAACTGGAGGATCTTCCTACATCTGTGTTTGAAATGGACATGACTGGCCACAGCTACAGTGTCTACAATGCCATCTATGTGGTGGCCCATGCTTTACATGACTTCTATTCATCTATAATGAAACACAAAGCAGGAAATCTTGAAACCAAGGGGAAACCGTTTAATCAACACCTGTGGAAGGTAAAATTCCAAGTAGACAAGTCACAAAACAGTCGCTCTATCTTCCTTCTAGATTTCTGAACAATCAATTCTTTTTTTTATTGAAAAGTTTTACAAAAACAAAGTTTTACAATCCCCAAATCCCCCCACCCCAAAACCACCCACTTCCCCCCCACTTCCCAGAGCTAAATACAGGATTATAGTTATAATAATCATATTCTAAATAAGAATTATGCAAATATACAATTAACCAAATTCATAATGTGCTTTAACTCCCCTTTAACATAACTACAATCAAAGTACCAATAACAATATCCCACTAAAATCTACTCATAAGCTAAATGGAACTTTTTAGTCCCATGTTTGTTCTAAATATAATCTATCCATCTCCTCCAAACTGAAATATATCTTTCCTGTGAATGATCTTTCAAATACACAAAAAATAAACATCTCTGCAAGATTTGAAACTTTAGACACCCATTCTTCTATAATAAACAAACTATCCTTCTTATATTCAACATCAAATTAGTTTCTTTAATATCACAATCTACAATAATACCCCATTATCCAGTGAATTCAAAATAAGACTAGCATCCCAAACCTTTTCTATCAAGGTACCTATGCATATTTATAACAAAAGATTCTTTCATATATTTTCTGTAAGAACAAGTCTGTCTCTCATATTCCTTTCCCGCCATAATTCCAGATCTTCCTTCAAATCAAAAAAAGTGAATTAAAAAAGTTTTTAGAGGATCCTTTCTTATCTTCAAACGGCACCAAAACTCCATTCCAGTCCCCCATCATAATAACAAATTTATAATCCAGTTTGATTAGTCTCTGATGTAAAAATTTAAAGAATTTTTACTATTGTTGACTTGGAGCATATAATCCAATAAAAAGAACTTAATACAATATGTGTCTCTTGTAAACAAACGTCATTTTTATGTTGTTTTTATGTTGTTTCAAAGCCTTCCTCTTTACACCACTCCTTTAGACACATATTGGATTCTGCTATATGCTGGCCTCTTCCATTTTGTTTCTTATACACTGGTAAAAACCTCTTAAAAAGTTAGCTTACAGCCTATCCTCCTAAGTTCTTGCCTCAAGCTTTGGAAATCATTCTGCACAGAGAGTACATCATTTTGGGACAGATCATTAGTGCCAAGATGTACAATAGCATCCACATCGTAGTCCTTGCTGGCATTCTTGACTATCTTCTTGTCCCTGCTGGCAGTAGCACCTGAAAGACACCTGACCTCTTTCAATACCTCTGTATCCTTTTCCAAATTTACATCCCTTACAATTGAATCACCAACCAGAATATGGCTTCTCTTTTTGGATGCTTTGCTCTTCTTGCATGACTGTTGTGTAATACCTGATTCAAACTTTTCCCTGTCCAAAGCGACTTCTTTGTCTTGGACCACAATCCCCTGCTTATTTGAGTTACCATTATCACAACTATCTTGACCTGTCTCCTTAATGTCCCTATTAAGGTCAGCAAGGGCCCTGTATCTGTTATAAAGGGACATAGTGAAAGCTTTGTGTTTATGGTTCATATCTCTCACCCTGCCAGATCCCATGGCTGTCCATACTGCACCTCTCCTGCAGGATATTTGTAGTAGTGGGGGCTGATAGAGCAGCTGCTCAATAGAGTAGAAGGGTTGAACTGGACACCTAATTTCTGAAGAGCACAAATTACAGACCCTAGATCTAATTCATGGAGACATTTTTTATTTCTGTTTATTTTATTATTTATTATTATTTATTTTAATTAATTGACCAATCACAAGGTATAAAATATAGCATACCCTTACTAGTTACATATGTAACATCACATAAACATTTACCCTATGAAATTTCTGAAATTGAAAGAGATTCTCAAAATTCAATTTCTTTGAAAGGTAATTCGTGGAGATATTCTGTGACAAAAAAAAGCCCTGAGAAAGAGTATTGTTGTACATCCTAATGCATATCTGTATTTGTCTTTTTTATTTATTTAGCTCAACCACCTTATGAGAAAGATTTCATTCAATAATAGTGCTGGGCAAAAAATTCAGTTCAATGAGAATGGAGAGTTAGAGACTGAATTTGATATTATTAATTGGATCACATTTTCAAACTTATCCTTTAAGAAAGTCCGAGTTGGAAGCATACACTTCATGGATTCCCAAGAAAAAATGTTGACCACTGATAAGGATGGTATTTTATGGCCAAGTAGGTTTAACCAGGTATAATCTGTCACATTTTGGCTTGTGTTAAGACCTGATTTCATTCCTTCTAAAGCTCTCTTAGAGCCAAAATATTCCACAGAAATGATCTTCAGAAACAGAACTCAATGTTTATTTTCTCCCTGAAGTCTCTCTAGCCTGGTCATCACTGGTAACATCTTGGATGTCCTTTAGTATAGGAGGGTAAATGGGGAGAAATGAGTAAGCAGGAAAGAAAGTTCACATATTGCCTGTAAAATAAATGAGAAAACTTTACCATTCACTAAAAGTCCTATCAGCTTATCACGAGGTAAAAAGGGCAAGAAAACTTCAGAAATTAATCCCTGGGTCAAATGGTCCATTTCTTGATGACAAATTAGGTAAGGTGTTCTATATTTATTTTCACATTTCACATTCACATGTTCAAATTTATGTACACCAAATCACCCTTCACTGACTCATTTTATTATGTTAAACTTGAGTATAGAATGGAAGGATACTTCTAGAAACATTTCAAAACACTAAGATGAAAACTTCTCAAAGATAAATCTCTTCCACATTTATTTATTCATGGACAGACTCAGCCATTTTCTCTGTGTAATGGAAAGTGCCATACAGGCTACAGTAAGATCAAGAGAGAAGGGAAACTATTTTGCTGCTATGACTGTCTTCGATGTCCGGAAGGGAAGATTTCTAACAGGGAGGGTAAGAGATCTTGTATATCTACCTCACTTAAAATAGCACTTATTGAATCTGTGAAACAAGTATCTTATGGAAAATTTAGTGAAATCTTTCACTTGGCAGATTAGACTACAAAATACAGATAAGGAACTGAATTTTAAAAATGTTCATTATTCTTAGCAGGTAGTACATTTCAGAGCAAAGATTTATGGAAAGACAAGTTGATGGCAACTATCCTAATGTATATACTTTTCAAATGTTAAGTGGCAGTCCTTGTTTTGAAAATTGTACAATCAGTTTTTATTCCTTCACTGCAACTGAAACTTTAATACTTTCTTTTATAAACATGGATGAATGCTTTCAGTGTCCAGAAGATCAGTATCCCAATGAGAAGAACAATTTCTGTCTCCCCAAAGTTATCACATTCTTGAAGTATAAAGAAACTTTGGGTGCTATTTTGGCCACTTCTGCTCTTTTCTTTTCTTTGGTCACAGTTGGGGTCCTTTGTATCTTTATTAAGCATCAGGACACTCCCATTGTCAGAGCCAACAACCGGAACCTCACATATGCACTCCTTGTTGCTATCCTGTTATCATTTCTTTGTATTTTGCTATTCCTTGGAAAACCTCACAAGGTGACATGTCTCCGTCAAACTGCATTTGGCATCATTTTCTCAGTGGCCATTTCTTGTGTTTTGGCCAAGACCATCGTTGTGGTTCTAGCTTTCATGGCTACCAAGCCAGGGTCCAAGATGACCAAATGGGTGGGGAAAAGACTTGGTACATTCATGGCATCCTGCTGCTCCTTTATTCAAATTAATATTTGTGTCATATGGCTGATTATCTCTCCCCCAATCCCAGATGTTGATATGAAGTCAATAGCAGAAGAAATAATTCTGGAGTGTAACAAAGGATCTGCTGTCATGTTCTACTGTGTCTTGGGTTATATGGGCCTCCTTGCCATTGTCAGCTTCTCACTGGCTTTCCTAGCAAGGAAATTGCCTGATGCTTTCAATGAAGCCAAGTTTATTACCTTCAGCATGTTTGTCTTCTGTAGTGTTTGGTTGTCCTTTGTTCCAGCATACCTTAGTTCAAAGGGAAAATATATGGTTGCTGTGGAAATCTTCTCCATTATAGCTTCCAGTGCTGGATTACTGCTTTGTATCTTTTCTCCCAAATGCTACATCATTGTGCTGAGACCTGATCTGAACAACAAAGATTTTTTTAAAAAGCAAAACAACAGATTAGTATAAAATGTAATGGCCTGTTAGAAAAAAGAAACCTTTAGACCACAATTCTATGTTGATATACTTAATTGGTCTCTGCTGCTTAGTAGTCATTAAAACAGGCCTTTAAGAAGAGACTAAACAGCCACTTGTCTGGAATAGCAATAACAATAGTCAGGGCTTTTTTGTCATACAATGCACGGGAATGGCTTTCCGGCACCTTTTTTGACAGATGTTCCAGAGTTGCATTATTTTCCTATTGTTGCCCTTCCTATCCTCATTTGCTTTTGAAAATGCCCCCTGATGGTACACTGCGAGACCACTGAAGAAGGGTCCCCTCCGGCACTGTCCACCTCCTCTAGGAGGAGCCATGAGGTGCTGGAGCACCACAGCCAGAGCATGGCTTGATTGGCTGGGTCAGACCATGTGATGTGGAAGCCAATGGTGGCAGTGGGAGACCCATAAACATGGAGGGCATCTTTCATGAGAGAGTGAGTGAGCCTTTTGCCTTCCCTTACAGAAGGTGGGGTGTGAGGTTAAAAAGAGAGCAAAGCGAGGTGAAAGCTGGCATGGAAGCTCGCCCAACAGTGAAACTTGTTTGGTAGTGACTTCTTCCACTTTCTCCTTCTTCCTCCTCCTTTGAAAAACGCTTTGGTCCCATTGCTGTTTTTTTAGTCCCAGATCTTAGTTTGTCTGGAATCTGTGCAGAAAGTCTTTGGAAACAAAACTCCGCAGCGATTGGGGGAACCATTCCCTTTGCTTTTCGACTGGCTCCAAAATGGGCTGAAAGGAGTGGCCCGATGATGCCAATTTGGCTTTGCAGCAAGCAAGGGGATTGCAGGCACGTGGATGCATGCCAGTCTGGCATCTCAAAACACTGGGTTTTTTTCCCTGCTGCCGGATTTTTGCTGCCATACTGTTTAAGTTTCTGTAAAGATTACTTAATGCAGAATGCGGATCCATTCTGCATCAAGTAAACTTTAAAGAAACTTAAACAGTATGGCAGTGAAAATCTGGCAGCAGGAAGAAAAAAAAAAACACTGGTCTCATGCACAGAGAATCTCCACTGCCCACTTCCCTCTGTGCCTCTGCCTGCAGCCTCAGCCTGCTAAACCTCATTTCTAGCCAGGCGATCGATTTAGCAAAGGCACAGGGGGAGGGGGGAGGTGGATGATGCAGATTCTACGTGTATGAGAAGTTGGCAAAGGAGGAAGCAAGTGGCAGCCCCAGTGACAAGAAAAGCCACCAAAAACAGTGAAGTCTCTGTGTGCGCCTGGCTTGTCCAAGTCAGCCCTGCTCTCCACGGCTCATTGCAGCTGATCCGAGGCATGAAGACCACAGATGAGAGGTGAGCATGTAGCAAAAACACATGTGGAGGAAGGCAATCGGCAGCCCCAGTGGCGAAAAGGGCCTCTGAAAAGAGTGCAGTCTGTGTGTGTGCCTGCTACAAGCTCACCCATCAGCCATGCTCTCTACACCGTGGCAGGGCTGACTCAGGCAAGTCCTCATTTTACCCACTTTAGAAAGATGGAGGACTGAGTCAATCCTGAGCTGGTGAGAATCAAACTGCCAAACTGCTGGCAGTTGACAGACAGCAGAATTAGCCCGCAATGTGCATTCTAGCCACTTTGCCACCACAGCTCATGAATGGTGTAGTAATGGTAATTAACCGGTGGAACAACTTGCCTTCAGAAGTTGTAGGGGATTCATCACTGAATGTTTTTAAGAGGAGACTGCCACTTGTCTGAAATATTATAGGTATAGTATCTCCTGCTTGAGACGGGGGTTGGACTAGAAGATCTAATCCAGTCCCCTGCTGGGTGTGGAGCCTCCTTGCCTCTCCTTCCCCTGCAGACATCTGGAGTTCCCACCCCAACTACCACTCGTCCTGGTGCAGCTGCCGCCATCCGGTGGTCACCAGCCTGTTGATAGCCAGTTGGGCATGCCAAACTCAGGCCTTGGCAGAGAGGAGTGAGAGCTGTGGCTGCCCAGCTCCTCCTCCTGAGGAAGCATGCAGGGAGAAGTGCTGTCCAGCTCTGTAAGCCATGGTCCACTTGCAGAAGAAGGAGGAGGATAGAGGAAGAGGGCTGCCCGGGGATGGGTGCAGCACTGTCCACGGGGGAAATCTGACCAGCTGCAGCCTGGAGGGTGAACAAGAGGCCAGGGGAGCCCGAAGTGAGGCATCCTGGTGCACCCGGTCAGCCGGTGACGGGCTGGAAAGCACCAGATGGTGGCAGGTTCCCGATGTCCACAGGGGAAAAAGCACCCTACGTGTGTCCCTGAGCATGAGTGCACCCCCCCCACCAGGCAAGTGGAGCCATGCCATCTGTAGCAGAAGAGCACAGGTGAGCAGCAGAAGGCAGGAGGAGCCCTGATCCCAGCACAGCCCCTCCCCGCTCTCCTCCCCCCCTCAGAAGAGCTGTGAGGCTCAGGAGCCTCCCCCCATGCCCCCCCCAAGAAGAAAACCATTGGGAGACACTCTTCTGTTTTAACTTTTTTTCCTTGTTTCTTTTAGAGTTTTCATACATTGTATTTCTATTGTATTTATTGCCCTGTACACCGCCCTGAGTCCTTCGGGAGAAGGGCGGTATAGAAATTAAATTATTATTATTATTATTATTATTATTATTATTATTATTATTATTATTATTATTATTATTATTATTATTATTATCCTGCTTTCATGAGATGGTAGCATTTGGGAGGGGGTGTAGCTGTCGCTTTCCCTTCCAAGCCATCAGCTGAGCAAGACGCCCTCCTGCCCACTGCTGCACCAATCAGAGACCCCCTGGAACTCTCTCAACCCTGCCCATCCCCTCCTCAGGAGCAACATTGAGCTGGCCACACCTACACCAGCCATGCCCACCCAGTAGGCCATGCCCAACCAGCGAGCCATGCCCACCCAGCATGCCATGCCCATGCGGCATCTGGTGATACATAAGTGGGTTTTGGGTTGCAGTTTGGGCACTTGGTCTCTAAAAGGTTTGTCACCACTGGTATAGGATTTCCTGCCAGAGCAGGTGGTTGGACTAGAAGAACTCCAAGTTCCCTTCCAACTGTATTATTATTATTATTATTATTATTATTATTATTATTATTATTATTATTATTATTATTATTATTATTATTATTATTATTATTATTATTATTATACAAATGGCTATCCAATCTCTTTTTAAGAATCTCCACTGTTCTAGTACCCACAACTTCTGGAGGCAAGTCATTCCACTGATAAATTGTTCTCACTGTCAGGAAATTCCTCCTTTGTTCTATGTTGCTTCTCTCCTTGATTAGTTTCCATCCATGGTTTCTTGTCCTTTGTTCTTGGTGCTTTGGAGAATAGGCTGACCCCATCTTCTTTGTGGTAGCCCCTTAGATGTTGGAAGACTGCTATTGTGTCACCAAGCCATAATGGGATATTTTCCATGCTGAAATCCATAGTAAAAAGCTGTCATTTTAATGTTTGGAAACGTTCTTTTGAGTCCTGTAGAGCCTTAAATATAATCTTGCTCTTTACACCATATGTACTTATTAGCATATTATACCAGTTGCTTAATATCTTCTTTTAAGAATATATTGGAATCTTTTGAAAAGGAAAACTGAGCTTTGCTAAAATGTTCACTTGTAGCGGCTGCAAATCCAGCTAGCTAAGATAACCCCCCACGCCTCAAAAAACAGTGTTATGTTTCCAATAACAATATGCCTTAATTTCTAATTACTGCCTTCTTTTATTAGCAATTCTTCTGAGCATGACCATTTGTCTGGTTCTTTCAATGTTCATGTCTCCTGAGCTATCACTTCAAAGAAATTCCATCTTTTGTAAGTGAATAGTTGAATATGTAACCTTTTATTATTATTATTTTCTTCCCTGATGCTACAAGAGTAATGACTGTCAAATGATTGAGGTTGCCCATGTCTAACAAGTATTTGAAGCAAATACTGATACATAGAACATATAGTAGAATAACAAAGTTGGAAGAGACCTTGGAAGTCTTCTAGTCCAACCCCCTACTTGAGGAGGAGAACTATACCATTTCAGATAAATGGCTGTCCAGTCTCTTCTTGGAAGTCTCCAGTAATGGGGCACCTACAACACCACAAAAGCACAGACTTGATATTACCTTACATGATATTATAAAACATCAGAGAGATTTTTTGCAAAAAAGCTCTAAGTATAAAAGCGTCATGAAATTTGAAAAAAACCAAAAGGTACTGAATTGGTTCAAATAGATATAATTGGATTCAAAAGGTAATTTTCCAGCAGTGTATCACCATTAGATAAATCTCTCCACCACATAAACAGGCAGTTAGCAAGACTACCAAGCAATCACCACCCTAAGCAAGAGACAAATGTGATGGTACAGTAAATTTATCTACTTACAAATATTTTGTAAACTAATTCCTTTTCCCTTTTGATTGATTATGTGGCATTACATCATTCTTGGCTTCTAGAGATCACAGAGATACTTCCCTTGAGAGATGAGTGACCCAACATATTTATCAGCCTGTGACAGTCCCCACAAAATGTTTTCTGAACAGGTGTTTAAATCTTAAATTTAATTCTTAATTATAAAATTTAAAAAGTGCAAAATTGTTGACAACATTTGGGCTAAGAGAGAGCTTCTTTAGGAGAAAGTGCACCTCTGCCTCTTTAAAGCTGATGGGATCTCATTTTTCCTTAAAAGTTATTATCCATTTTCAGATCCAGCTGTATAAACACAAAACCAGTTTCCCCAAAGTGTCAGGTTGGACAGGAATCCAACCTTGAAGTGGCAGAACTCAATCTGCAATGCTCCAAACAATCTAAACTCATATTTAAAAAAAATCCTTGGTCACTATTCATGACTCTTTGTCCTATTGATACATGTAATAGAATACATAGAAATAATTTTATATATGAAGCAACTCACATAAAACTTGATTTATTGGTCTTCTTCCCTTGATATGTCTTCCTCCCTCCCTCCCTCCTCCCTGATAAAATTTGGTAGGGACTAGCCTGCCCATCCATTACAATATCGGAGAGAGAGAGAGAGAGAGAGAGAGAGAGAGAGAGAGAGAGAGAGAGAGAGAGAGAGAGAGAGAGAGAGAGAGAGAGAGAGAGAGAGAGAGAGAGAGAGAGAGAGAGAGAGAGAGAGAGAGAGAGAGAGAGAATAGTTAAACTATTGCATTTAAGCAAAATTAAGTACATTAAAGCTAAATAAAACATGTATTAATAAAGGGGACCACCAGAGGTATAGTAGTCAGAATGGTATAATCCCCGAAAAAGTCCTCTCTCTTCCAACCATCAGAAATGCTTTCATCCTAAGGCAGGGGTGTCAAACTCAACTTCATTGAGGGCTGCATCAGCATTGCGGTTGCCCTCAGGGGGCTGGGTGGGTATGGCCAGGGTGGGCGTGGCCTACTTGGTGAGCATGGCCAGCTCAACATCGCATCAAGGGTGCCTATGGGGGCCTGGGCAGGAGTCGGACAGATCTGATGGTCTTTGGTGGAAGGAGGGTCTCTGGGCCAGGGCCAAGGCAGTGGGGGCCGTTCCCTCACTGTTTCCAGGATGGCTTCGCAGGCCACATGAAACCACTTCGCTGGCTGGATCCGGCCCCCAGGCCTTGTGTTTGACATGTCTGTCCTAAAGCAACATAAAGGACTCTTTTCTTGATCTCAATAGCAGAAGAGGTCTTTTCTTTGACAAATTATTTTTATACATCATCCTCTTGATCAAAACTATCATTGCATTGCTAGATTTCATAATTACTAGATTGTGTTCCACAATAAGGAAATTGTTGGAAAAATCATATTTTTTGCCATTCCACACTTTCTGCTTCTGTACTGTGCAGACTGTTTTTCATTTCTACTGCCCAATATGTGATAGAATAACTCATATTGAAAACAATAAAGAATTTACTATCCTAAAAATAATGATATTTGAGGAATATTAATTGTGGTACTGGGCATTTTAGGAATTTGATCTGTTCCTAATGGGCTTTTTGTATTTAGCCTTCTAGTCAAATATTTTACATTTGATTTGGGTCTCAGGGATATTTTTGAGATTACCATAATTGTAAATTGCTATGGGTATATTGTATTTGGGCAGCATAGAAATCATTCCAATAAATAAATAGTCAGTGTTTTATTTGGTCCTGAATTTTATGGACTTATGCTCATTACCAGTCACATTGTGATTTCCCCCACCCCCTTGATCATGATGCATTCAGTGAAACCTAATTCATCTATTTATTCTCCTAGTACCATCCTCTGGATAGTTATTTCACTGCAAAAGTGTAGTGGACAATGTTTCCATCAGTGATTTTCAGTCATTTTCCATAGGTGATTATTTCCCCTGTAATTATTAAATCATCTGTGATTACTTCTACAGCTTAAAAAATACCATAGATAAATAACAAGGGTAATAGGTATCTAGACAGGCATATTTTCATCTGTCTACTAACACAACTGTTCAGACCATACTTCAAAAATAAGTCAGTGTGTCTGATTTAAATATCAAAGTAAATATATATATATATATATATATATATATATATATATATATGTTTTGGAATCTAGATGGACAACACAAATGCAAGATGGTGAAAGTTCTGGCATTGGTTGTAGTAACATTGACATTTCAAATTGTTCAGAACAGGTCTTCTGTGAAATGTCTCAAGAGCCACCCTCTTTCTATTCTTCACAAATACTATTATCCTGGCGACTTTACCATTGGTGGCATTTTTTCCCAGATTTACATATTTTCCAATTTATTAAACTTTGAAGAAGATCCTTCTTCTGAAGTATTTGATTTCACCAAGTAAGGTAGACCATGTTTCCCATTGGTTTGGAATTACATTATATTCTTAGTGAGCCAGTCTAACTAACACTAAAATTATTTCTCTGAATTCTTAGGAGACTTATTTGCAATACTTTCTTTCTAAGAAACTCTTCACTTTTCCTTTCCACAGCTATTATATTTACGATATCAAATTGAGGGTTTTCATGAAGACATCAGTACATATAGGTGGTGATCATATATGTTAATCATCTTCTATTTTATATAGCTTTTATGTCATGCAAAAAGATTGCATTGAACAGCAACAATGGAGCATATGACTTTAGACTTCATATGTTTTTGGGAAAAGACTCTACTGATTAGAGTGAGTTTTTCCTTCAGCGATACCATCATGGAAATGCATAACAAAGTTTCTTCAGAATATTTTAGAAATAATTAGAATTAATGTTTCTAAAAGTATTTTATCATCAACAAGAATTCTCCCCAAGGAAAAATATTGTTCTGATTTCTTATTTCATAATATTTTAGTTGATGCTTTAGCTATTAATACAATTGTGCCTGCTTATAACCTACAGTTTAATTTCTTTGGCAAGATGCCTCAGAATATTTGTTATCAAGCCAGGATGATGGTTTGAATATAAATGTGCTCCAACTATTTAAGACAACATTTGTATTGCTCCTTCCTTTCTGCTTCAGAATAATATGTTTCCCTATTCCGGTATCTATAATTTTGAAGACTATGCACAAGCATCGCTTACATTCAGTAAAGAGACTTTTATATTTGAGAACAAGTCTGAAATTTGAAAAATCATTCTGCATTTATTGCTTGGCCTGCCAAATCCAATTTGATCACTAAATTTATATCTAGAATAACACTAACAGCAATGCAGACAACCAACTCCATTGGTAATAGGAACATTAAAATACTAGACCTGGAACACTGCAACCAAGTTTGGTCACCATACTACAAAAAAGATGTTGAGACCTTGGAAAAAGTTCAGGGAAGAGCAACTAAGATGATCAAAGACCTGGAGACTAAAACATATGAAGAATAGCTGCAGGACTTGGGTTTAGCTAGTCTAAAGAAAAGAAGAAACAGGGGTGACATGACAGCAGTATTCCAGTATTTGAGAGGCTGATACAGAGAACAGGGGATCAAATTATTTTCCAAAGTACCTGAAGGCTGGACAAGAAACAATGGTTGGAAACTGATCAAAGAGAGAAGCAACCTGGAATTAAGGAGAAAGTTCCTAACAGTGAGGACAATTAACCAGTGGAACAGAAGTTGCCTTCAGAAATCATGGGCACTCCATCACTAGATGTTTTTAAGAAGAGAGTGGACAGTCACTTCTCTGAGATGGTATAGGTTCTCCTGAATGAGTGGGGGGCTGGACTAGAAGACCACCAAGGTTCCCTTCAGCTCTATTCTATTCTAAAAAAAATCTAGTTTAGATAATTATTTCTTGGTCTAATTATACAGACATTGTTTAATTTAATTTGGATTTGTGTAATTTTCCATATATATTGTTCTGGAATTCATTTCTTTGGCATTAGATAAATGTCACTTGACATTTAGAACAGTCTTTTAGAACAGTCTGCAAGCAAAGAAACTGTGACAGTCATCTACAAAATTGCTGCATTAGAAATTGTGTTAAAGCTTCATCTTTCCAGTGATTCTCCTGTAAGTCCTTTACTGTTGTGATTTTTTTTTTTGTCTCCTGGAAAACCCTAACACAGAATGATCTGTCAAAATAGCTTTTGGGGTCAGGTTCTCCTAGCCATGGACCTAGATTTGATCACTAAATTTATATCTAGAATAAAATTAGCAGCAAACCAGGCAGTCAGCTGTATTGGTAATAAAAACAGTAAAAAAAAGAGTCTAAACCAAGCCTAGCTAATTATTTCTCAGTTTAATTATGCAGACATTGTCTAATTTAATTTGGATTGGTGTAATTTTTCCTATATATTGTGCTGGCATTCACTTCTTTGGCATTATATAACTGTTGTTTGCTTTTTAAAAGTGTTCATATAAAAATGCTGCAAACAAAGTGTCTTGAGACAGTTCCCTACAGAATTGCTGCATTAAAGGTTGTACTAATCTCATCCCCACTGAAAGCTTCATCTTTTCATTGATTCTCATCCAAGTTCTTTACTGTCAATTTTTTGTCCTCTTGGAAAACCCTAGCACTGAATGACCTTTGCCAAGACAGCTTTTCAGGCTAGCCATGGAGCTAGAGATAAAGCAACAATTCAACAATACAGTAGGTATATGATATAGGTCTCAAGTATTTCCCCATAGCCTAGGTGTTTGCAGGATAATAAAAAATATACCTTTATGGCAGAAAATTACCTATCCAATATAACTTGTCTAACAGATTGTAGAGGTCCCTCATTAGTGAGATTTAAGGTCTTGCCATTTCAAACATTTTCAGGAAAGTTTAACAATATACTGTAGCTTTTGCAGAGCAAACTTGCTTTTGTGATTGAAGGAATCTGATAACAGGCCCCACATTTCTTCAATCTCCTTTCTATGGCAAACTTCACAACTACAGTAACTAACAAAGGTTCCATCTGTTCTGATGATGATCTTATTTTCTGGGTAGAACCTTAACTTCACCAAACAATGACCTTGCTAAATTTCTTAAAGTAGTGTTTTGTTTTGTTTTTCTTCAAGAAAGCATCAGGCTTTGGGGTTTATAGCTACAGAAAAATAATAATGTTATATTATATCCTTTTGACACACATGACTGATCACACTACACACTTCCTCAACAACTATTCAAGACATTTGGCAACATCCATGCAATTATAAACGTTTAGAATTGATTTGGATACTAACTAGACCATTCCCCCCCACAAAGTGATAGGGCAGAGATTCAAACATTTAGAAATTCAATCAATCAATCAATCAGAATAAAGCTGGAAGGGACCTTATAGGTCTTCTAGTCCAACTCCCTGCTCAAGCAGGAGACCCTATGCCATTTCAGACAAGTGACTTCTTAAAAACCTCCAGTAATGAAGTACCTACAACTTGTGATGGCAAGCTGTTCCACTGGTTAATTGTCGTCACCAATATGTACTTATGGAATTCCAATTCATAATGAGTTGTCTTTTCTTTCTGCCGTGTGGCATGGAAGTACAATCTAACAAATACAAATTCATGTATTTTATTCATGTCTTGAATTGAAACATGGTTCCTGTTTTATATTTTAAAGAAGACACATAGAACATTTTTTTATTGTTATTGCAGCGTATTAACTCAGAACTACCAACATATTCTGGCTTTGCAGTTTGCAGTCAAAACAGTTAATGAGAATCCAAGCATCTTGCCTAATGCCACTTTGGGGTTCCATGTATTGAACAGCAATTTCCGTGCCAGATGGACTTATCGTGCCTCAGTTGAACTGCTTTCTACCCGGGACAGGTTTATCCCAAATTATAAATGTGATATCCAAACCAATATAGCCACTGTTATTGGTGGTCCTAACACTAATGTTTGCCATTTTATGGCAAGCATTTTATGCATCTACAAAATTCCACAGGTGAGTTGCCCTCATTCAAATAACAATTGAAAAAAAAGTATGTTTGTGTGTGTGGGGGGGGGGTTATATGCTTTTGCCATTATTTAGAAAATAAAGCTTCTTTTAAAAGAAGCAAAAGAGACAGGGATGTCTTCTGAAGTGAAAACATTTTCTTACAATTCTGACTCATCAGTCAAAGCAACTAATGAGGGTTTTTTTTATCTTTCAGCTGGTCAAAAACCACATGATATATTTTCATATGCTGAACTAAATGTCTGAATGTTTAACACATATTTTAAAACCAAAAACTTCTAATTATCCTCTAAAAAGGCACTTCTGTCCCTCCTTTCTGTCATTTGTGGCAATCAGAGACTACCTTAATGGTCTTCTAAATGATTGTGATGCCATAGACCAGCATTTCTGCTACTCTTTATAAACTTATCTAGAGTTGCCTATTGAGGAATGAAGTTGAACTATGTAACTTCAAACAACCCTTTCTGATTGATTGATTATGCACTATTAAGTTGCTGTTGACTCTCTGAGACCACTGAGACAGACATTTTCCAGGATGAACTGTCTCAATCTGGCCTACATGTCTTCCAAAACTTTATTCACTGATGCTACAACACAGTCTATCCACTTTGCTACTGATCATTATTTCTTTTTTCCCCCTTAACTTTTCCATCATTATAGACTTTATAAGACAGCACCATGTGTCCCATATAAGATGATTTAATTCTTGACATAGAAGTATGATTATTGTATGTTCCATTTTGGACTAGGGTGGGGGTATAATCAATAATATTCTTAGAGGTTCTGTAGCACTGATGATGCTACCTAGTTTGGATAATGAAGCATCTGCAAGAAACCAACCAAGCTCAGAAAGCACCAAGGATCCATCATTTCCATGTTGGCAAAGTGTCTAGAATGCAGTACTGCAGGCTACTTTTGCTGACTGCTGGCTACCAGTAGTTCAGCAATTTGATTCTCACCAGCTCAGGGTTGACTTAGCCTTCCATCCTTCCGAGGTTGGTTAAAATGAGGACCCAGATTGTTGGGGGCAATAGGCTGACTCTGTAAACTGTTTAGAGAGGGCTGTAAAACACTGACAAGTGAAATATAAGTCTGAGTGCTATTGCTATTGCTGTTTCAATCTGAGCTACAAATATTTTTCTTTATTGGCTTTTTACCTCTAAAAGTTAACTGGCTGGTTGAATACTGACTTATTTTAACCCACTGCTGTTCTCTCTCTCTCTCTTTCCCTCCCTCCCTCCCTCTACTTTGCTGCTTTGAATAAATCTTCCTTCTCCTTAGGGAAGTCATGACAGGCTCTTGGCCATTGAAAGTGTTTTCATTTGACTTGATTTATATCTATATTGGACTTTATAGGAATTTTGCATGTTATTAATTTGCAAAAAGTTTGGAGCTTATTTTTTTTAAATAATAATTTTCTTTTAATTTTGGATAGAAATAGCCCAAAAAATATCCTCCCTACTTCTCTATCCATTTTATTACTCTGAGGAATATCACTTCAACATTCTGTGTTTACTCTCCTTAGAGACAACATGCTGTGGCTGGCATTTGAGAAGACTGCTTTCTAACATACAAATACAAACTGAAAACTTTTTAGAAAGGTTGGACAAAATGATAATTGCTACAAAGAATGCCCAGATGCAAATAACTGCAACTAAATCAGATTTTAAAAAGGAACTTAGTTTGAAATTGGCAGATTTGGTGAAGAAGACTTAAGGAAATTTGAATCTTAGACACTTAGAACTAACTGAATGGATAAATAATACATTGGCTTTCCTTAAGAAAATTGAAGAAGATTGGGGCATGGATGTATTATATTTAGCTGGAAAACAATTTCATCTGGACTAATTTGGGAAAATAGATTGATTTTAGAGAATAGATATAATATATTTAACCAAACAACAACTGATAAGAGATGTTATTAAGAAACAAAAATATTTGATCCAGGATAAATTAGAGTTAACCGTTGGGATGATGTGGGATAGATAAGAACCCATGGTAAATTTTCTATGAATTGAATTCAATAATAATTTTTTAACATAGGATTTTGAAATTTTAATCTTGTCTTTGTTGTTGCTGTTCTACCTTTTAACTATTTGGTTATTGGTTATTAATATAGTAGATGGCAGGTTAATAATTTGCAAATAGGGTTAAATGTTTAAAACTTTTGGAATGTGTTTCAAAAGGGGAGAGAAACTAATATTCTTTTTGTAATATATTTTATTAATTTTTTAACATGGTCACCTTCATATTTGGTAAACAGTGTGTTGTCTGGGTTTACATTTAAAAACATTTGTTAACAATTGGTTTGTGGTTTGAAGTCGTTTGAATTGGTTGCAGCATCTCAAATGTCTCCTCTTGAAAGGTATTTATTTTTTCTTGATAAGTTCTTTCTGCAAGTCTCTGATTTTCCATAGTGGTCAAGAATCAAAGTTTATTTTCTCTGCAAATAACTTTAAAGTCACAGTTTAGTAGATATTTATAATCCAAAAAGGTTCAAAAAGGTTTCCTGAAGTATATAATCCTCTCTTCTGCAACCCAAATTGTTTTCTTTTTTTGTCACAGCTGTTCTCTACTGTTATAGCTTTGAAGTTCACAAGCACAGATTAGGTTTTTTTCCAGTTTTTGCCAAGTCTTGTATAAGAGCCATAGCTGTTAAAGTCTTTATCCACCACTAGATGTCAGCACCAGTTTAGTGTTCAAATTATCAAAATTGCCATTAAAATGAGAATCTTAACCATTCAACAATTCCCAACTTATCCAAATTTAGGTTTTATATTAATTTCATTTCATTTCTGTATGTTTTGGTCCTCCATGAAAGGTTTAATTTGCTACTTCAGTTAATAAAAGGGTGGGGCAAAAATCCCCCTCCTTCACATTCGGAGATTTTTTGATTCTTGGGAATTTTTTTCCAGGAAAGTTAATAAGTAGGATAGAGAAAATCAATGATATTACCCACATTCAAATGCACTGTATACAGTCAGCTTAAAGTTGTGCTTTTTGACTTCGGTTGCTTGTAGCTTGAGCTAGACTCTGAAGTTAGGCTAGCCTTTCTCTGTTGGTTTCTGGAAAGCTTCTTCTGGGCTGATCAGGTTGACCGCCATCTCTCTGTGGTTTGTGGGACTTCCTTCCTTCTTTGCCACCTCTTTGGGGTGGCTTCCAGCCCATTTAGGGTCCTCTAACAGGAAGAAATTCAGCCAGAGGGCACGGAGCCCTGAAATCTCTTGGCTGCTGCACTACTGTGCAAGACCAGATGTCCGGGTTGGAAACTAATATTATTGCAATATATTTACAGTATTCAACTAGGGGAATAACATGTGTATATGTCTTTGGGTTCTTTTTTAATGCTAAAAGTCCTTTTTAATGCTTTTCAATGTCTTGTTTGATTTTGGTTTTTGTTTGTTTCTGTAATAACTTTTTGAGTTTTATATTTTATTTATTTGAATAAAAACACATCATAATATTCATCATTATTAATATTTTTAGTTTGCCTATGGTTCATCTGCAATGATTAATGACAAATCCCAAGAAGTTTTCCTTCATCAGCTATTCCCAAATCTTGACCATCACTATAAGGGGATTCTCCAGCTATTGCTGTATTTCCAGTGGACATGGATTGGTGTTATATACATAAAAGATGACATTGGAGACAGCTCCGTGGAAAACATACTATCCATTTTTGCCCAGGAAGGCATCTGCTTTGATTTTGTAGAAACATTTCCACAAATAAGTTTTTCTTCAGAAATCAATCCAATAGCATTGGAAGGACTGAAGACAATAAGAATTGTTATGGAAAGGACAGCCAACACAGTACTTGTATTGGGTGAAATTCAAAGTATTATGGTTTTAAGAATTATGCTTCAGTTCTCCAAATTTCATGAAATACCAATGAAAGCAAAAATATGGATTTTTACCGCCCAAATGGATTTCACATCACTTCCGCTGCTACGGAGCTGGGACATGGACTTCATCCATGGGGCTCTCTCCTTTGCAGTTCACACCAAAGAAGTTTTCAGCTTCCCTCAATTCCTTCGAACCAGAAGGCTTCCATCAGAAAAAGAAGATGGTTTTTCCAGGGATTTCTGGGAAGAAGCATTCCAATGCTCTTTCTCTCATTCCAATGTAGAAACAAAGTCAGGGGGAATCTGCACTGGAGAAGAGAAGTTAGAAACCCTTCCTGGGTCCGTTTTTGAAATGAGTATGACCAGCCACAGCTATAGCCTCTATAATGCTGTTCATGCAGTGGCAGAAAGTTTGCATGTTCTGCATTCCTGGACAATGAACAGAAGGGCAATCAATGGAGATGGAGGAAGAGAGCTTGTCAATCTACAACCATGGAAGGTAACTTGTTATGAATACTAATGCAGGAAACCCTATTTCCTCTCCGGCCCTAGCAATACTGCCCAGCTGGGTTATAACAGTAAAGGGTACTATCACAATTCTCAAGTTTTTATATTTTATATTGATCTCCACACTGTTAAACAATATCTTTTAGAAACTTCTTACAAATTTGAAATAAGAAGATAAAACCTTAGAGCACTCCAAAAATATAGACATTTGTGCATTTTTCCTTTTCATTACAAAAGGAAACAATTCTCCATAAAAGAAGTTTTTCCAACTTCTAGCTTTTACAGGCAGTCCTGAATGAAAAATGATCATTATTAGAACCAGCCACCAAGGCATCCATGAGAATCAGGAAGAGCTTCCCCATTCACTCAGGTTCAAACAAAACTTATAGACTAGACTACAGTGACTTAAGCCAAATCTCTTTAACAACCAGAGTTTAACTTTAAAATATAATGATGGATTTAGGATTTCATCTGTGACTTGACTGGAGGCATCTTTCATTAGTTCTAGCCCTGGCATAGGTACGAAACCAGTCTCTTTTGCCAGGCAAACAACCAGGCAATGAAAGACATAGAGCAGGTGTGTCAAACTGCTGGCCCATGGGCCAAATGCATCATACTGAAGCCATGCCCAACCCAGCTCCCAACCCAGTTTGACACCCCTGACATAGATGATTTCTTCTTCTTCTTCCTCTTCCTCTTCTTCTCCTCCTCCTCCTCCTCCTCCTCCTCCTTCTTCTTCTTCTCCTCCTCCTCCTCCTCCTTCTCCTCCTCCTCCTCCTCCTCCTCCTCTTGAATTTACATATTGCAAGAACATTCCAAAAACAATTTTAATTTTAATTTTTGATTTCAATATTTCAATTTCATTTGTTTAATTTAATTAATTTTAATTTTTCTCCTAAGTATATCTTTAAAAAGGCTCAGAATCACAGAGAAAAAGAGAAGTGGCAATCATGTAAAATATGCAGGAAAATGTTGGAAGTGATCCATGTAATGGCAACATCCACAATTGCCGTATTAATCTAATTTTACATGCATCAATAAGTATTGTCATTTGAGTAGATCTAATTCATTATTTTGTGAAGGGTAAGTTTTTTCTCAGGATCATATTGTATTCTCAGCTCTTTCATTATTTCTCTGTCAATAGGTACATTTTCTCAGAGCCATTTATTTCAGCTAATGAAAAAGAAGGCATTGTAATTCCCTCCTTACAAGTCTCAAGGAATATCAGAGGTTAAAGGGAAAGATCCAAGTAGGAACACAATAAATGTCTATCATGATAGGTTAATAATATTTAAATTTTATATATGTAAAATAATGGACTATTATTGGATTGTTATTAATGTTCTTGTCCTTCTTATAATTACTTTTATTCCCATTTCAATTTAGCTTCATCACTATTTGAAAAGCAACTCATTTAATAATAGTGTTGGAGAAATCTTCACCTTTAGTTCACATGGAGAATTAATAGCTGGATTTGATATTATAAATTGGGTTACATTTCCCAATCAATCCTTCCAGAGAGTAAAAGTTGGAAGAGTAGCACCACTGGGTTCTCCTGGGAAAGTATTCACCATCTCTGAAAATGCCATTATATGGCCCAACAATTTCAACCAGGTGATGTGATGATGATGATGATGATGATGATGATGATGATGATGATGATGATAATAATAATAATAATAATAATAATAATAATAATAATAATAATAATAATAATAATAATAATAATGGAAAGGACCTTGGAGGTCATCAATAATAATAATAAAGTTGGAAATGACCTTGGAGGTCATCAACCCCCTGCTCTGGCAGGAAACCCTATATCATTTCAGGCAAATGGCTGTCCAATCTCTTCTTAAAAACTTCCACTGTTGGAGCATTCACAGCTTCTGGAGGCAGGTTGTTCCACTGATTAATTATTCTAACTGTCAGAAAATTTCTCCTTAGTTCTAGGTTGCTTCTCTCTTTGATTAGTTTCCATCCATTGCTTCTTGTCCTGACTTCAGGTGCTTTGGAGAATAGCTTGATTCCCTTTTCTTTGTGGCAGCCCCTGAGATATTGAAACACTACAATCATATCCCCTCTCATCCTTCTCTTCATTAAACTAGACATACCCAATTCCAGCAACCATTCCTCATATGTTTTAGCCTCCAGTCCCCTAATCATCTTTGTTGCTCTTCTCTGTATTCTTTCTAGACCCTCAATATCTTTTTTACATCTTGGTGTCCAAAACTGGATGTAGTATTCCAAGTGTGGCCTTATCAAGGCATTGTAAAGTGATATTAACACGTCATGTGATCTTGATTCTATCCCTCTGTTAATGCAGCCTAGCACTGAGTTGACTTTTTTGGCAGCTGCAGCACACTGCTGGCTCATATGTAAGTGACTGTCCACTAGACTCCAAGATCCCTCTCACAGTTGCTATTATTGAGCAAGGTACCACCTATACTATACCTGTGCATTTGATTTTTCTGTTCATCACAGTATTTCTTAAACTCTTTACTGAGGCTTTAAAATGTAGAAATGACAAAATTCACTTCAAAGTTAAGGGGTGGGGAGGTAAAACCAATCTCTTTTGGAATATTATTTTTACTTTGAATTTTATTGAATTTTGCAGCCACACTCATAACTTGTGCCAAATCATAGTCAATGTGTAACTTTTAATATTAGGCACTAGACTAGAAATCAGGAAGCTGGGAGTTCTAGTCCCACTTTAATCACAAAGCTAGCTGAATGACCTTGGACGAGTAACACCGCCCCACCCCCTCAGCCCCGGAAAGGAAACAATGGCAAATGACTTCTGAAATCTTGCCAAGAAAAGCACACAGGCTTGTCCAGGCAGTCACTAGGTCATAAGACTGACTCAAAGAGACCAAAAAACAAAAAGGAAAAGAAAACATGTTAGACCTCCCCAAATTATAAAGTGATTTTCTGAATAGTAACATATGCTCAACTCTTCCATTTCCACACAGGTTTGCCCCATTTCTCTATGTAATAACAATTGCCGTTCTGGTTATAGTAAAACCAAGATTGAGGGGAAACCATTTTGCTGTTATGATTGTCATTTATGTCCAGAAGGAAAGATTTCAAACCAAAATGGTAAGCGTTGTTATATGCAATTATTATTCAAGTACTGTACATATACACTTCTAGCACACTTGTATAAGTATCAGATTTTAACAAAAACAATTCTAAATCTTAAATATATTGATAAAAATTCTTCTTCCATATTGCTTGTCTGGGAAAAAAAAACCCTAATTCAGCTTCCAAACAACAAACATCAACATTTCATTGCAAATCAAATAGAGAATTTCCCTTTAAAATTCTCGTAATTATTAAGAGAGAGAGAGAGAGAGAGAGAGAGAGAGAGAGAGAGAGAGAGAGAGAGAGAGAGAGAGAGAGAGAGAGAGAGATGATAGATAGACAGATAGATCAATAGAAAGACAGATAAAATTGACAGATAGGCAGAATAGATAGACAGTTCATTCTAAATAATGAACACCAACTTTATACAAATATTTTTAATTGTAGCTTCCAACTATTCTAAGATTGTATGGCCTCGCCAGCCAGATGGCTGTCAGGAGATGGCAAATTGTAGATTCTGTAGATTCAGCTTTGTATATAAGGTATTTCATATTTTATAATCAGCATAATGTCCAATAAGAACAATGGCAACTAATAAGTAAAAAATAGAACTATATAAAGAAGCCATTTTTGGGAAGGTTTATTGATTTATTCAGTTACAAAAATATTCTGCTTTTCATATTCCCCCACATAGTGAAGAAAAGAAATGCATTTAGAAATAATATATCATTTGTTATTATTATTGGGAGAGAAGAAAGTTGAGCAAAACACATGGTTGCTACAGGGAAACCAGCTTCCCTTAGATGCTACTATCCAATAGTAACTCCTATTTATCTGGCACTTCCTCTCCCATTTCATGATTCAACTCAGTTAAAGAGTTTGCCCTCAAAGATTGGTTGTGTTTTCTAAAGCATGTTTCTTTCACAGATATGGAAGACTGTTTTCAGTGTCCAGAAGATCAGTATCCCAATATGGATCGGAATCTGTGCCTTCCAAAAGTTACCAGCTTCCTCTCATTTGAAGAACCTTTGGGAATTATGCTCACCTTTTCAGCTCTTTTGTTTTCTTTCCTCACAGCTTTGGTGCTTTTTATCTTCATTAAGCACCGGGAGACTCCCATTGTCAAAGCCAACAACCGGAACCTCAGCTATGTTCTTCTCATTTCTCTTTTGTTTTGTTTCCTTTGCACTTTGCTCTTTATTGGACAGCCCACAAAGCTTATGTGTCTCCTTCGACAAACAACCTTTGGCATCATCTTCTCCATAGCCATTTCTTCAGTTTTGGCCAAGACCATCATTGTGGTCCTTGCCTTCATGGCAACCACACCAGGAGGTGGGATGAGAAAATGGTCTGGAAAGCAAATGGCCAGCTCCATTGTCCTCTCCTGCTCTTTTATTCAAGCCTTGATTTACAGTGTGTGGTTGGTGACTGATCCTCCCTTTTCAGTTGTTGACATGCATTCCCTGATGGAAGAAATTATCCTGGAATGCAATGAAGGCTCTATCACCATGTTTTACATTGTCTTGGGCTTTCTGGGCTTCCTGGCTACTATCAGCTTTACGATGGCCTTCCTGGCCAGGAACTTGCCTGACAGTTTCAATGAAGCCAAATTTATCACCTTCAGCATGTTGGTCTTCTGTAGTGTCTGGGTGACCTTTGTTCCAACCTATTTAAGCACAAAGGGCAAATACATGGTGGCCGTGGAGATTTTTTCCATCTTGGCCTCCAGTGCTGGTTTATTGGTCTGTATCTTTTCCCCTAAATGCTATATCATTGTAGTGCAGCCTGAACTGAATAACAAGGAACAACTAAGAAGACGAAAGTCATAGCCAAAGCTATTTATTATAATCATCAACAATTTCACATTTTCTCCCAGTTAGCATTGAGGTTTATCAGATCTTTATAGTGAAAAATAAGTTTCATATTGCTATTAAAACAGTTATACAAACAAATAAGAGAATGAAAAATAAATTATATACATTTCATAATCAATAATAACAATTAAAATATGAAAGATGTTTTAAAGCTGTTTGTAATTATTGTGTCGCAGGTTCTGGACCGCATGGACCACATGGAAAATGCCAGGCAGATGAGTGCAGCATGTCAACTCTTTATTGTAGTCAGACTGAACTGGACTATAGGGCTAACTGACCCCCTTATATACCTAGCCAGGTACACCCAAGGACAATCCCTTTATCTGAATTTCCTGCCATCCGCGGGCCAACCAATCCTGTCACAGTACAGCACCACCTGGTGGTGTCAGTGGCCGCTGCTATCATGATCACCCATCTATATACATATGATACGATACGATAATATTTATTATAACAGTAATAGTGGCAAATATCTGTAGCTCAGGCCTAGGAAGATGTTGAAGTTTCATTCTCCAAGTTTAGGGCTGGTTTCCAAATGTTTTGCTACCAGGCTAGGTAACATTTTCAGCACAGTTTAGGGGGTGTCAGTGTTCTGTTTATAAGGGCTTTGGGTATGGATATGTCAGGTGAGGGCCTGTAATGGGTCTTGTAATGGGTCAGGTGTGAGTCATCAGTGAGAAACTTGTGATGGGTCTTGTGATGGGGAGGTTACATCAGGTCAGAGTCATTGGGAGGTGAACTGCTGGGGGGGCTTAGGTGGATTGGTTGAGAGTCAGTGATGTCTTTGGTTGACTGTGCAGTTGATTTTGATTATTCAGCTGTACTGGAAGATTCTTTTAACAATAGAAGGAAAATTTAAATTTTCCAGGGGATTTTACAAAAGCTCATGGCAACCATTTATATATGTAGATAATTGTCAAATTATCTCAATAAATGTTGAAGAGCATATACAAAGATACATTCTACCAGCTTTCCTAAAATTTAAATGTGTGATCTTTGAACTTAAGAGACAAACCTTAGGATTTCATCTGGGAATTAATTTTCAGGTAGCATAATATTTAGCTTAGATACTATACATCCTTTTTCCATTTATTTATTTCAATACTTCTAATGCAATGTATGGCAAAAATTAATATATTAAAACTAAATAAAACATGTATTAATAAGGAGGACCACCAGAATCACCATGAGACAGAATGGGATAATATCCAAAAAAGTCCACTCTCTTGCTTCCATCAAAAATGCCTTCATCCTATATTAGTATAGTATTCTTGTTGAATAGGGATGGGAAAGCCTGTAACTATTTGTAGACCCTTTATGTAAAGAAGAGGAGAATTTATCAGGTTGTTGTTGTTGTTGTTGTTGTTGTTGTTGTTGTTGTTGTTGTTGTTAGTGTTGGATATATGTTTTCCTGTTGACCTTTTTTGCATTTTATTCTTGTTGATAAAATAAAATAAATGTATTAAAAATGCCTTCACCCTAAGACAAGACAAAGGTCTATTTTCTTGACTCCAAGAACATATACTATTGGCATTTTAAAAATATCTTGCTCTAAAATCATTTAGTATTATAAATATCATCACTATCTCTTTCATGCACGTTGAAAGTAACAGGACAACCCAGAATATTGCATGCCTCTTTGACAAATGACTTTTTGGCATCATCTTCTTGATCAAAATTATTACTGTTATTTCATTGCAAAATGTAGTGGACAATTTTTTACCAATTGTTGTTACAAAGCAGTCAGTTTCCATAGGTGATTATTTCCCCTGTAATTATATCATCAACAATTACTTCTATACTTAAAAAAAAAACCCAGCACAGACAAATAACAAGGTTAAAGGATACCTATACAGGTATTATTTTATCTGTCTATTTCACAATTGTCCAGAGAAGGCTTCAAAAATAAGTTAATTGAAGTCAGTGTGTCTGATTTAAATATCAGAGTAAATATATATGTTTTGGAATCTGGATGAACAATATAATTGCAAGATGGTGGGGGGTTGGGCATTGATTGTAGTAACACTGACATTTCAAATTGTTCAGATCAGGTCTTCTGTGACATGTCCCAAGAGTCATCCTCTTTCTATTCTTCACAGATATTTTTATCCTGGTGACTTTACTATTGGTGGTATTCTTTCTCAGATTTATGTATTTTCCAATCTATTAAACTTTGAAGAAGATCCTTCTTCTGAAGTATATGATTTCATCAAGTAAGGTAGAACATGTTTTCCTTTGGTTTAGAACCACATTATATCTTTAGTGAGCCAATCTAACTAACACTAAAATTATTTCTCCGAATTCTTAGGAGACTTATTTGCAATATTGTCTTTCTAAGAAACTCTTCACTTTTCCTTCCCGCAGTCATTATCTTTATGATATCAAAATGGGGGTTTCGTGAAGGTATCAATACATAGAGGCTATTGATGGTGATCACATATGTTAACCATGTCCTATTTTTTATAGCTGTTATGTCATGCAAATACTTTGCATTGACCAGAAACAATGGTCTTAGTGCCTTAGACTTCATGTGTTGTCGGGAAGGGACTCCACTGACTAGAGTGAGCTTTTCCTTCAATGATACCATGATAGGAATACATTACAAAGTTTGTTCACAATATTTTAGGAAGAATTAGAGTGAATTTATAAAAAAGTATTTTGTCATCAAGGAAAAGAATTCTCTCCAAGAAAAAAAAATATTGTTCTCATTTCACAATATTTTAGTTGATGCTTTAGCTATTAACACCAATTGTGCCTGCTTTTAACCTGTAGTCTAATTTCCTTGGAAAATTGTCCCAGAATATTTGTTATAAAGTGTGGATGATGGTTTGCATGTAAATGTGCTCTAGCTATTTAAAAGGACATTCTTTTAAATTAATTCTTCCTTTCTGCTTCAGAATAATACATGTTTCCCTATTGTGGAGTCTGTAATTTTCAAGATTTAATTTTGAAGATTGAGCACAAGGATTGCTTGCTTTCAATGTTGAGAATTTTCTTTCTAAGGACAAATTTGACATTTGAAAATCATTCAACATTTATTCTTTAGCCCTGCAAATCCACAGGAAGTCGAATAATCTCTTTTTAACAGACATGCAGTTTATATTATTTCTTTTTTTACCTTTTTTACAATTATTCTTTTGTGTTGCATTAAACCTATCTTTGGATTTTATTCAAGCCATTATATTTAAGTGTTTATCCTGGAACAATTTAAATTTTGCATAGTGGAGTTGATTCTATTTTCTCCATTATTCATTTTTTAACCCCAAGATTACAGGGAGAGGAGATCTTCTGAAATTTGATCACTAAATTTATATCTAGAATAAAACTTGTAGCAACCAAGCTGTATTGGTAATATAAACAGTAAAAAAGTAGTCTAAACTAAGCCTAGCTAATTATTTCTCAGTTTAATTATGCAGACATTGTCTCATTTAATTTGGATTGGTGTAAATTTCCCTATATATTGTGCTGGAATCCACTTCTTTAGCATAATATAAATGTTTGATTTTTAAAAATGCTCATATAAAAATGCTGCAAACAAAGCATCTTGAGACAGGTCTGCACAGAATTGCTGCATTAACAATTGTACTAAAGCCATCCCCATTTAAAGTTTTATCTTTCCATTCATTCTCTTCCGAGTCCTTTGCTGTCATTTTTTCCTCTCTCCTGAAAATCCATAGCAGAGAATGATCTCTGTGAAGACAGCTTTTGGGGTCAGGTTCTCCGAGCCATAGAGCTAGAGATAAAGCCACAATTCAGCAATAGATGTGTGATATGGGTCTTAGGGATTTCCCCACATTTGGCAGGATAATAGAAAAATGCCTTTCTGCCGGAAAATTCCCTATCCAATATTATCTGTCCAACTTGCCAATTTTTTATCATAGTATCTCTTTCTAAAAGAAAGCATCCTTCTGTTATATTTAGATACATGAGACTGATCACAAGAAAATTCTAGAAAAAGTTGTGTAGACATTACCCAAAAAACTTCAACAGTGACATTTGAAAATGTTTGAAAGGCAACAGCTATACAACTCTAAATGTTTAAAATTGATTTGGATACTTCGTGATGATGAAGAATTCTTTCATCAAGTGATACCGGTAGCACCAAAATTCAAATATTTAAAAATTCATACCAAGTTTTTTTTTTCCTTCCCTCTTAAGGCATGGAAATACAACCCAGCTAATAACAATTCATGCCTTTTATTCATTTCTTGAAATGTAGTTTTTGTGTTATATTTTAAAGAAGATCCATGAAAAGCTTTTATTTTTATTACAGCGTATTAACTCACAACTACCAACA